>NC_087250.1:15327500-16527500 GCF_037042905.1 Lytechinus pictus | reverse complement strand
TTGAAAACGAACATATCGACTAGTCTTAATATCATTCTGGTATGATAGCATAACATTTCGCCTTGGACTAATTTTAAGAAATGATAGCAATTCCTTTTCCAAAGTGACAAGATGCCTTGGTTCCATTAACCATGACATGATTTAAGAAGAAGACCGATTCTCTTAAAGGTCAAGGCCACCGCAGAAAAATGTTGATTTGAATAAATAGAGAAAAATCAAACTAGCATAACGCTGAAAATTTCATAAAAATCGGATGTAAAATAAGTAAGTTATGACACTTTAAGTTTTCGCTTATTTTTCACAAAACAGTGATATGCACAACTCAGTGACATGCAAATGAAACAATCGATGATGTCCCTCACTCACTATTTCCTTTGTTTTTTATTGTTTGAATAATACAATATTTCATTTTTTACAGATTTGACAATAAGGACCAACTTGACTAAACCATATAGTCATAAACAATGTTAATTCCACATGGTCAGGGAGGAATTAATCCTTGTTTCACTTGACAATGGGGAGGAAATTAGAATATTTCATATTTAATATAATAACATACAAAAGAAATAGTGAGTGGATGACGTCATCAGTTTCCTCATTTGCATACCGATCAGGATGTGCATATGACTGTTTTGTGAAATTAAGCAAAACTTTAGAATGTCATAACTTTCTTATTTTACATCCGATTTTGATGACATTTTCAGTGTTATGTTTGTTGGATTTTCCCCTTTTTATTCAAACAAACTTTTTGTTGGGGTGGATTTGTCCTTTATTACCCCCATCTCACTAGATGGCGATTCCACTGCGATCGTCAAAAATCGACAAAGCGTGGTATAACGTAGCTTGATCGTGCCTTGATCTTTTCAATCTTCTCCGTCGTACCTTGATCTTTTCTGAAGCGGCAAGGATCGCCACCATCTTTATGGTCGCCACAAAATTTTGAACATGTTCAAAACTTACGTAGCGAGATCGCGGAGGTGCTAAAGCGCATCACAGTCGAGTCATGAGCGTATTACAAACGACATATTCGTAGCTGTAACGGAGCCCCAACGCATAAAGTGTAGTATAAGCGCATTAAAAGCGGCACCGATCGCCCGTGGTTTTTTAGGCCCGTTCCCAAGACAATTCTGCTACGCTGCTTACGTTTACAAGGCGACTGACTGCCTTGCGCTCGACACGCTTCACACAGCTTCCACCACGACGCTTCCTTCTTTGGGTGGCATGTGGCACACGTTCTCAGCCCGCTACAGGCGTTCGCGTTGCGCTTTTGCTGCGCCGCTGATGACTGGGCAGCGATTGCGCAACAACCGTCCGCGCTGCTATAAAACGCCGTGCCGATGGTGGCGGATTATCATATTTGCAACAGATTACGAGGCGATACCACGGCGTTTTCAAACATACCTCCCAGAAAAAGGACCAGAAAAGGGAAAGCTGCCCAAGCTACCCCTCTTAGGCCGGCGGTCGAAGAGGAAGATCAAGGGGTTATGGTGGTGGTAGAAGAGGAGGTGGTAGAGGAGGAAGAGGAGGGGGTACAGGAGGATGGAAATCTTACTGCTGAGCCAGCTGGAAAGAGAAAAAAGATGCTCACATGTCTTCATGACGAAATGGGTTACCTCTGCAGAAATAAATAAATTGATTATGTTTTGAAAATAAATTGAATTCTATAACCACAGTGACAGTAGACAACATCAAATTTTGTTAATGATTCGATCACTAATGTATTGATTGGGAAAGGCAATCTTTAGGGAGATTCTGGCATTGTCCCTCCCTTTTTAGGAGTGCTCTCACATCAGTAGACTACTTCTTGTCAGCAAATTTGAAAGGAATTTACCAAATATTTTTGAGTGACAAACTTTGTGGGAAAAAATAAACAGAATATCAAAGATTTTTAAGCTCTTTTATGAAATTCTGGATGCATCCCTCATATTAACTATTAGACTCATCGACATCTTTTGAATGAAATTTTAAAAATATTGTATATTATGACTTAGGTGACAGCCAGGATCGGACCATGATCTTTTTGGCCTCCTCCTTCTCCTGTCCTCGCATTCAACTTTTAACTGATGTTCTTTTAGAATGCCAAGATGTATAAGTCCAACCAAATTCTGGACATCCATGTTGGTCGGAGGTTGGCAATCGACTGAAAAATGTGTCATGTGCCGCGATTAGTATGCCGATTGCTTGAAATCGTTTCAAGAGCCCATCATTAACGTAACATAATCGCTTCATTCGTAGCACCACCGTACCGAGGTCCTAACTAGCGTATGAGCCTCGTTGTACGATCGCTTTGATCGCAGAAGCAGCGCATCACATCTGCCTCGAATCGTCGCAAGAAAGTGGCATCGTCGTACTTTCAGCGTATTAACATCGCCTTCAGCGCAGGTCGGTCGCATAGAAGTTGCAGTGCAATCGTCTCGCAGGCTAAAAATAGAATTCGAGGAAGATTCTGCTACGATTTGCGGGATTTACACAGATCGCCATGGTCGCCACGATCGCCTTCCTAGTGAGATGGGGTATTAAGAATGCATTTCTTCTGGCCCTGCTTATTGATCTCTGTGTTTCAATATGTGTGTAGGTAAAGTTAAAGAGAGAGAGAGAGAGAGAGATAGGGGGAGAGAAATAAGAGATTACACCGTGGAATTAGAAAGAGACTAAGAAAGAGGGAAAGGTAAATATTGTAAATGCATAATTTTGGTAGGTTTAGTTGTATGGAAGATTCAGTTTTCCTAGCAAAATAACATAATGATATTGTCCTTTCATTAATGCATTTTCTGGTCATTTTGATCTTTGTATTTCTGTGTCTGTGTGTGTAGTTGAAGAGTGTGGGAGACATTGTAGAAAGCGAAACAGAGACAGAGAAAAACGGAAAGATAAATGTCCCTAATTTTTTTCCAGGATGAAAGAGCAGGGATGTAATATATTAGTTTACCAAAGGATGGTGAGCCCATTCTAAATAATCATGATTATCGTGATGATCATATTAAAAATCATAATAATAATAGTGATAACATTTACTACACGCTTTTGATGATACTAAAATCTAAATGACTCTTAGTTCATATTAGCTTTAGCTCAAATCTTGACAAACTTCCCTCCAAATTGTCATCAATAAAAAATTATCACTGTCTTCAATCCCATACATGATTTGTGTACGAACTATTCTCTCTCACCGATGCAGAATCGGCAATTTTTGCACCACCAAAGTAATAGGTTCAGAACCGCGAGCCGATGCAGAATCGGCTTTTTTACTACGTGTAAACAGGGGGCGTTTTATGAAAGGACTTGTCGGACGTTTAATCCGACAAGTCCCATTTTATCCCACAGTTACCATAGGAACAGTGCCTCCCTGCCAATCAAAATCATGGAAAGATGTCAGATCTGACAACTTGTCGGATGAAAATATTGATGAAACGCTCCCCTGGAAGCCGATTCTGCATCGGCATTAGGCGCGCATTTCGTTTAATTTATCATTATGACGTACTTCAAAGCGCACGGATCCAGCGCTGTGTTTATTATGACGTATATTGATAATTTCAGGTTTTTGACACGCGAGCCGATGCAAGTTAGTCGCCTTTACACGCAATGAAAAAGCCGATGCAGCGTGTAAATACGGTATTATGACGTATATTGTTGGTGAGCGTATCATTCCAGGCTTTTGCCACGCGAGCCGATTCTGCACCGCGAGCTGTAACAGCGTGTAAACGCTGTGCAAGATAAACCAAAATCCGATTCTGCATCGGCTTTTGGTTCTGAACCAAAAGCCGATCACATGTAAACACGGTAGTGGTTAATGGAATCTACATCTTGTCACTTTGGAAAAGGAATTGCTATCATTTCTTAGAATTAGTCCAAGGCGAAATGTCACGCTATCATTCCAGAATTCTACAAGGACTAGTCTATATTATGTTCGTTATCAAGTGTTTATGAATAAAAAAAAGTTATAAAAACATATTTTCATTATAATACAGATCCGCAGCGCATCTTTATGGCGCACTAAGAACCCGCATACATTCGTAATTCCGAAGCTTCGTTATTCCGAAGGTTCGTTATTCCGAAGGTTCGTATTTCCGAAGGTTCGTAATTCCGAAGGTTCGTTAGTCCGAAAACGAAATGAGGTTCGTTATTCCGAAGGTTCGTTAATCCGAAAAAGAAATGAGGTTCGTAATTCCGAAGGTTCGTTAGTCCGAAAACTAAATGATTAACTAACCTTATTTCGTTTTCGGATTAACGAACCTTCGGAACAACGAACCTTATTTCGTTTTCGGATTAACGAACCTTCGGAACATCGAACCTTATTTCGTTTTCGGATTATCGAACCTTCGGAATAACGCCACAAATGTTCGGATTAACGAACCCTTTTAGGTTTTCGGATTAACGAACATCGAGGTATAGGCAATTTACGTGTTTCGGAATTACGAACCTTCGGAATAAAGAATCTTCGGAATTACGAACCTTCGGAATTACGAAGTGTAACCGAAGAACCATCTGTGTATACAGCTAAATTGGCAACGCGACTTTTTTTTCTGCTTGTATATTCATTTTCAGTCCAACACGCGAGTCTACAATTTTCTCGACTGTTCTGGTAAATTCGAGGATATTATTATGAAATATTCATATATTTATTTAAAGGTATAGGTGATTGACGCCCAAAGGGATTTCCAGGAATACATTATACTGGGTGTATGAATAATAATACTTTTTAATACTGACGGGAATACTGACCGAACTCGACTCGAAATTCGACTGTTACTTTTGCATTTCCCTGCTGTGCAATTGCAGTGCTCATGGCTAAATGTGCGGCTCGTAAAATAATTAGGCAGCGTGATGAAACTGGAGTTCTAAATTACATATTTTGTTAACTGCAGGAAGGTGACTGCGGTATCAAGACATTTCCCAGTCAATATATATTTTTATTCGTTTGTTCAATGTACCAAAAATACGAGTTACAACGGAAATGTTTTGAAACGAAAAACACCCTCGGTCCACGGCCTAATAACACGAATTATTTTGGGCGACACTATTCCAGGCCCATATACATGTACATGATTGTATAATAATTTTGTGTTCATGGCATGTTTTTCTTTAAATTGGGAATTTTTGAGAGGTGTAAACCTATCTTTTACTTAGTTGATCAGTATAGCCGAACTTTCTTTCTTGACGAGCTGGTTCGGCCAGGGGCGGAAATTTCTCCCAAAAGGTAGGGCGGACAAGGGGCTGAAAATTTTTACAAGCCCCCCCCCCCCCAAAAAAAAAAAAAAAAAAAAGGTCATCACCCTTATGTAAAGTCATTTCGACCAAAAAAAAAAATGACAAGCAAAGAAAAAAGAAGGTTATCACCCCACAAAAGTAAGGTCATCTCGTCTAAAATGCACGTTTTATTTCGATTTTTCGATTTTGAATTATGTATTTCTTTTCATCACAAGAGACTAAAATAGTAGGGGGGCATTTGACAGTGTGCCCCCCTACTATGGGGGGGGGGGGACGCGCCCCCTGGGATTTCAGCCCATGGTTTCGGCTGCAATATACAAATAGTTGGTGTAAACTCCGTCTTTTGCACTTCTGACTCTTTGCTCCTTCTCAGTAACTATTTCTCAAGTAACCGTTCAACCATGTCGAAGAACCGTGCGTGATTTTCTTGTAATGTAAGTAAGACCATACACAGTACTTCTCACTCAATAATCTTGTCTATCGAATAACTCTTGCTATTTCCAATATCTCAGTCACCTAGGTTTCTCCAGTATCTCATTTATTCCAGTATTCAGTATCTCCGTAATTTCAGTATTTTCGGTGTCCTAAATAATCTCAGTATTTTCCGTTTCTCAGTAATTTCGGTAATTCCCTTATCCCAGTAAAGTCAGCATTTTCCGCATTTTCCGTATCTCGGTACTCTCAGTATTCTCACTCCTTCTAGTCAGTACTTCCAACACTTTCGTACTTTTGCTTTTCCGACCATGCATTCTTGTAGCTCCGTTCAACGAAATATCAACAAACATGAGGGTGAAGTAACTTTACTTTCGTGCTCATCCGTTCGCAGCAGGTTTCAATAAAATATTCAAAAGAGTTTCGTGCAGAATCCTTTCACTGCCATCCCTAGTACGCTTTACAATACAGGAGGGAGCTTGTCATGTCAGGGCATCAACAGTTATAGTCATGAAATAATTTTTTTCAGCAACGTCAATGGTAACTGTCACTTCTATTTATACCAAAACAGTGATTATAGACACATAATAATTAATACAATCAGAAAGTTGTAAACATCGTTATTTCTCAGCAAGTAGTAGGTTGGAACTACCCCTTATCGACGACCTAATTTTCTAAGCATCGTATCTGCGAAAGTATTAATCAGTTTTACCCAGTTTTCATATCAGTTTGTGCAGAAAATTGAGCAGATCAGATTCCCATGTTTCGATCGGCGACTCTGATTCAATCCGCGTATAATCGGCGAACAACGAATACGACGATTTTACATTTGCTCATTTGCACCCTTCTTTTGAAACCGACTACCCGCGATACACTAAGTTTATATTACGGCCGATTCTTTGCGCGGTGGCGAAATATTTTGACTCTTCTAAATCAGTTCTGATGTCAACATGCTAAATGATCGTATCGCTACTTCCACTGGGAGCTCCGGCATATGATTCGACGATTGACGACGGATATTTGTTCTAAAGCCGTTTCCCATCGGATTTCTTGGTATAAACAACTGTTTTTCAGCTGGGTTCGGGTATAGTCAAAACAATTTTGAAAAATTCTACTAAATTTTTATATTTTCTCCTTTCTTTTTCTTTCGTAAAATCAATTCTTGCCGTTCCTATGGACACTGCGCCTACTCTTCCGCGCGTATCGTTTGCAATACGCAATAATTTTAATGCGCGCAAGGTGGTCGGTTTCAAAAGAGGTGGTCGATATGTGGTGGTCTCACTCAGGCGCGGATCCAAAATTTTGTGGGGAGGGGGGCCCAAATTTGACCTGATTTTTGGCGCCCATGTGTACTTTTCGAAAAATGGCGCCCCCTCCCTCCCGGCCAGGCTAACTTAAATGTAGCTTAAATGCCTTGAATGTATTTTGAATTATCTTATTACATAATCACATAAAAAAAGGCAATTAAAGACCACTTTTTTAATGTGTTCTTGAACAAAAAATCCATGAATATATAATGTAATATCAATGGGAGCGCGAAGCGCGAGCGATTTTGGGGGGTGTCAATTTGGTTTAACTTCTCACCAGAGTAGGCCCTACTAGAATATTGTGTGAACGGGAGCTGTAGTTTCTTTACTAGTTGTTTAGAATAGCCCTTATTAATATCAATGATAACCTCTTGGGAATAATGCAATCTCGAAGCAATCTCCTCATCAGTAGCGAAGCTGTGATTTATTCAGCAGGGTTGCACGGGGGGGGGGGGGGGGGGCTTGTTGAACTTTTGTAGAGGGCACCAAGATAAAACAATAAAAATAAAATGGGGGGTAGAAGTTAAAGAAATTCCGAAATTTTATTCTTAAAAACACATTGAGGTATCTCACAAGGCCTAAATAAATAATGATAACGCGAAGCGCGATATATTTGACATAAAATTTGGAAAATAATATTATATTTCACCATAATCCTTTTCCTTTTCTCTCTTTTTTTTCTTGGTCGTGATTTTTTTTTTTGGGGGGGGACAAATCGCCCATATCCTAACAGTCATTTCCTAGCTTTACTTTATAAACAACATTAATGTGCAATAATCTCATAAGCCCTATGCGAGGAAAAACAATTAAATTTCATGTATTTTGACCTGAAAATTGAAAATTCTGGGCAATGTTTGTGAACCTGAACAAGATGCGTATGTAACTAGATAATTACTACGAGCGCGAAGAAATTTTTAATGTGCGTTCCGACCTGGTCGAAAAGGGACCTGTTAAGGAAGTTTTGCAGTTAGCCATTAAGACAATACATATTTCAACGATTAAATAATGCGAGCGCGAAGCACGAGCTGAACATTTTTGATATTCCAACCTAAAAAATTAGATTTCAAACCCCCAACGGGACATTCGATTCATGTTTTGTCACTCATGAAAAATGATGGGTAGTTTTTGGAATCTTCCTACATTAATGATGCGAGCGCAAAGCGCAAGCAGAAAATTTTGATATTCTGATCTAAAACTGGATAATTTTAGCACGTTTTTAATAAGATCAAGATGCGTATCTCGATAAACATGCATGCACGTGTTTTAGAGTTAGACAAAATCTGGGCATTCTGAATACATTTCATTTTTCATCATGAAAATCAATAATGCGAGCGCGGATCGCGAGCTGGAAATAATATTTGAAATTCCGATATGAAATGGGTCAATTTAAGCAATATTTAAAGCACTGTGTATATAGGGGAATTGTGAAGTGGATGTGGAAAGTACTTAATAAATGATTCGAGCGCGAAGCGCGAGCTGATATTTTATTATTTTTTAAAACTAGGATCGATACATTTTAGGCCTAAGGACATTTTGTCATATAAAAATGATGCCTATCTTTTATTCCTCTTCCTAGAACTGAAATGGACCTAAACCCTTTTGAAAAAAAGTGGCTTTTCTTTGCCATTTTTGTTCACTTTTTAATAGGAATTTCAACTTTTCTTTGGTATCATCTCATAGAGCTACTAAAAATCTATACATTGAGACATAAAAATCAAATTTGATGAAAAATGGACCTAACCCCTTTTGCAAGTGAG
Organism: Lytechinus pictus; assembly: GCF_037042905.1. Taxonomy (NCBI): domain Eukaryota; kingdom Metazoa; phylum Echinodermata; class Echinoidea; order Temnopleuroida; family Toxopneustidae; genus Lytechinus; species Lytechinus pictus. The sequence goes on along the minus strand of NC_087250.1, from coordinate 16,518,796 downwards.
CTCTTCATTTATTAATCTAATAAGCCTAATGAGTGCGTGAAATCTGTTGACAGTGCATGAGGCCTGAAAAACTGGATATTTTATATTTTTTGTAATCATGAACAGCATTCATGGGTTGATACATTTATAGCAAATAATGCGAGCGCAAATCGTGATCCGAAAGTTTTAAATGGGGGGAATTCAAGTAGTTTGTTACAGAATATATAGGTACAGTGACGTACCGTGGGTCACGGCATTGGGGGGGGGGGCACCACCACAAATTTGGTGTCACTTAGGGAGCGCGCTCAGTTGCCAGGTATGCTGACCTAACATGCAATGCCATTAAACGGATAAGTATGTCACTGATTAAATAATGCGATCGCAAAGTGCGAGCTGAAAATTTTTGATATTCAGACCAAAAAGAGACATTATAAGCAAATTGTTTGTAATCGTGATACGTACCTGTCTCGCTAAACAAACAATGCGAGCGCGAAGCGCGAGCTGAAATTTTTGTATATATTGACCCCAAACAGGGACATTTTAAGGACTTTATTTTAGGTATCCATTAAGAGTATAAATATCTCAGCATAGTCATCTAATGATAGTGGCATCCTTTGCTGATTTTGTTAGAATTACATCTAAACATATGAAGCACTTTTTGTTGTCATAGTAATCATGATTATCATACGCATCTCACTAATCAAATACTGCGAGCGCGAAGCGCGAGCTAAAATTTTTTGATATTCAGATCAGAAAAATTGACATTTTAAGAACTGATTTTAGGAATTCATGAAGAGCAGACATCTCACCAATCGGCTCGGTGTAAAAATGGCAGAGGCAATAATGGCAGAGGTAAAAATGGCAGAGGTAAAAATGGCAGAGGTAAAAATGGCAGATGTAAAAATAGAGGTAAAAATGGCAGAGGTAATAATGGCAGAGGTAAAAATGACAGAGGTAAAAATGGCAGAGGTAAAAATGGCAGAGGTAAAAATGGCAGAGGCAAAAATGGCAGAAGTGAAAATGGCAGAGGTAATAATGGCAGAGGTAAAAATGGCAGAGGTAAAAAAAATGGCAGAGGTAAAAATGGTAGAGGTAAAAATGGCAGATGTAAAAATGGCAGAGGTAATAATGGCAGAGGTAAAATGGCAGGGGTTATAATGGGAGAGGTAAAAATGACAGCTCTAGGTAAAATATGGCCAGTCTTAAACCTCCATGCAATGAATTGTCAAAAAGCCCCCGCATGTACATACATTAAATAAGAAGTGCATGTCACGGTTAGGCATTTCATCATCATTATGTCTTCATCGGCCTAACAATGCTATTTACGAATTCGTTGGAGGTGTACCGTGAACGCTTTTTAAAAAGAAATCAAACGACAGATTTTTTTTCATTCAATTTATCAGGAGCAAAATGAAACTGCACTATTCTCATTCATCATATCATAACATTCCTTTTTGTCTGGCTGGTTTCTTTATATCTATTTTTTTTTGTTACCTTGGTATTTTTTTTCTTATGCCTATTATTGCCATTGTTGTAAGTTGTTATATTTCTTCTATGCCCCCAGGAGGGTCCGTCAAAGAAATAAAATCATTGTCATTGTCATTGTCATTGCCAGGTTTACCGATGCAAAAAGGAGGAAGAGGAAGAGGACATAAATATTATGTCCTTATTTGTAATGTCGTCTGTACTATTCTTTTTAAATATTTGAATGACAATAAGCATGCGTTCCCAGGCTTGGCACTGAATATGTAACTGATTATGAAAATCAATAATAATCCTGTTTTGAATGGTAAACCAATTTGGGGTCGATCGAGGGGACCGTCTGGTTCAGATTCTTTGCATAAAAGAAGACCCTGAACCTTAACCACTGCATCCAATATGATATAAACGCCTTGATGGTCATAACCCTTGGAAGCGGAAGTACTGTTGGGTATTTTGTACACCATAAGCAGCACCCTCTTGGTAATTAGCTTGGTATGCTAAAATGTAGAGATTTGATACAAATCTTTTATTTTTCAAACAGAAAAAAAAACATTGTTTATTATCTAATTGTTATTATTTTTATTGTAATTCGTTTTCTGACCTAAAAGAACTTCATTTAGTTGAAATAATTTTTGTGTAATTTTCCCCCTTAACCAAATCCCCTTTCATTTTGGATTGAAAACTTTTTTTTCTCGGCTTTTTAACAAACCGGTACCCCATTTTTCAATAACTTTTCAAAAGTAAGTGGTGCTCACTCAAGCGGAAATATTTTTCGACAGTTATATCGTCATTTGTTTAAATGGATCTGTACCAATGTTAAAATGTGGAAAAATCTTCAGGATTTTACATGCGGGGGCATTTTGACAATTCATTGCATGGGGGTTTAAGACTGGCCATATTTTACCTAGAGCTGTCATTTTTACCCCTCCCATTATAACCCCTGCCATTTTACCTCTGCCATTATTACCTCTGCCATTTTTACCTTTGCCATTTTTACCTCTGCCATTTTTGCCTCTGCCATTTTTACCTCTGCCATTTTTACCTCTACCATTATTACCTCTGCTATTTTTACTTCTGACATTTTTACCTCTGCCATTTTCACCTCTGCCATTTTTACCTCTGCCATTTTTACCTCTGCCATTTTTACCTCTGCCATTTTTACCTCTGCCATTTTTACCTCTGCCATTATTACCTCTGCCATTTTTATTTCTGCCATTTTTACCTCTGCCATTTTTACCTCTGCCATTATTACCTCTGCCATTTTTACCTGGCACCCACCAATCAACTAATGCGAACGTAAGCATGGACAGGAAATGTTTTATATTAAGACCCTAAAATTGGGCAATCACTTTAAGTAGTCATGAAAAAGAAGCAAATGTCACTACATAAAACAATAATAACTCGAAATGTGAGGAAATATATTTGGTGTATATTGATTTGAAAACGGGAGGTTTTAGTACAACAGGATTATACATCTCGTTAAACAGTCCACGCGAGCACCAGGAACAATGAAGACATAGGCCCTGAGCAAACTGTTTCATAAAGTCATGAAAAAATGCTTCTTATGTAAAATAATTATGATGTAATATAACATTATAATAAACAATAATTTTTTTTTTTTGGGGGGGGGACGTGCCCCCCATGCCCCCTGGTAGTTACGCCACTGTATAGGTATACAGAAATCACCAATAAAAATGCGAGCGCACATCGCTAGCTCATAGGCCTTCATTTTGACAATCGAGACACCTGAAAAGGAATATTTTGAGAATCTTATAGGAAATACACAAAGATAATAGGTAGGCCAACAACATTTTAAAGTTTCGCTTAATTTCACAAACCAGTTATATTCACATCCTTGTCGGTATGCAAATGAGGAGACTGATGACATCACTCACTCACTACTTCTTTTTATATTTTAGTATATGAAATATGGAATATTCCATTTTTCTCTGTTGTCGTGTGAAACAACGATTAATTCCTCCCTGAACATGAGCAATTAGCATTGTTTAATACTAAATGGTTCAATCAAGTTGGTTCATATTGTAAAATATGTAAAAAATGAAATATTGTAAAACTCTAACAATTAAAAACAAAGGAATTCGTGAGTGAGGGACATTATCGACTGTCTCATTTGCATGTCACTGAGTTGTGCATATCACTGTTTTGTGAAAAATAAGCAAAATTTTAAAATGTCATAATTTTCTGATTTTACGTCCGATTTTGATGAAATTTTCAGCATAATGCTTGTTTGATTTTTCTCTATTTATTCAAATCAACATTTTTTTTTTGGGGGGGGTGGACTTGTCCTTTAAGAAATGAATGCGAGCGCGAAGCTTTTTCAGTTGTTAGATTAGAATATAAAATATTTTCAGCTTGTGCTTCTCGTTCGCATAAAAAAAAACCTGTGAGGTCGGGATGCGTATATAACTAAACAGTGATGCGAGCGCGTAGCGCGAGCTCATTTTTTTTATATACTGACTTAAGAAGGACTCTTTTAAGGTATAATTCCTATTCTAAAAGTTTTTCCTTTTTCTCTTCGTCTTTTTTTTTCTTTTTCCTTCCTTTTTTTTGCGCCACCAGGGGGGGGCAAAAACTTTGCCCCCTGGATCGGCCTATGTATATTGACTTGAAAAACACTAACATTTTAAGGACTTATGTACGTGTGATCGATGGAGAGGATACACACCTCACTAATCAAATCAGGCGCGGATCCAGGAAAGGGCCGAGCCGGCCCCGGCCCCCCCCCCCCATTTTTGACAACCTGCAGAAAAAGTGTACTATAGGAAAAACACTAAAGAAAACACTAAATCATACCCAGGATGTGTAATTTACAACCTCGTATCGGCCGGCCCGACCCCGAAAGGAAACAAGAAAAGGGTAAGGGGAAGAATTGGAAAAAGAACTTTATATAAAATATTTCGCTCGCGCTTCGCGCTCGCATTGCCTGTGCCACTGAATCCCATTCAAGAGGATTAAATGACACTTATATATCCAGATCTGAAATCAATTTGCACACAATATTTTAGCTCGCACATCAAGCTTTAATTATTTTGTTTGTTTTACACAAATTGTTTATATCAAAATTTTCAGCTCGCGCTGCGCGCTCGCATTGTTTGATTTGTGAGTTACCTATCCTTTTTGGAATTCTTACCAAAATTTGTCAAAATGCTCCTTTATCATGTTAGTATATAAAAAATTGAGCTTGTGCTTCGCGCTCGCATTTAATTGTTTGAGACACACAGCTTTTTCTGTATTTAAATAAAAACGCGCTTAGACTGTCGAGTTTTCAGGTCGGAATATCAAAAATTTTGAGCTCGCGCTCCGCACTCTCATTATTTAATTGGTGATACTTGTATCCTCTTCATTAATCACTAAAAACAGTCCTAATTGAGTCTCTTTTCACGTTACTATGATAAAATTTCGGCTCGCGCTTCGCGCTCGCATTGTTTAGTTGGAACTTATCTTTTTCATGATTATAAAATCTCCTCAGAATCTTCAGGTCTAAGGACATAACATATCAAAGAATTTGAGCTCGCGCTTCGCGCTCGCATTATATATTAAGACCACATGAGATACCCTATCTTGTTTATAACAATAAAAACTAACATATACTTAAAACTTCAGTCTCTAGTTAGGACTACCCCCTGAACCCCCCCCCCCCAAAAAAAAAAAAAAAAAAAAAAAAAAAAAATCAGATTATAGCGGCCAATCGAGAAAAATGTTGATAAAAATATTTTTCGGCCCCCTATTGGCGAAAGCTGGATCCGCCCCTGCAAATATTGCGAGCGCGTAGCGCCAGCTGAATTTGATATTTACCCCTTTTCTGACCCTGAACAGGTTACCTATTTTGCCAAACAAACTTCAAACTCGAGCACATTGATTTTTGTCTATTATCGTAAAAACAGGATATTTTAAATCAGCCGCATCAATTTAACCTTTTTGGGCAGGAAATAAATTTCACTATAAACAGGCAATACGAGCAATGTTGCGCCCCTGGTCGAACATGAATTTGCATGGAGCCCCCTAAGGTCAAGGTCAATTTGGCGCCCTCGGTTGAACATGAATTTGGCACCATGTGAAATATCACTTTGCCCTCCCCCTTCTGAAACATGTCGCCTTATGGTCAAACATCAAATTAGCGCTCCCCTAGTTCGAACATCAATTTGGCGCCCCGCTAGTTTGAACATCAATTCGGCGCTCCCCTAGTTCGAACATCAATTTGGCGCCCCGCCCAGTTCAAACATCAATTTGGCGCCCCCATCTAGTTCGAAAATTAATTCGCCCCCTCCCCCTTGTTCAAACATCAATTCGGCGCCCCATAGTTCGAACGTCATTTTGGCGCCGCCTAGTTCGAACATCAATTTGGCGCCCCCTCGTTCGAACATCAATTTGGCGCCCCAAGTTCGAATAGCGATTCGGCGCCCCCTAGTTCGAACATCAATTTGGCGACCCTAGTTCGAATATTCAATTGGCGCCCCCCTACGTCGAACATCTATTTGGCCTCCCTAGGTCGAACATCAATTTGGCGCCCCCAGTTGGAACATCAAATTGGCGCCCCTAGTTCGAATATCAATTCGGCGCCCCCTAGTTCAAACATCAATGTGGTGACCCTAGTTCGAACATCGATTCGGCGCCCCCCCCCTAGTTCGAGTATCAATTCGGCGCCCCTACATGTAGGTCGATCATCAATTCGCCCCCCCCCCCCCGTTCGAACATCAATTCGACCCCCAGTTCGAACATCATTTTGGCATCCCTTCGAACTGAATTTGGTTTCCCTAGTTCGAAAATCATTTCGCCCCCTAGCTCGAGTATCAATTTGGCGCCCCCCTAGTTCGAACATCAATTTGGCGCCCCCCTAGTTTGAGTATCAGTTTGGCGCCCCCCTAGCTCGAACATCGATTCGCCCCCTCCCCCCTAGTTCGAGTATCAATTTGGCGCCCCCAGTTCGAACACCATTTTAACATCCCTTCGAACATCATTTTGGCGCCCTCCTTGATCGAATATCAATTCGGCGCCCCTACATGTAGGTCCAACATCAATTTGGCGCCCCATAGTTCGAGTATCAATTTGGCGCACCCTAGTTCCAACATCAATTCTGAGCCCCCCTAGTTCGAGTATCAATTTGGCGTCCCCCTAGTTAGAACATCGATTCGGCCCCTCCCCCCCCCCTAGTTCGAGTATCAATTTGGCGCCCCCAGTTCGAACATCATTTTAACATCCCTTCGAACATCATTTCGGTGTCCTCCTAGTTCCGAATATCAATTCGGCGCCCCTACATGTAGGTCCAACATCAATTTGGCGCCTCTAGTTCGAATATCATTTCGGCCCCCCTAGCTCGAGTATCAATTTGGCGCCCCCTAGTTCCAACATCAATTCTGAGCCCCCCTAGTTCGAGTATCAATTTGGCGTCCCCCTAGTTCGAACATCGATTCGGCCCCCTCCCCCCCCCCCCTAGTTCGAGTATCAATTTGGCGCCCCCAGTTCGAACATCATTTTAACATCCCTTCGAACATCATTTCGGCGCCCTCCTAGTTCGAATATCAATTCGGCGCCCCTACATGTAGGTCCAACATCAATTTGGCGCCCCTAGTTCGAATATCATTTCGCCCCCCCCCCTTGCTCGAGTATCATTTTGGCGCCCCCTAGTTCCAACATCAATTCTGAGCCCCCCTAGTTCGAGTATCAATTTGGCGTCCCCCTAGTTCGAACATCGATTCGGCCCCCCCCCCCTAGTTCGAGTATCAATCTGGCGCCCCCAGTTCGAACATCATTTTGACATTCATTCGAACATCATTTCGGCGCCCTTTTGGTTCGAACATCATTTTCTTTCCTCCTCTTCCTCTTTTTTTCTTCTCGTCCTTCCCCTCTTCCTCTCCCCTTTTCTTCTTTTCATTTTTTCCTTTTTTTATCTTCTTTCCTCCCTCTTCCTCTCTCCTTTTTCTCCTTTTCTTTCCCCTCTTCCTCTTTTTTCTTCCCCCTCTCCCCCTCCCTTTTCTTCTCTTCCTTTCCCCTTTTCTCCCCCCTTCTCTCTCTTTTTTTCTCTTCTTTCTTCCCTTTTCCTCTCTCTCCTTTTTCTCCTTTTCCTTTCCCTTTTTCCTCTCTCTTCCCCCCCTCTTCTTTCCCCGCTTCCTCTTTTTTCTTCCCCCACCCCCTCCCTTTTTTCTTCTTTTCTTTCCCCTCTTCTTTTTTCTTCTTTTCTTTCCCCTCTCTTTTTTCTTCTCTTCTTTCCTCCCTCTTCCTCTCTCTCCTTTTCTTTTCCACTCTTCCTCTTTTTTCTTCCCCCTCTCCTTCCCCCTCCCTTTTCTTCTCTTCTTCTTTTTTCTCCTTTTCTCCTCTTTTTCCTCTCTCTCTTTTTCTTCTCTTCCTTTCCCCTCTTCCCCTCTCTCTCTTTTTTTTCTCCTTTTCCTTTCCCTCTCTTTTTCCTTCTCTTTCTTTCCCCTTTTCCTTCCTTTCCTTCCCCCTCTTCCCTTTTCTTCTTTTCTTTCCCCCCCTTTTCCTCTCTCTTTTTTCTTTCCTTCTTCCCCCTCTTCCTTTCTTCTTTTCTTTCCCCTCTCTTTTCTCTTTCTTTCCCTCTCTTCTTTTTTTTTTGCCGAAGGGGGGGGGGGGGGGCCAAGGTCCCCTCGGCCCCCCCCCCCCCCCCATGGATCCGCGCCTGGTCTCACTATACTTAAATGCATTTTTAAAGAAAATTATTACAATCTTCCCATATATAAAAACCTCATCATGAATATTTGACTCTTTAATAAAGCAAATACTCTTATATGGTTCGGGGGTATGGGGCGCTTTTACCGTCAACTTTGAAAAGCTGTCATTCAGCGGAGCTTGTAAAAGGTAATAGTACTTGAGAAATGAAATTCAGAGTGTCCAATTTAAATGGTTGAGAAATGTGTCACGAATTAACAAAAGGTGCAGCCACTTACATGTAGCAATACTTGCAGAAGTTGGAATTTATTCATAGATAACACAAATTAGCGGAAAAGCGGCGCGGCGCCTATAGTCTCACTCTGCTATGCCGGTGAGACAAAAAATCACTCGTCGCAGAAATAAAAGTATCGCATGGGTATATGTTTACGCTAGCTACGTTTGACTGTGATTCTTTTTTATTTATCAAATCACTTATTCCTTTGTTTCTCAAAAAAGAATAATCTGCTTTCGGTGTGCCGGATTGGCTGTGTACTTGATATTTGCTTACCCTTCCCGCTGCCTATTCCCAAAGTACAAATCGGGTTCCGAATGCCTGGATTCCTCCTCCTGCCACAAATATCTTCAGCAACTCTAGAAAATTCCTCTTTTGCCCAGTTGTTGTACAGATCGATCTTGCCCGACCTTTTTTCAAAAACGTCGTAACATCGTTTGTAGTGAACAAAGTTCTGACAGATTGATGTCCATGCATGAGTCGCCATTCCGATTTTGCAAGGGTATATACAATTATGTTGCTGTTACACAGATATGGGTGCAGAATGCGTGCTGGTGAACGGCAGCTTCCATGTGTGTGAAATATTGAGAATTGTCATCTATACAGAGTTTAGCAATGCATACAATTTTGTATCTGCATCTATTGACTGTGCAGTATCAGAGCGTATCCCCAAAAAGGACCAACATCCGACAAACATCCCATAGGCTACTGTACAAAATTTGCTATTAAATATGAGATCTTATTCAATAGTTTAGGTTAGGACGTGTGCGTGAATGCGTGAAATATACAACGCGTATACAACAATTACCGTGTTTACACGTGCATCACGAAAACTCTAAATACTATGATGATGATTTATTTGAAGATATTATATATGATTTGATGAAAATTAATGGTACCTTGGGATTGCCAGTTTGTTTGATAGAAGATTTCAACGCAAGATCGGGTTCACTAATAGATTATATTAAAGATGATGACTCTAATATACCTTTTCTGTTAATGTCGTTTTGTCGGCAGAAAATGCAGACATGCCCTTAACTTGTTCTTATCCACCCAGATCTAACGAAGACAAGTTTGTAAATGCTAACGGTTGCAAACTGATTAATCTATGTCAAGCTACTGACATGCACATTGTAAATGGTCGTTTTGGAAAAGATTTTGGCAGGTGCATTAACCTGCGCCGAGGCAAGCACAGTTGACTATTGTATTGTCTCTGCAAATTTCATTGATCATATTGAAGACTTTACTGTTGACAACTTTGAAAAATGTATGTCAGATAAACACAGTCAATATTTGTTTCCTTGAAATATGTTAAGAAAAGAATATTTTTCAGAAGAGAAGAGTCATTACACCAATAGCGATTATGATTCTCACTCGAAAAGAAATATTATAAATGGAATTCAGAAACAACTCACACATTTGCACACTCCTTAGATGAAGATGAAATAAACAAAATAATAGAAATGATAGAGGTTATTAGAAATAAGCCCCAAACTAGTATTCAATCTGTCAATGATATAGTAAATCAAATAAAACAAGTATATTTTAAGTCTGCAACTGTATGTGGTATGTCACGGCAGAAAAAAACTGGCACGACTATTACCACTGCATCTCCGAAAATGAAGCCTTGGTTTGATAAAGAATGCATGAACTTGAGAAAGAATTTCTTAAATCTAAGAAACAAAATAAAAAAAATGTAAAGATGAAAATATGAAAATGGAAATGGAATTAGTTTTGAATACCTTACGCGAACAATACAAAACAGTTTTAAAGAAGAAAAAGTCAAAATATGTTTCTGACCTTCATGACAATTTGAGGAAAGTAAAAAATAATAACATCGGCGACCTTTGGGAAATATCTTAACAATGCGAATTCTAAGCCAAACAATTGCGCAAATGTATCTATTAATTCTTTCAAAGATTTTTTTGAATTACTGAATAAAGGAGACGATGTTGGAGACAAGCGCACTATATAGATGAGGAATCACCACCTAATGAAGCAAATTGTTTCAGCCTTAAACTGAATTATCCAATTTTAGAAGAGGAAATAGAAAATCAATTAAATAAGCTTAAAAATAACAAATCATCCGGTGATGATTTAGTATTAAATGAAATGATAAAGTACAGTAGCAGACCGATGATTAAACTGCTCACAAAGCTGTTTAACTTAATACTGGACTGTGGCAAAGTTCCCACAGACTGGACATTAGGTATCCTTTGCCCAATATACAAAAAGAAGGGTTCAGTGAAAGAACCAGATAACTATCGTCCAATTACGTTGTTAAGTTGATTAGGTAAACTGTTCACATCTATTTTGAATAAACGAATTTCTTTATATTTTGATATTTGCAACCTGATGAGTGAAGAACAGGCAGGATTTCGTGAGGATTATTGTACTCTAAGATCATATATTTACTATTTACAGTCTGATAGATATTTATCTTTCTCAAAATAAAATAATTTATTGCGCATTCATTGATTATAAGAAAGCATTCGATTCTGTAAAAAGAAATTTATTGTGGTCAAAAATACTTAAGTATAACATTAATGGCAAAATTCTCAAAGTGATCCAAAATATGTATGAAAACGCAAAATCTTGTGTTATGAGCAATGGACAACGGTCTGAGCTCTTTGAATTTAATATAGGAGCAAGGCAAGGAGATAATCTATCCCCATTATTATTTCTGTTTCGCGGACATGCGCAGTTAGTGAAAGTTTTGTTTATCGTTTTCGCTTTTCGCCATGTAGTCCTTGAGAACGTTACTCGAGCAGGCTACGGAAGATTGCGGAGCTGAAATATGGACGCTAATTCGTCTGTTTTCCTACAAACAAGAATTTCTGAATGAAGACTTTTAGTTTTGCCACAGAAATCGAATTGATGATTTGTTGACGAAAGGGACATCGATTCAAGAAATTTAGTTCCAACGTAATTGAGATACAAAGCCGTAAAGCTTTATTATTCGATCTGCAAAACAGAAAAGAATGAATCATAAATCTCCATGTATTAACTGCGGGATTAACTGGAATGCTTGAATTAAATACTTCTTGACAGAACAGATTTGTATTGCCTTTAACCTCTTCACGTACTTAACATCAATCTAAGCCTTAATAATTTTATTCCAATTTGCATAATCTCCTTTGACTAATTATCTCAATTACGATTTCTTGGTTGACCTGGGTTTGGAGATAGAAGGGATCCGGAAGTAATGGCTACCGAACAAGCAGTAAAGGATCTGAAGATCAAACGGAGGACAGCGAAAGCTAAGCTGACTCGGTTGTCAAATTGTTTGACAAACTTGCAGGATGGAACACGGAGATTTCGACGAGGTCACTCAGATGTTCCAGGACTTGAGTCTTGCATATAAGGATCTGGAGGCTAAGCACGAGCAATATTGTGAGACGATTGCTGATGACGAAGAATTCATGAAAGAGGATTCCTGGTTGGAAGATTGTCAGACTACCTTCCTCAGTATGCGCAAAAGGTCAAGGATTATGGTAAGATGAAGACTGGGAATTCAGATTCACATAGCAATGCTACTCCTGAAAGGAATAACGATAGAGCGGAAAGGGCTTCGTCATGTAAGGTGCAGATAGAGAGGCCGAAGCTGCCACAGTTCAGCGGTGATGTCAGAGACTATACAACTTTCAAGTCTGACTTTAAACATTTGATTGAATCTAGGTATGAAAAGAGAGATGCTATTACCATTCTTAGAACCTCCCTCACGGATAAGCCTCTTGACCTTATTCGCGGCTTGGGGAATGATTATGAAGCAACCTGGACTCATCTTGATAATATTTATGGAGATCCAAGACTGGTTGCAGATGCTATTGTGTATGATCTTGGGAAATTCCACCCACTCAAGGAAGGAGAAGATGGTCGCTTTTGCGATCTAGTCCATCTAATCAGAAGGAGTTATAATACGCTACAGGACGTAGGCAGAACCAATGATATGGATAATAACCATATGATTTCTGTTATAGAGAAAAAGATGAGCAATGAAGACAGGAAGCTCTGGCTGAGGTTTGTCGAGCGAGAAAGGACAGATGCTTCATTCCATGCCTTACTATACTGGATGGAGATGGAACTTAAGACACGGATCAGGGCTTCTGCTCCAGTGAGAGACGGACGCTCTTCGGCACAACAGAGAGATAGACGGTCTTCAGCTTCAGTAAGCAATGTTGTAGAGGATGACAAGGCAAAGAAGAAACCTGACTTCAGATGTTGGCTGTGCATGTGAGTGAGTTAAAATAGCCAGATGAAGTTGCTGAATTGTCTTCTCGATTCGGGAGCACAAGTTAGTCTGAGAAAGAACTCTGTTGCCGAAGATCAGAAGCTGAGAGGTAAATGTATCACCATTAATCTCACAAAGTGTGGCTGTGTAACTGAACAGATTAGAACCAAGCTGTATCGGATAAAGATTCAGTCACTTGATGATCACCGAATCTATGCAGTAGATGCAATCGGACTTGACTGTATCAACGAAGACATCACTGAAGTGAACGTTGGTGATCTAGCTGAGAGATTCAATATAAGGAAGGAACCTCTTCTTCCGAATAGTGGCTGTGCTATTGATCTACTAGTGGGTGTAGACCATGCCAAGATGCATACTGGAGAAACTAGACAGAGTGGCAAACTGGTAGCAAGGCCTTCACCTCTCGGATGGGTGATTTTTGGAGCTACCAATATGATCAGGCTACCATGAGTACAGTTCTGAACGTTGACCTGAGAGAACTTTGGACAACGGAGTCTATGGGAGTATGCCATAGTCCTGATAATTGCCAGTTTAGCGGTCTTAGCAGACAGGAAGCAGATGAATGAAAGCTGATCAGTGATTCTTGTAAGAAAGTTGGCAATCAGTGGCTCGTCCCCTATCCATGTTGTAAGGATCCTAGTCAACTTCCCGACAACAGGACCAAAGCTGAAAAGATGTTGTTTGCCACTGAGCGGAAATTGGCAAAGAATCCACAACATGCATAGGCTTACGGCAATCAGATAAAGGAAATGGTGGAATATAACTTTGGCCGGAAGTTATCAGAGGATGAGTCAAGGACATATGCGGGTCCTGTGCACTATGTTTCGCATCACGCTGTTATCAGACCGGACAAGAAAAGCACTCCTGTCCGTATCGTGTTCAATTCACTGAATGATTATTGGATGAAGGGTCAAAATTTTCTCAATAGATTATTCGGGGTGTTGCTGAGATTTAGGCAACATGAAGTAGCCCTGTGTGCAGACATATCCAAAATGTATCACAGGGTAATGATACCTGAGGAGGATCAGCAAGTCCATCGCTTTCTCTGGAGGAACTTGGATCAAAATCGGAAGCCTGATGTGTATGTCATGGAAGTAGTCACCTTTGGTGATAAACCTTCCCCTGCTATGGCACAGATGGCATTAAGGAAAACAGCAGAGGAAGGGGCTGATAAGTATCCTGAAGCAGCATCAGCCATCAAGAAGGATACTTACATGGATGACATCTGTGTATCAGTGCCAACAGTAGCTGAAGCCGAGAAGCTTAGCAGTGACATTGACAAAGTGCTAGCAGATGGAGTGTTTAAAGTAAAGGGATGGAGGTCTGATAAGGCTCTTTCCAGAGATCTCGATGAGACAGAAGGATAACCCAGACTGTTAGAAGCAATCAGTGATGACAAGGTACTTGAAGTTGTCTGGGAGAACGACACACATATCTTCTCATACAAGGTTAAGATGAGTGAGAATGCAGTTCACTCAACCAAGATTACTAAGAGAGGTATCCTGAGTCAAGTAGCTCGTATATTTGACCCGATTGGATTCACGACAGCATTTGTAATACGAGCAAAGATTGGACTGCAAAAGATGTGGGAGAAAGGACTAGATTGGGACGATGTTCTCCCAGAGGAAAGCCAAGCTGAATGGAGAAGACTGTTTGAAGAAATGGAGAAACATCAGATTTGAGAGGCGTATAACCCCAGCAGGTGCTATTGGTAGACCAACATTATGTATCTTCTGTGATGCATCGTTAGATGCATTTGGAGCAGTGGCCTACCTCAGATGGGAAGTAAAAGGAGGAAGGTATGATGTACGATTCCTAACAGCTAAATCCAGGGTAGCACCATTAAAACAACTGACTGTCCCACGTCTTGAGTTGCAAGGAACAGTACTAGCAAGCAGACTATATACTGCAATCATGAATGAGATGACACTGAACCTGGATGAAGTAATCTTCATTCTTCATGACAGATAGTCTGATAACCCTGTCTTCGATAAAGAGTAGAGCCAGGAGTTTCAAGAAGTTTGTCGCCACCAGAGTTGGAGAAATTCAGGGCTCAACTAATCCTAGTCAATGGCGACATATCCCAGGTGACGTTAATGTGGCAGATGACTTGACCAGAGGGTTGAATGCAGATCAGTTGAATGACAGATGGCATCGTGGGCCTGACTTCTTACGAAGGCCGAGATCAGAGTGGCCAGAGGAAGCTAAGGTAGAAAATAAATCAGAATCAGAACAGGAAAGACGAAAAGAGCAGTCAGTCATGGTAGTAACAGAACCAGCGGAAGATATCATTGACTGTACCAAGTTCTCAAGTTGGAGAAAACTGGTTCGTGTGGCATCATATGTACTGAAGTTTGTCAAGAAGTTAAAGTCAAAGTGCAAGAAGGAAACTGATACAAGTAATGATGATGCTAATGGCACTTTGACTCCTGATGGCTTACAGATTGGAGAAAATTATCTGATAAGGAAAGGTCAGAGACCTCTGAGAAGCAGGATAGATAAAGGAGAATTGAAAGCCCTCAGTCCATACAGAGATGATGCAGGTATTATCAGAGTAGGGGGCAGATTAGACAGAGCTAAGATGTCCTTTGATATGGTACACCCAGTCCTGCTTCCCTATGAGGATTGGATATCCAGATTGATCACGAGATATGTCCATGAAATTGGACATAATGGAGTGGCAGCAACCACAGCCAAAGTAAGAAGGAAATACTGGATACTCAAAGGACACAACCTTGCAAAGACTGTGAAATTAAGATGTGCAATATGCAGAGCATTTGATCGCAAAGTAGAGACACAAAAGATGGCAGAGCTGCCTATAGAGAGACTAACTCCATACTCCCCACCATTTCACTACACGGCGTGTGATTACTTTGGGCCGTTTCAAGTGAAAGTTGGACGAAACAAAACGGCTAAGCATTATGGAGTTCTGTTCACATGCTTGAACACAAGGGCGGTACACTTAGAACGTGCTGTTGACTGTAGTACAATGGAGTTCATGCAAGTTCTCAGATGATTTTTTGCTGTAAGAGGCCAACCAGGAAGAATCTTGAGTGACGACAGAACTCAATTCATCGGAGCAGAGCGAGAGCTGAGAGACATGATAAAGGGTTGGTCCAAAGACGAACTGAAAGAATTCTGTGCTGAGAAAAATGCAGAATGGGCATTCACTACACCAGGGGCCCCACATCAGAATGGCTGTGCAGAGTCGATGTTGAAGAGCTGCAAGCATGCTCTCAAGAAAGCAATTGGAGAGCACACGTTGACGCCTTTTGAACTGTACACTGTCTTCTTTGACAATGCCAATCTTGTGAACCAAAGGCCAATTGGCAGAATCTCAACAGATCCTGACGACGGTAAATACCTCTGTCCTAACGACATGTTGTTAGGACGTGCATCCAGCCATGTCGCACAGGGTCCTTTTTCGAGAAACCAGAAACCCGAGGCATCGTGTTGAGTTCATCCAAGAGATCGCGAACTCTTTCTGGAAGTGTTGGACTAGAGATGTTCTTCCGTTACTAGCACCATGCCGGAAGTGGAACGTCGATCGCCGCAACATCCGAGTAGGTGACGTCGTGATGATGGCTGACGCGAACGCTGTACGTGGGAAATGGACTATTGCCCGCGTAAACGAAGTCTTCCCCGGACCAGATGGTAAAGTGCGTAATGTAAAGGTTAAGACACCAATCGCAGAATATAGACGTCCCATAACCAAGATCGTGGTAATTAATCCAGGAGAGGGTGATGAAGATTAATTTGTATGTAGTTAGTTTGATCATGAGGGGAATTTCCCTCATTGGGCGGGGAGGATGTTTCGCAGAGCAAAGATTTTTGTTTAAATTCATGTGATAGAAAATTTTGATAAACATTTGCTTTAACCTTTAATTTGAGGGCATCATAACGGACATGCGCAGTTAGTGAAAGTTTTGTTTATCGTTTTCGCTTTTCGCCATGTTTAGTCCTTGAGAACGTTACTCGAGCAGGCTACGGAAGATTGCGGAGCTGAAATATGGACGCTAATTCGTCTGTTTTGCTACAAACAAGAATTTCTGAATGAAGAATTTAAGTTCTGCCACAGAAATCGAATTGATGATTTGTTGACGAAAGGGACATCGTTTCAAGAAATTTTGTTCCACCGTAATTGAGATACAAAGCCGTAAAGCTTTATTATTCGATCTGCAAAACAGAAAAGAATGAATCATAAATCTCCATGTATTAACTGGAATGCTTGTATTAAATACTTCTTGACAGAACAGATTTGTATTGCCTTTAACCTCTTCACGTACTTAACCTCAATCTAAGCCTTAATAATTTTATTCCAATTTGCATAATCTCCTTTGACTACACACAAACAACGAGACATATTTTCCATGAGTAAAATTGTTTTTTACATAAAGAATTAAGTGCAAAAATTCGTAACGTATGTGTTTTTACTCGAGAATCTGGGTTTCTGTTACACCTGATCTTTTTTTCAAGGACATTACTTATTAACTACTTTTCTTGAGTATCCCTGTCAGTGAAAGTATGTAAAACAATCCGTACAAATGAGTTTTTCTTCAAGTTTGTAAGGTATGATAGCAGAACGGGTGAAAAAACTCACAGCCAGGTAAAGCGATAATCTGACGATTAACTGCGCTGAGAAAATGAGTAGTATATGACTCTTGTATGTGAGTTTTGGGGTGTTGAGATCATGCATCCAAGTAATTTTACTCGGATCTCGCGTTAATTGCTTGCGCGCACACGTGATACCGGCCAAATGTGCAGAGCATGAAGACTTTTCTGGTAAGTTCTACATGTCTTTTTATTTATTTTCCCCCTTTTCTTCTATAATTACTTTTCTTGACAATAATAGCTTAGACCTACATGTATGGGGCAAACATAAATGCTATTTATGGTGACAACAGGGTGCATTGATCTACATTCTCATCCATCCGAGGCTCACGCCTCTCGGTTTGGGTCAGTAACTCAACTGATTAGTTTTCATGAGGTGTTTTCCAACACCTCATAAAAACTAATCAAGTGTGTAATATGTTCACATACTCAAAAAGTCAGTAAATATACTGTAACGATCCTGCAACTAGGATCGTGACGTAAACAATCAGCCCTGCGCATGACTATTGTTTACTCATTATTCATAGCTGTTGCGAGAATTTATTCAACCGTGAGTATTATGTCTTTCGGTTATTATTAGAAATTACTTAAGATTTCATATTCCAAAATGATTAATGTATTAGGTTTTAATATGAGACCTCTATTTTTAATGAAGAAATGTTAGGAGATAAGTTGTTTTGCAGAATTGGTGTAGATATAGATTGAATACCGGTAATTCATCACTGGCTGTGTTTATGTACGTACATGGTAATTTGCATAAGAGCGCAGCCGCGGCGTATTTGCATAAGTGCGGATGAGCGTTTGGAGTGCACACGTCCGATCGCAGCGCTGGCAGGTTTTGATAGATTTTTGACGAATTCATATCTTTTTAAGTACTGATATGAATGGTTCTGTATATATTTCATTGCAAAAAGATATATCCTTTTGGAAACGTATCGACTTATTGAATGTTTTGTAGTAATGAACGAGAAATTGTGAATAAACCGGCTTCAATAAAACACAGTTCGAGTTCTCTGTACATTATACGCTGCGCGTAGACGTGTGTGTGCTATCCAAACTCGCTCGGCGCACCGTTTTCACCTACGTCCGCAACTTGTCCATATAAATAAGAGACGTTTAATCGCGGGGCTGGCACAAACAACGGAAATCTGACTGCGGAAGGCTTGCCACGGGGAAGACTTGGGAAACTTGGAAAGGTAAACAGACGCAGGAAACAAGCCTATAGCCAAGGCCTATAGACGCTGGAAACCTCGATATAAATTTAATTAAGTCCCTATATTGACCCATATGTATGAATATGAGAATTCCCCAATAGAGGTCCAGATTAATTAGAGTATAGATAATAGGTCTTGCTAGATATAAATTTTCTTAATAATTATTTTGGGCGAGCGACCTGAAGTAAATAGTCTAGGAATCAATCTCTTCGTATATATCGACGCCGGAATTAACAGACGTGGAAACGAATGTCGAGACTGGGAAGCTGGAAATAGAATTTTTCTCTTCAGCTAGACGCCGGTTAGATTTGGAAAATTCTTATACTTGGAGGCCCAAAATAAAAGTTTAATAATTATCCATTATATTTCTCTGATAACAAATACATCTTAGAGCTTATTTGTAAATATTAGACATTGTTTACCTGTAACAGTGGCGAGTCAAGTAAAGTACATGTATATATATTTATGCAATTTGAATAATAAAGTGCACCATTATTTTTCTTTTTGCCATTGAAACTAAAATCTGAGTCACAAACCCCTGTGTCTTTCTTTGCTGTGTACCCACGTAGTCATATATTTTGACGAAACGACCCTTGATTGCAAATAATCTATAGCGAGCCGCTCTAGCATTTTCTTCCACTCTTATAATAATTCTCTTGGAAACTGCATGCTCGGAAGATATTGAGATAGACAAGAATGGAAATAGAGGAAAGCTCAGGTGATCCACCAAAGACTGAACACCATCCTGACGTAGAGGTCGGAATGGAAGAAATAAGCGAGAGCGGCGGCCGCTACAAAACTTTAAACATACTCATTACACTGGGTTAAGTTACTCATTAGATTGAGTAATTCAAATTTACTCACTTGATGTGTCACTATAGTGTCAAATGAAATATACTCGACAAGATGAGTTTTCAAAGTACCTTCATTGAGTGAAAGTACTCATCAAAGTATGTCGCTATAGTGTCAAAATTATTTTGACATTTTAGTACGATTACTAACACATGCAAGTTTCTGTTTTTTGTGTGTAATTATCTCAATTACGGTGGAACTAAATTCTTGAATCGATGTCCCTTTCGTCAACAAATCAATTTCCAATCTTTATCAATGATTTTGACAATACATTGAGAGAAAATTGCAACGGCGTTAATTTACTTACGAGTGACCTGAAAGAAAATCTCCTCGAGAGAAATATATGTGCATATCTTAAATTATTTACCTTATTATACGCTTATGACACTATTGTATTATATAGCAGAATCTGAAAATGATCTCCAAGAAGCATTAAATTTTGTCCACAAATACTGTGAAGATTGTTCGTTGAATGTAAATATACAAAATACAAAAATTGTCGTATTGTCTCGAGGTAAGATCCGCAATATACCCATCATTACTTTCAATAATCAACAGCTAGGGGTTGAATACATATCTTGGAACAGTTTTGAATTATAATAACCGCTTTTCGAAAGCTCGGAAAAAAACAATTAAGCCAAGCACAAAAAGCATTGTTCAGTTTACGTTCCAAATCCATAAAGTTGAGTTTACCAGTTGATATGGAATTAGAATTGTTTGAAAAAATGGTACTCCCGACTTTGTTGTATGGAAGTGAGTTGTGGGGTCTTGAAACTAATCTTCAAGATGTTGAAATGTTCCAAGTCGTTATTATAAACGTCTACTTCATGTGGGTAAATTTACTGCAAACTGCATGACCTATGGAGAAGTCGGCAAACACAGTATCAAGAAACTAATTGAGTGGAGAATGTTACACTTTTGGATTAAAATTATCGTGAGCAAAATATCAAAATTTTACCATACTGTTTACGATATTCTGAAAATAATGTTTGATCTGAATATATATCAAAACCCGTGGATAGTAAAAATCAAAAATACATTGGATAAATCAGGCTTATCTTACCTTTGGTTTGATAATCAGCCAATAAATCCACGGTGGTTCAAAGCAACAATTAAAACATGATTAGGCGATATGAAAATATATTCTCAAAATTGGCATGCTGAAATGTTTTCTAATTCACTGTGCTTAAACTATCGCATTTTCAAAGAAAATTGCAGTTGTGAATTATCTGTTCTAAAATTGCCTTTCAAATACAGAATTAATTTAACAAGATTCCGGTGTGGAAACCACCGTCTGCCAATAGCATATGGTAGATTTGCAAATATTGAGCGATCACAGAGAATATGCACTATATGTAATACAACAAAGCTGGGTGATGAATTTCATTATTTGTTTGAGTGCCCTGCATTTCTTAAAGAAGAAAGAAATATATTGATGGTTCCTATACAAGCCGTCCAAATGCATTAAAAATTGTTAAGCTTTTCAATTCTTCCAAAATGTCAACATTAATAAATGTATCAAAATTTTGCAGAATTATAATGGATAAGTTAAATAAATAAATGAATAAAATATTTATGCTAACATTTTCTTTTTGAAAACACGTTCATGTATATATGTTAACAAAACAATAATTAGGTAAAGGGAAAATAAGTCTTAATTCTTTCTATTTATTTAAATTTTTATCAATTTTTATGCCAAAGTCCAATATATATAAGAATTATATATTCACTTTTTATTCACATATCGGTGCCTTTGCATTGCAGTTCCAAATGTTTCTATCCTATATAACACGCATTCATTCGTCTATTTATCTATCAACCCTTAATGCTATCATGTATCATTATTGTTGTTAGTATTGTTTCTTTTAACATTATTGTTATTGTTATTACCATCATTTATCTCTTTGTTATTTTCTTTTTTCTCTTCCCCTTTTGTTTTTCCTTCTTTCTTTTCCTCTTTTTTTTTGTCTCTCACCCTTCTCTCACCAATCGATTTAGAGACACATCATTCCTTTCATTGACCGTTACGTCTCTGAAGTAATTTCAGGTAGTATTTATTCCATTACTCTGTAGATATGTGATTGTATATATTTGTAAATACTTTGTAAATATAATTGAAATGATTTTGAATATGTTTTGTTCTATGAGTGTCACAAATACCCGAATTAGGGTGACATGGGTAAGTAAAATCATTTTCATAGTCATCGGCTTTTGGTTCATCTTGCACTGCGTTTACACGTTGCATCGGTTTGCAGTTCAGAACCGGCTTTTGGGGCAAAAACCTGAAATGATCCGCGCACCAACAATATACGTCATAATAAAGACAACGCTGGATCCGTGCGCTTACAATTACGTCACAATGGTAAAGTAAATGAAATACGCGCCTATTGCCGATGCAGAATCGGCTTTCTGTTTACACGTAGTAAAAAAGCCGATTCTGCATCGGCTCGCGGTTCAGAACCGGCATTTTTGCACCACCAAAGTAGTAGGTTCAGAACCGCGAGCCGATGCAGAATCGGCTTTTTTTACTACGTGTAAACAGAAAGCCGATTCTGCATCGGCAATTGGTGCGCATTTCATTTACTTTACCATTGTGACGTAATTGTAAGCGCACAGATCCAGCGTTGTCTTTATTATGACGTATATTGTTGGTGTGCGTATCATTTCAGGTTTTTGCATCGGCTCGCGGTTCTGAACCGCGAGCTGTAACAGCGTGTAAACGCAGTGCAAGATAAACCAAAAGCCGGATTCTGCATCGGCTTTTGGTTCTGAACCAAAAGCCGATCAAGTGTAAACACGGTATTGGTGGTGCAAATTGCCGGTTCTGAACCGCGAGCCGTGCTCGGCTTTTTCATAGCGTGTAAACGCGATTAACTTGCATCGCATCGGCTTTTTCATAGCGTGTAAACGCGATTAACTTGCATCGGCTCTCGGTTCAGAACCGGCAATTTTGCACCTCCAAAGTAATCGGTACAGAACCGCGAGCCGATGCAGAATCGGCTTTTTATTACATGTAAACAGAAAGCAATAGATTTTGAAAAAGCGTTTGATTCGGTCTCGCACATCTTTTTGCAAAACGTTTTACGTTCTTTTGGCTTCGGGTCCTCATTTTGCAGCTGGATCAAAACATTATACAAAAATGCCTTGAGTTGGGTATTTAATGGGGTATATCGACAGGATACTTCAGTGTTGAAAGAGGTGTGAGACAGGGGATCCCCTCTCTCCTTATTTATTTATACTTTGTATGGAGGTCCTTGCTAATACCATTCGTAAAGATAAATCCATCCACGGAGTCAGCTTTGGTAATGTAAAAGTCAAACAAGCGCTCTACGCGGATGATATGACACTTTTTGTGAGGGACTCCCAATCTATTGATACAATCGGGAAAATATTTGGAGATTTTGCTAAGATTTCAGGCTTAAAAATGAATAAAGACAAAACATTTATATTAGCGTTGGGTCTTCTTTCTAAAAAAAATATTGAAGTTCCATTTGGTAAATTAGTTGAAGCTATTAAAATATTGGGAATAACTTTTTCATTAGATGTAGAAATTCAGGAAAATGTTAATTACAAAGAGATTTTAAGTAAAATAAAAAAATTATTAATATGGTCGAAGCAAAGAGATCTCACCCTGATGGGCAAGATACAACTTTTGAAAACATTTGCACTTTCTAAAATAAATTATGTGTCTTCACTTTTACCAGTACCAATATGGGTATTTGAGGAGATCGACAAGTTAATGTTTGATTTCTTATGGAATGGTAAAGATAAGGTCAAAAGAAACGTGATGTCTGTGGAGTACGTAAGGGGAGGACTTAAAATGATTGATTTTCATTTATTTGTATATGCACAAAGAGTCATGTGGCTGAAAAGGCTTTTGACAGGAGATTTCAGAATAGGATGGAAACGTGTTTTATATTTGGAACCCGTGATGTAGGAGGACTGTTGTTATTATTCACTAATACTTCACTGAATATTTGTAAAATATCATTACCAAAATATTATATGGATATGTTGGAAATTTGGGCCGCTACCAAAGAAGTACTCCTTAAAAAAGAAACATCTAAAAGAAATAAGATATTTTTTAACAATAAACTTATTCGACTAAACGGGCAAATGCTATTTGATGAAAACTTATTTCTTAAAAATATATATAAATTGCATCATATTGTTGACAAGGAAGGTAACATCAAATCTCCTAGAGACTTTCTGAGAATGGGGTTAGATGGAAATGAAATAGATAGAGTTTATAAAGTTTTTGAAAATATTCCAGTAACATGGAAACACCTTTTGAAGAAAGAAGAGAATTGTGAAGACACTGGTCTAAATCCATATTTAATGGTAAGATTAACAGTTTACCAAACGTGACATCCAAGAAAAAAAACAAAGCACTTTTAAGTATTAAATTGGAAAAATCGTATGCGTTTAATAATGTAGAGAAGACATATAATTTATCCGAAAAAGATATCTGTGCTATATTTTCAAGACCCAGAAAATGTACTCTAAGCAGTAGGCTTAGAGAGTTTCAATTTAAATGCTTTATGACTTAATATACACGAAGAAATATTTACATTTATTCCAAATTTTCTCAGATAGTGAATGTTCATTTTGTGGGAATACTGAAGAAACTTACGAGCATCTGTTTTTTCATGTGAAAAGACGAGAGACGTATGGATAGATTGTGGTAACTTATTCAATATGTATGAAATAAAAAATGCCAGTTGGGTGGATATACACATTGGTGTTAAGCATGCTAATATAGGGAAGGAACAGATAATTAATCACATTATTCTTTTAATAAAATATCTGATTTTTGTTTACAGCAGGACTAAACAAAGACCACCAAGTCCCAACGAAATTAGAAAGAAGATATTAGAAAATGAACGTGAAGAGAAAATTTTAGCAGTAACGCGGGGTAAATTATCAAACCATATAAGGAAATGAGAACATTTCCTTACAGCATCACCTACAAGAGTATAGAGGCGACAGAGCTCACGAGATTATGTTCGTTCATTATGGTGTTTTTCTTGTTTCAAACGGGACGCGGGCACCGTATGTAAGGGCGTATGAAGTGTGTGAGTGTTTGAGGGTGTGAAGTGTAGGGGTTTGCGGAGGGAAGGGGATGGGGTGGGGTGGGTAAGGAGGGGGCAGGTACAACACATATACTTTTATAAGTTTTTTTCTCTGATATGTGTTTGTTAAACTCATCTGGTAGTGGTACGATGCAGTGTCTTAGAATATTATTTCATGATGTGCATAATGTATACGAGTTCAAGAGATTTGTTCGAATTATTATTTACAATTGTTACTTTGTAAACTGCTTTGTATATGAAATTTGATTTGAGAGAAAAACAATAAAAACATCTTTTTTAAAAAATTACGTATTAGACAGCTGGCAGCCGTCTGTTTCGAGGAGTTTTTTAACATTTTTATTTCTCCTCGTACACAGACGACTCGCTATCGTGCAGCCACCATTAGGGGGTTGAAATGCAAAATCCCCCAGACGGGGCTCATCGATTTTTGTCTTTATTTCATAAAAATATATGAAAAGAACTGTACCAAAATACAGATTATTATTCCGTTTTGTCCTAAAATGCACCAAAAAAACGGGAAAAACAGTGACTAATTACTTCGGCTGTCGCGCAACTTCACAGTGCGTCCCAGATAAAACGAAACCGAGATTAAGCGATGATTTATCATAACTTAATCACAAATACAATAGACAAATGACCTACCAATGTAAAGCTTAGAATATCCTCTTTCATCTGATATTACTTAGATTTTTCCCCATTCACGCATGAGTGAGCAAAAACAATTTGAAGAAAGGATACCAAAAACTCATTTGGCGGGGGGTATCTGAATTTCAAAAAGAAAATCACATGCCTAGAAGGTTCAATATCTGCTCTTTTATTTGATACCTTGATCACAAAAAATGGTCAAGAAGTAAAAAAGTTATGTTCCCTCGAAACAATGCTTGTATTTCCATAATTTCATTAAATAAACGTGTTTTCACCGGTTTCCCACAGAAGCAATCGCATGGTTAACAAAAGACTTTGTTGAACGCTAGCCTGTAGAACCTCTTAATTTTATGAAATCATTGAAATTCAAGCCTTATTTCAAATAACCAGAACTTTTTTATTTTTTGACCATTTTCTGTAATTGAGGTATCAAATTAAAGAGCAGATATTGAACTTTATAGAAATGTGGTTTTCTTTTTGAAACCCAGATAGAGCCCGCCAAGTGACTATTGGTATCCCCTCTTCAAATTGTTTTTGCTCAGTCATGCGTGAATGAGAAATAATCTAAGTAATTCCAGATGAAAGTGGAGATTCTAAGCTTTACAATGGTAGGTCATTTGTCTATTGTATTTGTGATTAAGTTATGATAAATCATCGATAAATCTCGGTTTCGTTTTTTGTGGGACGCACTGTATGGGATGCACTGTATAGTGCGTCCCACAAAAAACGGAACTGAGATTTATCGATGATTTAATTATCATAACTTAATCCCGGGGGGGGGGGGGCACTTCCACTGACGAGTGGATACCATGCGCGACCATGGGGTCTCGAAAAGCACCCTTAAACACGAATATTCAATATTCTGAAAATTATGGAAATACAAGCATTGATTCGAGAGAACATAACTTTTTTTACTTCTTGACCATTTTTTGTGATTAAGGTATCAAATAAAAGAGCAGATGTTGATCTTTTTAGGCATGTGATTTTCTTTTTGAAATTTAGATACCCCCCGCCAAATGAGTTTTTTGGGGTTACAGCCCGATAGACCGCGGGTCCGATAGACCGCGGGTCCGATAGACCGCGGGTCCGATAGTCCGCGGGTCCGATAGACCGCGGGTCCGATAGACCGCGGGTCCGATAGACCGCGGGTCCGATAGACCGCGGGTCCGATAGACCGCGGGTCCGATAGACCGCGGGTCCGATAGTCCGCGGGTCCGATAGTCCGCGGTGTGTGTAAAATTATGATCAGGATATAGTGAGATCCAATGCCATCAAGAGGTCAAAAGGCCAATGATACGAGTCCATGGGGTTCTATAACGATGACCCAAAGGACAGTCGCCCCTGACATCTACTTCAAGGAAAATATTATCCCCATATTTTTATCGTCAGGGACTGTTACCCCCCCCCCCCCCGGAAATTTACCCTCTAGACGCCATACGGAGCCTCTAAAATGCCATCGACTTGACGACATGGCGAGATACTTTATCTTGCCATGTCGACTAAATAAGCATGATAAGCTTATTATGTCCGCATGACGCGATACGTTATCCTGCCACTTTTAAAAAGTTATATGTCAACATGGCGAGATATGTTATCTTGCCAAGTCGACTTAAATAAGTTACATGTCCACATAGCGATATATCGGGATTCTCGCCGGGACTTGTACACTTCATATCTCGCCATGTGGACATATCGACTTGACAAGATAGAATATATCGCTATGTCGAAATAATAAGCGTATTAATTACTTAGGCGGTGGAAGCGGGGGGGGGGGGACCTTTCCCCCCTAAATTTGAGGTGGGGGACGGTCCCCCCTAGATTTTTAGTTGAGAACCTTTTTTTTTGCTTGTCAATTTGTTTTCTACGTCCCCCCCTAAATTGAGGTGGACCCCCCCTAAAATTTGTTTGTCCCCCCCCCCCTAATTTTGGTTGATCACTTTTTTTTTCTTGTCAAAAAATTTTGGTGGTCCTTCCTATAAATTTTGGTTGACTTGCTTGTCAAATTTTTTACCTGTGTCCATCCCAAAATTTCAGGTTGACCCCGTAAATGTTTTTCCTTCCGCCGCCAATGATTAATTAAGACATGGTAAGATAAAGTACCACGCCATGTCGTCACGTTGATGGCATTTTCACGGCTCCGTACTCGGGGTAATTATCCGGGGTAATTGTTTGGAGGGTAAATTTCCGGGGGGGGGTGTTGCACCCACAAATGTAATAACGCCCACAAATGTAATAACGCCCACAAATGTAATAACACTTTACCCACAAATGTAATAACGCCCACAAATGTAATAACACTTTACCCACAAATGTAATAATTTCACCCACAAATGTAATAATGCACTTTACCCACAAATGTAATAATTTTTGATCGCCCACAAATGTAATAATGACTTTACCCACAAATGTAATAAATTTGAAGGGATTTTTGGCGAATCCGTTCTAAACTAAAATCCTGTAGTAATGCGTTCATACAGCACAAAAGTGCAGTCTTTTTCCAGACCCGGTTAATTAAACATTATAGTACAAGTCCAAAGTCTCTTTCCAGACCCGGTTGTTTCAAAATTATAATATACGTCCAAAGTCTTTTTTCCAGACCCGGTTGTTTCAAAAATTATAATATAAGTCCAAAGTCTTTTTTCCAGACCCGGTTGTTTAAAAAATTATAATATATGTCCAAAGTCTTTTTTCCAGACCCGGTTGTTTCAAAAATTATAATATAAGTCCAAAGTCTTTTTTTCAGACCCGGTTAATTCAAAAGTTATGATGCAGGTCCAAAGTCTTCCAGACCCGGTTGTTTCAAAAATTATAATATAAGTCCATACTAAGATGCGATAATGATATTCCAGTGGAATAAAAATGAGAATCGAGCTTAGTCTTTTCTCCAGACCCACTTAATTAAAACTAGTGGAATTAATGTCTTTGTTGTTGTTTCAACTTATACGGCGTATATTGTGAATATATGCGCTAAGAGTAAATTGAGAATCAAGCGTAGTCTTTTCTCCAGACCTGGTTACTTAAGACTAGAAACTAAACCCTATAGCAATGCGTTCATATAGCACAAAAGTGCAAAGTCTTTTTTCCAGACCCGGATAATTAAACAATTACAATATAAGTCCAAAGTCTTTTTTTCAGACCCGGTTAATTCAAAAATTATAATGCAAGTCCAAAGTCTTTTTTCCAGACCCGGTTGTTTTAAAAATGTTAATATAAGTCCAAAGTCTTTTTCCAGACCCGTTTATTTCAAAAATTATAATATAAGTCCATACTAAGATACGATAATGATATTCCAGTGGAATAAAAATGAGAATCGAGCTTAGTCTTTTCTCCAGACCCAGTTAATTAAAACTAGTGGAATTAATGTCTTTGTTGTTGTTTCAACTTATACGGCGTATAATGTGAATATATGCGCTAAGAGTAAATTGAGAATCAAGCGTAGTCTTTTCTCCAGACCTGGTTACTTAAAACTAAAAACTAAACCCTATAGCAATGCGTTCATATAGCAGAAAAGTGCAAAGTCTTTTTTCCAGACCCGGATAATTAAACAATTACAATATAAGTCCAAAGTCTTTCCTCCAGACTCGGCTATTAAAAAATGAATAAAAAACTTCAAATCTAAGACCAATTTTCCAAAGTTTCACCCAGTAAAAAAGATATGTCTTTACCCCACACCCAGTTTTTTTAATAATACTACGACCCCTACAAAACATTGTAATAATGCATGGGTAAAGCAAACATCCTTCCTCCAGACTTGGTTATTTTTTTTTACAAAAAATAGTTTTTACAAATATTCTAAAACGAATACCCAATAATCTAATTACTGTGGAATAACATGAAGACCGATTGTCGAAGATCGACTTTCCTCCAGACACAATTACTTCAAGAATAAAAAATCAATAAAACCCAACCCCCAAAAACGATTCTTAGAACCAACAATCCTCAAATTAAGACCATGCATGTAGAAAAGAACATGTTTAGAGCGTTGTCTTTATTCCAGACCCAGTTATCTAAAAATGATTTAAACAATCTTAAAAACAAAACACTTTGTCATATTCTTATTCTTGTGGAATAACACGAGTATTATGCTTAGTCTTTCGTCTAGACCCGGTTATTTAAAAGATAAAACAAATATTGAAAAAAAAAATCACAGCTAATTATAAGGCCAGTCTTCAAAATTAAACCCACTTAAAATGCTTGGGCTTAGAGTGTTGTCTTTACCCCTCACCCAGTTCTCTTTAAAATACAAATTAAGCGAAACATTAATCTTAAAACGTAGACCCCAGCATCTTCCAAACTATAAAACCCTTGTGATAACGCATACTTAATTTGACCAGACCAGTTTATTAAAAAAAACAGAACAAAAAAAATTAACCCTCTTCCAGCCTAACATCCTTTAATAAATGATGTAATTAAACATTCATTTTTTCTCCCAGGCAAAGAAATTTATAATAAAAAACAACATCAAAACTTAGAGCCCGGGGAGCATTTCATGAAAGGAGTTGTTGACTGACGTTTTATCCGACACTGGTAGCACTGCTTTTTAGCCAATCAACATCAAGAACAGTTGTCAGATCTGACATCTTGTCGGACATAAATGTTGATGAAATACTCCCCCAATCATCTTATTCATGTTGAACAGGCACAAGAATATGATTGAGTCTTAGTTATGAGGATTTCATTTATCTTATTTTTGAAATGACAAGGTCTGGAATAAAGAAAACTCTCTAAACTTTATTTATTGAAGGTTCTCAATTTGAAGGATAGTTGGGCCTTAGATTCTGTTATTCTTTTTTAATGATTTTGGTTATTTTGAAATAATTGGGTCTGGAGGAAAGACTGCACCATATTTCTGTGTTATTCAATGTTAATAATTGCAGGGTCTTTGTTTTGTTGTTGTTGTTGTTGTGTTTTAAATGATGTTTATAACTGAGTCTGGGGGAAAGACTACGCTATATTTCCATGTTTTTCAACATAAAGAGGATCGTGGGTCTTTGTTTGCTTTTTTATTATTACTAATATATTATTAACATTATTCATTTGTTATTTGAAAGATCTGGGTCTGGAGGAAAGACTACGCTATATTTCCATTTTATTCAACATAACTAGGATCGTGGGTCTTTGTTTGCTTTTTTATTATTACTAATATATTATTATTATTATTCATTTGTTATTTGAAAGATCTGGGTCTGGAGGAAAGACTAGCCTGTATTTCCATGCTATTCAACATAAATAGGATCGTGGGTCTTTGCTTGCTTTTTTATTATTACTAATATATTATTATTATTATTATTCATTTGTTATTTGAAAGATCTGGGTCTGGAGGAAAGACAACGCTATATTTCCATGTTATTCAACATAAATACGATCGTGGGTCTTTGTTTGTTTTTTTATTATTACTAATTTATTATTATTATTATTATTATTATTCATTTGTTATTTGAAAGATCTGGGTCTGGATGAAAGACTACGCTATATTTCCATGTTATTTAACATTTACAAGAGAGTTGGGGTCTTTGTTACTTTTCCACCAGTTTTAATTAACTGGGTCTGGAGAAAAGACTAAGCTCGATTCTCATTTTATTTTATATACTAGAATATCATTATTGTATCTTAGTTTGGACTTATTATAATTTTTTAATTAACCAGGTCAGGAAAAAAGACTTTGGACTTATATTATAATTTTTGAAACAACTGGGTCTGGAAAAAAAACTTTAGACGTATATTATAATTTTTTTAAACAACCGGGTCTGGAAAAGACTTTGGACTTATATTGTAATTTTTTAATCAACCGGGTCTGAAAAAAAAGACTTTGGACTTGCATTATAATTTTTTTATTAACCGGGTCAGGAAAAAAGACTTTGGACGTATATTATAATTTTTGAAACAACTGGGTCTGGAAAAAAAACTTTAGACATATATTATAATTTTTGAAACAACCGGGTCTGAAAAAAAGACTTTGGACTTATATTATAATTTTTGAAACAACTGGGTCTGGAACAAAAACTTTTGATTTGCATTATAATTTTTGAATTAACTGGGTCTGGAAAAAAGACTTTTGATTTGCATTATAATTTTTGAATTAACTGGGTCTGGAAAAAAGACTTTGGACGTATATTATAATTTTGAAACAACCGGGTCTGGAAAAAGACTTTGGAATTGTACTATAATTTTTGAAACAACTGGGTCTGGAAAAAAAACTTTAGACGTATATTATAATTTTTGAAACAACCGGGTCTGGAAAAAAGACTTTGGATTTGCATTATAATTTTTGAATTAACTGGGTCTGGAAAAAAGACTTTGGACGTATATTATAAATTTGAAACAACCGGGTCTGGAAAAAGACTTTGGAATTGTACTATAATGTTTTATTATCCGGGTCTGGAAAAAAGACTTTGCACTTTTGTGCTATATGAACGCATTACTATAGGATTTTAGTTTAGAACAGATTCGCCAAAAATCCCTTCAAATTTATTACATTTGTGGGTAAAGTCGTTATTACATTTGTGGGCGATCAAAAATTATTACATTTGTGGGTAAAGTGCATTATTACATTTGTGGGTGAAATTATTACATTTGTGGGTAAAGTGTTATTACATTTGTGGGCGTTATTACATTTGTGGGTAAAGTGTTATTACATTTGTGGGCGTTATTACATTTGTGGGCGATTATTACATTTGTGGGTGTAACAGGGGGTAACAGTCCCCGGCGGTAAAAATATGGGGATAATATTTTCCTTGAAGTAGTTGTCAGGGGGTGATTGACCTAATTGGGTTATTGTTATAGAACCCAGGCGCGGATCCAGGATTTCGTGGGGAGGGGGGAGGGCCAAATTTTACCTGATGTTTGGCGTCCATGTGTACTTTTCGAAAAATGGCGCCCACTCCCTCCCGGCCAGGCTAACCTAAGTGCCTTAAATGTATTTTGAATTATCTTATAATCACATTAAAAAAAAATTAAGACCACTTTTAATGTGAAAAAAAATCCATGAATATGTAAGACTAAAAATATACCTTTTACTCAGTTTAGATAATTGTATTATTTTGCTCATACACAATTTATAATTAGCTTTGGTCATATAGCAAGGTGAGATTTTAAGTATTGTTAAGTCGCTAGAATCTCTCTACTGTCCTTCTGACCAGCTCAGACCCATCCAGTAATCCTCACCTAATTATTCGCTTTTGTACCCATATTAGTAAAACCCAGAAAACCTTCCTTTGATTCTCACCGCACATATTACCCACATCAGTTGTACAAATATAACTGGAAATTAATAGAACTGACATCTTTGTATTTCTTTCTCTCCTCCTCTCCTTCCTCCTTTTGTCTGTACTTATCCTTCACCTAGCTGGTAGCAATCCTTTCCCACCTTTTTAAATAGAACTAATAGACCTTTCATTTGGTTAGGATTTGGACCAATGTCGAAATCCTTTATTCACTTTCCCCTGTTAATTACTACTTGTAGCTTGTACACATGCAATATTGAATAAAAGAGTAGACAAATTGTCACTCTGGGTTCTTCTTGGGTTTGTGACTCTCCGGATCACATCCCTCCCAGTGTTATTAACTCCAGGCCAAACCTATGGCCGGTAACGGAGTCATCAGCTCATAAATGCTATTTTATCTGGAATACCAGTATCTACAATATCGTTATAATATTACAAATTACCTTCTCTACCTTTAAGAGAGGTGATAATAAACTTTAAATCCAATTTATCCTGTTTCATCTGTGTTTCATCTGTGTGCATCATATTTAAAGTGACACTCGCCAATTTCGCCAACGCTACCTCTATATCACTAAGATAGACAAATATACAGAGTGTTACAAATTTATAATGTAATATCAATGGGAGCGCGAAGCACGAGTGGTTTTGGGGGCTTTCAATTTGGTTAAAGGGGAAGTTCACCCTGAAGCAAACTTTGTTGTAAACATAGCAGAATTTTTTTTTAAAAATATTGGTGAAGGTTTGAGGAAAATTCGTTTAAGAGTAGGAAAAATATTAGAGTTCAAAGTTTTGGATTTGTGACGTCATAAACGAGCAGCTGCCCCATGTGTTATGTAATATAAAATGCATGAATTTCAAATTTTGTATGGTTCCTGATGACTTAATTTTGTTTTCTATTCATGATCGGGTGTGAAATGATTTGTCTATTGATATACAAAAGGTACAGTGAAAACCATTTTCAATTTTTTGAGAAAATGACATTTCATTGATTTTTTACCATTCGCTATGTAGGAATGCTGCTCGCATATGACGTTACAAATCAAATAATTGAAATTCTAATAACTTTTTAATTATTTGATGAATTTTTCTCAAACCTTCGGCAATATTTTTTATTATTTTTTCTGCTATTTTTACAATACATTTTTTGTCAGGGTGAACTTCCCCTTTAAGCTACTCACCAATGTAGGCACTACTAGAATATTGTGTGAACGGGAGCTGTATAGTTTATGTACTGTTGTTTTAGTATACCCTTCAATAATATTAATGATAACTTCTTGGGAATAATGCAATCACGACTAATTATCCTTATCAGTGGCGTATTTATTCAGCATGGGTGCACGGGGGGGGGGGGGGGCCAGGGCACCAAGATAAAAAAATAAATGAAATGGAAAGGGGGTAGACGTTAAAGAAAATCTGAGATTTTATTCTTAAAAACACATTGAGGTATCTCACAAGGCCTAAATAAATAATGAGAACGCGAAGCGCGATCTGATTTTTGTTCACTGTATTTTTCCTGAAAGCCTAAGTCAGGGGCGGACCCAGCTTCCGCCTATAGGGGGAGGGGCCATTTTTTCCACCCATATTTTCCCCGATCGGCCGCTCAAAGTTTATTTTTTTTTCTTTGAAGGGGTTGTCCCAGTGCTTTAATGAGCCAATAATTTCGAGGGGGCTCGATATGGCGTATCGCATAAAATTGATAAGAAGTTGCCAGTGAGCGAAGCGAGCAAGCAAATATGTTGACATTTCTATGACAAGAATACAAGGTTGTGATATATTTTGACATAATATTTGGAAAATAATATTATATTTCATCCTAGTCCCTTTCCTTTTCTCTCTATTTTTTCTTAGTATTGATTTTCTCTTTTTGGGGGGGAGGGCAAAACGCCCATGTTCTAAGAGTCATTTCCTAGATTTACTTTAAAAGCAACATAATGCGAGCGCGAAGCGCGAGCTGAACATTTGTGATATTCCAATCTAAAAAGATGAGATTTCAAATCCCCAATGGGACATTCGATTCATGTTTGTCAATCAAGAAAAAGGATGGGTAATTTTTGGTATCTTCCTACAATAATAATGCGAGCGCAAAAATTGTTGATATTCTGATTCGAAACTGGATAATTTCAGCACGTTTTGAATAAGATCAAGCTTTGTATCTCAAAAAACATGCGTGCGCGTGTTTTAGAGTTAGACAGAATCCTGGCAATCTGAATTTTTCATCATAAAAATCAATAATGCGAGCGCAGAGCCCGAGCTTAAAATAATATGAAATTCCGATATGAAAAGGGTCAATTTAAGCAATGTGTACAGCACTGTGTATATAGGGAAATTTGATAGCACTATATAAATTATGCGAGCGCGAAGCGCGAGCTGATATTCTATTATTATTTTGACCTAGGATCGAGACATTTTAGGCCTAAGGACATTTTGTCATCATATAAGAATAATGACTATCTTCTATTTCTTTTCCTAAAATTTGTGTGAAATTTGTTGACAGTGCATGAGGCCTAAAAAATGGATATTTTAAGTTTTTTTGTAATCATGAATAGGATTCATTGGTTGATATATTTTTAGCA
Organism: Lytechinus pictus; assembly: GCF_037042905.1. NCBI lineage: Eukaryota > Metazoa > Echinodermata > Echinoidea > Temnopleuroida > Toxopneustidae > Lytechinus > Lytechinus pictus. The sequence goes on along the minus strand of NC_087250.1, from coordinate 16,483,956 downwards.
AATAATGCGAGCGCAAATCGCGATCCGGAATTTTTTAATGAGGGGATTTAAGTAGTTTGTTATAGAATTAATATATAGGTATACATAACTCACCAATCAAAATGCGAGCGCACAACGCTAGCTCATAGGCCTTTATTATTTTTCTACGATCGAGACACCTGAAAAGGTATATTTAGAGAATCTTATATGAAATACAAAAAATACAATAGGTATGCCTACTTGGCAAATAGTGCGAGCGCACAGAATGTTGCAAATGTTGATTCAAACCATAAAACGGACTTTTCCAGAGCACTTAAAAACATAAATTGGTAAATAAAACAAAATCGATTCGATGTCCGAGCTGAATTATGTTTTGTATATTGATATCAAAACTTGATATCAGCCTATTGAGCAAGATATGTATCTCATCGAACAGGCAATGCGAGCGCGATGCGCGAGCGAAACTTTAATATAGTGACATTAAATATTTAAAAAAATTGTTTTCCAAGTTTTCTCCTGACCTTATTTTATTCACTCGTCTTCCTCCTTTTATGTTTCGTCTTCTTTTTTCTCCTTTCTTTCCCCCTTTTTTTCTTTCCCCGTTTTTCCCAATTTATTTGCTCTGTCAATAGGGGGGAGGTTGCCCTCATGCCGCCTCGATCCGCCTATGTTAGTAGTTGTTATGATGAACACGATGCATATTTTTAAGAAATGAATGCGACCGCGAAGCGCTAGCTGAAAACTTTTATAATGATTAAATGAAAAATACATTTTCAGTCGTCAGGTTAGAATATCAAATATTTTCAGCTTGTGCTTCTCGTTCGCATAAAAATCTGTAAGGTCGGGATGCGTATATAACTAAACAATTTATTGATGCCAGCGCGAAGCGCGAGCTCAAATTTTTGTATATACTGACTTAAAATTATGCAAAGCCTTTCATACGAATTGATAAAGAGCGAAATGATATTCCATTGATTTACAATGCTATGTATGTTTAAATTGTCACTTCCCACTCTATATTTTGGTGTTAATTGTTTCTGATGTTAGATATTTTGTATTTTGTATTGTTGATGTTGTTTGTTGTTGTAGTTATCTTGACATGTATTTTAAACTGCAGGGCGCCTTTGTAAAGCAGTTTTAAGAACTGAACAGGCCTACCCTGCAGTATAAAATAAATAAAACAAAATAAATAAATAAATAATAAGAAGGACTAAGGTATAATTCCTATTCTAATTGCTTGTCTCTTTTCTCTTCTTTTTTCTGTTTCTTACCCCTTTCTTGCGCCACCAGGGGGGGGGGGGGGAAATCTTTGCCCCATTGATCGGCCTATGTATGTTGACTTGAAAAACACTAACACTTACATGTGGGATTGAAGCAGAGGATGCACACCTCATTAATCAAATATTGCGAGCGCGTAGCGCGAGCTGAATTTGATAATAACCCTTTTTTGTGACCCTGAACAGGGTATCTATCTCGCTAAACAGACTTAAAACTCGAAAATATTGTTTTTGTCTGTTATTGTAAAAACGGGATATTTTAATTCTGCCGCATTAATTTAGGTTTTTTGTGCAGGACATATATTTCACTATAAACAGGCAATACGAGCAATGTTGCGCCCCCGGTCGAAAATGAATTTGCATGAAGCCCTCTAAGTTCAAGGTCAATTTGGCGCCCTCGGTTGAACATAAACTTGGCGCCCCCATGTGAAATATAAATTTGCCCTCCCTCCCCCTCTCTAAAACATGTATTTGTCGCATTATGGTCAAAATTCAAATTAGCGCTCCCCTAGTTCGAACATCAATTTGGTGCCCCGCTAGATCGAACATCAATTCGGCGCTCCCATAGTTCGAACATCAATTTGGCGCCCCCTCCCAGTTCAAACATCAGTTCGGCGCCTCATAGTTCGAACGTCATTTTGGCGCCATCAAATCGACGTCCAGGTTAACATCTCCCTCTTCCGTTTCCCATCTCGTTTTCTTTCTTTCATTCTTTCTCTTATCCTCATTCCCCTTCCTTCCTTTCTCTTTCTTTCTCTGTTTCTTTCCCCCTCTTCCTTTCCCCCTTTTCTTCTCTTTTTCACCCTCTTTTCTTTCCCCCTTTTCTTCTCTTTTTCTTTTTTTTTCTTTCCCTCTTTTCCTCTCTCTTTTCTCGTTTTTCCTTTCTTCCCCCCTTACTCTCTTTTTTTCTTCTCTTTTCCTCTCTCTCTCTCTCTTTTCTTATCTTTCTTCCCATCTTCCTCTCTCTTTAAATATTATTATCTTCCTTCCTCTTTTTTTCTTCTTCTTTTCCCCCTTTTCCTTACTCCGTTCTTTTCTTTTCTTTCTTTTCCCACTTCCACTTTTTTCTCTTTCCCCCTTTACTTCTCCCTTTTTCTTTTTCTTTCCTTTCCCCTTTTTCTCTTTTAATATTTTTTCTTCTCTCCCTCCCCTTCCTCCCTCTCTCTCTTTCTTCTCTTCTTTCCCCTGTTCCTCTCTCTCTTTTTTTTCTTATCTTTCTTCCCATTTTCCTCTCTATTTAAATATTCTTCTCTTCCTTCCTCTTTTTTTCTTCTTTTTCCCTTTTCTCTTTTTTTCTCTTCTTTCCCCTTCTCTTCTTCCTTTTTCTTTGTCTTTCCTTTCCCCTTTTCTTCTCTTTTTTTCTTCTCTTCCTTTCTCCTTCTTACTCTCTTTTCTATTCTCTTCTTTTCCCATCTTCCTCTTTCTTTTTTTATTCTCTCCCTTTTCCCCTGTACCCCCTCTTTTTGAGCTGGGGGTGGGGGGTGAGGCAATTCCCCCTCGGCCCCCTATCGGACCCGCGGTCTATCGGACCCGCGGTCTAACGGACCCGCGGTCTATCGGACCCGCAGTCTAACGGACCCGCGGTCTATCGGACCCGCGGTCTATCGGGATGTCCCCAGATCCTCGATGATATACTGACAATTAAGCCTTGTTTTACAGACTTTCTCACGAAATCAGTGTTTAATGCAACTACTGGCATTTCTCTTTAACGAAAATAACATATTATGTGACAATCAACATAGGTTTCCGTCAAAAGAGAAGTTGTGAAACACAACTTATAGAAGCAATTAATGATTGGAGTTATTATATGGAGTCTGGTTCAAGCGTCCATATTGCTTTTCTTGATTTTGCAAAGGCATTTGACAGTGTGCCTCACGATCTTTTAAGAACAAAACTTGACATGTACGATGTTACTTCTCCCAATTTAGAATGGATCATGATTTTTTTACAGAATAGATATCAAAGAGTAAATGGCGAATGTTCTTCATGGTCCAAAGTTAAATCAGATGTTCATCAAGGAACAATCTTAGGTCCGGTATTGTTTTTATGCTTTATAAATGATATGCCTAATTATGTTTCATCAACTATTCGATTATATGCGGACGATTGTATATTATATCGCCCAATTTTTAACATAAATTATTGTAAGACGTTACAACACGATTTAGAAGTTTTAAGCAAATGGTCTGAAGCGTGGATGCTCGATTTTAATGTATATAAGTGTAAAATTATGAATATGTCACGAAAACATCACGATATAACATATATGTATTATATTAATGGACAGGAATTATCAAATGTAAAATGTGAGAAATATTTAGGTCTTGTAATAAACGATTCTTTAAACTGGAACGACCTTTGCATGGATTTATATACAAAATGTAACAGGATTATGGGAATCATCAGGAGGAATTTTGTTAATTGCCCAAAATCTATTTTGAAAAGTCTTTTTGAAACATTAATTCGTTCACGTTTAGAGTATTGTTGTACGGTATGGGATCCTTATCGAGCCGCACACAAAGACATGATTGAACGTATTAAAAAACGGTACGTAAAGCCCCTTTCACAATTGACGTACGACCTGTTTACGACCACCTGCAACAGTTTTTTCTTGTTGTTGCACGATCGATCCCTTGGTGTCTTGCGAGCACTCGCAGTCGTTGTAGACGATCGCACAAACTCGAGGTGGTCGGAGGTGATCGTGACTGGTCGCATCTGAACTTTGGACATGTTCAAAATCCAAACGCGATCAAATACGATTGATTCACTCGCAACAGGTCGTACCATCGGTCGGGCGATCATCGTGTGAGTGTTGTTCAACGTTGTACGACTTGGTGCGAGAGGTGGCACAAATAAGTACAGTCGCATTTAGTCGACTGGAGATCGTACAACACTTGCACATGTGCTGGAGACCTACAGAGACCAGTGTTGCGACTGGGTGCGATAATATAAGACTGTTGCAAGACCGATCGAAATTACGGCTTACAACATTCCACTACCGTTGCTTTCGCATGTATGCGACCGTTCAGCCCCTTTCACAATTGACGTCCGACCAGTTTACGACCGCCTGCAACATTTTTTTTTTGGTGTTGCACGATCAATCTCTTGGTGTCTTGCGAGCACTCGCAGTCGTTGTAGACGGTCGCACGAACTCGAGGTGGTCGTGACTGGTCACATCTGAACTTTGAACATGTTCAAAATCCGAACGCGATCAAATACGATCGATTCACTCGCATCAGGCCGTACCCGGGGTCGTACCATCGGTCGGGCGATCATCGTGCGAGTGTTGTTCAACGTTGTACGACTTGGTGCGAGGGGTGGCACAACTAAGTAGTCGCATTTACTTGACTGGAGGTCGTACAACACTTGCACATGTGCAAGCGACCTACATGTACAGAGACCTGTCTTGCGACTGGTTGCGATGATAATATGGGTCATAAGACTGTTGCAAGACCGATCGCAACGGCTTACAACATTGCACTACCGTTTCATTCGTATGTATGCGACCGTTCCACTCGCAATCCCTCGTGCAACACTCGCATGTGATCGCACGAGCACAACAAGAGTATATGCGACTTACTCGTGCAACGGGGTTTACTGGTTGTTTTGTTGTACGACAGCTGTTGCAACTGTGAAAGCCTCTGTGCGATCTTATGAGATGACTAGCGATTGATGCCTGTTGCAGCCTGTCGCACGACCAAAAGGTCGCAAATGGTCGTACGTCAATTGTGAAAGGGGCTTTAGGATGATGTGCAAAGATTGGTCTACGAGCTACAACGTACAGCGCGTCCCAAAAAAAATGTCCCTCTGATATGCGGCTAAATTACTTCAAAAAATAAGAATTATTCTCAATGAAATGTATGGATTTAGGAAGCTCATATCATGTTCTAACTTCTGTAAAAATTTAATTGATCTCGCTTCAGTGGTTTTGAATACACAGTCTATTAATTAACAGTGGTGCTTTTCAGCCCATTCCAAGTTTGCGTGTATGCAGCACTGCTGTGTGTTCTGCACTTTCTAGTATATCAACCCCCTTTGAAAGTTCTGACCGAGGAATTCCCTGATCTTACCAGGGAAATCTCCATGATCTAACCAGGCTCATCAAATCACAACCTTTAGCATGTTCAGGAGGGCAAAAACAATATTTGACAGTTCATTTCACATGTGATAACAGGAGATGCACAATGATTAGAACAACAGGCCATGTCTGTTTCATGCCGAATTCATGCCTAATACTGCATTTATGTTTTCATTATTTTTTTAGTTAATAAGCTACTGTTGTTAAGTTAATCCAATGTAACTAAAAAAGTCAAATATTTATCTGGTAAAGTTCCTTTTCGCAAAGGGTGATTAACTTGTGGATTACCCTTTATTTTTCAGCTTATTTTACTCATCCATCATTCACATTTTCTTTCTAAGATGTTGCACTGATCCCCTTATCAATCATCAAACAATCTTAATTTTTAATATTTTTCTTATACTTCTAAACATGCCAAGGTTTATGATTTGATGAGCCTGGATATGATAAGGGAAAAATCCCTGCTCAGATCCTTTATGTAAAAATCGGAGTTGATATGTAATACACAAAGCAGAAATACAATGCTGCAAACTTGGAATGGGCAAAAATGCACCACTGTTACTTAACAGAGTGTGTATTCAAAACCGCTGAAGCGTGACCAATGAAATTTTCATAGAAGTTAGATCAGGAGATGAGCTTTCCACTCATGAACATTTATTTGAGAATACTACCACATTTTAGAATTAATTCAGCCCTATGTCAGAGGGACATTTTTTTTGGGACGCGCTGTATTGTTAAAAAAGGTTAAACTGAATTCATTAGAAAAAAAAAAAATACCATAGACTTGTTTTATACTAAATAAGATTGTTAATGTAGGTGAAATAACTAGGTGCACACAAGCGAATAGAATAGGAAGAAATGATAATAATTTTAAGATGAGTGTTCCACATGCCAGAACAGACTATTATATGAAATCATTTTATCCTCAAACAATCAATGAGTGGAATCAACTCCCCGAAAGAGTAGTTTATAGACCATCTCTCAGTACATCTCCAATTAGACATTTGAGTTATTTATTTCAAGCAATTTTAGTATTTTGAAGAATTTTTTTTTGTAACCCTGATGTTGTACTTAACAATTAATCTTTTATCTGCCTTTATATTATGTATTTGTATTACTTGGTTAATGTCATCGATATGTTTTGTACTTCGTTTTATATATCTGGGATGCCAACTTGTATGGGTTTTCCTAAACCTTGTTTTGCAACCCGAGACATGTAAATATTTTATTTATCTGTCTGAATAAAATAAAATCAAATCAAAATCACATATTCACCGTGTTACGGGCCAATCACGACTTTTTACACTATAATCGAGATAAACACAATGAAATAATAGGGAGATGTCAACAAATTGTTTAGTGAAATTATGTAAAACAAAAACATATTCATCTTACATCCAATTTTGATTAAAAAAACATTCCTCGGCTCGTGTGAATTGTCGTTAATTAATCGGTTGTAATAAACGGTTTTGTAAGGCTGGGATGTTCAAGAAGAAAAGATATCAATTCATTTCATTTCATGCCCATTCCAGGCTGAAATCTATTTTACTTCCCCCCCCCCCCCCGTGTAACTTTTCTTGTTTTCTTATTCTTCTTCTCTTTCTTTCTTCATTCAATTTAATTTGTTCGCCTTTTCTCCTTGGTTTCAGTATCTTCTCAATTCTAGCTCATTACACTTTTTTTAACTTTTCATTCTCTTATTTTTCTTCGTTCCCCCCTTCTTTCTTTTTCTTCTTCTCTCTTTTTTATTTGTTTGTATATTTCCCCCATTCTCTGTCTTCTCTTTGATTCATTTGTATTTACCTCGCTGTGCACGTTTCACTCATGTCGTATCTTTAGGAAACCATAATTCACTGATGAGATAAAACGATAGAAAAACTGTATTGCATTTTTCCTATCGGCTATCCCGTTTCTTTTCATCCTTCTATAATTTCTGTCCATGTCCTCCTTTCGTTAATTCTTTTATCCATTTTTTCAAAGTTTTATACATATTCTCATTTTCCCAGTTCTTTCTTCCTTCTTTTTCTCGAACTATATATTTCTTGCTCTTTTCTTTATGTTCTTTCTTTCTTTCTCCTTTTCTATCCGTCTTTATTTCTTTTCATCGTTTTTTTATTTTTCATATGCATTTGTTTTCCTTCTTGACTTAACAAAAATATATATATTGTTTTCTTTCCTTATCCTTTCCCCCCATCTATCATATATAAAAAAGTATCTGGTGAATGCAAACACTGCAGGATTTTGTTTCTCGTGATATTCTCTATTAAATCTGGAATGAACTTGTGTTTTTATCATTCTTAGCCTACTGGATTATTTCTACCATCATGTAAATAAGTTTTGAACTTAATTTTGAACCAGGAACCAATATTTTATATCTGCAAGCTGTCATGGTTTTTGCTGAATCTTCACTTCAGTCCCACGTAATCTTTCTTCTGATGATGGATAATACAAACATTTCCTCAACTACATGTGGTTTAGTCTTCCGATTGCATTCTTCTGATTCATTCTTATATTTATTTGTAAAAATTCAAAGCACATACATCTAGAACTATGCCTGATACTCGTTCCACTTCCAGCAATAAATCTCAGAAAACTATATCAAAAGTAGCATGTTCTTCAGAATGTAAGGAAGATAAATCTGATGAGGCGCCATCTCTTGGTAACCTTGATTCGACTAAGGATCTTCTTGAAAGAATAGATATAGCTGTTCAGTCTGCGGTAGCTAAGGCCATGGAAACAGAGCGTATCAAGCTCGATGAACATATGCAAGAACGGGAAAACAAATTGAAGGAAATGCTAGATGAAAAGATGAATGCTCTTCGTAAATGTGAATCATCAAATAATGATAAAATCAATGATCTCCAACGAATCCAAGAAAAGATGCAATCTACGCAAGAATCTGTTGAGGAATTGTCACTTCGATTGAACAACCTTGAGCAATACTCCAGGAGAAGTAACATCAGAATTTTGGGAATAAAAGAAAATGCCAATGAAGTTACCGATAATGTCGTGCAAGAAGTAGCATCACGTATTGGTATCCACATCTCTTCACAGGACATCGATCGCTCACATCGCATTGGAAAAAAGAATCTCCAGTCCACACATGAAAACTCATATGCTAGTGCTGCCAAGGAAACCCACAAACCACGCCCAATCATCGTGAAATTTATGTCGTATAAGACCAAGTATGAATTCATCAAGAAGCGTAGTAAGTTAAAGAACTCTGGGATAGTTGTGATAGAGGATCTGACGAAGTACAACAATCATCTCTTGTCACAAACTTTCAAGCACCAAAAAGTGAGTTCCTCCTGGTCTTTGGACGGCAGGATATTTGCTTCCATCAAGACTACAAATGGACATGAAATAAAAAAAATGATCACCTCTACCAAAGACCTTGAACTTTTGTAATGTATTAGATTGGAACTCTGTTTGATCCTGAAGTATAGCTTGCAATCATTTTTTAAGTATGTTGAAGGTTTCTGGTTCTTATTTCCTATTTTTCATATTTTCTTACTTATTACTAATTACTCATTATTTATTTTATCTATTTATTGTATGCATTTGTATGTAGGTGTGTGAATGTATGTGTATTGTGGGATAAATGCCTATTTCTGACAGTTCGAGCAATTCTGTTCATGGCGTAAATATTTCTAAATTGAAACAATTTTTATCTCCAAGTTTGAATGAAGATTGTGATAGTGAGCCCGCCAAAGAGTTACATGTATACTTACCTGAGGAATTCAATAGTTGCATTAATAATCTGGAGTTGAATGAATTAAGAGATGTATTTTCATGCATGCATGTAAATTGTAGAAGTATATTTAAAAATGGTGATTCTCTTTTATCTCTACTTAGTATTTTAGATTTTACATTTTGTGCAATAGGAGTCTCTGAAACTTGGTTAAAACCTGATGATATACCATTTAATATAAGTGGGTACGTATTTATTGGAAAATCAAGAGAAAAGAAAAAAGGAGGTGGTGTAGGGATTTTCATTCGTAATGATCTTAACTTTATACATAGAAAAGATCTTGATGTGAATAATGATTGTATAGAATCCATTTTCATTGAATTTAATACTTATAAAAAAAAAACAGTATTTGGTTCAATATATAGACCTCCAGGTCAATCTATTCCTCATTTTCTTGGAATGCTGAATGTTATTCTAGAATCTATTAATAAAGAAAATAAAGATCTCTTCTTAGTTGGGGATTTTAATATCGATCTAATGAATTCCCTTAATAGTTCAACAGTTGACGAATTTTTAGATATTCTCATGATCAATTCTATGTATCCGTTAATATATTTTCCAACACGTACCACTCATAATACAAGTTCCCTTTTAGACAATATTTTTACTAATAAACTTGTACATATTATGTCAGGTGTTTTGATTGCAGACATCAGCGATCATTTACCTATATTTAGTATTTGTAAAAAAGAAAAGAATAAAAGTCAATCATATTCCTTTGAAAAACGTGACCTTAGTGAAGTGAATATAGGTAGGTTTATGGATAAACTCAAGAATATTAAATGGATTATTAATGAAGATCCAAATCATAGTTACAGTTGTTTCCTACATCAATTTTTAGAATGTTATCATGATTGTTTCCCTATTAAAACTGTAAAAATAAAAAAGAGCAAACAAAACAAACCATGGATCACAAAGGAACTGAGTATTATGTGCAATAAAAAATTCAAGTTATATAGAAAATATCTTCAGAATCGAACAGCTTATAGACACGAAAAATATAAGAAGTTTCGAAACAAGTTGAACAATGACCTAAAAAAAGCTAAACATAACTTTTATAAACATAAATTTGATAATGCTATGGGTGACATGCGGAAAACATGGAATGTTTTACAAGACATACTTGGTACAAAAAAGAAAGATAGGAAGAAAATAGTAGAAATTTCTCATGATAATAATTTGATTCAAAATGAATCTGCAATCTCTAACATATTCAATGAATATTTTGTCAACATTGGTTACAACTTAAGGGGAAATGTGCAATATTCTAATGTAAATTATCAAACATTCTTAAAGAACAATGTGAAAACTGCATTTTTTCCACCTGTCACTTGTAAAGAAATAATTGAAATAGTTTGTAAATTGAAAAAGAATTCCAGTCCTGGTTTTGATAATGTACACATATATGTTGTTAAACGTGTTATTCATGTCATTTGTGTTCCTCTTTGTAAAATCTTCAATATGTCTATAGCCAAAGGTGTATTTCCTGATAAAATGAAAATATCCAAAGTAATTCCAGTTTACAAAGGTGGTGCTCATAATGATGTAAGTAATTATAGACCCATATCTGTTCTTCCTGTCTTTTCTAAAATTCTTGAAAAGTGTTTTTACTCCAGGTTATATGACTTTCTTGAAAAATGTAATATCATTTCAGAACATCAGTATGGTTTTAGACCGGGGCATTCCACATCTTCTGCACTTCTTGAGTTCATCCATAAAGTTAGCAATTGTTTTGACAAGAAAGAAATTATGTTGGGTTTATTTCTTGATTTGTCAAAAGCCTTTGATACTCTTGATCATTTTATTTTGTTACACAAACTCAGTAATTATGGTATAAGGGGTGTGTTATTAGATTGGTGTCAAAGCTATTTAATTGATCGTAAACAGTTTGTATATGTTAACAATATTACTTCCGAAACAGAATGCAGCAGATGTGGAGTGCCCCAGGGTTCAATTTTAGGCCCGTTGTTATTTCTTATTTATATGAATGATATTTACAATGTATCGTGTCATCTTGATTTTATTCAGTTTGCAGATGATACCAGTGTTTTCATGTCACATACAAACCCACAGTTACTAAATGATAAATTTAATCGTGAATTGGTACTTTTAGATAAATGGTTATCTGTAAATAAACTAGTACTTAATATTAAAAAAACAAATTATATGATATTTACGAATAAGCATTTAGATACTCAATTTCATGTAAATATGGGGGATAAAAAAATTTCATTAGTATCTTCATTAACATTCTTAGGGGTGACAATAGACAACAAATTAACATGGCATGAACACATTGGTATCGTCTGTAACAAAGTTTCCAAAGGAGTTGGTATTATCAACAGATTACGATTCTTGCCAAAATTCATATTGATGACTATATACAGTGCAATTATTTTACCTTATTTAAACTATTGTAATATAGCCTGGTGTAATTCAAATAGCTCATATATAAACAGACTCTACCTATTGCAGAAAAAGGTTGTCCGTATCATTACAAAGTCGTCTTATCTTGCCCACTCGAAGCCACTTTTTTCTCAATTACAGATTTTGAATATTTATGATTTAAATCTCTATAATATTGCAATTTTTATGTATCTTTGTTACAGAAATAAAATTCCCATTCAAATTTCAAAATATTTTCAATTCAATTCTGATTTTCACAATTATAATACAAGATCATCCAGTAAATATCATTTTCCCCAAACAAGAACAAACAGCTCAAAATTTTATATTTTCTTTAAAGGTCCAGAAATTTGGAACAATATTGAAGTAATTTTAAGAGAAAAACCAACATTGAACTCATTCAAAAGGAGATATAGGCACTTTTTGTTACAGCGCGATAAGAGATAGGATTTTCCTGCATGTGTATCGAGTGTAAGTGTGTGCGTGGGTGTGTGTGTGTGTATGTACATGATTATGTTTACCGTAATTGTAAATTATTTACTTAGTGATTTTTTTTGTTGTATTACATTGAAATGTATAATTTTATATGTTTTATGTGTACTTGTTGTTTTGTAAGGGGATAACCTAGATAAGTAATTCTACTTTTGTTATCCCCTCCACTGCACTATAATATGCTTACTTTGTACACTTTTATTTTGATTGTGGAAATTCAATAAATTCAATTCATTCATCTATTTGCCTTTTCATCATTTCTGATATCATTTTTTTTATTTTTCTTCACCCATCCTTTTATATTTCTCTACCCTTTTTTATTATATGTTTCCTTTGTTTCCCTGCATTGTACCTATTTCCTCCATGCTCTTTCAAAATATCGTATCCACATCACCTGGCATGTCAAGTTAGAGTTATCCATATACATTAAAATGTATTAGCCAGATCGTAGTTCCACTCTGCGCATGTTCAGAAGATTATGCGCATGATCGTGGTTTAAAATTTAATGAGATAAGCACCAAATTAGATGTCTTGGGTATTCATATATTCTTACGGATTCCAATCTCGGGCTGTGCCTGTTCTTCATGTTGATTCCCTGGGGGAGGGGGGGGGGGCACTCAGTATATAATGCATAGTGGGTATCTGCCGCGGAGGGGACCCCAATTTTACACTTAAATTTCTGTTCCAAGGCGTAGCAATTTTGTCTATTGAGAAAAAAAGAACCAAAAAAAAAACACGCTCCAAAGCATAGCATTTTCTTCTTATCGAGAAAAAAAGAAGTAAGATATCCGCTCCAAAGCTTCGCATTTTTTGTGTTACCCCGTTCAGATTGCGTTGATCTGCTACGATGAGCCGCTATTTTGGTGAAAAGCGCCACAAAGCGCTGTCCGACCATCGCCTCTGCGCTAGCGCACCCGGCGCCCGTGCCGCCGGGCTAGCTGCATGCACATATGTATGCCCGTTCCATTGGAATGCACACGCAGGCGACCCGTTCCAAGAACCCCCGTGTTCACAAACATTTGTAGTTCCAAAGCCCGTTCCGAGGACCCTCTTTTTTTACAATAAGCCCGCTCCAATGCTATTTTGGTGAAAAGCGCCACAAAGCGCTGTCCGACCATCGCCTCTGCGCTAGCGCACCCGGCGCCCGTGCCGCCGGGCTAGCTGCATGCACATATGTATGCCCGTTCCATTGGAATGCACACGCAGGCGACCCGTTCCAAGAACCCCCGTGTTCACAAACATTTGTAGTTCCAAAGCCCGTTCCGAGGACCCTCTTTTTTTACAATAAGCCCGCTCCAATGCCCCTTTTTGTCTCACCCGCGGATCGTACCTACTACTTTTTTGGTCGAGTACCCCCCCCCCCCGGGTTGATTCATTCAGGTGCACATTAAACTTTCATCGCAATATCACTGTTAATCCTGCCTCTTCATTTGAGCTATACTATATAACTATATACTATATTACTATATAATAACTCAAGATACAACATAGACCATCATCGATGATTTAGATTAGCATTCACGTTGACTTTTCCGATCTGTATTTCTGTTATAGGGGAAAGCCTAGTTTTGATTACCAGACTCAGGTTTTGCTCTTAGGTGTAGGCCTATATGGTATATCAATCATTTAAAAGAGATATCCTCTCAAACTTTCAAACTGATACAAAAAATCATAAAATGATATGATGATAATTTTGAGCTCAGACCACTGTATAATGCATCTTAGTGGTACATTTTCTCGTGTATTGTATGCTACAGTGTAATTAAGGATCGTAATACTAACATTGATCGGAGGAGTTATTATTTGGCCCTATAGGAATATACTTGAATTGAATTGAATTTATTTTCTTAGTTCACAACATTAATAACAACATAATACAAGAAATTCATATAGCATACAACATACATAATATTATGGCAGTAAATAAAGTGAAATATAAAGGAACCTGCATAAACAGCAGACTGGCAGAGCTTGTAATGTCTCATTTAATAGCACTTTGGTGTTGGTTCGTTTTATCAAATAAGTTTTATAATAGAACATTACAACCAGAGCATGTAATGTCTTGCGAGTCATGTATATAGTTTTTGCTATAGTTAAAACAATTCTTCAATGCTCATTTCACTGCTTATAATAAAATCACTTTGATAGATAATTTTATTAACTGAACAAACGCTTAATTTGGTCTATCCTCTGTTGTTCTAATTCAATAGTTTCATATTTTCTCAAATGAAAAGCAATCGACTATCATTTCTGTTGACGCATACGCCTACGATATCTTACCTTTTTATCCGTGATGTTTTATTTTCATTTATGGTGAGTTAATAACGGATGTAAATGTTCATCTTTTCTGTACACAATTATAAGAAAACTAGAATATACGTTATCGAGGCAGATACAAAGACATTGTGCGTGTCCAGCTCTCGAATAACTTCCATGTCGATTGGATGGCGCCAATGCAAGACTTCGTAGGCAATTGATCCACTCGATTGCTCGTCCAATTATCATGATTATGCGGACATACGAGCTCAAGCACTTAAAACTATGCTTAATGACTGCAAGAATTGTATAAAGTGAATGAATGGAATCATGTATTTTATTTCCATTTCGTTCTGAATATAATTCAAAAAATATTCTTTATGTTTAATTAGGACATTTTTAATGTCACAACTTGTGTTTTTTTTCCTCTCGTATTAATATTTTTATATCATCATTCTATTTCAAAACTGTCAAACTTGAAAATGACTACTCTTTCTATACAAGCTATGAAGTCATTATATATTCCACTTTCTCTAGTTTCACAAGCCTATGTCTACTTCACTATCTACATATTGGATGTTTTAATGTTTGAGTATTATTCATTGTACAATCTGTCAATTAAAATGTCATGTCTTAAGAATTGTATCACCACATGCCATGCGTATATCTGTGGCAAATAATCTGTGGTCTGTGATGTTTGAATGAATGATACAATAAATACATCAATGTACTAAAATAAAAATCACCTTTCTTCTTCTTTTTACATGAGATTGTATGCATACATAGATGAATACTGGTTGTTCCACATTTCAACTTAATGTATTTATTTAAAAAAAATCATAGTATATACCAATATACATTTATAGCAAATACTATTCATCTTAGTCTATACCTTCTTTTGGCATTTTGTTATTTAGTGAATCTATATATCTGCTATTTCAAACATAAAGTGGAAACTTATTTATCATAGTTGTTTCCCATCTGTGAAAGCAATTTTTAAAGGTTATTAATACTTAATTGTTTTATTTATTTTTCCTTACTTTATAATGTTTTGAATTAATTCTGTATTTTCTTTGAGAAACTATCCTGGATTCGGACAATCATAGTATTGTTATTCCATATATTCAGTATTTTCAGAATATCAGAACAATCCAATGGAATTTTTATCCATATTCACTGTGAAAAAATCTTTTACAGTGAAATAACATATTCATGATACAATATTTTCTTTCAAAGCTGCTTACATTTTTACAATATTTTGTTGGATGTTTTACATTAAATCAATGAACATGATAAATATGTGGTTGTACAGAGGCTTGCTTATCAACTTCTTTTCAAGCGTTTACAAGTGCTATCCAAGGTGATGTTGATCCCTTTACTCGACACTCTAGGGTTAGCTTGATTCCATTTAGACGGATCCTTGTTGATTTATTTTCATTTTTCCTCAATTGATCATGTTGATAGGCGTGATTTTCCAACTCAAACCGTCGCTTTTTCAATTGTAATGGAAGATCTATGACAACTCGAAGCCGTGGACTATCAGAACTTGGTTGAGCATGGTGATTTTTCTTCAGCTGACTTCGCTGATATATTTTCAATACTGCATCGCGATCGAACATACTCATAAATCGAACGATGATTGGATCCGGACCTCTGCGCTCCCCCTGAATCTGGCGTCTTGGAAGCCTGTGGGCGTTTACGAACTTCATTTTACTCGTTTCCTCCTGGGTAAAACCTAATTTCTGTATGCTGCTTCTTACTTTCCTTTCAATATCTTCATCTTTCTCCTTTTCTATTCCGTACAGCAGAAGGTTGAGTTTGCGATCGTGTAGCTCCAGAGCAAGGATTGAATCCTTAATTTGTGCTTCCATAGCATTTTTCTCCTTTCTTAGCTTCGGAATTTCCTGATTTTCAATTGCACTTATTCTTGAAGCCGAATCTGCTGCTGCCACCTGTAGATCAGCAAGTGTTGTATGCATTCGTGAAATATCCTTCTTGATAGCAGTCATCTGAGAGCCCAATGTATCCAAACGTTGTAGAATCTGGTTAGACAGTTTTTGAAAATCTGCACGTGTTACCATGTCTGGTGTCTTCCCAGCTTCCAATGCATGGTCCTCTTCCGTGGTGACTTGATTATTAGACATGTTCAAATCTCTCGTGAACTTGTTAGATCGTAACAAATATGGTCCTCTTTTGTTCTTTTCCTTGTTTCCACTCATTTCATGTTAAAATCAGTTATTATTTGCAGTTCATTTCGTGGATTTCGTAGGATTTTAACGAATTATTCAGCACTTCCAAATTGCGTGATGCCGTCGTTCAGCATGACGCCATCTGAGTCAAATTGTAGTTGATAATCGATTTATATCTAGTGACATTGAAATTGCTAATGAATTTAATAGTTATTTTGTAAATTTTGGTCCATCTTTGGCTCAAAATGATGAATATTTAGATTCTCCGAAAAATGCATTTTTACGATACCTAGATCGAAATGATAATATTGCCTTTTTCTTGCCAATTACCCCTAATGAAATAATCAAAATTGTAAATCAATTACGAAACCGTTCTAGTTCTGGTTATGATGATATTGATATATCGATTGTCAAACGTGCCATTCATATAATTTGTTACCCGCTATGTATTATTTACAATGCCTCACTTCTCTCAGGTATTTTTCCTCATAACCTATAAATAGCTAAAGTTATACCGGTCTTTAAAAATGGTTTATGTGATAATATGAGCAATTATCGTCCTATATCTGTCCTATCCGTTTTCTCAAAGATTTATGAAAAGTGTCTTTATAATCGTCTTTTAAAATATTTTGAGCATCATAATCTTTTTTTTAATTTTGTTATTATTCGATTATTAAAAAAAAACATGAAATATATATTACATAAATACATGACATAAATGGCATTAATGGGATTAAACAAAATGAATTGCAAATGAATAGATAGAATACAATAATCGAAAGGATAGCCCATTTCAGAGTTATTGACATAAATTACTCTGGTCTTCCATGGGGTCTTCTTTTTAATTGTCAGCATGGCTTTCGATCTCGATACTCTACATCTTCTGCATTAATTGATTTCACGTTCAAAGTTAGTAAAACCCTCGACAACAAAAGTAATTTAATTGGTTTGTTTCTTGACTTAAGCAAGGCATTTGACACATTAGGTCATTCTATTTTATTAACTAAATTACAATATTACGGGATTCGTGGTTTGCTCTTAGATTTATATGAAAGTTATCTCACTAATAGAAATCAATATGTTATTGTCAATAATCAAGTATCAGTTTCTAATATTACAACATGTGGAATACCACAAGGTTCAATTCTTGGTCCCCTATTAGTTCTTATTTACATCAATGATATATGTCAAGCTTCTAACAAATTGCAATTTATTTTGTTTGCAGACGATACTAGTGTTTTTCTTTCAGATGATAATATAGACAATCTGATTCTTACTTTCAATAATGAGCTCATGAAACTGAACTCTTGGTTGATTGTTAATAAGCTTATTTTGAATATGAATAAAACGCATTACATGATTTTTACAAACAAGGTAATCAATTATGACATAATTAATGTTTTATTAGATAACACCCCAATTGTAAGATCTACGTCACTGAAATTCTTAGGTGTAATAATCGATAGTAAATTAGCATGGAATAATCATATTGACAACATTTATACCAAAATGTCTAGAAACATCGGTATATTGTACACCCTCCGACAATATTATTAATGATTTATAACGCCTTAATATCACCTTACCTCCAATACTGCAATATTGTCTGGGGTTCTTCTACTAATTATTCAATATCCAAATTATTACGTTTACAAAAAAAAGCTATTAGAGTTATTTCTCATTCCAGTTACCTTGTTCACACCAGACCATTATTTTTTCACTTAAAGGTTTTAAATGTAATTGATCTATGCTACTTCAACTTGGCTATTTTCATGTACCTCTGTTATAAAAAGATTGTTCCTCCAAGTCTTTCTGATAAATTTGCTTTTAATGACGATTGTCATTCATATAATACACGCAGTTCCTCTCATTTTCATTTACCATTGACGAGAACCAATGTTGCTAAAAAATTATTTTTTTCAAAGGTCCAATCATTTGGAATAACCTTCCTTTACATATAAAATATAGCCCTTCCCTTTCTGTTTTCAAAAGGAGACTAAAATCATATTTAATTGAAAATTACACTACTTAATTCATTTACTGTATTACAGGCTTTATCGTTACTTTGTTTATGTTACGTATTTAGGTATTTTAGGTGTTGTATATTGTAAGTTTTTTGGTACAAATTTGTATTTTGTTCTATTGGTGGCAGCACCAATAAGGCTTATCTGCCTTCTAAGCTGTCTCCTCGTTTGATGAATTATTTCTACTTCTTGTATATTCCAATATGTTTGTAAATGTTATTTTCAATATATGAACAAAATAAATGCATATGAAAAAAACCACATTAAAAAAGTTCAATATCTACTCTTTAATTTGATGCCTCAATTACTTAAAATGGTTAAGATTTAACAAAGTTCTGATTATTTGAAATAAGATATTGAACTTGATTTGTAGAATATGATTTGTATGACATTATCTTTTTATTAAATTACTAGTGTTCCACCCCATTGGTTTTTCATGACGTTGTACATAATACATTGATCATAGCTTACGTTTAAAAAAATGTAATTTTTCCCACTTTACTCTCTTCCTCTCCCAGATAAGAATGGACCAAAAGATAAGCAGTAGAAACAGATGAAATAAAAAAAGAAAATTATCATTAGGCCAAAAAATAAAAATAAAAATAAAGAAATCAAATACACCCCTCTGTTTGCCACAACAAACTCTCGTCAAACCTGCCGACTTTTTTTTCCTTCCATTTTTGACGCCCCCACAAAAGAAATATTCTGAACGTCCCTATTTTCCCCCGATTTATTATTATTTCTTTATTGTCGAATAGCACCGTAAAACAAGACTCATATGAAAAAAAAATTGTCGACCATTTGTTTTTTCTACGTTAAGGCCTGCTCTAAATATAATTATATTTGGACGTAATTTTACACAGCAAAGCATTTGGAGGTGTTGATCCGAATGTGGGAGGGGAGGGTGAAAGGGTAAAAAGTCACAAATCAATCGCGTTTTTGTATATGTTGTACATGTTTGCAGGGTGGGGGGTGGAGGACTTACGCAGGCCCCGCTTCCCCCCGCAACATTTAATTCATGTACTTTGAACGATTAAAAATATAGATATAAAATGAATACAAATATTCAAACCATTGGGTATATCAAAGTGATTCTTTTTCATTATTATTTGCCTTGGTCGTGAAAACAACGGAAAAATCAGAAGCACTAATAGAACAAAATGAAAGAACACCTCGAAATACTTTTGATTGCGGATGCTAAAACTACATACATCCGAGAAAAAAAACTAATCATTGTGAAAAATAGTAATCACTCGCCTGGCTCTTTTGAAGGGGAAAGAGATGTAAAAGAAAGAAGCTATAGAAAGAGGCAAGGAACAAGAGGGTTTTTTGATGATTTCTGTGTCACTAATTGAGCCAATTTAACTCGTTCTACTTTTTGAAATAACAACAGGAAAACAAATAAAATACTGGTACACAATCTTCATGAACAAAATTATTTTATCATCACAACTGTGGAAAAAACGAGTAAAAAGAGAAATAAAACGTATAAAAAGATTATACAAAGCGCGATTTTTAGTGACAAAGCAATAATGAGGCCTCCATATTGACATAACGAAGCCCCAGGCTAACAAAATTGTCACGAGTGAGATCATAATTTTCATTTTCATTTCTATTATTCATATTATGTTTCGTTCCTACTTTGTCAGTTTGTTTGAAATGAAGAAAAATGATTTCAATCAATCAATCATCATGTATTATATTATATTATATTTTGCTTAACTTTGTAACCTTGTTGAAATTTTGGAATGAAATAAATTCGTTATCAATCAATCAATCGTGCCGGTAAGGGAAATTGTTTTCTTTTTCTGGGAAATAAAAGCACTTTCCACTTCACTGCTGTGATTTTACTCCAAACAGATTAGGTACCGGCATATTTATAATCTTTATAAATGGCCTCTATACTAGATCGTAAAGAGACCATTCATCCAGGGAAGTGGGAGGTAATCCCCCTCCCCCCACTTCCCTGATTCATGAGTAGCGAGATCAACAAAAGCAAGGAGAGCAGACGACAATGTAGTACTGATCGAACCCTGGTTTTCCGCGCGTGCTGTTCGCTCTTACGCATTGTTGTACACAGCGTCTATTGATTCGGGAAAAACGAAGCTTTGACAAAATGACACAACATTTTTCCTTCGTGAAAATCGCAATTTTTCTAATGATTTGAGAAACAAAAACTGCAAATCTAGAAAGAAAAAAGTCTGATCGTTCATGTTTACATTTCAAACTTCATGAGGTGAAAGATGAAATGATCCGTTCAACGAGGCGTAGCCGAGTTGAATGGATCATTATTTCATCTTTCACCGAATGAATTATTCTGTCTATTGCACAAATGAAAAAAAAAATCATTATTTGGTTTATATGACACCTAATTTTTTTTGGGTTTTTTTCACGTGAAATTCATGAATTTCGATGCAAAACATGCTCATGCAGTGCGAGTTCAGTCTATTGATTGCTACGTCATTACAACATGCGCACTGCTGGTGCATGAGCTGCAGCGTCTCAGTGAGCGAGTGCAATGGACAAAATCGTATTGATCCATAATTGCTCGATGAATGGACTCAAATTTGCACGGTTGATGACGTCATTGCAAAATGGGCTGAATGAACGATATCAAACAACCAATCAAATCACAAGGATCTATCTAGGTGTCATATAATTTCATTTATATGCACATATTAATTGTACAATTATAAAAAAAGGATAAAATATTATTTTAAAGGTTAATTAGAGGAAGGCTATTATCCTAAAACGTCCCTACACACTCATCTTACCCCCTCCCCCTCATCTCTCTCCCCAGACACTCACACAATATTCCCTGTTTTCTTGAACTAAAAATAATATACTCAATTAAGAATATAATACAGTTTATTAAAGTTACTCTTGTAGTATTTCCAGATATCCCCATGAAAATTGTTTTCCAGCTGTCACTGCCAAGTTCATTCAGTTTAAATATTTTACTCATCTCTTCCCTTAATCGCTTAACTTCAAGACAATAAAAAATAAATGTAGGTAAGACTCAACTTCTTTTTTACAAAAGGAACACAAATCATCTGTCTCAAAACCAAATTCAAAAAGTTCCCTTTTTGTCTCGCCCACCAGAGGTGAAGGCGAGACTTAGGGATCCAAATGTCGTCCGTCGTCCGTCCGTCACAAACCTGTAATGACACATAACTCCACAACCTTAAGTCCATTTTCAACCAAACTTGGATGGTAGGTGGACTTGGGGGGCCTGCATGTTATGCTGCAGTCGGAGGTCACATGGTAATGTCATTTTCAGGTCAAACATTAAAGTTTACGTGCAAGGCTCTTATGACAAGTATTATTCCATCCCAGTCATTTTACAATGAAGTTTCAATATAATTATCTTGCGTGCCCTCGCGAATCACGATATTTCTGGTTATTTTCATAAGTGGGCGAGACACAAAATTGCTTTTGCATTGTTGTGTACACAGCCCCTTGTAATTGTTTGTATTGAAATTTTCTGTGTTTATTGCATAGCATTGCACATTTCAGTCTCAGAAATACTTATTTCAGTTCCCCCATTCCCAGATCATATTTGGATTGCCCATCTGTAACATGAAATACGAAATCAATTTGAAAACTTTCAATGAAGTGGTCATATATTCGTCTAGATTTTATATCACATAATTTCTGAATATGCCCACATATCATCAATTGCATTTCAAAGTTGTTTGTTCACCTTGTATCCACTCTTCTGTTATTACTGAAAATAAATTTTGAATTTTGAGCAAGTTTCAGATGAAAATTTCAGATTATACCAGTATGAATCTGATCTTAATTGACCTCCAACTATTATATCCGAGACCTTAATTATACCTTTTTGAAATAATTAAATATCAAAAAGGTTCTTATTATTGAGGCATATACGCTTGTTATTGAAAATAATGGGATTACTTTTCCCTCCAAAATGTCTACACTTATCCAATTCGTTCCATGCCTTCAGCATATCTATGTAAAATAATGGTATACCATTCAAATTCATTTTACTCGTATCATAATCACACAGAAATATGATTCGACCACCTAAAGAGCTAAAAGATATTCGAAGGTTGCTTTCCAACCCGAACTTTTCCCTCCGTCTAGCAAACGTTTAATCGACATTATTCGTTGGGTCTTAACAAAGACCTCAAAATTTGGAGCTCTCAGTCCGCCAACAGAATAGTCTTGATATGGAACCTTGCGTTTTATTTTCTTCCTCTCCAAACAAAATTTTCCAAAAAATTCTACTTCCTTAAAACCGTCTTTTGGGACTGTCATCAGGGAAGAAACATAATTTAATTTGGAAAATGCATACATTTTCAAAAGTTTTATTCAACCATACATCGTAAGATCTCTTTGCTTCCACCAACCAATAAGTCTTTTAATTTTACTTAAGATTTCCTTATAGTTCAAGTCACCTTTGACTTTACAATCTCGTGCGAAATATACTCCTAAGATCTTAATATGCTGTAACCAATTTCCTGGAAGTGGTAAACCAGGTCTATCTCTTTCTTCTCCCAACCATAAGAAATTTGTTTTATCCATATTAATCTTCAATCCACTTCAATTTTCAAAATCTGAGAATATTTTCTTTACTTTATGGATCGAATTCATCTAAAAAAAAAAACAGTGTAATGTCATCTGCATACAGAACTTGTTTTATTTCCCGTTTCCCAGATCACATCCCTTTAATATTAACAGTTCTCCTAATATAATGAGCTAGTAATTCAATTCACAATAACATTAGGTCGTCACTATTGCTTGTGTAATTTCTCAACTAAAATAGCGTCCCAGTCTACACACACAGAATGGTTCATATAATTTATTTTGCCAGATTCAGAATCCGGGATACTTTCTTGTCTAAGGAAGTTAAGAACACGTTCAACCAGGGTTTCTGGGGCTGTTCTTCGGAAATTCATTACCCCCGTAAATAGGTCCAACAGATCATCACCTTCAGCATCATCATCGTCGAACACACCTGATAAGTCTACATTGGTCCGCAGGCTATTCACTTTGGCCGTCATTCCCAATTCAGCAATTGCCTCAGATACTGTCTTCGAAGAGATGAAATAACTTGGCTTGAAGGCTGGGTGCAGCTCAGGAAAATTAACGATGATCCGAAAACCAGATCCCTTTTCTGTTTTAGTATCAAATTGGAGCAATGCAAATAACAAGTTAAATATGGAAGTGACTTGAGCCACGAAACGTGTGTGTCATAAAAATAGTGTCATAAGGAAACCCGTCTACGACAGAATACCTATTTTTATCAATTTCGTACGAATGTTTGTTATTGTTGGTGACGCTGTCTGTCTTAATTAAACACATGATTTCGACAGATTCTTAGAATTATATTGTAAATGTTATTCATTCCATTTATATAATTCATGTTTTACCAAGATACATGAACTCAAAATCTGCCATGAATTTTCCTGTCATCTGTGGAGGCCAGTCACCCCTGCAGCATTTTGTAAAATGTAATAATTGATCATATCATCATAACGGATAAAATAAAAATATCATTTACGTTTTTGATATACGTTCTGGTCTGATAGAAAATAGACCTTAAGGACAGTGTTTGCAGTTACCCGTGAAAACCACATATATCAACAATCAAAATTATTATAATGCGAGCGCCAGATTCTAAGCACCTTTGTAATCATAAACAGGGCTCGTATATAACTAAATATTGCATGCGAGCAAACAAAATGAGATTCAGACCTAAAAATGGGACTCACTATTCTTGTTTCGTAAATCACTAAAAGGATGACTCATTGGTTATATTTTCCTATTATGAGAGCTCGAAATCCGTTGATATTAACACCTGAAAACCGGACACTTTAAGCATTTCGTTTTCTTATATTGTTTTACGGCTTCCTTGTGCGCATATGATAATCCTCCTACATTGTCCGATGCAGAGCTAATCGGCCGTTGATGGAGCTAGGAGAATGTATTTATACGCGCGCAGTTGCGGTAGCGCGGTTTGCCTTGTGAACCAAAAGAATGCGGTGCCACTGTTAGTGGATCTGTGGGGATCGGACCGGCCGTTACGAGGCCGTAAATTAAACATGGGTTATAGTACCTCCTTTACAGCGATCTGCAACCCCCCCCCCCTCCCCCCCTCCCCCCCCCCCCCTTTTTGGATCCGCTCCTGCAACGGTCAACGAATTCCAAGTTTCCAACGTTCAGCCAACATTTTACCTGGGAATATACAGAATCTATATAAAGGACGTATCCCTGCCCCCCTTGACGAGCTTGAAAAACCTTTTTTGCCCCCTCTGACGAGCTTAAAGACCTTTATTGCCTCCTGACGATCTTGAATTTTTTATTTTGGCTTGTCAAATTTTTGGCAGACGGTTTTGCCCCCCCCCCCCCCCCCCTGTGGAAAATCCTAGGTTCGCCACTGTAAATGCAACAACACAAATGGAAACACACATATTGCATTTTCTGATTAATAGTGCCCCAGAAAGGAAAACTGTTAGAAGTTAGAACAATAGTGTACCGCCAATTTTAAAGATGCCCGTATAAAATGGAAAAATACATTAGAGAGATGGAGAATCGTCAAAGGTGAGATGGGGCTGATAGAAGGTTCTTACCTGAACGGACAACTACCAAAAGATAGCCCGATTCAGTTAGTTGATCAATGAGGAAGCGAATGGTCTCTTTCACATTGCCAGTGTAGTAAAGAGAATTGACAGCACTGATGAAGTCGAATTTTCTACCATTGGAAGTGCACTCATGGTCGTGCATGTATTGCTGGAATGTCTTGGGCTGCCAGTCATACTGTACATTCTCAAGGACGGAGTGAAGTTTGTAGTGAGAAATGAATTCCTCACACGGCTCCACCACGGTGTGGTGCATTGAAGGGAAGTAGGGCTGAAGTTGCTTTAGAAGTGCCATTTCAAAGCTTCCTGTAAAACGGCAAAAATATTTGAAATCACATATAATTTTTAGGTGAATAGTCAGGGTGGTCAATTCAGTGCCCCGTTATACAAAGAGTTACGAATGATCAAACAGATAAAGTTAATTATTGGGATACTAATAAATTCTTTGACTTCAAAAATGGTGGTTTAGGTGTCAAAATCATTCAGGTCGCTTAATTTGCAACGCTTAATTTGGACGTTAATTCAGCCGAGTCTGGATACACCAATACATTCCTTGACCTCAGAACTGTCACAGTGGTTTAGGTGCCAAAATGATGATTCTTTGTAGGTTACTTAGAAGCGGAGATATTGTCGAAAAAAACCTTTTTGGCGGTCATTTTGTCAAAATCCAAGATGGCGGCCATATAGGTATCGGTGCAAATGGAAACATTGTTATTCTAATTCCTTATACATTAACCTTTACAAAAATATATAATTTAGATTTCTCCCCAAAATCCAGCGAATATGTATTTAGGAACTGACTATATCACACTTTGATAAAAGCGCGTCCTCTGATCTACGACGTGTAGGGTCTAAACTTTTGTTATTTTGCACGCCGGTAAATGCAAAAAGTATATCAGTTTTGAACGTACGTGTCTGGAGTCATTACGCCTTTTACTAAAGAGTTTTTCAAGATTATATTTTTCTATTGTGAGCGCTCTTTAGTATCAATTAACATGACGTCACACACCAATAATGCAATCGCACAAAGATCAGAATGTATATGTACAGTATGCAACAACACAAGTCTCAACCTTTATTCGCAAAGTAGTAACATATGAAGCAGTTTAATCTCCGATCGTAACCTGCCAGTTGTTTTTGCGTTTCGTAAAACGAGAAAAATTCCAGCGGTGTTCCATATGGAAACTTTATGGTTTTCAGATTCGATTTATGTGCCAGGCTTTCTGCCGTAGACGTGCGATGGTGTTAGTCCGTTCTCAATGACAATAATTATACATTTATTTTATTAACATTACGTGATAATTAAGTAGATATGTAAAGTAGATGATAATGGAGTCCCCTGATGAAGGCAAGCGATTTTATTGAACATTTTAGTTACATATACTGTGTAATTTAAAATGTTTTTTCTATAAAGCTGAAGAGGCTACTCTTGATAAAGATTTGCAATAAATAAATCGTATTTTGCTTACAGCGAATTGTTGGGTCGTATAACCCAACATTTGTAGATTAAGGGGATGGTTTTAACGTGATTACGTTAGTAAACGTTGCAAGCCGGGAAAGGGTTTACTAATCTACACAGTCTACGCTAACTATGTTTAACTGTGATTCGTTTTTATTTATCAAATCACTTATTCATTTTTGTTTCTCAAAAATAAAAATCTGCTTTCGGTGTGCCGGATTGCTGTTGATGTTTGCTTACCCGTCCCGCTGCCCATTCCCAAAGTACAAATCGGGTTCCGAATGCCTGGATTCCTTTTCCCGCCACAAATATCTTCAGCAACTTTAGAAAATTCCTCTTTTGCCCAGTTGTTGTACAGATCGACCTTGCCTGACCTTTTTTCAAAAACGTCGTAACATCGTTTGTAGTGAACAAAATTATGACAGATTGTTGTCCATGCAGGAGTCGCCATTCCGATTTTGCAAGGATAGTATTTGCCTATGTTGCCCTTACACAGATACGGGTGCAGAATGCGTGCGATTTAAAGGCAGCTTGCACGTGTGTAAAATATTGAAAACCATTGCCTGAACTAACAAGGACTCTCGTTATTCGAATGTCCGCTCCCTCATCGTTCCACTTTTAATGTCATCATTTTCATCTTAGACATCTTTTATCCAAATATTAGACTTTGTGCATTTTCACTTATATGTTACATATATAGGTACTTACGTTGATATTTATACGCGATCGTTTCATTCTTACAAATAAAACAGTGAGAATAATATAAGCATTTTCCGAAAACCTAAAAAGACATCTGAAATTTTCTGCTAAATGACTATTTAATGTTTCCCTTTCTTTGATTCAACAAAAGAATAAAATAGTAAGCACACCCTTATCTGAAAAAAATTCAAACACAATTAGATATTACACTTATTAAAAAAAACATTTACTTGCTCTAACATGTCTAATGAATATTCATGCATTATTTAAATAAGGTGTTAATTGAAAAATATAAGTACATTCAACAAGAATTTTATAAGTAATAATCATCTTTGCCTAATTGAGTTAGATTTACTCAATCTAAGCAAGCTAGCAATACGTGAATTTTCTTAAATGTATATTGAACTCAAAAAAATTAAATTAAAAGACAAGTTAAAAGTACTTAAAAAACGAAAAATAATTACAAATTATAAATTCTACTTATATTCACTGATTCATAATTTATTTATTACAGTGATATTATATATATATATATATATGCATATACATATATCATTACAGTGATATACATATATATATATATACCTTTTATATATATATATATATACAGTATATACCTTTCAATTAACAATCGGAAAAGTGGCCCCGAGTCTCGCCGTTGTCCTTCAGCAGTTTGAGGTGTAGCATACCAATGAAGAGATTGCAGTCTACACGAACCATAATCCTCTTGTGTTTTTGGAGAATTTCAAAGCAAAGAATCAACGACTGTACGGATGGAGCCCAATCCTCTAACGATTTTCCTTTAAAATTGAACATAATAGGAAAGGTTAATGTAAATGCTAACGCTCTTTGAAGAGTTTAAACATAATAAAGAGGTGAGATTATTCATGCTTTTGACCAAGTGTCATTTGGAAAAAATGCCTTGATGTTTATTTACTTAAAACATGTTTGATAGTTTTATATCCAATCAGTCGGCAAGCCCTCAAAAAGTAGCTTCTTTTATCCAAGTGATATTCATGACTAGAGGATTCTTCCATAGTTAATTAGCATAGTGCGGACCAAACACCTCTTTTTATATATATTATTGGCAATTAAGCAAACTTATGACCCAATTAGTAGCTTTTGTTACCATGCGGGACAAATTTTAACTAGTTGTGTAGACAGTATGGTTAAACATTTGACGTTTTTTACCCAACCTTTTTAAGTTACCCAAATTTAAACATCACTCCGTTCACGTCGAGCAAAATAATGTATACTTACCCCCGTCTAAATCAATACAGGCCGCCACGGACCTCTACTGATAATTTCAATAATTTCGTTGAAATTTAACTACACCAGTAGCAAGCGCCTTATAAATGTTATGTATTATTATTATCATGCTCATTCAAATGTAACACATGATATGGCTCCCCTATATTTGAAAAAAAGATGTATGAATGTTGAGCCCTGTCGAACCCGCCACGAATAAGTTTGGCAGGGAAGAATTATTACACGTCAACGATTTCTGATAGAGTCTAGTAGGTTTTTATATCTTTCCGAGAGAGGTCTTCAGTAAAAAAATAAAGGAAAAGAAAACGTCTTCACTTCAAGCTCGTCAGGGGGGCAGGGATACATCCTTTGCATGGGTTGTGACCACTGAACTAGAAATACGTGGAAGTCGTGTTCACCCAAGCAAAATATCGCCGGCGAACTCGATAAGTCACGTGACCGCCGCCATTTTGCTAGGTCAATTGTTCGAGAACGCGCCGTAGAAGACAATTGACATCTGTGCAAGATGCAATATGTTTTCTCTATAAATATAAAATTAATACTGATGTACTTAGTGTGACAAAGTGTATTTTAATGTCATTAAGCCAATCATGTACAAACATATTTCTATATGCACAATGTACTGGGACCTGGTAATTCATGTAGTTTAAAAAGGGTTTAAATCAGGGTGACAAGATTTCACAAAAGAAAATGAAATGAGAAAGAAGAAAGAATAAAGGGGGAAAATGAGAGAAAGTTAGAATAATTAAAAGGACGATGAAAGAAAGAATAAAAGGGAAAAGGGTTTCGGTCATTCTTTGAATTCATCGAATATAGAAAGAAAGAAAAATAAAGAAAGGGAAGATGTGTGAAAGACAAAATAAAGGTGAGAAAGAAAAAGTAAGAAAAAGGAGGAGGAAACAAAAATGAAGGAAAGAAAAATGTTTTCATTCTTTGAAAGAAAGAAACAAAGAAAGAAGAAAACAGGAAGGGGAATTAAGGAAGGAAGGGAGAGAGGGTAAGAAAGAAAGAATAAGGGGAAAGAATTAGAAGGAAAAAATAAAATAAAGAATGAAAGAAAGAATGAAAGAGAGGGAGGAAAGATTAGAGGGAGGAGGAAAGATTAGAGGGAGGAGAGAATAAAAAAAGTAATGGAAGGAGAGAAAAACGAAAAGAAAAAGGTGAGGAAGGGAGAAGGAAGTAAATAAAAGTATAAGGAAAGAAAGAACGAAGGAAATAAAAAGGGCAGATAAGAGAAAGAAGGAAAGAAAATTAACACAGAGAAAGGATCAGGAAAGAAAGGTAGGAAATATTAAAAGATAGATGGAGCAAAAAAAGCTAGCAGGAAGGATAGAAGGATGAAGGATAAAAATGAAAGAGGAAAAAGTTCAAACTTCAAGCAAACAAAAGCAATCCAATCATTTAACAGAAATGATAATGATATTTGGTGTTTTTTAGATATATCTTTAACATTTTGAAAAACTAAGTGGTTTAGAAATGAATAAAATTTCAAAGTGAAACATTGTCAATTTTCAAACTACATGTAGAGGAAACAGCGCCGGCATCCTACACAAGACTCAAAACGAAAGCTAACAAAACAACTACATGTAGATCCAGTTATGAAAACTAAAAAAAATTGTTCCTCCTATCACATCAGTAATCTGGTAATATATAATATGATCATAAAAATTTCCAACCGATTTTGTGATTATTTTGGTGGAAAAACAGTTTATCATATGAGAATCTGCTCCGATCCTACGTGCATATCCTACCACACACAGGCAGGAAGCTAGCTCGTTTGCAATGTATTGGGTTAGGATAAAAATCACCCGCAGAACTTGCAAAAGTTTAGTTATCGATTTATTGTTGCTCTGCTTCGTCATCTGTTTGGTTATGGTTATTTGATGAAAATCCGTCACTTTTAAATGCATCAACTACATTTATGTTCAATATACGGGACAGATAGGTGTCCTGGGAAGGGTCTGTCGGGACGCCGGGACAAAGGAGCAATATACGGGACGATCCCGGAAAATATTTGACAAGAGGTAGAGGTCTTTTTGTTTAATTTTATCGTGGAATATTTCATACTGACCAGGATATGCATAAAACTGGTATGTGAAAATAAGCGAAATTTAGTGCCAGAACTTTTTAAATGGAATTAACATTGCTATATGCTTTTCTTATTTGTGCTCTAATTAGTAAACTTGTAAGGAGTTGACTTGTTTTTTGTTTATCCATCATTCCTTCCTTTTTGTAAAATGTATAAGCAACATCCATGCTCTTCCAAATTAAATTTCTTAAGAATTCAAATTCTATTGTGCCCATTTTTGTATACACTGTATATACTTAGTAGATATTTCATGGCTGAGCACACGAAGGTCCAACTCTGAAGGCTCATTAAAAGTAACAACTTTCTTGTCCTCAAACTTCTATTCAATTTTTCACCCTGAATGTGTGATTGAAGAGTATGAGAGGGAGGGAAGGAAATATTTACTCAAAATTTATACAGAAAGTTGAAATGAGAAAGGCAAAATGGTAAAGATGGAGAGAGAAAAAAGAAACAGACGATCAACGAGAAGAAATGGAAAGAAGAGGAAGATCAAAGGGAAAGAGAGAGAGAGGGGGAGAGAAAGGGGGAAATGACGGGGGACGAGGGATGAGAAAGAGGTGAGGAGAGAAAGGCGAGACGAGAGTGAGATAAAAGAGGGCTCTATATAAGGGAGATGGGGAAATAAAAGAGAGATATAAGGGGATAGATAGAAAGGGAAGGTAAGAGAGAGAGAGAGAGAGATGAGAAAGAAGAGGAAAATCAGAGAGAAAGAAGACAAAGAAAAGGAAAAATAATAAAGAGGGGGATCGAGATGATATAAAGGGGAGAAATAAGAGAGAGAGGGGCATGAAAGTAGAAATGGAAGAAATAGAAAGGGATGGAGAAAAGGGAGGATAAGAGCAGGGACGTGAGAGGGAGAAGGGAGATGGACAGAAGAGGGAAATCAGAGAAAATGAGATGAGATGAATAGTTGAATGAGAAGGGAGGTTTAAAAAAGGTAGGGAAGAGGGACATGATTTATAATCGTTAAAATATTTTTTTGAATGTGTGAAAAGTGAAGATATAAAGCTCCAAACAAAGGATCTGAAAGCAGTTGCAGTGCATCTCTGCAAGCTAATTCCCTCTATACTTTCGAAATAAAGGCCTGGTATATTTGTTTTATATCCTACTTTACTAAGTTATAGAAATAGATCTTGATAATCTAGTTCTTGTACTCTTAGATCATCTTTTTTTAAATCTGAATCAAACCAGCTGCGCTGACTGACCTACTTTTCCTAAAGCGCTTAGCTACGCGCTCAGTGCGCAGAACGCGTATTAGTGCTTGCGCCATCATGATCTGTGACGTCAATGATGGAATAGTCGACTATTCCATCATTGACGTCACGGAATAGCACTTTTTCTTCGGTGGGCGTTTCATTTTCGACATCATCGCAAAATAGTGAGAATATGTTAGATCACATGATGCTATTTAAACCAATCAGCATACAGGATTAAAGTTATGTAGGATATAAATATATATATATATATATATACAAAAGGTGTTCAAGGACTTTTAAAAAGTAGCGCATGTTAGTGGGGGCCCGACATCAAATGAGATGTCAACAATGAAATTACTACATGATAAGCATAATAAATATTAAATACAATTATGTATAAAAAAAAACACGACTAGCTAGGCTGGACTACTGCGTGATAATACATACCTTAGAAGAATAAAACTTGCTATAGATTTAATTCAAGGGTATCAAAGAGGCACTAATAACAGGTATTGTATAGCGCCATCTATCTAGAAACAATCAATTCCGAGGCACATTGTTGTTATACCCCGGTTTAGCTTGAGCTTCCTTTGCAGTGTACCCATTCACCTCACATCGGTCGAGTGCAGAGCAGTGTGGATAAATTTCCCTCTGTAGGGAAACACGCCATGGCTCGGATTCTGACCTTGCACCCTCTGGTTGACATGTTTGAAAGCTGAGAGTCAGAACCACGAGACCCCGACGCGACCATAAACCGATAGAGAAAGGGTTTGTACAGTTCCTAATGTCAATACGTAACGGGTTCCATAAAGCATACAAGAATGTTATGCCTGCCCTTAGAGCAGATACTTGACAATAAATTCCCAAAAGAGGGGCCAGATATGGTGCATTGGGAATAATTTATTTAAATTAATTTGCGAGTCCTCAAGCTCCCATCTGTACGCCATTGTTTCTTAAAGCTTGAACTTTCTTGATAATAGAACATGAATATACGGTACCCCAGTCATCGAGTCGAAGTCTTTCCTTCTCACTTCTTGCGTAGCGAAGCATCGCTTCTGAATCGTCACAGCTAACCACCTCCAGTCCTTGTTTAAGAAGGTATACCGAGTCTACGCTGCATAAAGGAAGATCAGAGTTATACCGTATTACTTTCTGGGAGGATTAAATGAATTCATTTCAACTGTTATCTAAGAACTTTGAACAATAAATCGATGATTAATCGGCAGCATATGTGATTGCGCAGTCACATTTCGCTTACGATGGCAGTACGGTGAGTCGAAAACAGTTCATTTTGTTTTTTAAATATTTTTTGTACCAGCTCCCTATATGGGGTGCGTATAGAAACAAAATACACAGACAAGTAGAAGAATGGACAAAAACATAAAGCGCGTAATGAAACTCTCGGGAAGAGCGCCCCACAGCGTTCAGTAGGTGAACCTTCGGCAGCCTTCGCGTATCGCCATGCTTGTCTGCAAAATATTTGAGGGAAATGGATGAGGGGTGGAGGAATGGCCAATTTTTTTTGTTATTTTTTTTATAATTAAAGAGCTCATTGCAAAAGGGGTTAGATTAATTTTTAATCAAATTTGATATTTTTGTCTCAATGTATAGATTTTTGGTACCATTTTAATTAAGATGCTTTCAAAGTAAATTCTAAAATTGCCATAAAAATTAACAAAAAAGACAAAGAAAATCACATTTTCGAAGGGGGTAGGATCGATTTCAGTTTTTTGGCAAAGGGACTAGATCCACAAAGGTGATTTTTTGGGGGGAAATATTTTGATAAAATATGAAGAAAGGCAAATTTCTTTTTGATATCCAATTTGTTCACATGTAAGGGTTTCATGACAATTTGATTTCGCATAAAAATATTGCAATATTAAAAAAATATATATATATTTTCTTCGAATGATTTAAAGTGGATCTAACCCTTTTTGACAACAAACTCTTCTAAAAAAAGCTCATTTCGAAAGGGGTTAGATCTATTTTTTGTCTCAATGAATAGATTTTGTCGCTCTGGTGATTCCAAAGTAAAACTGTTATTCCTATGGTTGGATCCAGTTTCGAGTGTTTGCAAAAGGGGCTAGATCGTCAATGGTATTTTTTGAGAAAAAATACGAAGACAGGTCGGTTTCTTTTTTACCTAATTTTATGTTCACATCGTATGGTAGTAAAGCATTAGAATAATTGCAATATGGGAAAATTTAAAAAACCGTAATTTTCTCTTAACGGTCTAAAGTAGATCTAACCTCTTTTGCAAAGAAACTCTTCAATTAGAGATGAATATATTTTAGAGGTTTCTTGGAAAGAAAAATATGGAATTATCCACACGCGTTGCCCTTGTGCCCTTTCCGAAATCCACCCTCTCATTTTCCCCAAATGTTATATACACATCAGCGTGCCGATGTGCGAAGGTTTACTTTAAAAGTCTTTTGGGCGTCCTGAACCCATGACCGAAATCGAGCGTTTCAAACGGCAAAATTCCCCGAAGTGTCCGACCTTCCCCTTGTGGTATATTTGATAGAAAACAGTTAAACAACTCTTTTCGACTCACTGTGCGGACACCATAGGGATATATGACTGCAACATAAAGGGTTACATGCTATATTTCAGTGATCCTTTGTGGAATTTCCTTGCTCATATTTAACAATAATAATACAAAGATAAGATCATACAGCGTGACCTTTCCACTAGCGTACCTGCGGGGGGGGGAGCAGTCTGACCCCCTGACGAGCCACAACCCATACAAAGGACGTATCCCTGCCCCCCCCCCCTGACGAGCTTGAAGACCTTTACCCCCCCCCCCCCCCCGACGAGCTTGAAGACCTTTTTTTTGCTTGTCAATTTTTTTCTGGTACGATTTTTTTTGCAGGAGTTTCTGCATTTTATTCATAAATCAATGATAAATTAACATGTTCACATAATTGAATGAATACAATTTAAATGTGACAAATTTAAGAGATACATTGTAAAGAATACAGAAAAGACTGATAATTAAATCATACCTAAGCATGTGATATAGTTCGGTAAAATACAGGGGCCAGCTATTATAAGCACAGAGGTGCTTGAAGCAATAGCAGCCAGGAGAGGGGCTACATGAAAACCATCATAAATCATATTTGATAAATTGATCGTCACGAAATATAAGATTAAAATATATATATATATTGGTAGAAAAAATGGTAAAAAGAAGTGCAAGTGTGTGCATGTGGGTGAGTGCAGGTGAATCAAATTAGGTATACTTAAAAATAAGAATTTTTTTCAACGAAGCTTTAAACGAATAGAGAGATGTACATTGTTTAATATCATGTGGCAATGCATTCCAAATATCTGGGCCATGGTGGCGTATTGTCTTATGAGCGAGTAATATTCTTGGGTTGGTTAAGTGAAGATCTGTTGAAGGTCGTGTTGGATATTTGTGAATGTCTTTGTTGTAAACAAAAAAATTGCGAAATGGAATCGGGATAATATTGGATGAAAATTTAAACATAAATATGGCCGTTTGATAAATGTTAATATCTTCAATTTTCAATGTCTTTAAGTTGTGAAATATTGGATCAGTATGTGCAATGAAATGTGAATGAGTACATATGCGGAGTGCTTTCTTTTGGAGACGGAAAATCGTTTCTATTTTTACCTTACTACTATACCCCCATACTAAGTTGCAGTAAGATAAGTGGGATAAAACGAACGAATTATAAAGCATAAATAATGATTTTTTTGGAGAGATGATATTTTAATCTAAACAAAATTCCTATTCCTCTGGATGCCATCATGCAAATATTGTGAATGTGACTGTTCCACGTTAAATTTGTGTCAATCAATACACCTAAAAATTTGGTTTCTTGTTTTTCAATGATATGTATGTCATCTATGTATATATTAAGGAACATATGTTTAGTTTGAATGTGTTTAAAATACATAAAATTAGTTTTGCTTATATTTAGGGAGAGTTTATTAGCTTTAAACCATTTTGATAATTTCTTTAATTCAAAATTAAGTGTCGGGACGAGTATATTTAAGTCTTTGTGGGAATAGAAGACATTTGTATCGTCTGCAAATAAAACGTATGTTAATTCTCGAGATGCTTTTGCAATATCATTCATATAAACCAAAAATAGCAAGGGACCTAAAATCGATCCTTGTGGTACTCCACATTTCATTGTACAAATATTGGATGTTTTTTATTTGAAAGAAACATAATGGCGTCGATTACTTAAGTAATCTTTGAACCAAGTGAAAACCACCCCCCTGATTCCATATCTCTTTAATTTACAAAGTAAAATGCGGTGATCAATTGTTTCGAATGCTTTCGATAGATCCATAAAAATCCCAACAGTGTGTTCTTTTTTAGAGAGAGAATCAGATATTTTGTCGAATAATTGTAAAATAGCATGATCGGTTGAATGATTCTCTCTAAAACCATATTGATTTGGAATTAATATATTATTATTGTTAAAAAAGGAATACAATCGCTTGTAAACTACTTTTTCAAGAATTTTAGAGATACTCGGTAATAAAGATATTGGTCGGTAGTTGGAAGTATGACATGGATCATCTTTCTTATATATTGGTATTATTTTTGCAATCTTAAGTGGATCGGGAACTATGCCATGATACAGAGAAAGGTTAAAAATATGCATGAGCGGTGAAGCTATAAAGTGAATTATTTGTTTTAATAAAAAGACACTTATTCCATCATGCCCTGAAGATTTAGTCGGTTTCAAAGACCTAACAATTTTAGTATTAGTCGGATTAAAAAATAAAGAATTTTCCGGAAAGTCGTTTAAGTACTCAGAAAAGTCATTATCATTAGATACTATTTTTGAAGCTAAATTTGGACCGATATTATTGAAGAAGTTATTAAAGGCATTAGCAACATCACTTGGGTTTCGCAAGTGTTGACCATTTTCTACGAAATTAATGTTATCATAGCTTTCTTTTTTCTTACCTAATATCTCATTTACAGATTTCCATAATAAAAATTTTTATTATCTTTGTTATTTTCAATTTTATCAGAAAAGTAAGATTTGGGAGCTAGGCGGATAACTGAAGTTAATTTGTTGCGGATTTTTTTATATTTATTTATGTTTTGAATTGTAGGCGATTTAATGGATATTTTATAAAGTCTATTCCGAGTAAATATGGATTTAATTATACCTTGTGTAACCCACGGTTGTTTGTTCTTCCTTTTGCTCGATTTAACTCTTAGTAATGGGACGTTTTTATCATAATAATAAAGAAGTTTATTTAAGAATATTACATAAGAGTCATTTGCATTTTGTTCTAGGTAAATATCATGCCAATCTTCTTCAGCCAAATCTACCTTCAGGGATTCTATATTACGTTGGGTTTCTTTTCGTCTGGTTATGTTTTATTTGTCCCTAGGTTGGTGAGGGCGTTTATCATTTGAATACATTGCAAAAATAGGCAGATGGTCTGAAATATCATAGTATATTATTCCATTATCATTTTTATCAAGTGCATTAGACAAAATATTATCAAGTATTGTATTTGATATGTTAGAAATTCTAGTTGGTTTATTAACGAGATGTTGTAATCCAAATGATGATAATAAATTAGTAAAATGTTGACCTATTGTAGTATAGGGAAAGGACAAATCAATGTTAAAGTCGCCCATGATATAGATTTTTTGTTTTCTCGGGAAACTGATTCGAGACTAGACTCCAATTCATTTGAAAATATATCAGCATTATTGGTTGGGGGTCTATAGATTACACCGATTATTTTATTCTTATTTTTAGCGTTAGAAATTTCAATGAATAAGGATTCTATATTTTGAAGTTCAATATCATGTCTTACTTTGTAATTAAGATCTTTATGTACATAGAGAGCGACACCTCCTCCCTTGCCAACTTTTCGATCTGTATGGAGGAAGTTGTAATTATCAATGTTGTAAATTGGAGGAGACATTGAATGCAACCATGTCCCTGTGAGACCAATAATAGAAAATGGAAATGTGTTTAATGTGGATAAAAATTCGCAGAAAGTATCAAAGTTTTTTGGTAAACTTCTTATATTTAAATGCATTAAACTAATGTAGTCGGGAATATCACTTTGAGCTACTACTCGCTGGGCTTCTGTGGAAGCCCGTCGCACGCAAAGGGTTAACCCTTTGCGTGCGACGGGCTTCCACAGAAGCCCAGCGAGTCATTCACTTAGCTACGACGGGCTTCTATATACAGAAGCCGAGATTTGTATGGTTTGATTCGAAGAAGTTTTCAGCTCTTTCGTAATTGTTATGTACTAAAACCGCTGCCACTATTTCCTTTATAAACCTATTTCGATAACAGAATGAACAAAATATACAGCTACGTGGGAAAAAATCCCGAAAATAGGAAATCATTTCAACTTTACCCGATTTTTTCATTTGAGTCAGACGGGGAAGAATAAATTTTGTGACGAGCACGTACGCGCGCGCACACGAGGCCTGATCACGTGATTCGTTCTTATCACGTGATTTGATCCATATCGTATACTAAAATCTTTTCTGCAAGATCGTGACGTAAAAAGCTACGCGTTTATTCGTTATTTTCGTCTTATTATTTGTTTCATCAAGGAGATTTCACGCTAGAATGATATCTCTTTAGTTTTATCGATCGATTGTATTTTCAGAAAAACCAAAAAGCTTGTACGAGAGTAATGCCTTAGTACTTAGAGCTGATCTCGGTGCACTTTTAAACCCCCCCCCCCCATAATTTTTATCCCTCTTCTTCTCATTATTTTTGTCTACTATTCTGAAAAAAGGAGAAAAGAAAGCAATTTAGCACACCATTCATTTTATGCTCTTTTCAAAATAGAAACGTCCATGTATTTCATGATATATCCGCACTAGCCGAACAAAAGAATGTCAGGGCGGCCACTCAAACAAATTCCTTCCGAAAAGAGCAGGATACAGATGGCCAACGCCCCGAACAAAAGGAAGATTAGTGTTTATCAAGAGGATGACTTTTGAATGCTTTTCGTACTTAGCAATACAAAAAGCTTTTATGAATATTTTTTTCTTTTTATTTCGACCAACATACCGGAACTAAAAACAACAAACTTTGTCTCATTTATCCACTACACGTGGGTGCTTATGGCATCCGTCAGTGATTCATATTGCATAAAAGCGCTTCCCCTGGGTGATGCATATAAGGATGAAAGAAGAACCATTTAGGGAAATTATAGAAAAAAAATGTTCAGATGTCTCGGAGAACGAGAGAAAATGAGAGACAGAGATAAAGGGGGGTAATAGACAAATGCGCTTTGCTAAAATCCATGAATATCCACTTAAACGAATAACAACATTAGTTAATTTTTTGGTTATAGATTACTTAAAAAATCCCACAACATTTGTTTGTCGCAACTCGGTCGTCAGACCCTTGTCAAACTGATGAGTTTTTTAATTATTATTCTTGTTTGACCTACCCCCCCCCCCCCCGATGGAAATTTTCTGACCTACACTCTAATATTGCTTGTTTGTCTCCTCTCTCCTATTTTCTGTTTTATCGCCAATTTCATTTTTTTTCCGGCGAATAGCGTGATAGAAAAGATCTATATAGAAAAAACCCGACCCACCCGTTTTTGTTCCCGTTACTGCAAACAAACATTTGGGTCGCTTACCCTGGTTAGCATCAAAACCAAAATATCTGATTTCTTGAATAAAAACAGGGGCCGCTGAGCGTTTTTTATAATGGGGGTGGGGGTCGAGCTGATAGTGGGAGGGAGTGGACCGGCCAAAAGAAAAAGTACAAATTTATATAGACTTCGGATTTTTTTTTACATGTTTAAATGTTTAATTGT
Source organism: Lytechinus pictus (assembly GCF_037042905.1). Taxonomy (NCBI): domain Eukaryota; kingdom Metazoa; phylum Echinodermata; class Echinoidea; order Temnopleuroida; family Toxopneustidae; genus Lytechinus; species Lytechinus pictus. Next base: position 16,444,381 of record NC_087250.1, on the reverse strand, counting down.
TGAAGGGGGTGAGGACTGAAACTTCCTACCAACTCCACCGCCTCTGTACTATTAGATTGAACGATTAAAACGATAAAGACAAAAATGAATTCTAACTAGTATGAATTGTTTTAATAAATTATTTATTACCATGATTACTGCATGTGTTTTCGGTAGTGAAATCAAGGAGACAAATAAAAAATAAAACAAAGCGAATGATTTCAGTAGCTTTCAAGTGTTCTTGAAAATGTGTAAACATATTTCATATAAAACAGGCCTCTGGTGCACTTTTGACCCCTCTTCCCGCTTTCTCTCATCTTATTGCTTTTATTTTTGTCTTCTATTTCAAAGGAAATAAACAGAAAATAAAGTAATTTAGAACACCGTTTATCCTCTGCTCTTTTGAAAATAAAAACGTCCTTGTAGTTCTTGATCTTCGCACTCCCCAAACAAAAGAAAGTCATGGCGGACGCTCCAATAAATCCCTTATAAAAAGAGCAGGGCACAAATAGCCAACGCCCTGAATAAAATAAAGATTAGTGATTTCGTCAGGATGACCTACTGAATACTTTTCGTATTTAGCAGTACAAAAAACTCTTAGGAATACTGTTTTTCATATTACGACAGTAACATTAAAAAATGTAAATGTCTGCTAATTAATTAACAAAACATGCACGCGCTTATGAAAAGGCAAGAACGTTTTCTTCTTGAGCATGACAGTGCTTTATTAAAAAATACAATTCCCTGGGTGATGATATGCATATAGGGATGGAAGAAGATGCAAGTGAGATTCAGAAAAAGAATAGAAAATGCAAATCGAGATACATGTAAAACGACAGAAAGGATGAGAGGGGGGAAAGAGGAAATAGACCAAAAAGGCATAATGTAAACCATTATGTGCGCTTTTGCTATTGCATGAATATTTACTTGTAAAGAATTAAAGATTACTAGTCCCCCACCTCAATTTGTAATTCACGTCATTTTATAGAATGAATTTGCCATGTTAGGTTTTGGAAGCTCTTAATCCCATTCTCTCATTCTCTGCCAGGTGAATTATTTGCACTGAAAATTCGACAAAAGCATAATCAGTTCAAATGCCATAACCAATAATGAACTGAAAGTTTACTCGCCGGAAATTTCGGAAATAGAATGAGAATTTACGGTGAGGCATCCACCTAAAAACACGTTTGTTTGGCGTGTCCCGACAAACCCCTCTCAATCTTACACCTACCCCTAAAAAAGTGTTATCAATTTTCCTACTTTTTCGCCAGTTTCTTTCTTCTTTTTTGCCTTTTCTTTTTCTGGCGAATAGCGTAGTAGAAAAGGATCCATATAAAGAAAAACAAGACAGGTTGACCTTATATTTTTCTTTACGGCAAACATACCTTTGGGGCGCTAACCGTGGTGAGCATCAACACCAAAATATTTGAACAAGATGTATAAATAACAGGGGCCGCTGAGCTTTTTTGATAATGGAGGGGTTGAGCTGAATGTGGGAGGGAGTGATCCGACCCCCAAAAAGAAAAAAAATTATGGACTTCGCGTTTTTGTATACGTTTGCTAAATGGGGGGAGGGGGTGGACCTGACGCCTCCTCCCGAGTCCAACACCTCTAAAATATCACTTTTCAAACGTCACAAGCTAAAAATCATGACTTTGATTCCATTTTATTGGAACTACTTCCACATTCTCATCATGAAAAATAGTCAGAAGGCTTGTAAAAGGTACTTTCAAAAAGACGATACAATTTTTTTTGGCTAAATTTCACGGTTGAATAAACACAAGTCCAAATTTGCTATAATTGGATTTTTTTACAAATTTTCATCAATACAAATGATAAAATATGATGACAGTTATTTTTGGGAAGAGTATCTTCAACAATATTCATCGTTTCACGGTTCAATGAACATTTATTGAAAACAAAAAATACAATTTTCAAATATCATAGGCAAGTATTGTTTCATTTTGGTAACTAAAACTGATCTTTTATCAACTTTTCCGTTATGTTCATGACCAATTAACATGATTCAATGATTCAAAGGCGTTTAATTAAACATTCACGCTTGAATGAACATGTGGAATGTGATTAGCTCTTTTTTACATTATTGGAAAGAATGCAACTTGTAACTATGGATTACTGTCACAAGCCTCCTTGCATGGTTCATTTGATTTGATTTTTATGAAAATCCCGATGTTTAATGCATCAGTGAGCACACAATATTCGAAAATTATGCAAATGAGAAGAAAGTTCAGCGCCTTGGCCCCACTCTGTGCCGTATCGAATTGTTATTTTGGTGCGCGCGCCTTTTGGACCCGGGGGCCACTTACATTGACGAGTGGATACCATGCGCGACCAAAAAAAACACGTAAAAAGGATGTCTTTTTCACGATAGGGCACGTACGTACGTAACGTGATAAGGGTGTCAAAAACACAAAAATAATGAAAAAAGGGTATCTATTCCGCTAGGACAATTAAGTGTTTAGGGTCGAATTTTCGGGGATGATAAAACAAAATTAAAATGTTTTATAAAGGGTGTCCTTTTTGCCCCAACACTTCGTGTTTAGAGTCAAATTTGCGCGAGGTGTAGAAGATGGGGTCGTACTAAACCAAATTAGGTAAAGCCGACGACCGAAGGACCCGTAACAATAAAACATTCCTGTACTTGTTTAGGGGTTTATTTCAGGGAATATTTGCCAAGAGTATCGTTTTGTTTCCAATATTAAGGGTAGGGTTTCAAACACCAATACTTGTTAAGTGGTATATTTTCAGAATATGGAAGTTACGTGTTTAGGGTGCTTTTCGAGACCCCATGGTCGCGCATGGTATCCACTCGTGAATGGAACTGCCCCCCCCCCCCGGGCTTTTGGATAGTGTTACTCTGAAGCGATGTGCGAAGTTTCATGAAATAACTGTTGGCATAAATAACAAAAACCGTCCATGAAACAAACCCCTTATTTCATATTAATTTTGTTAAAATTTTGACCTCATCTCTCATAGACCTGTGTACATTATGGGTGCATATGTTTAAGAATAAGTAACCCCTTATTCAATATGGTGGAACTTTTTTTCAAGGCTGTCTTTAGCAATGTCATTTGGCAGTAATGTTTATTAACCTATGGGCAGAATTCTGTGCAAAAATGAAATCGATTTGTTTATTTACAGATGAGTGAGCACGCATCAAAGTGATAAAATTTGTATTTTCAATGTCACAGACTCATTTTAAAGGGTAATAAGGTGAATATTGGGGGCTAATTCGGTTTCAAATGTGACTTTGATTGATGTTGTTTTTATCATCCATCATTTCTATCACCACACACTTACCGAACATAACATTTTCATGGTTGAGCGAGCACATTCGAAAACTTAGGAATGAATACTCTTTATACTGCATAAATGTATTCTTTTCCTAAAAAATTATCATGGTCAGTTTAATTTATGGAAAAATCAGTGGTGGATCCAGAATTCAAAAATGGGGGAGGGGCCTGTTACAACCGATATTCCCGACCTTTCGTTTGAGGACGCGCACGCTTATTTACGACCGTAGTTGATTTTGGAAGACTTTTTGGGCCCGTCATCATGATCGTAAAATTCTGTCCTGCAATGCAAATTGTGTGACATGAGATTTTTTTTTCGTTTCGCATCTGCGACGGAAACATTCAATATGCGTTTCGTGTGCAAAATTCTGGTTGCTACTATGGTAACAGCGATTTATCCGATTTAGGACGACTTTCCAAATCCACTTTTGGTTCCTCCCAGAGCTCGAGAAGCCGCCCGGGAGGCCCACTCCCATTGAATAGTGGATACCAGGCGCGGCCATACGTAAAAAGGGAAAGAGTGGGTAAGTACGTTACGTATAGGCATATGTAGCGTTATAAGGGTGTCAAAAACGATGATTAAAATACCGAAAAACGGGATATATTTCCAATACTTGTAGGGTGTCACAACCCAAATACTAAAGAGATGCATTTATGAGAAATTTATGAGAAAAAATACTTTACATTCATATAATACGAGACAATTGAAGGACTATCACTTACCTAAAAGTAGAACAGTATTTTCTAGCAAAACTGTATTTTTCACAGGACCAAAACTCTGGAATTCTCTGGACAGAGTAATAAAAGAGGCAGCTAATCTGAACCGATTTAAATTACTCATCAAAAAATGTCTTCTGAATTCCTATTGATTCAATCAAACATTTTGTGAACTTCATACTTATCCACGGTTGTATTGATTATTTTAAAGTCAATATTTAATTTTGTATATAGTGTATATACATTTGTGTTTATATCTATATAATTTTATATAAGTTTGCTGATTATTTTACTCTTCTTATATCATATTACCCTTGTATTCAATTTTGATAGGGGGTCTACATCTTACAAGCTTTGCTTTTTAGTAGGCCCCTCCACTTTTTTCATTTCATTGCTATGTTTCAATCCTGCATGTGTTATGCATTTTTTCATTGTAAAAATGATTGATTACGAAATGTACTTTGATGATTGTGGAATATGAATATATCAATAAATAAATAAAAATAAATAAATAAATTTTCACAATCTGGAAAAGACTTACTTCCATTGTTTAGGGTGCTTTACGAAACCCCATGGTCGCGCCTGGTATCCACTCATCAACGGAAGTGTACCCCCCGGGAAATCCCCCATTTCTGCGGAAAGTAAAACATACTGCCCATTACATTGTGTGCTAGAGGCATATCGTTTGTGTATGGGGAGCGGAAAATGAAGAAAACCCCCGCAAATTTAGATGTTTTTTCAGACGGTTCATGGCCTCTTGCATGCTGTGTATATGTCAACGCATGCGAAAATGGTTCCGGCTGGAGAGGTGATCTGACTCATGGAATAAATTGCCAGTGATCCAACAATAATGTTAATTAAATGCAATATCGATTCGATGGACTGTAATGATCTATATCTAAGCCTTAATTCGGTAAGTTTTTCCTTACTCAATATGTACTCGATTTGTCTGAAAAACCATTTTCTTATCCATGTCAAAATCTACATTTCGCATCTCTCCAGCCAGCTGGAGTCATAGCCATGATACAGGTACAGTCCCGCCGCGAGCAGAGGCAGGCAAATGGCATGGCATGCTGGTATCATAGAGCTATTATAGCTCCATGCTGGTATCGTGTGAAAGAGCTTTGCACACGAAAAGCAAGATCTATAGGGCCTGTAACACAAAGCTTAGCAATGATTGTAGAACAGTTTTCTACGTTTGATTGTATTGACTGTAATGTACAATCAATCTGAAATCGAGTCTATGATTAATCATTAACTTTTGAGTTACCCGACTCTAATCTCGCGTTGTAGAGGATTGCGAAAGGTGCCTAATGTCGCATCAACGCATAATGTCGCACCAACGCATAATGTCGCAGATTGCGACATTATGCCAAGAGCGTCCGACGCATAATATCGCAGTCAACGCATAATGTCGTAGTTTTTCTAACGCATAACGTCACATGTCGCAACGCATAATGTCGCAGCGTTATTTTCTTCAGGACTCAAGTTACAGATAACATATAAAAAATACTTTTACTAAGTATTTTGATACACGAGAAAGAGAATTAAGTGATTTGGAAATCAGGATTACTCTTTGTATGGATATTTATCGGTTTATTGCCATTTCGTCTACTGCCTTTTTCCCCACTATCGCATGGTCTGATATCATTTCGTCTACCATTAGTTAGTCAACAATCAACAATGTCCAATAACCATTTCGTCTAATTACCATCTGGTCTAATAGCCAGTTCGTCTAATAGCCGTTTTGTTAATTATCATTTAGTCTAATTGTATTTTTTTTTCAATTGGTCCAATATTCACTTTGTCCAATATCATTACTTCTATTACCTTTTGGTCTAATAGCCAATTGGTCTAATAACCACCTGGTCTACTCTCATTTCGTCCATGTTCCATTTGATCTAACTTAAGTTGGTCGATCACTTTGTCGAAACCCATTTCGGCTAACAATCATTTGGAACGTTGCCATGGGCCCAATCACCATCTTGTCGAATCATCATTTCGTCCAATAGGCATATTCATTTCATCTTATAACGATAATGGCCTACTGGTACTAGACCTCTAAGGTGACTCTATGTATCATATTGCCGACTTGTTGCAGTACTTCTCCTGATTTGTGGTTCAGATCAGAAAAGGGAAAAGAAGGGGAAATAGAGGAGGGAAAATGAGGAAAAATAAGAGGAGACAGAAGAGTGAATAAAATAGGGTGAGGTGAAGACTTGGAAAATAAAAAATAAATCTTTCAAGCTCAAAAGAGGCACGATAGCTCAGTAGGTAGAGCGGGGGTTCTGATTCCGGTGACCCGGATATGATTCCTAATTGGTGCATTAGTGCCCTTTGGACCTTAAGCCGTCGCACAGTGGGCCAGAATGAGTTGAAAGTGCGCCAAAATTATATTCCGTGTTAGATTTTTATTTTAACATGTTGTTTATGGGTAATTTTGGGCGTAGAATCGACTGAACATAATCTAAAGCCGATATGACGTCACCTTGATACCAAATTTTGATTGGCTACTTAAAACCTATCTGTGAAGACAAATTACTTTTAACAATGTGAAGTATATAAATTTTGTGCTATGTGCTACTTTAAGATTGACCAGACTGAATGTTGGTTTAGGCTTCTCACATGCCTAAAAAGTGTGTATGAGATACAGAAAATAATTTTATGGCATCAAAATGATCATTAATTAGATTTATAAAAAGAAAAAAATAAAATCTGGAAAATATAAACCGTGCTTTATGAAGCTGTGTTGACTTTTGTAAAATGCAGAGTATATAGCACCAAGAATGTATCACTATGAGGCAGAGGCGTCGATCCTGGGGGGCAGGGGGCGATCGCCCCACCAATGAAAATATTGGGGGGCAAACATATCGTTTTGCCCCCCCCCCCCCCCCAATAATTCCGGATGTGCAAAAATAAAATAAGATTGTAATAATCAGCAAGTGAGATTGAGATACACAAATCGTGCTCAAAATGTCCGCTTTTCAGATTGGAATACAACAATTTTCAGCTCGCGCTTCGCACTCGCATCTTTTCTGTAGCAAAAACCTATACTTTTCATGATTAAATAAGTGAATAGAATGTCCCGTTTTCAGTTCTAACCCTCAAAATAACTCCCGCTTCGATTTGCAATAATCTTTTGTTGGATATATATCTTGTTCTTTATAAAAAAAAGTCCATTATTTTTCAGATCGAAATATCAAAATTTTCAGCTCTTTAGAGATGCAAGCTATTAGAGAGAGATTTGTTCTTTTTTATACTAATCTTAATCATTGGTACCAAAAAATGCTTAGAATATCAAGCTTTCAGGTCAGAATATAAAGAAATTTCGGCTCGCTCTCGGCATTCGCATTAGTGTAGTTAGATATGTATCCTCCTCATGAGTTACTATACAAACAGTCCTAAACAGGTACGCTTTTCCTGTTTTAAGGTAAGTAGACTAAAAAAATTCAGCTCGCACTTCGCGCTCGCATTAATTTGTTGGTGAGATACATGTCTGTATCTCATGAGTCATATATACAAATATATATATATATATATATATATATATACAGTGCGTCCCAGAAAAAACGAAACCGAGATTTATCGATCATTTATCATAACTTAATCACAAATACAATAGACAAATGACCTACCATTTTAAAGCTTTGAATCTCCTCTTTCATCTGAAATTACTTAGTTTATTTCTTATTCACGCATGAGTGAGCAAAAACAATTTTAAAAGGGGATACCAAAAAGTCACTTGGCGGGCCGTATCTGGGTTTGCAAAAGAAAACCACATTTTTACAAAGTTCAATATCTGCTCTTTAATTTGATACCTCAATTACAGAAAATGGTCAAGAAATAACAAAGTTCTGGTTATTTGAAATAAGGCTTGAATTTCAATAATTTCATAAAATGAAGAGGTTTTACAGGCAAGCGTCCAAACTCACTCGACACTCCGTTTTGTTGACGATCAACCATGCATTAAGTCCTTTGTTACCGTGCGATAGCTTCTGCGGGAAACCGGTGAAAACATGTTCATTTTAAGAAATTATGGAAAAACAAGCATTGTTTCGAAGGATCATAACTTTTTTACTTCTTGACCATTTTCTGTGATTAAGGTATCAAATAGAAGAGCAGATATTGAACTTTTTAGTGAATTAGGAATAATCTAAGTAATACCAGATGAAAGAGGAGATTCTAAGCTTTACATTGGTAGGTCATTTGTCTATTTTATTTATGATTAAGTTATGATAAATCATCGCTTAATCTCGGTTTCGTTTTTTCTGGGACGCACTGTATATATATATATATACATATATAATATGCCTATGTGTGTGTGTGTGGGGGGGGGGGTGTTTTGTACGATCAAGCGGCTTTGGAACATTGATTCATGATTTTGCCTTCCCAATCTGAAAAATGGATCGACGCCCCTGCTATGAGGAGGGTTTTGGGCTGAAATTATTCTACAAGTAAGTTTTAACTCTGGAAGAGTTGTGGGTATAGCCCTTATTTGCGTTAGCAACCTTTATTTTGTTTACATTTTGCCCGGAATTCATGTCATTTTCATGGAATGGAAGGGGAATCGTCCTCGCCGTACTAAAGCGAACGGCAATGTACACCCATACGGTGCGCTACGATGACTGCGCGGTATAAAAATGACCGTTTTTCGAAGGTCTTCGAAATCTCGTCAGGGGGGGCAGAGTGCCCCCCCTGCCCCCCCCCCCCCCCCCCGTAGGTACGCTAGTGGTGTTGTGTCAAATAAAATCGGCTCTTACATGACAACGGGCAAAAACGGGCAGCTAAATTTGGTATCGACTTAAAGCTTAGACATCGGAAAAAATGATGATGATAGAATTTAGACGGAAATCTACGGAAATCTAAACGTTTCTAATGTAAATGCAAAAAACATGGATTTTCAGCCTATTTCCAGGAATAATCATACTATAAACCTCCTGAAAGGTGTCTTTTATCTACTTTGAACCCTTTCACACACAAAAAAGAATATATCAGGATTATGTTGGAGCCATTTCAGATTCCTACATGAAAAACCTCCTGGGAAATGGCCTTTTTTCAACTAGGTTGTCATATACGCGATATTTCGCAAAACGTCACATTTTACGATTTGAGGTTGGAAATTAACAACCTTTATGCAAATTTCGAAATGAAATATTTTGCTAAAGTATTCTTCAAAGTGTTGTCTTTCACCTGGGCATAACAAAAAATAAAAATCTGAAATTGCCCAAAATGACTTTTGGCGCACTTTTGTTTCGCCCCGGCCCACTGTGCGTCGGTCCTCTGGTTGCTTGCTTACAAGCAATCATGCTTTCTTATATTAGCAGCAGGTAAAAAACACCATGTACTATATAGGCTAAAATTTTCGCTCGCGCTTCGCGCTCTTATCCACATCCACTTCAGAATTTTCATGCATAGCGCTTAAAAAAGTGCTTAGATTGACCCCTTTTGGGACTGGAATATGAAGCATTCATTTCCACAGGCTTTTGAAAAATCCTCATATTTTTAAAAAATTTGGGATGGAAATATAGTCACTCTAAATGTACTCAAATATCGAGGGGCACACGGGTGAAGATTCGAAGCCGGCGCGCGGAAAGTTACTTTAAAAATTTCACCAGAAAAATGAAAACAAGTTACCATGCAAACTTTACATATTAGACCAAGTGGCATGTAGACGAAATGAATGTTAGACTATCTGGAAATTAGATCAAGTGGAAATTGGCCGAAATGGAAATAAGACCAACTGCACATTAGACCAACTGAATATAGACCAAATGAATAATGGACCAAGTGAGGAATAGACCAACTGGTATTAGACCAACTAGTATTAGACCATCCGACTATTAGACGAACTGGTATTAGACCAAGTGACAATAAAATACATTAGACGAAATGGCAATTAGACCAAATGAAAATTATACCAACTGGCAATTAGTCCAACTGGGAAGAAGACCAAGTTGCTATTATATCAAGTGGTCATTAGACCAAAAGAGAATAGGACTAAGTGGGTTTATCACGAATGTTGTTAGCCAATCTGATGATTAGACTTAGTGATAATAGACCATCCGTCAGTAAACAAAAAAAATACCGGAAATTGGACCTATTGGTGATTGGACCATGGCAACGATACCAAATGATTGTTTGCCGGAATGAGTTTCGACAAAGTGATAGTCAACCAACTTAAGTAAGACCAAATGGAACATGAATGAAATGAAAATAGACCAAGTGGTTATTAGACCAATTGGCTATTAGGCCAAAAGTTAATAGACGTATATAATGATATTGGACAAAGTGGAAATTGGACCAATTGAAAATAATACAATTAGACTAAATGATAATTAACAAAACGTCTATTATACCAACTGGCTATTAGACCAGATGGTAATTAGACGAAATGGTTATTGAATTTTGTTGATAGTTGACTAACTAATGGTAGACGAAATGATATCAGACCATGCGATAGTGGGGAAAAAGGCAGTACACGAAATGGCAATAAACCGATAAATATCCATACAAAGAGTAATCCTGATTTCCAAATCACTTAATTCTCTTTCTCGTGTATCAAAATACTTAGTAAAAGAATATTTTATATCTTATCTGTAACTTGAGTCCTGAAGAAAATACCGCTGCGACATTATGCGTTGCGACATGTGACGTTATGCGTTGACAACTTGCTGCGACATTATGCGTTGCGACATGTGACGTTATGCGTTAGAAAAACTACGACATTATGCGTTGACTGCGACATTATGCGTTGGTGCGACATTATGCGTTGATGCGACATTATCGGTTGTAACAGGGCCTATAATCGGGGGAGCCACGAATATTTTCAAATTTTGTGACCTAACAAGTTTTGCATGTGCAAAAATAAAATAAGATGGTAATGTTACACAGAAATCAGCAAGTGAGGTAGAGCTACACAACTAGTTCCTTATTCAAAATCGTGCAAACTGTGCGCTTTTCAGATTGGAATATAAAAAATTTCAGCTCGCGCTTCGCGCTCGCATCATTTTTGTAGCAAAACCCCATACTTTTCATGATTAAATATATGTGAATAGAATGACCCGTTTTCAGCTCTAATCAAAAGAACTCCCGCTTCGATTTGCAATAATCTTTTGTTGGATTAATCTTGTTCTCTATTAAAAACGTCCATTAAACTGTCATTTTTTTCAGATCAAAATATCAAAATTTTAAGCTCGCGCTTCGCGTTCGCATCTATTGTTTTTTTTTAGATACTCATCTTAATCATTGGTACCAAAATGCTTAGAATATAAACCTTTCTGGTCAGAATATAAAGAAATTTTAGCTCGCCTTCGGCACTCGCATTATCTGTGTAGTGAGATATGCATCCTCCTCATGAGTTACTACAAACAGTCCTAAACAGGCACCTTTTTCCTTTTTTCAGGTCAGTATACTATAAAAATTTCAGCTCGCGCTTCGCGCTCGCATTAATTTTTCGGTGAGATATGAGTCTCTATCTCATGAGTCATATATATGTATGTATATGTATGTATATATATATATATATGTATATATATATATATATATATGTATATATATATATATATATATATATATATATATTTACATATATTTATATATATATTTACATATATTTATATATACAGTGCGTCCCAGAAAAAACGAAACCGAGATTTAGCGATGATTTATCATAACTTAATCATAAATAAAATAGACAAATGACCTACAGTACCAATGTAAAGCTTAGAATCTCCTCTTTTATCTGGTATTACTTAGTTTATTTCTCATTCACGCATGAGTGAGCAAGAACAATTTGAAAAGGGGATACCAAAAAGTCACTTGGCGGGCCGTATCTGGGTTTTCAAATGAAAACCATATTTCTAAAAAGTTCAATATCTGCTCTTTAATTTGATACCTCAATTGCAGAAAATGGTCAAGAAATAATAAAATTCTGGTTATTTGAAATAAGGCTTGAATTTCAATAATTTCATAAAATGAAGAGGTTTTACAGGCAAGCGTCCAAACTCACTCCACACTCCGTTTTGTTGACGATCAACCATGCATTAAGTCTTTTGTTACCGTGCGATAGCTTCTGTGGGAAACCGGTGAAAACACGTTTATTTAATGAAATTATGGAAAAACAAGCATTGTTTCGAGGGATCATAACTTTTTTACTTCTTGACCATTTTCTGTGATTACGGTATAAAAGAAAAGAGCAGATATTGAACTTTTTTGTCATGTGATTTTCTTTTTGAAATTCAGATACTCCCCGCCAAATGAGTTTTTGGCATCCTTTCTTCGAATTGTTTTTGCTCACTCATGCGTGAATGAGGAATAATCTAAGTAATACCAGATGAAAGAGGTGATTCTAAGCTTTACATTGGTAGGTCTTTTGTCTATTTTGTTTATGATTAAGTTATGATAAATCATCGCTAAATCTCGGTTTCGTTTTTTCTGGGACGCACTGTATACACCTTTTTCAACATTTTCTTTCATGGCGCCGCGTGAGTGACTCCTGACCAGCAGAATTGACGTGTGATCGCGGTATCTCTACAAGATTGCTGATACCTCTGCTATGGCATCCTGAGTGTTCGATAGGCTGGTTATGTCTCGGCATAAATTCGACAACAGGAATATGGTGTTCTGCAATGCCTGCTTATGTTGCAGAAAGAGCAAGTGACTGTTGTGTATCATGGTCATAATGAGATGTCTGGAGAGGTGATGGACATGTTACTCTAAGTTGAGATCGCGCCTTTGTCTGCTGACCCCCTCTGGTTCCGATACGAGTTGCCCTCCGACGATTGAGTCCAAGGGACTTGATGATAGAATAAACACCATGCGGTAGCCGTCTATTACAGTCCTTCTGAATAGTAATTAGTAATAAGTTGGTTTTAATCAAATCATAAAAAATGAGAAAAAAATACTGGAGAAAGTTTGTTGAAAATCTATTAAAAGTAATAGAGGCCCATAGATAACTAAGTGTTTAATTTATGAGTTCCTATGCCAGAATATCCCCATAATCTTATACTATAGAGCTTTACTTGTTTAAATTGTCCAGTTGCATGTCCCAAAAAGGCACCACCGCAGTGGACAAATCATGCAAAGTGGACGCACGCCAAGTACTATCAATAAGATTGCGGGTTACTTTTCGCGTCAGCAGACACGCATTACTCGAAATCACTTCTCTGTGAAACACCCACTAATATCTGTTTCGAATACTTGAAAGTTATATGAGACACTCACCCCGTTCCGCATGCTACGTCAAGTACACGTCGACAATTATTGCTGCGCAAGATACTGAGTAACCATGTCTTGTACTCATCCGATCTCTCAGACAAAGGTCCAATCCTGTCGACTAAATCACTATCGTCAAAGGGGTTAGAGACACTTTCCTAAGAGAAAAAGAAAGAATGTATGGGCTACAGGCCTAATTAATTCCACATAGATTCGTGTGTTAAAGTGGCACTTAAAAAGAATTCATAAAAAATAAGGAGAAGATTCGAGGGTTGAATGTTTACTACCAGTGGATAGGATAAATGTCTGATATCTGACCAGAAAAGTGTACCTCGACCGGCTCATTATAAAAATAAATCATTATTTATTAAGACTACACCTGACGGGATCAAATTCATCACTTGAGAGAGTAAAATAGCCCTGATTCTTCCGCCAATAAAAATATAGTTCCATAGTGGTGATATATCTTTCCAATTTGGAAAAAGTAAGTTCAGTAGGTACCCTCCCTAGAATCAGTGTTAGATTGTCAGTCATATTCATTGATTATTGTCAATCAGCAAATATCAAATTAAAAAAATGGGCAATGTGTTGGGTCGAATGAATATCTTATGCCTGCTAGTTGTGATTAGGCTGTGCCACCTTTATTATATGGCACATGAAGGTTCCTTTTTAATTTACCTTCCTGGCTTTTCTTCAACATCTGTACACTCACTTTATAACAAAGAAATGCATGAAATATACATATGTAATGACACATTTTAATGTTACTACTATATGTCTAGTGCCCCATGGATTTACACACATCCTACCTGCCTATATGTAGTTCAACAATGGATTCAATGTAGGGCCTAAGATCAATGCAAAATTGTAGATATGCATAGTGTGCATATCTGGATGCAAGAACTGCCCATAATGATAAATACCAGATTCACATGAGTTAAGTGAGATAAAAATTAAAAAAAAGAGAGAATTAATATACAAGCATACTATACTCCCGAGTATTTCGAAAAGAAAAAAAATAATAAAAAAATGAAGTTCATTTTGGATGCATTTTGCTATTTTTTACACATCCTCCAGAACACCTTGATGCGCTTCCTATGGAGAATAATACACTCAGCAACTCCAAGAAAAAAATTGGGGGATTCACCCCCCCCCCCTCCTCACCCGCTCCCAGGAACATGCTAGGTTAATAACCATGATCCAGTTCATGTTTACAGAAAGTGATTAGAATATGAAGAAGTTTTAGGGTGGAGTATCAAAGTTTTCAGCTCGCGCTCCGCCCTAACATAAATATTTTTTAAAGTTAGATACCATCCAGTTCAAAGAATACTAAACTTTGAACTTTCTTTTCCCCTCTCTCTCCTTTCCTTTTCTCATCCTCCACCCTTTCCGCTTTTTTCTCTTTTCTCCCCTATACTTCTCCCTCCCTCTCTTTTTTTCTCGCATTCCCCTTCTTTGCTTTCTCCTCTCCTCTATCCTCGCTCCCTTTCCTTTCTCTTCTTTCTAATTCCCCTCTTTATTGTTTTCTCTCCATTTACCATTTTCTTCTCTTTTTTCATTCCTTTCTCTCTCAACCTTCCTTTTCTTCCCCCCTTCTCTTTATTTTAGTCTAGGTGATTGGTGAAAAAAATGTTCAGAAAATGGTACAAGCATGAAACTCGGCACAAAGGTAGAGTAAGTTATTCTGAACATTTTTAGCAGGGGGTGCCAACGTGAGTTTACCAAACATAGCAACGGTTGCCAAGTAACATATTTACCTTAGTAACTGAGCTTAATTGGGCTTGAGTAACATTGTCACAAGCGATATTTCATACAAATTTTAATCTTAAGCATGTTCTTTTGTATCACAACAGTTTTTATCCATTTATTTATAGCAACGGTTGCTAAGTGACCCTCTTCCGTAACAACAAATTCTTTATATTAGTTCAGATCATTATAATTTACTCAGAATAGCTCAAAAAATAAATCTGACTCATAGATTCCTCACATAATGAATGTTTCCATAGGTAGACCTAATGAGCACCATATCAACCGTTGCTAAGTAACATTTTCCACGGTAACCAATTCTTAATTCTTTTTTATGATTATAATTTCTATGAATCGCATCTTTTCTATTAAAGCATTAATACATTAATCACAACAACCCAAGAACAATTATACCATGAGTGCAAGCCCATGCAAAGTGCCAGTTGCTAAGTAATATGTCTTCTGTGGCAACCAATGGTTAAAGGCCATATGGTAAGATTATTGATGTGTAAATCATAGAGCTACTAATGGATGCTTAAAAAATAAAACCTTGCACAGATTAGAATACCTCATAATAAGGTTCATATTTCCAAAGACAGTGTCTATGGGTTCCATATTATGGTATAATAATACTCATTGCATGTTAAAAGATCCTCAATCTTAATCCATTTGGAAACCGTATTATGGATTAACATAAACATATGTAAAAGATCTACCCTTCAATCAGAATTCCACAATATCAACATTTAGCCTGAGCTCACTCTTGTAGAAGAATGGTTACAAGAGCTCCCCAGGAGGTCATGGATACTTACAACCTAAATATCTCTGCTCTTGGAGATGTTACGATACTGCAACAAATAACAATATAAGAATATGAAATTGAGATATAATTTCCTCTTTTGTTTATTACAGGAAATACAAGTATATGCAAAATTAAAACAAAATATCTTACAACAATCTCTTGAAGTCAGTTCTGGTGTTATTCCAAATGTATGATCCAAATAATAGTGTCCCAGTTGGCTGGCGAAAACTCTGTTTACAAAGATGGCGATGATGAAACTGATGTTGAAACACGACGAATAATGAGAGTCACTGTAACAAGTTGAAATGTCCGTGAAGACGATGTTGACGATAACGGTCAAATTCAGGGTTGAAAAGCGTTCTTTAATCAGGTTGATGATGTTGATGAGAACTGAGAATTCCTCTCTCAAAATAACTGCAAACAGTTCTTTGATGGCGGGTAAATAATTCCACAGAAGATAAATATTCAAGGTGGAAATAAACTCTGCTCTGACATAAAGTCTGGCGCGAAACTCTGAGTTCTGATCTGATGTGATGAAGTGATCTAATATGATGTGATGTGATGCTGTCCTTGAAGAAACCACCAGTTATATTTATATACACATTTCAGTTATTCTAGATCATTCACTAATCTAGAAGTTTCTATATAGTATTCACTATTATGGAACATTCTAGTATTGTCTTTACAAAACATTTTCCTTTCTTTCTGGAAAATTCTACATTTCTAAAACATTCTTAAATGACCTCAGTGAAATGTCAACAGTGTCAACAAAATAGCTAAGCCTATTGTTATTTCCACTACCAATACAAACCTATTGTAAATTAATCTCTATTCAGTCTGTATTGTCTCTCTTGGGACATTCAAGGGATAACAAAGAGTATTCAAAGATTAGTCATGTGTAACACAGCTGTACTATAGATCTTTCTGGAACATTCTTAATCATTCCAAAATATCCTTAAAGAGGAAATAACTAAATAAATGAATGTAATTGCTCGTACAATTGTTCTTATATGTAACAGAGAGATAACCACAAAGAGATGACCACCAAGAATTGATTGAGTCAACTAAGTTTAGAATTATTTCAAACACCAAAATCGTGCCAGAAGTTAATTTTAAAATGAGTCTTTGGATACAATTTTATTTTTATCCCTCGCTAACAGTAGTCGTTCGCTTGAAAGCCAACACACTTTGCCTTTGTTTACCCACTCCTTCCATAGCCTGAAATGAAGATCAAATTAGTTCTTAGTGTCGTTCCCAAACCGAATGCCACAGGCAGGAGTTGATTTTGGCCAGGCGTTTTGACTTAAATCAATCCTGTGCAGCTGCGGGATCTATTACGACGTGAAAGATATGTGAGAATTGACCATCCAGTTCCGTTTCCTGGATCCTGCAGCTACATGATCTATCATGACTTCTGCAGATTTTGATTTGGAGATTCTGCAACTATATGAATGATCTATCATGACTCGATCCTGCAGATGTTGTTTCTGATTCCAGGTGTTTTGACCTGGAACAACCATGCAACCCCACGATCTATCCAGGCGTGTTGGTTTCTATCCTGCAGCTACATGCATGATCCATTGTGACTTCTGCAGAAGTTGATTTGGACCTGTCAGTTCCTATTCCAAGTGTTTTGACCTAGATTAATAATATAGCTCTGGGATCTATCATGACGTGAAAGATCTTGCTAGAGTTGATTTGGTCCTGTCAGTTCCGTTTCTAGGTAGGAGATCCTGCAACTATATGAATGATCTATCATGACTCGATCCTGCAGATGTTAGTTCTGATTCCAGGTGTTTTGACCTGGAACAACCATGCAGCTCCACGGTCTATTATGACGTGACAGAGCTTGCTAGTGTGGATTTGGACCCGTCAGTTCCATTTCTATATACCGGCATGCTGGCCTGGAATGACTTGATCCTGCTGAAGTTGATTTGGACCTGTCCATTCTTTTTCCAGGTGTTTTGACCTGGAACAATTCTGCAGCTCCTTGATGTGTCATCGAGCGAAAGATTTTGCAACATTTGATTTGGACCAACCAGTTCTGTTTTCAGGCGTGCTGGCCTGGATCCTGCAGCTCAGGGAGCTATCATGACTTGAAAGCTTGCAGAAGTTGATATGGACCTGTCCGTTATTTTTCTAGATGTTTTGACCTAAATCAATCCTGCAGCTCAGGGACTTAGCATCGCTTGAAAGATCTGTTAGATTCGATTTAGACCATTCAGTTCCGTTTCCAGGCGTGTTGGTCTGGATCCTGCAGCTACATGCATGATCCATTGTGACTTCTGCAGAGGTTGATTTGAACCTGTCAGGTTCTATTCCAAGTGTTTTGACCTGGATTAATAATGTAGCTCTAGGATCTATCATAACGTGAAAGATCTTGTTAGAGTAGATTTGGACATGTCAGTTCCGTTTCTAGGCATGTTAGCCTGGAGATCATGCAACTATATGAATGATCTATCATGACTCGATCGTGCAGATGTTGATTTGGACCCGTCCTTTCTGTTTCCAGCTGTTTTGACCAGGATCAATCCTGCAGCTCCAGGATCCATGACTTGATTGCTCGTGCAGAAGTTGATTTGACCTGTTAGTTCTAATTGCAGGTATTTTGGCCGGGATCTTGCAGCATCAATATCGATCGTGACTTGATAGATATTGCAGGACTATGCGCATCTGACTTTGTCACCCACGTATGTGAAGCACTTGTGATAGTGATATCAGGTTGGCTCGACGCGATCCATACTCGGCCACAGAACAGTAGCATGAAGTTCTGATATGCTTCTTCCTTCCATATACATCCAATAATTCTTGGCATGTCCAAATCAGATAGAAATGACTCTGCTGATGGCACTTCCATCTTGTCTCGCAATATAATTTCCTCAAGGAGAGAAATGTTTCTTACACTTTCAGTAATGGACAATTATTGTCCCATCGAAGAGGATGATGACTGTAACTTTCTTGATATATTCCTCTGTTGCATCTGATATTCTTTGTCGAGCATACTGCATCTGGTACAGTGGTCTTGCTTTCCCATACTTTTGATTAACCCAGACAGTCTTAACTTAAATTTTGGACTCATATACCCTACTCTGAGAACGCATGTGCGACACATAAAATGTACGTTCGATTAATTCGCTAGATTTATACCCGAAGACCAAAGCTATTTGAAACTTACAGTGTAAATATTTTCCTTCATCATCTAGAAACTATTGCAAATAAAAATTAATATAAATTATGCTTTTCAGACAATATTTTACTCATAGATCATTATTACGTGGATTTATGGTGCTCACTACTGTGAATATTGGTTTTCTACTTTGCATTGTACATAATACAGTTAATGTCGATGGCGGCCATTTTGAAAGTCAAAATACAGTATTTAACACAAACTTGAAACATGAATGTTATGTTTCGTAAGAAAATACGATTTTAGACAGTATCCAATTAATTTATCACATATAATTATATGCATTTTAGTGCTCACTCTTGTGATTTCTTTGCTCCTCTTTCTCATTGTGCATAATACTTTTAGGGCCTTTGGCAGTCATTTTGAATTTTGAAAATACAACATTCATCACATACATGGCATATTATTAATATATTTAGTTAAAAATTATGTTTTTAGTCAGTATTCCACTCGTTTAATTTTCGTAATAAGCATTTTAGTGATCACTCTTGTGAATTTTTTGGCCCCCATTGCCATTGTACGCAATACTGTTTGGGCCAGTGGCGGCTATTTTAGATATCAAAATAAAGCAATGTTCCCTTATATGACATAATGAATGATATATCTCGTTAGTAATGATGATTTGCATATATTACTTCGTTCATACATCGCGATATTTACAGTTTATTGCTGATTTTTGTGAAAATCAGTTTTTCCCATTCATATTGTACATAATAGAGTGTACAAGGGCCTATGGCGGACATTTTGAATATCAGAAAAATAAATATTTTGTCAAAAAATATTTTTTAAGATTGTATTTCACTCCTGCCACACAGTTTCATGCATTTCACAGCCAATGTGAGGACAATTTTACGATTTTCATGGGTAATTTGCATATTTTGGCGGCCATATTGGATTTTGTCAACTTGCGGAAAATGCTCAAGGTTACGAGTGGCATCATCCAGATTCGTAATCAGCACCCTCGAATTGACAAGAAACCATCAAAAAATATTGTATATATGAAAAAGCAAGGTTATGTCTCTTCGATCCCGGACTAAAACTTGTCTCTTTATATAGACCTATAGCTCTTTCTTCATGTTTTCCAAAATATTTGAACGTATGGTTAAAGGGAGACGTACATTGAAAAACATAATATTTTGCCTCCCATAATCAGCGGCTTCCGAAAAAACCACAACACCACTGATAGTATTGTTGATTTCGAAAACACTATTCAAAAAGCTATTTACAATGGAGAACATACTTTGGCTCTATTTTTAGACGTAGAAAAGGCCTACGATAGATTATGGATGAAAGGTTTAATTTACAAACTTTTGCAGTGTGGTAAAAAGGGTAAAATGCTTACTTTTATCTACAATTACCTTTCAAATAGAACATTCCAAGTTACGATTGGAAAGAGTGAATCAAAAATAGATGTAATGCAAAACGGACTTCCACCATGAAGTACATTTAGCCCCATACTATATAATATCATGATGAGGTACATCCCTATCATCAATCCAGTCACCACATCCATTTATGCAGATGATATAGCAGTCCAGATGTCCGGTAATCAATTAGATGTAACCTCAAAAAAATTCAAGAATATCTTAATAAATTACACGAATGGTTTAATAAATGGGGTTTCCGTCTTTCCTCTGATTAAACCGCTCTGGTTTTATTTACAAAGGCCCACGAAAATAATTGCCCTGAGATAAAACTTGGAGACAATCGTCTAACTTTCAACTGTGTTAAAAAGTTTTTAGGTGTCACTTTTGATCACCGACTTACATGGCATGCCCATATCGAGGATATAGTGACAAGGTGTAAAAAGAAACTTAACATTCTCAGAAGCCTTACTGGAACTTCATTTGGAAACTCCTCCAAATCTCTCCTCATTGTTTATAGGGCAATAATAAGATCGCTAATGGATTATGGGTGCGAGGCATATAATAGTGCATCCCAAACAATGAAAGCAAAATTAGATGCAATTCAATATCAAGCATTAAGGATTTGTGTTGGAGGGCTCCCTCTTACTTCGCTAGAAGCCCTACAGGCTAAACTCGGGGAAATGCCACTCGACCTGAGAAGAAAAGCACTCACAGATAAGTTCAGAACAAATATTGAAACACATGAAGACCATCCAACTTTGCTTAATATAAAACCGTGCTGGCAATTCGATTTATCCAAAACTCAAAAAAATACCAAACCTTTTGGAATCAGAGCAGAAAAAATAAACTACTCTGTAGAATCATATATATATGCTTTTCCTCCATGGCTTTTTCAACACCCGAGGGTTTCAGTAGAACTGACCAAGGAATTGAATAAACATGACCACCCTTTATATAAAAAACAAAAGAGCCTTGTTCTTATTAACTCAAAATGGTCAAATCAACTCCATATTTACGCAGATGGATCAAAAGAACCCGTCACTGGAGCCTGTGCTGCCTCCTTTTAGGTCCCAGCCTTCCATTTCTCCTAGTCTAAACGCCTCACTGATTATACTTCATTATACAGTGCGTATCAAAAAAAGTTTATACTTTGAAAAAGCCATGGGAATTAACAAATATACAGCATGTGGGTAATTTTTTCATATATAATTATGGGTTTGGGTCTCATCTATCCAATGAAAGTAAAAATTTTGACAGAATGTTACACTTGAGTGAGCACTGTCCATTTTTGTAAAGCTCGCAGAAATCTGTTCACACTGTGTCAAGGGGAAAGGGCGAAATTAAACTTACCCCGCGAAGCATTTCTCATAAATTTCCCTAGCACTTTTAGCCAATTGACATAAAACGGATACATTCAAGCATTTTGTAACAATTTTGCCGCCCAAATTTGAAATTTCAACACTTAGTAAGCACAACCTTTACCCTTTTTGTGCCAGCTGGATCTGAGGACATAACTGAATCTGAACAAAAGTTTATATCAGACATTTTCCATTATTTTTCACTAAGTTTTTATCATTCAAAGTTGGTTTATATTTCATTTTTCATTTAATACTTGTTTCTCCACACTTTTCCCAAGCTTGGCAATGATTAACAAAATGAAAATCAAGCCTAAGCCATTTCATGTAAATCACAGCTCAGTGTAAAGTAAATATCGTCACGATGGACTCGGTGTGTGGGAGAGTGGGGTGGGGCGCAATGCACTCTTCGAAGTGTTTGGGCAAGGAAACAAGTTTAAAAAGATAAAAGATATCTTCAAATCAATTTTACTAACTAATTTTCACGCGTTCTTCATGATTAAAGTTTACTTTTATTCGCATAACTATTTCAAAGTTCTGCGCAAATCATTTTCACCAACTCTTCAAAAGTAAGTGGTGCTCACTCAAGCGGAAATATTTTTTCGACAGTTATATCGTCATTATTTTGCTTAAATGGATCTGTACCAATGCTAAAATGTGGAAAAATCGTCAGGATATTACAAATATATAATTCTAAGTATAAACTTTTTTTAAACGCACTTTATAGAGCTGAACTAGCAGCAATCATCTTAGCCCTCAACTGGTTAGAAACTCTTGATGTATGTGTAGGAGTAGTAATATTCAGTGACTCATTAAGCTTACTAGTAGCTTTTTCAGAACAAAAAGGAATACCCTTTGTCTCAGAAATTCTTACCCTACCAACAAGTTTAACATATTTAGGCATGGACATAAACCTTGAATGGATCCCCCGCCACTGCGGTATTAGTGGAAACGAGATGGCGGACCCGAAAGCAAAAAAATGCATTGCAGAAAAAAATTGAAGTCAACAACAAATTATCTCTAACAGAAATAAAACATCTCATTTTCAAAAGATACACTCTAGATTGGCAAAAAAAGATGGAATGAATCCCAACGCCTACTCTTTTTTTACTCTTTTTTGTTCCCTAATCAGATTCCACGAAACCATTATCCACAGACTCTGTTTTGGTGTAATAGGATTGAACTACGATTTAAAAAGACACCCAACGGGACTTTGTGATACATGTAGGCCTAACAAATTAGAAACAGTTGAGCATTTTTTTAATCGAATGTCCCAAATATATAATAGAGAGAGCCATGCTACTTACAGAAACAAATCTATCAACCCCCCCCCCAAAAAAAAAAAAATAATGGATCTCTCAAAGAGTACTAAGTTAGAAACCGAATCTGTACTGGTCCGTTTCGTTCTCAGAACGAAACGACTATATAAAGTCTGAATTTTTCGTCGCCCCCTTATTTTTTAGGTGGTCTGTCTATGACAGATCACCTCTTAATTTCGTCAGAATTTTCTTTATTTTTATTATTTATTTTTAATGGCTATATATTTGTCGCCAAGATAACTCGAATTTGACTGTGTCTATTTAATTGAATTTCAAGTCATCTATAGGGTCTGTCATGGAAATGCCAAAATAAGCTTTTCAAGGTCATCAAGTTATGATGACGTCATCTAGACGCCATTTTGTAAAATCACATTATCAATCATATCTCCATTATCAATTATTAAAAATCAATCAAATTTACATGACATAAATTTCATGTCAAGAATCATCAGGTCTTGTCATCAAAGGTCACCTGAAGTTCACGACGCGCGCGTACGCGCACGTCAATATTTTAAAATGCTTAAAATTACCTTTTGACCGAAGTAAAGTACGTTTTAGGTCATTTTAAGCATTGCAAAAATTTGCGTAACGCCTTAACGCAACTAAGAAACACCGTTTTTATATATATATATATATCATTGCATTGATAATATAATTTTGAGCAATTTGGTACCTTAATCAACCTTCTACGACCAATAATAAGGAAATCAACACCCGTTTAAGTTTGCAGCACGTGTGCGCGCGAGCGCTCACTATAGGCCATATATGGGCAAAAACATGCCTATAGAAAATCCGCTGTAGCTCTTCAGAACGCAAGGGTACCCCCAATTTTTTTAATATTTTGATAGAGTATGAATTAGAGATATAATTTCATGTCTCATTTGACCCTCAATTATATCATGACGTCATCAAAATGGCGTCGGAAGTCAAAATATCAATTTTGCGTATTATGACGTCATTATAATTATGCAAATTTGGCTCAAATTTGTGAATATTGGTCGATTTTCACCCAATTTTGGATATGTTGTAGCTTAGGTCTTACTTTTTCTGAATTATTGCCTTTATTATTCATTTTAATAAACGGATCATCCTCAAAAATTGCAAATAATAAAGGCGTGTCATTTTTACTTAGTCCGGGTTATAATTGAGCAAGGTGCCACTTGGAGAAGGAGAAATTTTCATATAGTGCTTCTAGACCAGTTTTTTACGCTGAATATGAATATATGAGGTAAACAGGCTGTATCCTGAAAATTAACCCGTGAGGGCGCTTTTTTCAAAATGGCCGCCAAATTTTCATAAAATTTGAATATTCGTACATATTTTTTTACATAAGCATCCAATTGCCATAAAATTACTATCATATAAAAGCCAATGAAATTTCCTACAATTTGGTAATATTCATAGGGGATAAGTAGGTCATTTAGCCGAGATTTTAAGTAGAAAACTGCATTTTTTGTATTTTTTTCCCAAAAATAGAAAATTTTGCAAATTCATGATTTCATATAATTCTAAGAAAAATGAATCAATTACCTTGAAATATTCCTGAAAACTTTAATAATATATTATTATCATGTGGATGAAATTTCAACTCTGTATCATTTTTTAAAACAAATTTATAAGGTATCAAACTTTAATTCATCAGTATCAGAAATGTCGCTTTTTGTATGCATTTCCATAGACTAATACGTATAACATGTATAATGCATGTATGTATAATGTTTACCGGTAGTTAAAATTAAATGCAATTATCTCCGCTTTTTAACCACTTGGAGAGTTAAGAGTAGGCTTTTCTTTATCAGCTACATAAAAAAAAAATGTTGGCACATCAAGGCCTGACCCTCTCATGGGGGTGGGGGTGTCGAAGTCACCCCCCCCCCCTTGCACTTTGCTATATCATGTTGTTGTAAATTGCCTATTTGAAGCAAAACAGGCATTTCTGCTATACAGTACAGCCACTTTGATTGCTTTGAAACCACTTGGAGAGGAAAGAATAGGCTATCTAAAGAAGTAGCACATCGAAGCCTACCCCTCTCGGGGGGGGGGAGAACTTTTGCTTAATATTGCCAATTTATTTGAAAATTAACAATTTTGGACCCAACATTTAGACCAAAAAGCGTTTGTGCTTTGTTGTACATCCCATTTTATTGATTTGAAACCACTTAGAGAGGAAAGAGTAGAATAGAGTAGAGTTTATCAGCTATATATACAGTGCGTCCCAGAAAAAACGAAACCGAGATTTAGCGATGATTTATCATAATTTAATCATAAATAAAATAGACAATTGACCTACCAATGTAAAGCTTAGAATATCCTCTTTCATCTGGTATTACTTAGATTATTCCTCATTCACGCATGAGTGAGCAAAAACAATTCGAAGAAAGGATGTCAAAATCTCATTTGGCGGGGGGTATCTGAATTTCAAAAAGAAAATCACATGACTAAAACGTTCAATATCTGCTCTTTTATTTGATACCTTAATCACAGAAAATGGTCAAGAAGTAAAAAAGTTATGATCCCCCGAAACAATGCTTGTTTTTCCATAATTTCATTAAATAAACGTGTTTTCAACGGTTTCCCACAGAAGCTATCGCACGGTAACAAAAGACTTAATGCATGGTTGATCGTCAACAAAACGGAGTGTCGAGTGAGTTTGGACGCTTGCCTGTAAAACCTCTTCATTTTATGAAATTATTGAAATTCAAGCCTTATTTCAAATAACCAGAACTTTGTTATTTCTTGACCATTTTCTGTAATTGAGGTATCAAATTAAGGAGCAGATATTGGACTTTTTAAAAATCTGGTTTTCTTTTGAAAACCCAGATACGGCCCGCCAAGTGACTTTTTGGTATCCCCTTTTCAAATTGTTTTTGCTCACTCATGCGTGCATAAAAAATAATCTAAGTAATACCAGATGAAAGAGGAGATTCTAAGCTTTAAAATGGTAGGTCATTTGTCGATTGTATTTGTGATTAAGTTATGATAAATCATCGATAAATCTCGGTTTCGTTTTTTCTGGGACGCACTGTATATATAAACCCTATCCCTCTCAGCGCCTGTCTAAGTCAACCCCCCCCCCCTCTATATCATGTATATGCATATTTTATTGGATTTTTCACAATTTTGGATCACCCATTGAGGCAAAAGCGCGTTTCTACTATACAGTGCGTATCAAAAAAAAGTTTACACTTAGAAAAAATCCTGTAAAATTATATATTTGTAATATCCTGACGATTTTTCCACATTTTAGCATTGGTACAGATCCATTCAAGCAAATGACGATATAACTGTCGAAAAATATTTCCGCTTGAGTGAGCACCACTTACTTTTGAAAAGTTGGTAAAAAATGATTTGCGCAGAACTTTGAAATAGTTATGCGAATAAAAGTAGACCTTAATCATGAAGAACTCTTGGAACTTAGCAAGTAAAATTGATATGAAGATATCTTTTACCTTTTTAAACTTGTTTCCTCGCCCAAAACACTTCGAAGAGTGCATTGCGCCCCATCCCACTCCCCCACACACCGAGTCCATCGTGACGATATTTGCTTTACACTGAGCTGTGATTTACGTGAAATGGCTTGGGCTTGATTTTCATTTTGTTAATCATTTCCAAGCTTGGGAAAATTGTGGAGAAACAAGTATTAAATGAAAATGAAATGTAAACCAACTTTAAATGATACAAACTTGAAAGTGAAAAATGCTGGAAATGTCTGATATAAACTTTTGTTCAGATTCAGTTATGTACTCAGATCCAGCTGACACAAAAAGGGTAAATGTTGTGCTTACTAAGTGTTGAAATTTCAAATTTGGGCGGCAAAATTGTTACAAAATGCTTGAATGTATCCGTTTTATTTCAATTGGCTAAAAGTGCTCCAGGAAATTTATGAAAAATGCTTCGCAGGGTAAGTTTGATTTCACCCTTTCCCCTTGACACAGCGTGAAAACAAGCATTTCTGCGCAAACAGATTTCTGCGAGCTTTACAAAAATGGACAGTGCTCACTCAAGTGTAACATTCTGTCAAAACTTTTACTTTCATTGGATAGATGAGACCCAAACCCATAATCATATGTGAAAAAATTACCCACATGCTGTATATTTTTTAATTCCCAGGGCTTTTTCAAAGTGTAAACTTTTTTTTGATACGCACTGTATAGTACAGCCAATTTTAATTTCTTGCAATGACTTAGAGAAGAAAGAGTATAGACTTTGCTCTATCAGCTATAAAGAAGTGTTGGCAAATCAATGCCTATCCCCTTCAGAATGTTCAGCGGGCTGTAGAATTTACCTTACCAATTTTCGGTATTTGACTATCTATTGGACATTCACAATTTTGAATCACCTATTAAAGCAAAAGGGCGTTTTTACTATAGAGTACAGCAAATTCTATTTTCTTGCAATGACTTAGAGAAGAAAGAGTATAGACTTTGCTCTATCAGCTATAAAGAAGTGTTGGCAAATCAATGCCTATCCCCTTCAGAATGTTCAGCGGGCTGTAGAATTTACCTTACCAATTTTCGGTATTTGACTATCTATTGGACATTCACAATTTTGGATCACCTATTAAAGCAAAAGGGCGTTTCTACTATAGATTACAGCAAATTCTATTACTTGCAATGACTTAGAGAGGACAGAGTAGGCTTAGCTCTATTAGCTCCATATAAAGAAGTGTTGGCAAATCGAAGCCTATCTCCTTCAGGCTGTAAAAGTTACCTCACTAATTTTCGGTATTTGGCTACCTGTTGAAAATTCACTATTGTGGAGCCCCCATTGAAGCAAAATTCCTCTCAGATATATAGTTCTGCCACTTTTATTGCCTTGAAACCGCTAAGAGAGGAAGGAATAGGCTTTGCTCTATCAGCTATAGAGATGTGTTTGCAAATAAAAGCCTACCGCCTTCTGGGGGCTGTCAAAATCACCCCCTCTCCCCTTTGCATTATTGCCTATTTATTGGAAAATTAACCATTTTTGAGCCCCATTGAGGTATAAAAGAATCTCTGATACATGTATATAGTTCTGCCACTTTTACTGCCTTGAAATAGTAGGCGGACAGAATATGCTTTGCTCTATCAGCTACCTATAAAGAAGTGTTGGCACATTGAAGCTTACCCATCTGGGCGGCAGTCAAACCATTCCACCCCTTTTGCATTATTGCCTAATTATTTGAAAATTCACAATTTTGAGCCACCATTGAGACAATATACACCTCTGCTGTATAAAAAAAACCGATTTCATTTTCTTGAAACCATTTGGAGAGCAAAGAGTAGGTTCTCCTCTTTCAGCTATATATAATGAATTGCTGCCATATCGACGCCTGACCCACTTCAGGGACTATAGCTGTAACCCCACCTTTTTTACGATTTTTGCCAATTCATTGAAAAACTCGCCATTTTCGAGCCCCCATTGAGGCAAAAAGGTGTTTCTGGTATATAGTACAGCCACTGCTTTATCTAGCTTCTAGCTGATAGAGGAAAGCCTACTCTTTCAAGGTGGTAATAGTGGCAGAACTATATATCAAAACCACCTTTTTGTCTCAATGGGGGCACCAAAATGGTGAATTTTCAATAAATAAGCAATAATGAAAAGAGGGTGGGGTGATTTCAACAGTCCTCTGATGGGGATATGCTTTATATGTAGCTGTTAAAGCAAAGAATTTATTCTTTTCCCTCCAAGTGGTTTCAAGGGTGAAAAAATGCAGAACTATATATCAGAAATACCCTTTTGCCTCAATGGGGGCTCCAAAATGGTGAATTTCAAGGGGGGTGGGTAATTTCGACACTCCCCTGAAGGGAGTAGGCTTTTATTTGCCAGCACATCTTTGTATGTAGCTGATAGAGCAAAGCCTATTGCCATGATTGTTTCCTCTCCAAGTGGTTCCAAGGTAGTAAAAAGGCAGAGTTGTAATCAGAAATGACTTTTTGCCTCAATGGGGGTTTAAAAACCCCATCAAAAGGGATGGGGTGATTTCAACAGCTTCCCGGAGGGGGTAGGTTTTTATTTGCCTGCACTTCTTTATAATTGGTTGATAACGCAAAACCTATTCTTTCCTCCCTAAGTGGTTTCAAGGCAGTAAAAGTGGAAGAACTATATATCAGAAAAGCCTTTTTGCCTAAATGGGGGCTTCAAAATGGTGAATTTTTCAATAAATATGCAATAATGCGAAAGGGATGGGGTGATTTCAACTGCATCCCGGAGGGGGTAGGCTTTTACTTGCCAGCACTTGTTAATATATAGCTGATGGAGCAAAGTCTACTCTTTCCTATCCAAGTCATTGCAAGAAAATAAAATTGGCTGTACTATATAGTAGAAATACCCTTTTGCCTCAATTGGTGATTTAAAATGGTGTAATTTTCAATAAATAGGCAATATACATGATATAGAGGAGGGTGGGGGTGACTTTGACAGCACCTGAGAGGGCTAGGGTTCGATGTGCGTGCGCTTATTTATGTAGCTGGTAGAACGAACTATACTCTTTCAAATCAATAAAATGGGGTGTACTATAATGCACAAACGCTTTTTTGCCTCAATGTTGGGTCCAAAATTGTGAATTTCCAAATGAATTAGCAATAAGCAAAAGGGGAAGGGGTGACCTCCATACCCCCCCCCCCCCCCCGAGAGGGGTAGGCTTCGATGTGATACTTCTTTTGATGTAGCTGGTAGAACAAATAGAACAAAGCCTACTCTTTTCCTCTCCAAGTGGTTTTAAAGTAATTAAAGTGTCTGTACTGTATAACAGAATTGCCTTTTGCCTCAATGGGTGCTTCAGAAAATAGTGATTTTCAAATAAATACAACAACATGATATAGCCAGGGGGGGGGGGGGACTTCGAAACCCCCACCCCCATGAAAATGTTAAGCATCGATGTGCCAACATTTTCTTCTATGTAGCTGATAGAGAAAAGCCTACTCTTAACTCTGCAAGTGATTAACTAGCGGACATAATTACATTTAAGTTTTACCATAGAGCTATTAACAGCTCTTTTAATAGCTCCATGTTTTAACTATACATTATACATACATGTATTATACATGTTATACGTATTAGTCTATGGAAATGCATACAAAAAGCAACATTTCTGATATTGAATAATTCAAGTTTGATACCTTATAAATTTGCTTTAAAAATGATACAGAGTTGAAATTTCATCCATGTAATAATAATATATTAAAAAACTTTTCAAGGTAATTAATTCATTTTTCTTAGAATTATGTAAAATCATGTATTTACAGAATTTCCAATTTTTTGGAAAAAATACAAAAAAATGAAGTTTTCTACTCAAAATCTCCCCCTATAAATAGTTCCAAATTGTAGGAAATTTCATTGGCTTTCATATGACACTAATTCCATGGCAATTGGATGCTTATGTAAAAATCTATGTACGAATATTCAAATTTTATAAAAAGATGGCGGCCATTTTGAAAAAAGCGTCCTCACGGGTTAATTATCAGTATACAGCCTGTTTACCTCATATATTCATATTCAGCGTAAAACACTGGTCTAGAAGCACTATATGAAAATTTCTCCTTCTCCAAGTGGCACCTTGCTCAATTATAACCCGGACTAACTCATTTTGCGTGTAATCTCTATGGGACATGACTTTTTCTCAAAACTAGATACTACATTCCTTTATTTCGTGAGTCATATCTCCATTTTTTCTTGTCAGTTATCCCTGAGCTTTTAAAATGTTGTAGCTGAGATTCTAAGCTTTCGGAAGTGTTCCTTCATTTTCCGATCAGATGCCGGGATCATGCCTGTATTTCACTTGCAAGATTGGATTTGAGATTCTCGTGTTTTGCTTACGTGTAAAGCCTATGGGAAATATTCTAGCTCAATCGGTTAGGCGTCAGACTTGCTTCTCATTCCATTATGCGGGCAGGGGTTCGAGTCCGCGGGTGAACACGATTTTTTTTAAGCTATCTTGCCCATGATCAATTATAAGAATTCTAATAAATAATAGCTAAAATTTTGCAAAATAAAACAGATTATAATTACTTTTTTGATATTATATCTATCTATCTGTCTGTCTATCTACCTACATGACATATCTATCTCTCTGTCTAATATATATCTATCTGTTTGAATGTGTCCCCCTCTCTCTATTTATCCATATGTCTGTCTGTCTATCTACCTACATTGTATATCTATCTATCTGTCTATCTATCTCTCTCTCTCTCTCTCTGTCTAATGTATATGTATCTATCTGTTTAGATATGTATATCTATCTATCCATCTATCTGCCTGTCTCTATCTATCTATCTATCTATCTATCTATCTATCTATCTATCTATCTATCTGTCTATCTGTCTGTCTGTCTCTCTACCTATCTATATGTCTGTCTCTGTATCTATATATATGTCTATCTATCTATCTATCTATCTATATATATATATGTCTGTCTCTCTATCTATCAATATTTCTGTCTCTCTGTCTCTATATCTCTCTATATGTCTGTCTCTCTATCTATATATATGTATACCTACATATATACTGTATATATATATATATATATATATATATATATATATATATATATATATATATATATATATACCTACATTGTATATCTATCTGTCTGTCTATTTACCTACATGACATATCTATCTCTCTGTCTAATATATATCTATCTGTTTGAATGTGTCCCCCTCTCTCTATTTATCCATATGTCTGTCTGTCTATCTACCTACATTGTATATCTATCTATCTGTCTATCTCTCTCTCTCTCTCTCTGTCTAATGTATATGTATCTATCTGTTTAGATATGTATATCTATCTATCCATCTATCTGCCTGTCTCTATCTATCTATCTATCTATCTATCTATCTATCTATCTATCTATCTATCTGTCTATCTGTCTGTCTGTCTCTCTACCTATCTATATGTCTGTCTCTGTATCTATATATATGTCTATCTATCTATCTATCTATCTATATATATATATGTCTGTCTCTCTATCTATCAATATTTCTGTCTCTCTGTCTCTATATCTCTCTATATGTCTGTCTCTCTATCTATATATATGTATACCTACATATATACTGTATTTATATATATATATATATATATATATATATATATATATATATATATATACCTACATTGTATATCTATCTGTCTATCTATCTCTCTCTCTCTCTGTGTCTAATATATATGTATCTATCTGTTTAGATATGTCTATCTATCTATCCATCTATCTGCCTGTCTCTATCTATCTAGCTATCTATATGCCTGTCTCTCTTTCTGTATATATTTATCTATGTTTATAGCCACCTATCATCTCTCTATCTAACTATATATCTATCTATCTATTTATCTATCTATCTATATGTCTGTCTCTCTATCTATTTATATGTCTATGTTTTATTAATATAACCACCTATAAGTTATCTATCCATCCATCACTCCTTCCATCTATATATATAATTATCTTTCTTATATGTATCTGTTTGATTATGTAAATCTGTTCGTCTATCTATTTTTCAATCTAATGTCTGTTTAAATATTTTTTTTTCCTCTTTATCTATCTATACGACAGACCACCTAATTCGTCCGCATGACGAATTAAAATCTAGTTATTAATTTATTATTATAATTTTTTCTACAAGTGTTAAATTCATGAAAGGGAGACACAAAGCAGAAGATGCAGATACATGGTCGATTTTTACTTACTTCCTATGATCCTATATTTTTTATCATATGTCATCTCACTACATCGACATCAGGGGAGCATTTCATGAAAGGACATGTCAGACGTTTTATCCGACAGTTACCATAGTTTCAGTGCTTCTCAGCCAATCAGAAACAGGGAAAGATGTCAGATCTGACAACTTGTCTGACAAAAATGTTGATAAAACGCCCCGCCCCCCCCCCCGAGGGCAGCAAGTAACACGGAGCTCAGTGATCGTCGTGGAACCCCCCCCCCCCCCCTTTTTTTTTTTTTTTCTTTTTTACTCTCTCGTTTGGTTTGCATTGATCTCAATCGGTGTGCAGTCGATCGGTTTTTACATACATATACGATCAGTATTTTTCCCCCTTTCGTACTCTTTGCTAATTATCCGATTTCTTTAATTTAGTGTTTTGTCAGGGGGACAGAAAGGAGAATAGGATAAGGAGAGAAGTTTCGTTTGTTTGTTTGTTGGTTTGTTTTGGTTTTGTTTTTAAGTTTTGATTTTGTTTTGTTTTTGTTTGTTTTTTGCACTGTCATCCCATACTTTAGTTTTCGGTGTCCTGAAACCTGAAGTTTTATCAGGCCACAAATCTAGTTTACTTTTGTTTTCTCTGTTGCATCTCCTGTAGCAGAAGAAAATCACACGCACTGCAAGAAACATAACGCATAAAAAAGAAAGGAAAAAGAAAAGAAAAAGAAAAAATGAATAAAAAGAAAAAAAAGAGAAAAAAAAATAGAGAAAAAGAAAAAAAAAATAAAAAAAAAATAAAAAAGAAGAAAAAAAGAAAAAGAATGTGTATTACAACAATTCCACTTTGGTTTGGTAATATATTCGCCGTTAATCAAAATCACCATTTTATGTCTTGAAAATCAACCAAATTGATCTTCTGTAGTCACTCCATCGATCTAGGGGTGAACATTGGTGCACAAAAAAAAGGGGGACGGGGTCTAATGTGCCCCGAAAGGTTGGGGTGTATTGCCAAAAATATCGCGCAAGCTGTTATGGCGTGCTATATATTATGTAAGTGTATTCCAACTATTCTACTTTGGTGGCCGGGGGCTGGTAATAAATTCGCCGCTAATCGAAATCACCATTTTATGTCTTGAAAATCAACCAAATTGATCTTCATTAATCACTCCATCGATCTAGGCGTGAACATTGGTGCACAGAAAAGGGGGACGGGGTCTACGGTGCCCCGAAAGTTCGGGGTGCATAGCCGAAAATATGCGCGCGAGCTGTTATGGCGTGCTATATATTATATACGTGTATTCCAACTATTCCACTTTGGTGGCCGGGGGCTGGTAATAAATTCGCAGCTAATCGAAATCACCATTTTATGTCTTGAAAATCAACCAAATTGATCTTCATTAATCACTCCATCGATCTAGGCGTGAACATTGGTGCACAGAAAAGAGGGACGGGGTCTGCGGTGCCCCGAAAGTTCGGGGTGCATAGCCGAAAATATCGCGCGAGCTGTTATGGCGTGCTATATATTATACACGTGTATTCCAACTATTCCACTTTGGTGGCCGGGGGCTGGTAATAAATTCGCCGCTAATCGAAATCACCGTTTTATGTCTTGAAAATCAACCAAATTGATCTTCTGTAATCACTTCATCGATCTAGGGGTAAACATTGGTGCACAAAATGGGGGACGGGGTCTACGGTGCCCCGAAAGGTTGGGGTGCATTGCCGAAAATATCGCGCGTGCTGTGTGTATTACAACAATTCCACTTTGGTTTGGTAATATATTCGCCGTTAATCGAAATCACCATTTTATGTCTTGAAAATCAACCAAATTGATCTTCCGTAATCACTCCATGGATCTAAGGGTGAACATTGGTGCACAAAAAAGGGGGACGGGGTCTACGGTGCTCCGATAGGTTGAAGTGTATTGCCAAAAATATCGCGCAAGCTGTTATTGGCGTGCTATATATTATGTAAGTGTATTCCAACTATTCTACTTTGGTGGCCGGGGGCTGGTAATAAATTCGCCGCTAATCGAAATCACCATTTTATGTCTTGAAAATCAACCAAATTTATCTTTATTAATCACTCCATCGATCTAGGCGTAAACATTGGTGCACAAAAAGGGGGACGGGGTCTACGGTGCCCCGAAGTTCGGGGTGCATAGCCGAAAATATCGCGCGAGCTGTTATGGCGTGCTATATATTATATACGTGTATTCCAATTATTCCACTTTGGTGGCTGGGGGCTGGTAATAAATTCGCCGCTAATCGAAATCACCGTTTTATGTCTTGAAAATCAGCCAAATTGATCTTTATTAATCATTCCATCGATCTAGGGGTGAACATTGGTGCACAGAAAAGGGGGACGGGGTCTCTGATGACCCGAATTGTGGGGGGTGCGTCGACCAAAACATAGCGCGTGCTATAAGTATTCCGACAATTCCACTTTGTTTTGTAATATATTCGCCGCTAATCGAAATCACCATCTTATATCTTGAAAATCAACCAAATTGATATTCTGTAATCACTCCATCGATCTAGGGGTAAACATTGGTGCACAAAAAGGGGGACGGGGTCTACGGTGCCCCGAAAGGTTGGGGTGCGTTGCCGAAAATATCGCGCAAACTGTTATGGCGTGCTACATATTATGTAAGTGTATTCCAACTATTCCACTTTGGTGGCCGGGGGCTGGTAATATATTCGCCGCTAATCGAAATTACCATTTTATGTCTTGAAAATCAACCAAATTGATCTTCTGTAATCACTTCATCGATCTAGGGGTGAACATTGGTGCACAAAAAAGGGGACGGGGTCTACGGTGCCCCGAAAGGTTGGGGTGCATTGCCGAAAATATCGCGCATGCTGTTATGGCGTGCTATATATTATGTAAGTGTATTCCAACTATTCCACTTTGGTGGCCGGGGGCTGGTAATATATTCGCCGCTAATCGAAATCACCATTTTATGTCTTGAAAATCAACCAAATTGATCTTCTGTAATCACTTCATCGATCTAGAGGTGAACATTGGTGCGAAAAAAAGGGGGACGTGGTCTACGGTGCCCCGAAAGGTTGGGGTGCATTGCCAAAAATATCGCGCAAGCTGTTACGGCGTGCTATATATTATGTAAGTGTATTCCAATTATTCCACTTTGGTGGCCGGGGGCTGGTAATAAATTCGCTGCTAATCGAAATCACCATCTTATGTCTTGAAAATCAACCAAATTGATCTTCTGTAATCACTCCATCGATCTAGGGGTAAACATTGGTGCACAAAAAGGGGGACGGGGTCTACGGTGCCCCGAAAGGTTGGGGTGCGTTGCCGAAAATATCGCGCAAGCTGTTATGGCGTGCTACATATTATGTAAGTGTATTCCAACTATTACACTTTGGTGGCCGGGGGCTGGTAATATATTCGCCGCTAATCGAAATCACCATTTTATGTCTTGAAAATTAACCAAATTGATTTTCTGTTATCACTCCATCGATCTAGGGGTGAACATTGGTGCACAAAAAGGGGGACGGGGTCTACGGTGCCCCGAAAGGTTGGGGTGCATTGCCGAAAATATTGCGGAAGCTGTTATGGCGTGCTATATATTATGTAAGTGTATTCCAACTATTCCACTATGGTGGCCGGGGGCTGGTAATATATTCGCCGCTAATCGAAATCACCATTTTATGTCTTTAAAATCAACCAAATTGATCTTCTGTAATCACTTCATCGATCTAGGGGTGAACATTTGTGCACAAAAAAGGGGGACGGGGTCTAAGGTGCCCCGAAAGGTTGGGGTGCATTGCCAAAAATATCGCGCAAGCTGTTAAGGCGTGCTATATATTATGTAAGTGTATTCCAACTATTCCACTTTGGTGGCCGGGGGCTGGTAATAAATTCGCCGCTAATCGAAATCACCATTCTAATATGTCTTGAAAATCAACGAAATTAATCTTCATTAATCACTCCATCGATCTAGGCGTAAACATTGGTGCACAAAAAGGGGGACGGGGTCTACGGTGCCCCGAAAGGTCGGGGCGCATAGCCAAAAATATCGCGCGAGCTGTTATGGCGTGCTAAATATTATATACGTGTATTCCAACTATTCCACTTTGGTGGCCGGGGGCTGGTAATAAATTCGCCGCTAATCGAAATCACCATTTTATGTCTTGAAAATCAACCAAATTGATCTTCATTAATCACTCCATCGATCGAGGCGTGAACATTGGTGCACATAAAAGGGGGACGGGGTCTACGGTGCCCCGAAAGGTCGGGGTGCATAGCCGAAATGATCGCGCGAACTGTTATGGCGTGCTATATATTATGTAAGTGTATTCCAACTATTCCACTTTGGTGGCCGGGGGCTGGTAATAAATTCGCCGCTAATCGAAATCACCATTTTTTTATGTCTTGAAAATCAACCAAATTGATCTTCTGTAATCACTCCATTGATCTAGGGCTGAACATTGGTGCACAAAAAAGAGGGACGGGGTCTACGGTGCCCCGAAACGTCGGGGTGCATTGCCAAAAATATTGCGCAAGCTGTTATGGCGTGCTATATATTATGTAAGTGTATTCCAACTATTCTACTTTGGTGGCCGGGGGCTGGTAATAAATTCGCCGCTAATCGAAATCACCATTTTATGTCTTGAAAATCAACCAAATTGATGTTCATTAATCACTCCATCGATCGAGGCGTGAACATTGGCGCACAGAAAAGGGGGACGGGGTCTCCGATGACCCGAATGGTGGGGGGTGCGTCGACCAAAACATAGCGCGTGCTATAAGTATTCCAACAATTCCACTTTGGTTTTGTAATATATTTGCCGCTAATCGAAATCACCATTTTATGTCTTGAAAATCAACCAAATTGATCTTCAATAATCACTACATCGATCTAGGGGTAAACATTGGTGCACAAAAAGGGGGGACGGGGTCTACGATGACCCGAAAGGTTGGGGTGCGTTGCCGAAAACATCGCGCATGCTGTTATGGCCTGCTACATATTATGTAAGTGTATTCCAACTATTCCACTTTGGTGGCCGGGGGCTGGTAATATATTCGCCGCTAATCGAAATCACCATTTTATGTCTTGAAAATCAACCAAATTGATCTTCTGTAATCACTCCATCGATCTAAGGGTGAACATTGGTGCACAAAAAGGGGGACGGGGTCTACGGTGCCCCGAAAGGTTGGGGTGCATTGCCGAAATTATCGCGCAAGCTGTCATGGCGTGCTATATATTATGTAAGTGTATTCCAACTATTCCACTTTGGTGGCCGGGGGCTGGTAATATATTCGCCGCTAATCGAAATCACCATTTTATGTCTTGAAAATCAACCAAATTGATCTTCTGTAATCACTTCATCGATCTAGGGGTGAACATTGGTGCACAAAAAAGGGGGACGGGGTCTACGGTGCCCCGAAAGGTTGGGGTGCATTGCCAAAAATATCGCGCAAGCTGTTATGGCGTGCTATATATTATGTAAGTGTATTCCAACTATTCTACTTTGGTGGCCGGGGGCTGGTAATAAATTCGCCGCTAATCGAAATCACCATTTTTTTATGTCTTGAAAATCAACAAAATTAATCTTCAGTAATCACTCCATCGATCTAGGCGTAAACATTGGTGCACAGAAAAGAGGGACGGGGTCTACGGTGCCCCGAAAGGTTGGGGTGCATTGCCAAAAATATCGCGCGAGCTGTTATGGCGTGCTATATATTATGTAAGTGTATTCCAACTATTCTACTTTGGTGGCCGTGGGCTGGTAATAAATTCGCCACTAATCGAAATCACCATTTTATGTCTTGAAAATCAACCAAATTGATGTTCATTTATCACTCCATCGATCGAGGGGTGAACATTGGTGCACAGAAAAGGGGGACGGGGTCTACGGTGCCCCGAAAGGTCGGGGTGCATAGCCGAAATGATCGCGCGAGCTGTTATGGCGTGCTATATATTATATACGTGTATTCCAACTATTCTACTTTGGTGGCCGGGGGCTGGTAATAAATTCGCCGCTAATCGAAATCACCATTTTATGTCTTGAAAATCAACCAAATTTATCTTTATTAATCACTCCATCGATCTAGGCGTAAACATTGGTGCACAAAAAGGGGGACGGGGTCTACGGTGCCCCGAAAGTTCGGGGTGCATAGCCGAAAATATCGCGCGAGCTGTTATGGCGTGCTATATATTATATACGTGTATTCCAATTATTCCACTTTGGTGGCTGGGGGCTGGTAATAAATTCGCCGCTAATCGAAATCACCATTTTATGTCTTGAAAATCAACCAAATTGATCTTCATTAATCACTCCATCGATCGAGGCGTGAACATTGGTGCACATAAAAGGGGGACGGGGTCTACGGTGCCCCGAAAGGTCGGGGTGCATAGCCGAAATGATCGCGCGAACTGTTATGGCGTGCTATATATTATGTAAGTGTATTCCAACTATTCCACTTTGGTGGCCGGGGGCTGGTAATAAATTCGCCGCTAATCGAAATCACCATTTTTTTATGTCTTGAAAATCAACCAAATTGATCTTCTGTAATCACTCCATTGATCTAGGGCTGAACATTGGTGCACAAAAAAGAGGGACGGGGTCTACGGTGCCCCGAAACGTCGGGGTGCATTGCCAAAAATATTGCGCAAGCTGTTATGGCGTGCTATATATTATGTAAGTGTATTCCAACTATTCTACTTTGGTGGCCGGGGGCTGGTAATAAATTCGCCGCTAATCGAAATCACCATTTTATGTCTTGAAAATCAACCAAATTGATGTTCATTAATCACTCCATCGATCGAGGCGTGAACATTGGCGCACAGAAAAGGGGGACGGGGTCTCCGATGACCCGAATGGTGGGGGGTGCGTCGACCAAAACATAGCGCGTGCTATAAGTATTCCAACAATTCCACTTTGGTTTTGTAATATATTTGCCGCTAATCGAAATCACCATTTTATGTCTTGAAAATCAACCAAATTGATCTTCAATAATCACTACATCGATCTAGGGGTAAACATTGGTGCACAAAAAGGGGGGACGGGGTCTACGATGCCCCGAAAGGTTGGGGTGCGTTGCCGAAAACATCGCGCATGCTGTTATGGCCTGCTACATATTATGTAAGTGTATTCCAACTATTCCACTTTGGTGGCCGGGGGCTGGTAATATATTCGCCGCTAATCGAAATCACCATTTTATGTCTTGAAAATCAACCAAATTGATCTTCTGTAATCACTCCATCGATCTAAGGGTGAACATTGGTGCACAAAAAGGGGGACGGGGTCTACGGTGCCCCGAAAGGTTGGGGTGCATTGCCGAAATTATCGCGCAAGCTGTCATGGCGTGCTATATATTATGTAAGTGTATTCCAACTATTCCACTTTGGTGGCCGGGGGCTGGTAATATATTCGCCGCTAATCGAAATCACCATTTTATGTCTTGAAAATCAACCAAATTGATCTTCTGTAATCACTTCATCGATCTAGGGGTGAACATTGGTGCACAAAAAAGGGGGACGGGGTCTACGGTGCCCCGAAAGGTTGGGGTGCATTGCCAAAAATATCGCGCAAGCTGTTATGGCGTGCTATATATTATGTAAGTGTATTCCAACTATTCTACTTTGGTGGCCGGGGGCTGGTAATAAATTCGCCGCTAATCGAAATCACCATTTTTTTATGTCTTGAAAATCAACAAAATTAATCTTCAGTAATCACTCCATCGATCTAGGCGTAAACATTGGTGCACAGAAAAGAGGGACGGGGTCTACGGTGCCCCGAAAGGTTGGGGTGCATTGCCAAAAATATCGCGCGAGCTGTTATGGCGTGCTATATATTATGTAAGTGTATTCCAACTATTCTACTTTGGTGGCCGTGGGCTGGTAATAAATTCGCCACTAATCGAAATCACCATTTTATGTCTTGAAAATCAACCAAATTGATGTTCATTTATCACTCCATCGATCGAGGGGTGAACATTGGTGCACAGAAAAGGGGGACGGGGTCTACGGTGCCCCGAAAGGTCGGGGTGCATAGCCGAAATGATCGCGCGAGCTGTTATGGCGTGCTATATATTATATACGTGTATTCCAACTATTCTACTTTGGTGGCCGGGGGCTGGTAATAAATTCGCCGCTAATCGAAATCACCATTTTATGTCTTGAAAATCAACCAAATTTATCTTTATTAATCACTCCATCGATCTAGGCGTAAACATTGGTGCACAAAAAGGGGGACGGGGTCTACGGTGCCCCGAAAGTTCGGGGTGCATAGCCGAAAATATCGCGCGAGCTGTTATGGCGTGCTATATATTATATACGTGTATTCCAATTATTCCACTTTGGTGGCTGGGGGCTGGTAATAAATTCGCCGCTAATCGAAATCACCGTTTTATGTCTTGAAAATCAGCCAAATTGATCTTTATTAATCATTCCATCGATCTAGGGGTGAACATTGGTGCACAGAAAAGGGGGACGGGGTCTCTGATGACCCGAATTGTGGGGGGTGCGTCGACCAAAACATAGCGCGTGCTATAAGTATTCCGACAATTCCACTTTGTTTTGTAATATATTCGCCGCTAATCGAAATCACCATCTT
Organism: Lytechinus pictus; assembly: GCF_037042905.1. NCBI lineage: Eukaryota > Metazoa > Echinodermata > Echinoidea > Temnopleuroida > Toxopneustidae > Lytechinus > Lytechinus pictus. Next base: position 16,403,165 of record NC_087250.1, on the reverse strand, counting down.
ATATCTTGAAAATCAACCAAATTGATATTCTGTAATCACTCCATCGATCTAGGGGTAAACATTGGTGCACAAAAAGGGGGACGGGGTCTACGGTGCCCCGAAAGGTTGGGGTGCGTTGCCGAAAATATCGCGCAAACTGTTATGGCGTGCTACATATTATGTAAGTGTATTCCAACTATTCCACTTTGGTGGCCGGGGGCTGGTAATATATTCGCCGCTAATCGAAATTACCATTTTATGTCTTGAAAATCAACCAAATTGATCTTCTGTAATCACTTCATCGATCTAGGGGTGAACATTGGTGCACAAAAAAGGGGACGGGGTCTACGGTGCCCCGAAAGGTTGGGGTGCATTGCCGAAAATATCGCGCATGCTGTTATGGCGTGCTATATATTATGTAAGTGTATTCCAACTATTCCACTTTGGTGGCCGGGGGCTGGTAATATATTCGCCGCTAATCGAAATCACCATTTTATGTCTTGAAAATCAACCAAATTGATCTTCTGTAATCACTTCATCGATCTAGAGGTGAACATTGGTGCGCAAAAAAGGGGGACGGGGTCTACGGTGCCCCGAAAGGTTGGGGTGCATTGCCAAAAATATCGCGCAAGCTGTTACGGCGTGCTATATATTATGTAAGTGTATTCCAATTATTCCACTTTGGTGGCCGGGGGCTGGTAATAAATTCGCCGCTAATCGAAATCACCATCTTATGTCTTGAAAATCAACCAAATTGATCTTCTGTAATCACTCCATCGATCTAGGGGTAAACATTGGTGCACAAAAAGGGGGACGGGGTCTACGGTGCCCCGAAAGGTTGGGGTGCGTTGCCGAAAATATCGCGCAAGCTGTTATGGCGTGCTACATATTATGTAAGTGTATTCCAACTATTCCACTTTGGTGGCCGGGGGCTGGTAATATATTCGCCGCTAATCGAAATCACCATTTTATGTCTTGAAAATTAACCAAATTGATTTTCTGTTATCACTCCATCGATCTAGGGGTGAACATTGGTGCACAAATAGGGGGACGGGGTCTACGGTGCCCCGAAAGGTTGGGGTGCATTGCCGAAAATATTGCGGAAGCTGTTATGGCGTGCTATATATTATGTAAGTGTATTCCAACTATTCCACTATGGTGGCCGGGGGCTGGTAATATATTCGCCGCTAATCGAAATCACCATTTTATGTCTTTAAAATCAACCAAATTGATCTTCTGTAATCACTTCATCGATCTAGGGGTGAACATTTGTGCACAAAAAAGGGAGACGGGGTCTAAGGTGCCCCGAAAGGTTGGGGTGCATTGCCAAAAATATCGCGCAAGCTGTTAAGGCGTGCTATATATTATGTAAGTGTATTCCAACTATTCCACTTTGGTGGCCGGGGGCTGGTAATAAATTCGCCGCTAATCGAAATCACCATTCTAATATGTCTTGAAAATCAACGAAATTAATCTTCATTAATCACTCCATCGATCTAGGCGTAAACATTGGTGCACAAAAAGGGGGACGGGGTCTACGGTGCCCCGAAAGGTCGGGGCGCATAGCCAAAAATATCGCGCGAGCTGTTATGGCGTGCTAAATATTATATACGTGTATTCCAACTATTCCACTTTGGTGGCCGGGGGCTGGTAATAAATTCGCCGCTAATCGAAATCACCATTTTATGTCTTGAAAATCAACCAAATTGATCTTCATTAATCACTCCATCGATCGAGGCGTAAACATTGGTGCACATAAAAGGGGGACGGGGTCTACGGTGCCCCGAAAGGTCGGGGTGCATAGCCGAAATGATCGCGCGAACTGTTATGGCGTGCTATATATTATGTAAGTGTATTCCAACTATTCCACTTTGGTGGCCGGGGGCTGGTAATAAATTCGCCGCTAATCGAAATCACCATTTTTTTATGTCTTGAAAATCAACCAAATTGATCTTCTGTAATCACTCCATTGATCTAGGGCTGAACATTGGTGCACAAAAAAGAGGGACGGGGTCTACGGTGCCCCGAAACGTCGGGGTGCATTGCCAAAAATATCGCGCAAGCTGTTATGGCGTGCTATATATTATGTAAGTGTATTCCAACTATTCTACTTTGGTGGCCGGGGGCTGGTAATAAATTCGCCGCTAATCGAAATCACCATTTTATGTCTTGAAAATCAACCAAATTGATGTTCATTAATCACTCCATCGATCGAGGCGTGAACATTGGCGCACAGAAAAGGGGGACGGGGTCTCCGATGACCCGAATGGTGGGGGGTGCGTCGACCAAAACATAGCGCGTGCTATAAGTATTCCAACAATTCCACTTTGGTTTTGTAATATATTTGCCGCTAATCGAAATCACCATTTTATGTCTTGAAAATCAACCAAATTGATCTTCAATAATCACTACATCGATCTAGGGGTAAACATTGGTGCACAAAAAGGGGGGACGGGGTCTACGATGCCCCGAAAGGTTGGGGTGCGTTGCCGAAAACATCGCGCATGCTGTTATGGCCTGCTACATATTATGTAAGTGTATTCCAACTATTCCACTTTGGTGGCCGGGGGCTGGTAATATATTCGCCGCTAATCGAAATCACCATTTTATGTCTTGAAAATCAACCAAATTGATCTTCTGTAATCACTCCATCGATCTAAGGGTGAACATTGGTGCACAAAAAGGGGGACGGGGTCTACGGTGCCCCGAAAGGTTGGGGTGCATTGCCGAACTTATCGCGCAAGCTGTCATGGCGTGCTATATATTATGTAAGTGTATTCCAACTATTCCACTTTGGTGGCCGGGGGCTGGTAATATATTCGCCGCTAATCGAAATCACCATTTTATGTCTTGAAAATCAACCAAATTGATCTTCTGTAATCACTTCATCGATCTAGGGGTGAACATTGGTGCACAAAAAAGGGGGACGGGGTCTACGGTGCCCCGAAAGGTTGGGGTGCATTGCCAAAAATATCGCGCAAGCTGTTATGGCGTGCTATATATTATGTAAGTGTATTCCAACTATTCTACTTTGGTGGCCGGGGGCTGGTAATAAATTCGCCGCTAATCGAAATCACCATTTTTTTATGTCTTGAAAATCAACAAAATTAATCTTCAGTAATCACTCCATCGATCTAGGCGTAAACATTGGTGCACAGAAAAGAGGGACGGGGTCTACGGTGCCCCGAAAGGTCGGGGTGCATAGCCGAAAATATCGCGCGAGCTGTTATGGCGTGCTTTATATTATATACGTGTATTCCAACTATTCCACTTTGGTGGCCGGGGGCTGGTAATAAATTCGCCGCTAATCGAAATCACCATTTTATGTCTTGAAAATCAACCAAATTGATCTTCTGTAATCACATCATCGATCTAGGGGTGAACATTGGCGCACAAAAAAAGGGGACGGGTTCTACGGTGCCCCGAAAGGTTGGGGTGCATTGCCAAAAATATCGCGCGAGCTGTTATGGCGTGCTATATATTATGTAAGTGTATTCCAACTATTCTACTTTGGTGGCCGTGGGCTGGTAATAAATTCGCCACTAATCGAAATCACCATTTTATGTCTTGAAAATCAACCAAATTGATGTTCATTTATCACTCCATCGATCGAGGGGTGAACATTGGTGCACAGAAAAGGGGGACGGGGTCTACGGTGCCCCGAAAGGTCGGGGTGCATAGCCGAAATGATCGCGCGAGCTGTTATGGCGTGCTATATATTATATACGTGTATTCCAACTATTCTACTTTGGTGGCCGTGGGCTGGTAATAAATTCGCCACTAATCGAAATCACCATTTTATGTCTTGAAAATCAACCAAATTGATGTTCATTAATCACTCCATCGATCGAGGCGTGAACATTGGCGCACAGAAAAGGGGGACGGGGTCTCCGATGACCCGAATGGTGGGGGGTGCGTCGACCAAAACATAGCGCGTGCTATAAGTATTCCAACAATTCCACTTTGGTTTTGTAATATATTCGCCGCTAATCGAAATCACCATTTTATGTCTTGAAAATCAACCAAATTGATCTTCAATAATCACTACATCGATCTAGGGGTAAACATTGGTGCACAAAAAGGGGGGACGGGGTCTACGATGCCCCGAAAGGTTGGGGTGCATTGCCGAAATTATCGCGCAAGCTGTCATGGCGTGCTATATATTATGTAAGTGTATTCCAACTATTCCACTTTGGTGGCCGGGGGCTGGTAATATATTCGCCGCTAATCGAAATCACCATTTTATGTCTTGAAAATCAACCAAATTGATCTTCTGTAATCACTTCATCGATCTAGGGGTGAACATTGGTGCACAAAAAAGGGGGACGAGGTCTACGGTGCCCCGAAAGGTTGGGGTGCATTGCCAAAAATATCGCGCAAGCTGTTATGGCGTGCTATATATTATGTAAGTGTATTCCAACTATTCTACTTTGGTGGCCGGGGGCTGGTAATAAATTCGCCGCTAATCGAAATCACCATTTTTTTATGTCTTGAAAATCAATAAAATTAATCTTCAGTAATCACTCCATCGATCTAGGCGTAAACATTGGTGCACAGAAAAGAGGGACGGGGTCTACGGTGCCCCGAAAGGTCGGGGTGCATAGCCGAAATTATCGCGCGAGCTGTTGTGGCGTGCTTTATATTATATACGTGTATTCCAACTATTCCACTTTGGTGGCCGGGGCTGGTAATAAATTCGCCGCTAATCGAAATCACCGTTTTATGTCTTGAAAATCAGCCAAATTGATCTTTATTAATCATTCCATCGATCTAGGGGTGAACATTGGTGCACAGAAAAGGGGGACGGGGTCTTCGATGACTCGAATGGTGGGGGGGTGCGTCGACCAAAACATAGCGCGTGCTATAAGTATTCCAACAATTCCACTTTGTTTTGTAATATATTCGCCGCTAATCGAAATCACCATCTTATGTCTTGAAAATCAACCAAATTGATCTTCTGTAATCACTCCATCGATCTAGGGGTAAAAGTTGGTGCACAAAAAGGGGGACGGGGTCTACGGTGCCCCGAAAGGTTGGGGTGCGTTGCCGAAAATATCGCGCAAGCTGTCATGGCGTGCTACATATTATGTAAGTGTATTCCAACTATTCCACTTTGGTGGCCGGGGGCTGGTAATATATTCGCCGCTAATCGAAATTACCATTTTATGTCTTGAAAATTAACCCAATTGATTTTCTGTAATCACTCCATCGATCTAGGGGTGAACATTGGTGCACAAAAAGGGGATAGGGGTCTACGGTGCCCCGAAAGGTTGGGGTGCATTGCCGAAAATATCGCGCAAGCTGTTATGGCGTGCTATTTATTATGTAAGTGTATTCCAACTATTCAACTATGGTGGCCGGGTGCTGGTAATATATTCGCCGCTAATCGAAATCACCATTTTATGTCTTGAAAATCAACCAAATTGATCTTCTGTAATCACTTCATCGATCTAGGGGTGAACATTTGTGCACAAAAAAGGGGGACGGGGTCTACGGTGCCCCAAAAGGTTGGGGTGCATTGCCAAAAATATCGCGCTAGCTGCTAAGGCGTGCTATATATTATGTAAGTGTATTCCAACTATTCCACTTTGGTGGCCGGGGGCTGGTAATAAATTCGCCGCTAATCGAAATCACCATTTTAATATGTCTTGAAAATCAACGAAATTAATCTTCATTAATCACTCCATCGACCTAGGCGTAAACATTGGTGCACAGAAAAGGGGGACGGGGTCTACGGTGCCCCGAAAGGTCGGGGTGGATAGCCAAAAATATCGCGCGAGCTGTTATCGCGTGCTAAATATTATATACGTGTATTCCAACTATTCCACTTTGGTGGCCAGGGGCTGGTAATAAATTCGCCGCTAATCGAAATCAACATTTTATGTCTTGAAAATCAACCAAATCGATCTTCATTAATCACCCCATCGATCGAGGCGTGAACATTGGTGCACAGAAAAAGGGGACGGGGGATACGGTGCCCCGAAAGGTCGGGGTGCATAGCCGAAATGATCGCGCGAGCTGTTATGGCGTGCTATATATTATATACGTGTATTCCAACTATTCCACTTTGGTGACCGGGGGCTGGTAATAAATTCGCCGCTAATCGAAATCACCGTTTTATGTCTTGAAAATCAGCCAAATTGATATTTATTAACCATTCCATCGATCTAGGGGTGAACATTGGTGCACAGAAAAGGAGGACGGGGTCTCCGATGACCCGAATGGTGGGGGGGGGGGTGCGTCGACCAAAACATAGCGCGTGCTATAAGTATTCCAACAATTCCACTTTGTTTTGTAATATATTCGCCGCTAATCGAAATCACCATTTAATGTCTTGAAAATCAACCAAATTGATGTTCATTAATCACTCCATCGATCGAGGCGTGAACATTGGTGCACAGAAAAGGGGGACGGGGTCTACGGTGCCCCAAAAGGTCGGGGTGCATAGCCGAAGTTATCGCGCGAGCTGTTATGGCGTGCTATATATTATATACGTGTATTCCAACTATTCTACTTTGGTGGCCGGGGCTGGTAATAAATTCGCCGCTAATCGAAATCACCGTTTTATGTCTTGAAAATCAGCCAAATTGATCTTTATTAATCATTCCATCGATCTAGGGGTGAACATTGGTGCACAGAAAAGGGGGACGGGGTCTCCGATGACTCGAATGGTGGGGGGTGCGTCGACCAAAACATAGCGCGTGCTATAATTATTCCAACAATTCCACTTTGTTTTGTAATATATTCGCCGCTAATCGAAATCACCATCTTATGTCTTGAAAATCAACCAAATTGATCTTCTGTAATCACTTCATCGATCTAGGGGTAAAAGTTGGTGCACAAAAAGGGGGACGGGGTCTACGGTGCCCCGAAAGGTTGGGGTGCGTTGCCGAAAATATCGCGCAAGCTGTTATGGCGTGCTACATATTATGTAAGTGTATTCCAACTATTCCACTTTGGTGGCCGGGGGCTGGTAATATATTCGCCGCTAATCGAAATTACCATTTTATGTCTTGAAAATTAACCAAATTGATTTTCTGTAATCACTCCATCGATCTAGGCGTAAACATTGGTGCACAGAAAAAAGGGACGGGGTCTACGGTGCCCCGAAAGGTCGGGGTGCATAGCCGAAAATATCGCGCGAGCTGTTATGGCGTGCTTTATATTATATACGTGTATTCCAACTATTCTACTTTGGTGGCCGGGGGCTGGTAATAAATTCGCCGCTAATCGAAATCACCATTTTATGTCTTGAAAATCAACCAAATTGATCTTCTGTAATCACTTCATCGATCTAGGGGTGAACATTGGTGCACAAAAAAGGGGGACGGGGTCTACGGTGCCCCGAAAGGTTGGGGTGCATTGCCAAAAATATCGCGCAAGCTGTTATGGCGTGCTATATATTATGTAAGTGTATTCCAACTATTCTACTTTGGTGGCCGGGGGCTGGTAATAAATTCGCCGCTAATCGAAATCACCATTTTTTTATGTCTTGAAAATCAACAAAATTAATCTTCAGTAATCACTCCATCGATCTAGGCGTAAACATTGGTGCACAGAAAAGAGGGACGGGGTCTACGGTGCCCCGAAAGGTCGGGGTGCATAGCCGAAATTATCGCGCGAGCTGTTATGGCGTGCTTTATATTATATACGTGTATTCCAACTATTCCACTTTGGTGGCCGGGGCTGGTAATAAATTCGCCGCTAATCGAAATCACCGTTTTATGTCTTGAAAATCAGCCAAATTGATCTTTATTAATCATTCCATCGATCTAGGGGTGAACATTGGTGCACAGAAAAGGGGGACGGGGTCTCCGATGACTCGAATGGTGGGGGGGTGCGTCGACCAAAACATAGCGCGTACTATAAGTATTCCAACAATTCCACTTTGTTTTGTAATATATTCGCCGCTAATCGAAATCACCATCTTATGTCTTGAAAATCAACCAAATTGATCTTCTGTAATCACTCCATCGATCTAGGGGTAAAAGTTGGTGCACAAAAAGGGGGACGGGGTCTACGGTGCCCCGAAAGGTTGGGGTGCGTTGCCGAAAATATCGCGCAAGCTGTCATGGCGTGCTACATATTATGTAAGTGTATTCCAACTATTCCACTTTGGTGGCCGGGGGCTGGTAATATATTCGCCGCTAATCGAAATTACCATTTTATGTCTTGAAAATTAACCCAATTGATTTTCTGTAATCACTCCATCGATCTAGGGGTGAACATTGGTGCACAAAAAGGGGATAGGGGTCTACGGTGCCCCGAAAGGTTGGGGTACATTGCCGAAAATATCGCGCAAGCTGTTATGGCGTGCTATATATTATGTAAGTGTATTCCAACTATTCCACTATGGTGGCCGGGTGCTGGTAATATATTCGCCGCTAATCGAAATCACCATTTTATGTCTTGAAAATCAACCAAATTGATCTTCTGTAATCACTTCATCGATCTAGGGGTGAACATTTGTGCACAAAAAAGGGGGACGGGGTCTACGGTGCCCCAAAAGGTTGGGGTGCATTGCCAAAAATATCGCGCTAGCTGTTAAGGCGTGCTATATATTATGTAAGTGTATTCCAACTATTCCACTTTGGTGGCCGGGGGCTGGTAATAAATTCGCCGCTAATCGAAATCACCATTTTAATATGTCTTGAAAATCAACGAAATTAATCTTCATTAATCACTCCATCGATCTAGGCGTAAACATTGGTGCACAGAAAAGGGGGACGGGGTCTACGGTGCCCCGAAAGGTCGCTAAAAAATATCGCGCGAGCTGTTATCGAGTGCTAAATATTATATACGTGTATTCCAACTATTCCACTTTGGTGGCCGGGGGCTGGTAATAAATTCGCCGCTAATCGAAATCACCATTTTATGTCTTGAAAATCAACAAAATTGATCTTCATTAATCACTCCATCGATCGAGGGGTGAACATTGGTGCACAGAAAAGGGGGACGGGGTCTACGGTGCCCCGAAAGGTCGGGGTGCATAGCCAAAATGATCGCGCGAGCTGTTATGGCGTGCTATATATTATATACGTGTATTCCAACTATTCCACTTTGGTGACCGGGGGCTGGTAATAAATTCGCCGCTAATCGAAATCACCGTTTTATGTCTTGAAAATCAGCCAAATTGATCTTTATTAACCATTCCATCGATCTAGGGGTGAACATTGGTGCACAGAAAAGGGGGACGGGGTCTCCGATGACCCGAATGGTGGGGGGGGGGGGTGCGTCGACCAAAACATAGCGCGTGCTATAAGTATTCCAACAATTCCACTTTGTTTTGTAATATATTCGCCGCTAATCGAAATCACCATTTTATGTCTTGAAAATTAACCAAATTGATTTTCTGTAATCACTCCATCGATCTAGAGGTCAACATTGGTGCACAAAAAGGGGGACGGGGTCTACGGTGCCCCGAAAGCTAGGTTGGGGTGCGTTGCCGAAAATATCGCGCAAGCTGTTATGGCGTGCTACATATTATGTAAGTGTATTCCAACTATTCCACTTTGGTAGCCGGGGACTGGTAATATATTCGCCGCTAATCGAAATTACCATTTTATGTCTTGAAAATTAACCAAATTGATTTTCTGTAATCACTCCATCGATCTAGAGGTCAACATTGGTGCACAAAAAGGGGGACGGGGTCTACGGTGCCCCGAAAGCTAGGTTGGGGTGCATTGCCGAAAATATCGCGCGAGCTGTTATGGCGTGCTTTATATTATATACGTGTATTCCAACTATTCTACTTTGGTGGCCGGGGGCTGGTAATAAATTCGCCGCTAATCGAAATCACCATTTTATGTCTTGAAAATCAACCAAATTGATCTTCTGTAATCACTACATCGATCTAGGGGTGAACATTGGTGCACAAAAAAGGGGGACGGGGTCTACGGTGCCCCGAAAGGTTGGGGTGCATTGCCAAAAATATCGCGCAAGCTGTTATGGCGTGCTATATATTATGTAAGTGTATTCCAACTATTCTACTTTGGTGGCCGGGGGCTGGTAATAAATTCGCCGCTAATCGAAATCACCATTTTTTTATGTCTTGAAAATCAACAAAATTAATCTTCAGTAATCACTCCATCGATCTAGGCGTAAACATTGGTGCACAGAAAAGAGGGACGGGGTCTACGGTGCCCCGAAAGGTCGGGGTGCATAGCCGAAATTATCGCGCGAGCTGTTATGGCGTGCTTTATATTATATACGTGTATTCCAACTATTCCACTTTGGTGGCCGGGGCTGGTAATAAATTCGCCGCTAATCGAAATCACCGTTTTATGTCTTGAAAATCAGCCAAATTGATCTTTATTAATCATTCCATCGATCTAGGGGTGAACATTGGTGCACAGAAAAGGGGGACGGGGTCTCCGATGACTCGAATGGTGGGGGGGTGCGTCGACCAAAACATAGCGCGTGCTATAAGTATTCCAACAATTCCACTTTGTTTTGTAATATATTCGCCGCTAATCGAAATCACCATCTTATGTCTTGAAAATCAACCAAATTGATCTTCTGTAATCACTCCATCGATCTAGGGGTAAAAGTTGGTGCACAAAAAGGGGGACGGGGTCTACGGTGCCCCGAAAGGTTGGGGTGCGTTGCCGAAAATATCGCGCAAGCTGTCATGGCGTGCTACATATTATGTAAGTGTATTCCAACTATTCCACTTTGGTGGCCGGGGGCTGGTAATATATTCGCCGCTAATCGAAATTACCATTTTATGTCTTGAAAATTAACCCAATTGATTTTCTGTAATCACTCCATCGATCTAGGGGTGAACATTGGTGCACAAAAAGGGGATAGGGGTCTACGGTGCCCCGAAAGGTTGGGGTACATTGCCGAAAATATCGCGCAAGCTGTTATGGCGTGCTATATATTATGTAAGTGTATTCCAACTATTCCACTATGGTGGCCGGGTGCTGGTAATATATTCGCCGCTAATCGAAATCACCATTTTATGTCTTGAAAATCAACCAAATTGATCTTCTGTAATCACTTCATCGATCTAGGGGTGAACATTTGTGCACAAAAAAGGGGGACGGGGTCTACGGTGCCCCAAAAGGTTGGGGTGCATTGCCAAAAATATCGCGCTAGCTGTTAAGGCGTGCTATATATTATGTAAGTGTATTCCAACTATTCCACTTTGGTGGCCGGGGGCTGGTAATAAATTCGCCGCTAATCGAAATCACCATTTTAATATGTCTTGAAAATCAACGAAATTAATCTTCATTAATCACTCCATCGATCTAGGCGTAAACATTGGTGCACAGAAAAGGGGGACGGGGTCTACGGTGCCCCGAAAGGTCGCTAAAAAATATCGCGCGAGCTGTTATCGAGTGCTAAATATTATATACGTGTATTCCAACTATTCCACTTTGGTGGCCGGGGGCTGGTAATAAATTCGCCGCTAATCGAAATCACCATTTTATGTCTTGAAAATCAACCAAATTGATCTTCATTAATCACTCCATCGATCGAGGCGTGAACATTGGTGCACAGAAAAGGGGGACGGGGTCTACGGTGCCCCGAAAGGTCGGGGTGCATAGCCAAAATGATCGCGCGAGCTGTTATGGCGTGCTATATATTATATACGTGTATTCCAACTATTCCACTTTGGTGACCGGGGGCTGGTAATAAATTCGCCGCTAATCGAAATCACCGTTTTATGTCTTGAAAATCAGCCAAATTGATCTTTATTAACCATTCCATCGATCTAGGGGTGAACATTGGTGCACAGAAAAGGGGGACGGGGTCTCCGATGACCCGAATGGTGGGGGGGGGGGTGCGTCGACCAAAACATAGCGCGTGCTATAAGTATTCCAACAATTCCACTTTGTTTTGTAATATATTCGCCGCTAATCGAAATCACCATCTTATGTCTTGAAAATCAACCAAATTGATCTTCTGTAATCACTCCATCGATCTAGGGGTAAACATTGGTGCACAAAAAGGGGGACGGGGTCTACGGTGCCCCGAAAGGTTGGGGTGCGTTGCCGAAAATATCGCGCAAGCTGTTATGGCGTGCTACATATTATGTAAGTGTATTCCAACTATTCCACTTTGGTAGCCGGGGACTGGTAATATATTCGCCGCTAATCGAAATTACCATTTTATGTCTTGAAAATTAACCAAATTGATTTTCTGTAATCACTCCATCGATCTAGAGGTCAACAATGGTGCACAAAAAGGGGGACGGGGTCTACGGTGCCCCGAAAGCTAGGTTGGGGTGCATTGCCGAAAATATCGCGCAAGCTGTTATGGCGTGCTATATATTATGTAAGTGTATTCCAACTATTCCACTATGGTGGCCGGGGTCTGGTAATATATTCGCCGCTAATCGAAATCACCATTTTATGTCTTGAAAATCAACCAAATTGATTTTCTGTAATCACTTCATCGAACTAGGGGTGAACATTTGTGCACAAAAAAGGGGGACGGGGTCTACGGTGCCCCGAAATGTTGGGGTGCATTGCCAAAAATATCGCGCAAGCTTTTAAGGCGTGCTATATATTATGTAAGTGTATTCCAACTATTCCACTTTGGTGGCCGGGGGCTGGTAATAAATTCGCCGCTAATCGAAATCACCATTTTAATATGTCTTGAAAATCAACGAAATTAATCTTCATTAATCACTCCATCGATCTAGGCGTAAACATTGGTGCACAGAAAAGGGGGACGGGGTCTACGGTGCCCCGAAAGGTCGGGGTGCATAGCCAAAAATATCGCGCAAGCTGTTATGGCGTGCTATATATTATGTAAGTGTATTCCAACTATTTCACTTTGGTGGCCGGGGGCTGGTAATATATTCGCCGCTAATCGAAATCACCATTTTATGTCTTGAAAATTAACCAAATTGATTTTCTGTAATCACTCCATCGATCTAGAGGTCAACATTGGTGCACAAAAAAGGGGGACGGGGTCTACGGTGCCCCGAAAGGTTGGGGTGCATTGCCGAAAATATCGCGTAAGCTGTTATGGCGTGCTATATATTATGTAAGTGTATTCCAACTATTTCACTTTGGTGGCCGGGGGCTGGTAATAAATTCGCCGCTAATCGAAATCACCATTTTAATATGTCTTGAAAATCAACGAAATTAATCTTCATTAATCACTCCATCGATCTAGGCGTAAACATTGGTGCACAGAAAAGGGGGACGGGGTCTCCGATGACCCGAATGGTGGGGGGTGCGTCGACCAAAACATAGCGCGTGCTATAAGTATTCCAAAATTCCACTTTGGTCTTGTAATATATTCGCCGCTAATCGAAATCACCATTTTATGTCATGAAAATCAACCAAATTGATCTTCAATAATCACTCCATCGATCGAGGCGTGAACATTGGTGCACAGAAAAGGGGGACGGGGTCTACGGTGCCCCGAAAGGTTGGGGTGCGTTGCCGAAAACATCGCGCAAGCTGTTATGGCGTGCTACATGTTATGTAAGTGTATTCCAACTATTCCACTTTGGCTGCCGGGGGCTGGTAATATATTCGCCGTTAATCGAAATCACCATTTTATGTCTTGAAAATCAACCAAATTGATCTTCTGTAATCACTCCATCGATCTAGAGGTCAACATTGGTGCACAAAAAGGGGGACGGGGTCTACGGTGCCCTGAAAGGTTGGGGTGCATTGCCGAAAATATCGTGCAAGCTGTTATGGCGTGCTATATATTATGTAAGTGTATTCCAACTATTCCACTTTGGTGGCCGGGGGCTGGTAATATATTCGCCGCTAATCGAAATCACCATTTTATGTCTTGAAAATCAACCAAATTGATCTTCTGTAATCACTTCATCGATCTAGGGGTAAACATTGGTGCAAAAAAAAGGGGGACGGGGTCTACGGTGCCCCGAAAGGTTGGGGTGCATTGCCAAAAATATCGCGCAAGCTGTTATGGCGTGCTATATATTATGTAAGTGTATTCCACCTATTCTACTTTGGTGGCCGGGGGCTGGTAATAAATTCGCCGCTAATCGAAATCACCATTTTTTTATGTCTTGAAAATCAACGAAATTAATCTTCATTAATCACTCCATCGATCTAGGCGTAAACATTGGTGCACAGAAAAGGGGGACGGGGTCTACGGTGCCCCGAATGGTTGGGGTGCATAGCCGAAAATATCGCGCGAGCTGTTATGGCGTGCTATATATTATGTAAGTGTATTTTAACTATTCCACTTTGGTGGCCGGGGGCTGGTAATAAATTCGCCGCTAATCGAAATCACAATTTTATGTCTTGAAAATCAACCAAATTGATCTTTATTAATCACTCCATCGATTTAGGGGTGAACATTGGTGCACAGAAAGGGGAGAAGGGTTATCCGATGCCCCGAAAGGTGGGGGGGGGGTGCGTCGACCAAAACATAGCGCGTGCTATGTGTATTCCAACAATTATACTTTGGTTTGGAAATAAATTCGCTGCTAATCGAAATAACCATTTCATGTCTTGAAAATTAACCAAATTAATCTTTATTTATCACTCCATCGATCTAGGGGTGAACAGTGGTGCACAGAAAAGGGGGACGGGGTCTACGGTGCCCCGAAAGGTCGTGGTGCATGGATCAAGGTCGTTCAGTATGTAATTTTTATTGAGAATGTAATATGGGTCTGCCCCCCCCCCCCCCCTTGTTTAAGGCCCATGTGAGAGGGACTGATCCTTCACATAAAATCATTAATTGATGCATTTTTAAGGGAATGTTCAAAAATATATTGATACACATAGGAAACTTAGAAAACATAAAATGGATTCATCCTCTGCGCTGGAAATAATATAGTTATCAATAAGAGTTAAATTTACAAAGGAGAATACGGAAGCAATCATCAAAATCTGATAATGAATATTGAAGTCAGCAGTATTTTGTGAAAATAAAATGCACGCAGTCATGACTATCCATTTGAAGTGATCATGATTTTGATCGTGTTCCAACTTTCGTCTTGCTTATATAAAATGTTCTTACATGAAATTATCAAAATAATGTCCATTAATGAACAAATGCTTTAAATATTTTTGATGCAATATTTTTAATTCTAGGAGGAGGAACTTTGAATAATCATGAATTCTTATGATTAAAAAAGTGGGAATATACAGAAGAGATTACTTTTCTCTATTGAATGTTAAAGAAGAAATGCATATAGGACTCGTCGAAATGCGGATCTTTAAAATATCATAACTCTGTTATGCTTGTCCGATATTGTTTTACCAACTTTGTTTGCTTCTTCTTGATCTGTATTATTTTCAGCTGATCTGCATGCCATGTCATACTCCATTCAATTCTTTATGATTATAATCAAATGTTATACAAATCAGTCATATACTAATATTTGAAGCAATCTTAATGTGGAATAATGCATAACGGAAATTCCATATTTTCAATCACGGTAAGTTTGGGTAACTATGCCTTTTAACTAAATACCATTTCCGTGCGCATTATGACAATATTCGAGACGTTTGAATTTAAGCCGTATTTAGGGTCTGCGACTAATAGACTACGCACACGGTGCTGGGCGTTTTGTATCGCGATAGCTCTGTGCGCTGGGTTTGTGCGCTGGCTTCAGCCTGGTCTTGCTGGAATAGAAAGAAGGTTGGGGTCGAGCTACCGAAGCGTAGGAACGACGCTTATTGGTGAGATAATTAAGGATCCAGGTACGGATTCATTGGAGTATGACTGCGTTGTGAAGAGTTGGGATATGGAATGTTGTACCGCTGGGGGGCCTGAAAACTAGTGTGGGGCGGGTAGTATGACGCGGGGGTTGTACACTATCCTGAGCGTAGAACTGCGAAGATCTATATTGAGGATTAGGTTTAGCAAGTTGAGTGGGTTTGGGGGTTGGAGGGGGTCTGGATGCTTGAGGTGGTGTGGGCCTTGGATATCCATTCATATGCAGCACAGCAGTGGGGGTTGGGAGTTAGGATGAGTGGGTAAGGCTGGGAACGCATCCTGAACACTAGGAACATCTGTTTGCACCTGACCGGCAGCGCGACCGGGACGTCTTTGAAGATGAGGCTTTTGTGCCGAGAGGCGATCGCTTTGATGAACTTGCCGAGATGATTGATATCCCCCTCTCTGCCCCCCCCTCTTTATCTGCCTTTCTCCCGTTCCTTTATCATTTTCGCTTTTAAAATTGAAGTACAAAACGGTTTACAGCAGGGTTGTTTGATTTAAATCATGTCGATTTAAATCATGATTTAAATCGCGATTTAAATCACTTGATTTTTTTCAAAAAAATCACTGATTTAAATCAACTTTTATGAAAAAAATTAGTTTTCTCTATTTTCTCTTCTTCTTAACAGATACTTTCAATGTAATAATTTTCATTTCTGTTCCACATGCTTTAGAGATACTTTAAAAGAATGATACACCCTCATGGAGTCTGATTTAACACCTCTGTTTTATTTTCAAATTGTAAAACAAGCAAAACTGATGAAAACAACAAGTTTCTAACGAAGTAATGATAGATAACTCTCTGTATGTACACCAAACTGTTAAATCTTCAATAAAATAATATATAAAATCTACAAAGGTGCTCAAAGTCCACAACTTGGATACTTTTACAAAACAGCTGAACTACTTGTATGTTCCTCCTTCTTGTTACTATTAATACCCATTCTTTCAATTACTTAAGTTGAAGGCATATATGTGTACATTTGATAAGAATTACATGTACATGTATATTTGCATGCTTGTGTATTTTCTTATCAATACCCATACATTCAATTACACAATTTCAAAGTACACATGTATACTTAATAAGTAAGAATAAAAAAATTGGAAAGTTGCTGGGCAAGTGTTACTGTATGCAGCAATACAACTGCTGTGCTTGCTTGTTCATGTAATAGTTTGAAAAAACAGCACATCAATGATGTGGTGGACAGTGGTGCTTATCCTGCATCTTGCAACGAAATTTATTGAAGTTTTATTTGGAACTGAGGTTACACTTTAATGAATGTTTTTTTTGTTACAAGCATATCAGGAAGTGCCTATTGCAAATCTGGTTAAATATCACATTCAAATTAGATGTTAACGTACAGTTGTGACTTGCGAATGCTTTTTATACCAGATGTAGCTCTATAGAGTTGCAAACCGTATTTCTGTGGAAACAACCCTGATAGCAGAAACTGGTAAAAATGACGTTATATTTACGTCATTTTTACGACGAGTCTCACGTCATATTGACGTCACAACACGACGTCTTAAAGACGGGATCTTGCACCCGCGAATAACGTCATTATGACGTCGTATATTGACGTCATTATGACGTCTCCAAAAGTGACTTTGACGTCTTAATGACGTCTTTGCAACGTTTTTACAACGTTTTCCTGACCAGTATCAGGGGTCAGATTGACGTCGTGTATTGACGTGATTATGACGTCTTCGAGAGTCAACTACGACGTCTTAATGACATCCATGCAACGTGTTCCTGACCGGTTTTAGACGTCATATTGATGTAATTATGACGTCTTTAAAAGTCATCCACGACGTCTTAATGACAACTTTGCAACGTATTCCTGACCAGTTTCAGACGTCATATTGATGTAATTATGACGTCTTAATAAGTCAACTACGACGTCTGATTGACGACTTTGCAACATATTGCTGACTAGTAAAAGACGTCATATTGACATCGCATATTGAAATGAATATGACGTCTTTTGGAGTCAACTATGATATCTTAACGTATTCTGACGTGATAATGACCTAAACATTAAATTCTACATGCAATGTACATACACACATCACTTCAAAGACCTTGTCATTGAGGATTATCTATATTTGGTGAATACTGAGGTGGTCTGACAATGTCCAGCATTCCCAGTAACAATATAATGATCCTCCATGCCAGGGCCTTGCATAACTTGTCTCAGTCTCAGGAACATGACCCCCCCCCCCCCGAAAAAGAATATATACAAAAATGGAAAACGAAATCAAATACATGTACGCATTTCAATTACGAAATCGTGGCAAATATTCTATTAATAAATAAAAGTTGCATAACATGATATTACCAGCAAAAAAAAGGAAAACAAAAAGTTGAAAACTCTAAATAGATTGAAAAAAAAAACACTTTTCTATGAAAATGCAGTATTAGGGTCAAAGGAATGAAATTACAACGTTTGTTATACCAATACATACAATTGTACATGTATAAATACAAATTAATACATAACAGAGGCATAATGATCTCCAAGAATAAAGCTTTTTCGTTGAAATTGTAAATAAATATACCTTCAACTTTAGACAACTATGTAATGTAGGTAAAAATATACTGTATGTAAAAAAAATAATACCTGAGTTGGAATAATTTCAGGATTTATGGAAGCTCGCATTTGGGTAAAAGAATCATACATGTACATTAATTCTTATGAAAAGTTTGGGTTGTATTACACTATCACTTAGGGGTAAAAGACAGTAGTTGCAGCAAACAATTATTTCTTCAGAAAGTCTTTTAAATTAAGGTTAATTGTCAAAATATTGTACATAATCTAGATCTGGGCCCCGTCTTACAAAGAGTTACGATTGATCCGATCAATCATAACTCTATGGAAATCCATCATTGTCATAATTTTTTTCTAAGAAATATTCGCACAATGTCCTTTGTATGCAAAGAGAAGCGCAGCAAATTTTTGAGAAAACAATGAAGGCATGAACATACATCATAGCTAGAAAATATTTTTAAAAAACATGCTTAATACATGTTAACGTTGCTGACCGTCCATAGTTGCGATTGATCGGATCAATCATAACTCTTTGTAAGACGGGGCCCTGGTAAATTAATGTAAACTTGTATCTTTGTAAAACAATGAATTTTAAACTTAAAATCAATAATTCTGATGATCACTAACACAGAAAAGCATATGTGGGACAGGACAGTGTATTATGATTGATTTGAAAAATACCTGACATTTGATAGAATTACATGCTTATTTTGCTCATTTCTCAATAATTACACATTTTCTTCCCGAGCTATTTGGCACACATCTTTTAAATATACATACACTTTGCTGGTAATTGTGTTGGATTCTGTTCGAACTCATTTTAAGATAGTTACTACTAGAGGTGGGTTATTAACTTAAGGCAACTATGTAATGTAGGAAAAAATATACTGTATGTAAAAAAAAAATACCTGAGTTGCAAAGTTTTCAGGATTTATGGAAGCTTGCATTTGGGTGAAAGAATCATACATTAATAAGTCTGATGAAATTAGTTTGTGGAACTGTTGTATTACACTATCACTTAGAAGGAAAAGACAGTAGTTACAGCAAACAATTATTTCTTGAGGAAATCTATAAAATCAAAGTTAATTGTCAATATATTGTACATAATCTACATCTGGTACATTAATGTAAACTTGTATCTCTGTAAAATCATGAATTTTTAAACTTAAATCGATAATTCTCATGATCGCTATAAACACAGAAAAGCGTTTGTGGGACAGTGTATTATAATCGATTCGAAAAATACCTGACATTTGATAGAATTACATGCTTATTTTGCTCATTTCTCAGCAATTGTGCATTTTCTTCCCTACATGTAGCTACGTAGGCTTTTTATGTGAGCTCAGAGATTTCATACCAGATTTCCTATGCTTGATAAAGTTCTTATGATAGTCTGTGTATCAGCATAGCATGTGTTCAGTGTTTTGAACCCACTGGAAATTGTGCATCATATCTTTATGTATGGAAGTCATTTTGCGTCTGCGGTCTCCATGGTTTTTTTCAGGATCTATGTGTTGACTAGACCAGTCCCATATTGATATTTTCGTGCTGTGTCACTTTGGAAGGCCGTCTCTAATTGGTTGACTGGTGAGTTGGCAGATGCACAGCCCATCCCACTTTTCAATTATATCATTACGTAATCTCTAACAACATGTCTAAGATATCCACCAGATCAAGAGGCCACTTGCACTCGGCTAACGCATGTACACAATCCTCTGCTTCATCATTAACTGGATCTAAACAAAGCCCAGCATACCGAGATCATATTGATACAGTCGTTCAAAGAGCGGTGGCCGTGGCAATGGAACGCGAGAGCCAAAAACTCAATGATGACATGGATAAGCGCGAAAATAAATTGCGTGGAATTCTTGATGAAAAGCTCACTAGTCTACACGTTCTTGAAATATCTATCGATACCAAATTGAAGCAACTCCGTGATTTCGAAAAATCGGTTTCTGATAACATGACTAACACCATAATGCTTTGTCAAATAGGCTTGACCACATCGAGCAGTACTCCTGTCGCAATAATATCCGTATCCGTATGAGATTGTTCGAAATGTAGCAAAGCAGATTGGTATCGATCTTACTCCATGTGACATCGATCGATCCCATCACCTTCACCGACCAACTAGCAGTCATGATGTTCAACCCCAAGGATCATACCCCGGCGTGGCCCTGTAATGCCAACTTAGCAGCTCCACCAATCAATGTGAAATTCACTTCATACAGGCCGAAACGAACGATAATGAAAAATAGAAAATGCTCAGGAACAGATGACTGGGTGCAGGCAGGCAAGGCAGTTCAGGTGGGATGAAAATTTATTGGCAGGACACCTTCCGTTTCAAATTACAGCATCTGCAAAAATAACAGAAGAGGAGAAACATAAAAACCTTTTCTACATAAACGATTTATTAATCTTCATTAAAAACTAGATGGTTTCAATATTAATTTCCAATTTATTTCAAATGATTAAAAAACGATGTGGGTTTGTTACATAATTTATACTTCAAATATTAACATGTAAAGTCAAGTCGGGGGGGGGCATGATGCCCTCAAGACCTTTAACCATCTCTGTATAAGGAAGGAAATTTTAGAATCAATTTATTTGACACATAAAACATATTACTTTTTTATAATTACGATTTTAATTCATGTGTTTTAAATGGTTATGGGGTAACCAGGACTGAGAATTCAAACTCCGAGGCCAAAATACAGCCATTCCCTATGCCTGATTTGGCTTAAATTCAGGTCAAGGATCAATTAAATATATATTTTGCAAAAAAATCCGACAAATTTTGAGTTGGAATTAGTTTTCTGGCATCGCGAGATTGACCAATGCAAAATATTATTAGCGCCAATTTACCATCTAAACTTGTCATTGAAATTAGAACGTCCAAACCGATCCACTACGTCAGCCTGGAATCTAGTACCAGTACTAGCACAATCAATCAGCTATGTATGTGCACCAATTCTGTATTTCTTGCATACGTACGTCACTCGAGTTAAAGTTCATGTCATTGCGTTATTAGCGAGGGAATTGTAAGAAAGGGATCCTTCAAAATTTTCACCTTCCTACGATTAACATTTTTAAAGCCTTTGTATGCATTTA
Source organism: Lytechinus pictus (assembly GCF_037042905.1). Taxonomy (NCBI): domain Eukaryota; kingdom Metazoa; phylum Echinodermata; class Echinoidea; order Temnopleuroida; family Toxopneustidae; genus Lytechinus; species Lytechinus pictus. The sequence continues at coordinate 16,381,854 of NC_087250.1, read as the reverse complement.
GAGTACAAAAGCTTACAAATTGGACAAATTAAATGTTTGCCCCAAAATTATTGTGGGAAAGGTGGATTCTCTAGGGAAATCCATCTTAGTGTACAAAGTTCTACAGGCAACTGAGACTTGTCTAGGCTCCGTGAATGAAAATACAATGAAAAAATGATAAAAATATCAGAGTCCTCGAAGTACAGTCAGGACCACTGACAGATTATAAGGTGCCCCGAGTTTGTACACACCCAAATCTGTGTGATTCTGATAATAGAGATTCCCAATGATCCCAAAGAAAAAATAAGCTTTACATCTGAAATAGCCTTCTTACTTACCTACTGCCCGATGCCTCCTAGCATGTAGGGCAGCAACGAAGGATCTCCACTCCTGGCATCCGGCGATTCTGGGCCTTCTTCTGGAAACTCCCCCAGGCCAGGTCATATTCACCGACTTCATCTCCTCCTCATGTGTGACACCGGGACAGGTGGTTTTGTGTCTCCCTCTCTTTCTCCTGAAATGTCAAACAGATCTATTCATTAAAAATCTTACTCAAAATGGTGCTTTTGGTAGAAAAATAATGAATATAGGGCATTTCATGTAACGGCCTTAACCCTTATTAAACTGGGGGGGGGTCAAATTGACCCCCCCTCAACAAATTTCATCACTACGCTGTCGCACAAAATTTTTGATCGCGCCGCTCACTGACTTTTTACTTTCAAGTCTCGCGCAAATTTTGAGACCAAATTTGTGAGGCCCGGGTACGCGGTTACGACATTATAAAGGGGAAATCAGACCCAAAATTGCTCATAAACATGATTTCATGTACAAATTCATTGCAAATTGTGTATTTAGCCAAAATTCATGAATTTATCATTATTTCTACTTTTACTGATTAAACTTAATTAATTTTGCCTTGTTTATGATTATAATTAAGTCTGGAACAATTTCCATCGAAAATACAATAAAAAACAAAAAAGTAAAAAAACAAAGAAATACATAAGAAATAAACAAAACAATAAAATACATTGGAAATCGGTCTTGGTACCAGAATTTTTTTCATTCACAATTGTTAGGAATGCTGCCTATAAAGAATATTTTCACCTAAAAAATAGCATTCTAGGAGCTTTATTCAGAGCCAAAAGTATGATTTCATGAATAAAGTAGCATAATTAATTCAATATAAAATAAAAATATATGAATTCAGTGAAATTTACCAATGCAACTACGTAGATTACGTCATTATCTACCATCATGCAAATTTTTGTTGTGATCGGGCAATCCGCGGCTGAGCCTGAGATCTTATATAAGGGAGGGGGGGCAATAATGCCCCCCCCCCCCCCCGGGGAATGACAAGAATCAAAATACCCCAGGAGATTAAATTGTCAGTATGGTTGGAACTACCCCTTATCGACCACCTAATCTTCTCAGCATCGTATCTGCGAAAATATTCATCAATTTTACCCAGTTTTAGTCCCATTTGTGCAGAAAATTGAGCAGATCAGATTCCCATGTTTCGCTCGGCGACTCCGATTCAATCCGCGTATATATCGACGAACAACGAATACGACGATTTTACATTTGCTCATTTGCACCCGTCTTTTGAAACCGACCACCCGCGATACACTAAGTTTACGGCCGATTCTTGTCGCGGTGGCGAAATATTTTTACTCTTCCAAATCAGTTCTATGATGTCAACATATGCTAAATGATCGTCTCACTACTTCCACTGCGAGCTCCGGCACATGATTCGACGATTGACGACGGATATTTGTTCTAAAGCCGTTTCCTATCGGATTTCTTGGTTTTTCAGCGGGAATTGGGTCTGGTCAATACAATTTTGATTAATTCTACTAAATTTTTACTTTTTGTTGCTTCTTTTTTTCTCGTAAGATCGATTCTTACCGTTTCTATGGACACTGCGCCTACTCTCCCGCGCGTATCGTTTGTAATACGCAATAATTTTAACGCGCGCAAGGTGGTCGGTTTCAAAAGAGGTGGTCGATATGTGGTAGTCTCACCATATATCATCGAGGATCTACATGTAGATCTGGTACAGTTACATAAACTGAACTTTGTGAAATATTCAAATCTACGCTGAAAAATGTTCACACTGAAGATCACCAACACATATAAGAGCACGTGGGACAGTGTATTAAACTATTATTGCTCTGAATGTCGGCCCGACGCTTGAACCGAATCCTGTGCTTTTTTTGCTGATTTCTCAGCAATTACACTATTTCTTCCAGAATCCTTTGGCACATTATAGACAGACACTTTGGTGGTCATTTCATTGGATTCTGTACGAACTCATTTTGATATCGTTACCACAACTGGCATTTACCTTTTAGTGTGCAGGCTTGGTTGGGCCTATAGTCTATACAGCATGCCGGCGCTCGGGGCAGCCACCCCGGCCGGGCAGTGTCAGTGCACAAGATCTAAAGCCAAACAGGCAAGCTAGCTACGGTACGTGGCTGCAAGCCGCGCTCCGAAAAGAAAATCTTAGAAAATGGTTATCTAACTTACTGATTGGTCTACTGCGAATGCCTTCGAAGTCGTTGTCCAAATCTGACCCGTGTTCTTAAAGTAGTAGAACTATTATTAACGGCCATCTTCGTCGCACATAATTCTCGATTCAAAATTAGGCTGCAACATAACACAACATAATAACGGCGAAAAACGGGCGCATGCATACCTTTTTCAAATAATTGCGACTTGCCAGTTGCATGCAGTGCAGCGCGCATGCGCAGGCCCGACGCCCGGCGAATTAAATCATTAATTTTTTATAGGGGGGGGGGGTGAGCTAACTAGTTAGGGGGTTTGCATGACACCGGGGGCATAACACCAATTACGAAAAAAAAGTTTTATAATAGCTAAAAACTTCTTTGACATATAAAGCTTCCTCTTGTTTGGTTTGGTTGGCAACTAGTTAAGAAATGATTATTTTTGCCACTGCTTTTGAAGCTTTTTTTCTTTGAAGAATGATATACTTTACCTAAAAAAGAAAAAAATTCTGTACTATTTTTTTTTAGCTTAACTTTTCCTTATCTAAGTAGAAATAGCCTTGCTAACATGGCAAGGTTGAAAAATTGCAAAATAGTATGTGGCTTTGAAATTAAACTTGTAAATTTCCTCGTCGTTGATTGGTAAATAATTGATGTCATAATCACGTCATAATGTGGTCATATGAAAACGCAAATTTCTTTGTCGTTGTTTGGTAAATAATTGATGTCATAATCACGTCATAATATGGTCGTATGAAAACGCTTCTTTCGTTGTTTGGTAAATAAATGATGTCATAATCACGTCATAATGTGGTCATATAAAAATGCAAATTTATTTGTCGCAGATTGGTCAATAAATGACGTCGTAATCACGTCATAATCTGGTCATATAAGAAAGCAAATTTACTTGTCGTAAAGTTGGTCAGTAAATGACGTCAGAATCACGTCATAATCTGGTCATATAAGAAAGCAAAGTTACTTGTCGTAAATTGGTCAGTAAATGACGTCGTAATCACGTCATAATCTGGTCAAATAAAAATGCAAAAGAAAGTTGCCATTCTAAGTCGTCAAAATGACGTCGTAAGAACGTCATAAATACGACGACATGACGAGTATTACCACTTTACGATCAGTTAATGACGTCATTACGACCGTGTCTGCTATCAGGGAAGTCTTAATATGATAAAGCTTTACAATGCATGGCTTAAAGGCATTGGTTAACATTGTGTTCAGTTTAAAAAATCTGAGTTGCATGTTCTCACGTGTATGCTAACATGTCTATGGGAATATAGAAATGAAACAGAGCAAACAATGCTTTAAAGTGTTATCATTTAGAGAAGCACTCCAAAAAAAGAATTAAAAAAAAAATTACCTGTATATAAGTGGATTATTGTGTCAAATAGTACAATACACAATGTTCAAAAGACTACTTGACCACTATTATTGGTGTAAAACAGTTTAAATATAGTTTAAAACTTGTTAAGTGTGACCATTATTTTTCGTTGGAAAAAATAAAAAAAATCTGATTTAAATCATAAAAATCCGATTTAAATCATAAAAATCCGATTTTTTTTATTTTTTTTTAAAAATCAAAAAAATTGACAACCCTGGTTTACAGCCCAGACCACATGTGCCAGGTGCCATCACACTTTGTCAAAAAAAGAAAATAATGTTCACACGCTTTTAAATAGTGAAATGCGATCAACGCTTATATACACACCACATAAGTCCAGGATGGTATTCTGAAAACGTTCTTACCTCAAACATGTTCTTATTATACGCCACGATCTCAAATTTATATTCTGAAAACGTTTTCTATCTTTTACTCTCTTTTCTGGCTATACTTCTTCTTCTTCTTCTTCCTCCGTTAGCTTCGGAGATCAGCAGAGAGATCCTGCACAAAATGGTATATGTAGCTTAGTATGTATTGTAAGAGAGGTCAGTCAGAGAAGGTAGACGTATTCAGCAGAGAGGACTAGGATTCAAGTGTAGAAGATCTAAACATATGGATTTTCAGCAAGAAATTGAGGGCAAGTGTCGTAAAAGATTTTACAGTGTTTGCAGAGAGGTCTTGGTTTGGGAGGAGAATTTGCAGGGCAAATGCTAGAGGGTCATCCATGTGGAGACTGGCACTCATCCCCAAATCAGGCAGCATCTTGTTGGCATTTGCCATAAAGGCGACTCGCTGAGAATGTAGATGGCTACAAGAGGAGATAAAGTGAAGGGTGTCTTCATCACCATCTTTGCATAGCAGGCAGGAGGCAGTTTGGGATTTGCCAATTTTTGAGAGACGCTTCTGGGTCGGGTATGTTTGGGTGAGGAGCTGAGCTCTGATAATCTGTGCCTTACGGAGATGAGGGGCTAATCCTTCTGGAAATAGCAGAGAAGATGGTGGGAGACTGTCAATATCTTTCCAAAAGGACAGCGATGACTTAGATGCAATGGCATTGGTAGTGTCCTGCAGCACTTTTGAATAGATGGACTTCCTACATATGGCTTTCCACTTGTAATATGGGATCGGGTGTTCAATTAGGCAGAGAAGGGTTGGTAGGTTGTACTTGAAGAGAAGGAGGTTCCAGGATTTCACGAGGGGTACACCGCGGATAGAAGCATGTACAAATGCCCTCTTCTCAAAGCGGTCTTCAGATAATGATGTTAGCTGACCTATGATGAGGAGGCTATCCAGTTCTACTTGTGACATGAGGGGGGTAATGCCCGTGAGAAGAAACACTGATTCATTCGCTGCACTCTGAGGGATTCCCAAAATCTTCTTAAATAACTGGTTTTGGGCGATGTTTATGCGGTTAGCCTGGTGGGATGTTAAGGAGACGATAGAGGAGCCATATAACATCCTGGGGACACAGAATACTGTCCACAGCTTCGCACAGAGGTGTGGAGATAGGCCCGATGTATACGCTCCGACACCATGGAGGGAGTAAAAGGTCCTAAGTCCTCTTGCAATGATGTCTATGGTAGGGTCAGATCGCATTGAAGACTTGGTGATACCTAGGTGGGGCTGTTGTAAAACCTTATTGATGGACTGACCCTCAGCCAGCATCCATGAAGATTGTTGCCTTTTGTCAAGAGAGGTGTACTTCTCATTGAAGACAACAACAGCACTTTTAGAGGGGTTGATGGAGTATTGCCACCTCTTGGTGTACTCATGGGTGACGGATAGCATCTCTTGTAGCTCAACAGCAGAGGAGGCAAGTAGGGCTACATCATCTGCGAGAACGATTATACCTGTATACCTCCCCTGAAAACTGCATCCTAGACCTTTCTCTTTGAGGGTCTTTATCAGGTTGTCGATAAAGAGTGTGTATAGGGATGGTGAGAGTATGGCACCCTGTCTCACACCTTTTTCCAGTAGAATTGAATTAGATGCTCTTCCTTCCCAAAGAACCTTGCTATTAGCATCTTTGTAAGATTATGCAAGGAGGGCCACAATTGAAGGATGAACAGTGGTGTCACGTATCTTCTTGAAGAGGCCATCATGCCACACACAATCAAATGCCTTTTGTGCATCTAGGAAAGCAACGTAGGTAGAGTTCTTGTAGCTACTGTTGATCTCGATGGACAGTTGCAGGCATGCTGAGGTCAAGATGCAGGACCTACCTTTTTGAAAGCCAAACTGGAGTTCATCAGGGATGTTCGAGTCTCGAAGAGAGCTTTCCAGATGGGGTTTCAGAAGCAGTTCAAGTACTTTGGAGAAGGTTGGAGTGAGGGAGATTCCACGATAGCTTGATGGGTCATTGGTTGGCTTACCCTTGCCTTTATGTATTGGTAACACAAGGGCTTGCTTCATAGGCTCGGGGATATGTGTCAAATCCATGCACGCGTTGAACAGAAGAAGGAGGAGACTACGACAGATTGGGCCGGAATGGATGACATGTTCTGGCATAATGTTATCAACCCCACTTGCTTTGCCCTTCTTCAGAGAGCAGATGGCAGTATCGAGGTCACGGGAAGTGAAGAAGATAGGGCAGACATCTTCCTTTGATTGGACAAGGGTACTTGAGTTATCTAATGGAGTATCCCGTGTCCTTGGAGAGCTGTTGTTGTAATCCTTCAAAGGTACTGCCCCCAGGTTCCTAAAGTGCTCCTCGAAACCTGCAATGATGTTTTTGCCATTGTATGTAATGCCTCCAATGTCCAATGATTGTGTACTCTGCATAGACTTCCCTTTCCTACGGTTTTCCTTAACCAGCCTAAAGAACAGAGAGGGGTTGCTGTTGGAGTTGGCAAATTCTATTGCTTTGTGTGTCCGATGACGAAGAATAGCCCTGGACTGCCTTAGGCTCCTGCGAAAAAGCTTCTTAGATCTGATGTATGCTATCCACTCAGGTCTTGGGTACATGGGTCTGTGTGCAGCCTTCCAAGCTATCCATGCCCTATGAGCCTGTTTGTATGATTGGGCGACCTCTTCCGTCCATTCCTTTTTTCCAGTTGGTAAACGCACCTGTAGCTTGTGGGGTAGTGATTGTGATACTGTTATCATGTACTCACTGAGAGTTTCAAATGTTTTGTCAATCCAGGCTGTATCCGAAGTTAATGAAGTTAATGACGGCAGAGTCTGGAAAAGTTCTGCACATAGTGTATCCACTATCCAGGGGGAGAGTATAGGCTTCCTCAATATGATCTTGTGGCCAATCAATCTTTAGACGCTCCAGCGGCGTGGAACTTGAGGCCTCATCTCTGTCACTAGTGCCTTTAGGATGAACAGAATTTGTACTAAAGGTGGCTGTCACTAGTCGATGGTCGGATGTGTTCATTGGGTGTTCATCATGGATGGAGAGAGTATGAAAGCGGCACGAGGTATTAGAGGAGATAAGGAAACCATCTATATTGGACCACTTAGAGCTGTCATCTGACATGAAGGTGTAGTCGCTGGCTGTGCAGTGTTCGACATTGAGAGATATAAGATTTTCTGCTGCAATGAAGTCCTTGAGCACTGCTACTGTTGGTTTCTTTGTGGATCTGCTAATGATGTCAGCATTGAAGTCCCCCGCTACTATGTTGACATGATGGGGATGAGAAGTTAAGATTTCAGATATGGTACAGAGACAGTTCTGATACTCAGCAATGTCACCTGGTGAAGTATTGCTGGGTAAATAGCAGTTTGTGACTGTAATATTCTCCTCACTTGATTTGAGCTGGATGTGGGCAGTAAGCAGTCTTGGGGAGTTACATTTGATCTCGGCAACACTGGCAACAGAGTTACGTGAGAAGATAGCAACACCACCCTTACCTCTACCTCTCCCTGGTATTAGGGATGGTGTATCATCTTGATGGGCTTTGGAAATTACTGAGAAGTCACTATTAAACTGTTCAAGATGATCTAAGGTCATAGGGGTTAGCCAGTGTTCTTGGAGGCATAGGATATCGAGGTTACTGAGAATATTAGAGATGTACTTTTTGTTGCTGTGTACCCCCCTTGAGTTGAAAGTACCTATTCTGAGGGTTGCGAGACTGGATTCGCGTTGGAGAGGAGCTTGAGGCTGGATTGGGTGCAACTGATGGCTTGTTGATACAGCTAGCCCCATGAATCTTGCGGAGAATCATAACGATGCAAGGTGTATATTGGTAGTCGCGCTTCGGGAAAATATAAATCTTGCGATCCAATTTTTTTTTTATATTTAATACCCCATTAGTTGATATCTGTATAAAGAACATTTTATCACATTGCCATTCCAAGTATGTTACGTGCCCCTTGATGAAACTATATATTTGGGCGCCAGTCGTAATGTCAAGATCTTTGTTTTGTTGTTTGGTGTAGAATATACTACATGCAGTTAAATTAAAAATTTTAATTGCGTTAGTATGATGTATTAAATGCCAAGTTGTATTTACCATGTTTCCTCCGTTGTGATTGAATCCTGTAAGATGTGTCGGGTGCTACTTCCAGAAGCTTCAGCAAACGATCGGTTGTGTTCCAATTTCATCCATCCAGGAATTTGTACACACCCTTCATTTACTGGGCGTGAATGCCATAACCAAACAATAATGATACACTCTTGCGTTTGAAGTTAAATAACGCGAAATCGTCATTACGGTGTAGCGTTAATTTCGGTGAAAGTTACGTAATCTTCGCGCAGCGGCAGCATGGTCGAGTGATTTTTGTAGAGTTTTAGGAGTAGTGAACGTGAACGACGTACTAGCAGTCCTCTGATCGTTCGAGTGAACGTCGTCGTCTGCCCTTAATTGTTCACTGCAGATGCGAATACTTTAGATTTCACTCGACGTGTACGTGTACGTACGTCCACATAAAACACCGCGATAACCAGCGGGTCATGTCACGATCCCCGACCCGGAAGATCTGGCGCACCATCGCCTGGCGACCCGGTCGGGTGATGCGAAGGTGCAACTTGTGCACATGTGTCCTTTCACTTGCTTTGATTCCTTTTTAAGCGAGTTAGGATATATATCGATGTATATTTTGGAGATCAGAAAGCAATTTCAAATATGATAAACATAATGCATCGTACAACTTACATTAATTTTGTGAAAAGTCACTGAAAACTGTGTTTTAAAGGAAAGGTTGATCTTCATGCTGGGCTTGAACGGTTAAAATGACGCCACCTATTATCATTCATGACTGTGTTTCCTATAACTATTATTATTGTTACCATCAACACAGCGTTACTTTTAAAAAAAAAAAGGCAAGTATTATTTCATACAATCCACTCTTTAATCTACATGTATTGTTATTCATTCAACATTGGTTAAATATATATTTATGTGAAAATGTTCATTGCCCAAATTGGGCTCCATTAGCTGGAATGAAATTCTTAATTTCTAAGAGCAGAAAACGCTGATTGGAAAGATCGTCTCCAAAGGTCTGCTGTCAGCTCAGCTGCTCACTGCTCATTGTGTGACGTCACTCAGCTGGAGCTCGCAAGAGGACCGGTGGAAGGCAGAAATATGGCATGAAAATAAATCATTTTTGAGAGCTGATTTCTGCAAACTCTGATCACTATTTTGAAAAGTGAAGTTATGTATCTGATTATTAATACTTCCCCTTTACAATGATGACCATATAAAATCATTATAAAATACTTCTGATTCTTCGAATGTGTCCTTTAACTGACACTTTAAGTAGTGGGACACCCTCCCCCCGGCAGACGCCCCCAAATTGGGGCGCCCAAATTTGGCTCCATTAGCTGGAATTAAATTCTTAATTTTACTATCCTTTTCTTTTTGTTCTTATTTGTAGAACCCTTCCATCCGTGTGCTAGTGATATGCGGGTGGAGTCCGGGGGTGGAACCCTTGTTACCTCTTTATATGAAGCCATTTTAAACCTTATAGAATAAATCCCAGGTATATCATTTACACAACACATTACTTCAATGCAGTTGCATAATACACCAAATATTTTGAGGTGGCACATATAGAAAATGTGGGATATTGTTGCCAGCGAGAAAAGCGAGCCAGAAAAAAATGGCCAATTGAAATGAAATTCTAATTATGTGATAGTTTTTTACATTATATATCATAATTATTTATTATACACTACTCAAAAAAAGTTAAGGACCACTTTTTAAAACGTACATAAAGATTTTATACAAGGTGTTTTATTTCTGGAAATACCTCAGTACAACTGTCCTAAATGTCCTTAAACACGCTGTAATCAATTTCACGCATGGGTGGTTTCAGTTGTTGCACAATGTCTCTCGCATCACTGCACATCCTGAAAAGTGGGCCCCGAGGGGTATCAGCTACCGACATGAAGTGGTAAAAACGAATGTCTGAGTGTCTTTCAGGCAGTTCAGTAACGAGTGTGACCACCTCCTGCAGCAATAACGGCTTCACAGCGCTGTCTCATGGAGCTGATGAGGCGATTGATGTCTCTGACGTCCAGTGCATCCCATGCAGCCTCCAGAGCCACACCCAGCTGCTGCAGTCCAAGTGGATGGGCTTCGAGCTGCTCGAGACTCCTCCCCATCATGTCCCAGACGTGCTCTATCGGGTTTAAGTCCGGGGACCTCGCTGGCCACTCCATACGCTCAATCCCCTGGCCCTCAAGGAACTCGGTCACCACCCTAGCTCGGTGGGCACGGGCATTGTCATCCATGAAAATGATGTTTTGTCCCACATTTTCTGCAAATGGCACCACTATAGGTTCAAGGACCTCATCCCTGTACCTCACTCCTGTCATTGCTCCCCCTGGGACCACGTAGAGGCGAGTACGGTTGGCGTAGGTGATGCCTCCCCACACCATGACGCTGCCTCCCCCATAACGGTCATGTTCTGCAATACAGGGGTCTGCAAATCTCTCTCCTGGTCGCCTCCAGACTCTCGAACGTCCATCATTGTGGTCAAGGGAAAATCTGCTCTCATCTGTGAACAGAACTCTACGCCATTGCTGTCTGGTCCATCTGACATGCTCCCGGGCCCAGTTGAGACGAATTCTTCTGTGAGCAGGGGTGAGTGGGACACACACGAGAGACCCCGCAGTGGCCGACCAGTTTCGACAACCCCTAGAGATGATCGCTACTTGACGAATCTCAGCCTCCGCAACCGCTTTCACAGTGCACGCCGCCTCAACAATGACTTCGCTGCAGCAACTGGAGTGATTGTTTCCACTCAAACAATCCGTAACCGACTTCACAGAGCCAATATGCATGCCAGACGGCCAGCTCAGTGTGTCCCACTCACCCCTGCTCACAGAAGAATTCGTCTCAACTGGGCCCGGGAGCATGTCAGATGGACCAGACAGCAATGGCGTAGAGTTCTGTTCACAGATGAGAGCAGATTTTCCCTTGACCACAATGATGGACGTTCGAGAGTCTGGAGGCGACCAGGAGAGAGATTTGCAGACCCCTGTATTGCAGAACATGACCGTTATGGGGGAGGCAGCGTCATGGTGTGGGGAGGCATCACCTACGCCAACCGTACTCGTCTCTACGTGGTCCCAGGGGGAGCAATGACAGGAGTGAGGTACAGGGATGAGGTCCTTGAACCTATAGTGGTGCCATTTGCAGAAAATGTGGGACAAAACATCATTTTCATGGATGACAATGCCCGTGCCCACCGAGCTAGGGTGGTGACCGAGTTCCTTGAGGGCCAGGGGATTGAGCGTATGGAGTGGCCAGCGAGGTCCCCGGACTTAAACCCGATAGAGCACGTCTGGGACATGATGGGGAGGAGTCTCGAGCAGCTCGAAGCCCATCCACTTGGACTGCAGCAGCTGGGTGTGGCTCTGGAGGCTGCATGGGATGCACTGGACGTCAGAGACATCAATCGCCTCATCAGCTCCATGAGACAGCGCTGTGAAGCCGTTATTGCTGCAGGAGGTGGTCACACTCGTTACTGAACTGCCTGAAAGACACTCAGACATTCGTTTTTACCACTTCATGTCGGTAGCTGATACCCCTCGGGGCCCACTTTTCAGGATGTGCAGTGATGCGAGAGACATTGTGCAACAACTGAAACCACCCATGCGTGAAATTGATTACAGCGTGTTTAAGGACATTTAGGACAGTTGTACTGAGGTATTTCCAGAAATAAAACACCTTGTATAAAATCTTTATGTACGTTTTAAAAAGTGGTCCTTAACTTTTTTTGAGTAGTGTATATCATAATTATTTCATTCCCCCCCAATTCATTCCCTGTCCTTGTCATCATTATTTTCTCCCCCCCCCCCCCTGGCTGTGGAACCAAGCCCCCCACCCCATATACGCCAGTGCTTCAACATAAAGCTCAATGCAGGAAGGTCCATACAGGTGCCCCGTTATATAGGGCCCTTTGGAGGTTACAGATGAAGCGCCCCTGCTGCATGAGGTCTGGGGCAAAGTCCCCGGTAGCTTTTGAGATTGTAGACATTAAGAAGCTATTTACGGTAACTCTTGCCAGCGTAAAGCTTACTTAATAGGTAGGATATATAACATATATAGGAGGATGTGTGTAGACCTTGGCCTAGGACCCGGGGGGGGGGCACACTCAGTATATAATGCATACAATGCAATGTGCCACAGAGGGGAGCCCCATTTTTACACTCAAATTTCCGTTCCAAGGCATAGCATTTTTGTCTTATTGAGAAAAAGAACAAAGAAATCTACTCCAAAGCTTCGCATATTTTCCGTTACGCTGTTCCGGTCGCAATTTTGGTGAAAAGCGGCAGCAGCTCACTGTCCGACCATCGCCTCTGCGCTAGCGTGCAAGGCAGTCGTGCCGCCGGGCTAGCTGCATGCACGTTCCATAGGGATGCATATACGCACTCGCATGCAGGCGACCCGTTCCAAGGACCCCCGTTTTCACAAACATTTGTAGTTCCGAAGCCCGTTCCGAGGAACCTCCTTTTTACAATAAGCCCACTCCAAGGCCCCCGTGTGCCCCCCCCCCCCCCCGGGCCTAGGACTTTGTTTGTCCTGGTTGCGACCATTACTGCATTAAATTGATCAAGTTTAAAATAGACTTCATACACAGTGTTATATGGCATACATTTTTCTTCCCGTTTTTAATCCTATGCAGACCGGTCGTGTTTTTAAGTTCTCTTTTTTTTCTTGTCCCTTTTCTTCATTTGCAAATTTAGCTTTTGACTCATTCCATTTAACCTTCATTTTCCGCTTATTTTTGCCTCTTTCTTTTCCTTTTATGTTCAATTTTGTCATTTATTTGACTTTTTTACCAAAAATGCTAGTGTAGCTGTGACAGCATTCGAGGCACATGAATGAAAGACAGACAAAGGCTTCTACGGGAGCTTCGAGACTTTATTCTTGATTTATCTCATTTCGATTAATCATCTTCGAACTTTGATATAGCTCCAAAAGCTCCAAAAGCTCCGTGAAAACTGTATCAATGAAACATACAAAAAAGCATCATAAATACATTGTACACACTTATGGGTGATCATCTGATAATTCACTCTTTCTTTAAGCAACAAACTAAACAATTATTGTGGAATGTGCTTATAATCTGATAAATAAAATATATGTATATTGACACGTTGATTTACACAACAATTAGAGTTGCCACTATACTATCAATAACTTCAAGTGTATCTGTTTTAAATATAAAGCTACCATATCTTGACTTTCAGTTGACCTTGTAACCTTTCTGGTCATTAATTCCACAAAACAAACCTAAATTATCTTATTTCAGTAAACTAATTATATCAAATTCAGTGAACATACATGAAGCTCCTATTCATCACAATATCATTTAATTTCATCTTCAAATGTGAGGATCCAATGTATAAGCTATAGACTTGACCTTATTTCTTGCTTACAGACAATCTTGTAACACATGTGTGAATGTTATGTAATCTACATGCACAGTAGCTGGATTTAGAACCTAAAATAATTCAACTAATTTTCATCTTTAGCATTTATCATTTCATAAAATAAAGACTTCCTATGAGACACTAACCTCTTTGCCTCCTTATTGTATCACAATTAATAACCAGGTATCCCGGATTCACTGGAACTTGGATGATTGTGTCACCTCAAACCTGTCAGTTCTTCCATGTTTATATACAGTGATTGGTGCAATGGAAAACACTGTCCTAGAGAGAACACTAGCTGGCGCTATGTCAATAAATGCCTTGCACAAGCAATATTGGTAATGACATATATGCACTGTGCTATATATACAATCATTTGACCAGAGGTTTTTATAAAACATAACCAGAGAGATATGTTATATCATCATGGAAATATGAAATATATTAAATAATGTTTCTGCAATAGTTCATATCAATATCAAATGAGAAATCATGTATTTCTTCAATCAACTTTCACAACAGTAGCCTATTAGTATTTCACGATAATTTGTTTTTTCTCAAGAGTTTTTCTTTCCTTTTCCCTATTTCCTTTCGTTTTCCCTTTTGTATGTTCTTGCTTTCCCTCTCCCCTTCCTCTTCTCGTTTCATCGTTTCATAATTGTATCATTTTTTAATTATATTACTTACGACTTTTATGTAAGTCATAAGTGAAAAAGGTATCTCTTCTGCCTTTCCGTTTTCAGCCACTTCTCTTATCTAATATTAATTATAAATGTACAGTAGTGCATACAAAAAGAGCTGAACCTCATCCACAATATACATATACCATAACATTTTGGTTATGATCACCAATACGTTCAGGGCATTTTACGGAGAGAGAGAAAAAAATCACTGGTGCCAATACAACAATTAATGATAGCGAGTATACACCTGAAAATTTTGTAATCGTGGTAATAAGATGATTCAAACTGGTATTCACAGGTTATTGGTAAATAATTTATGTTAACCCTAATGATACTTCAACATTCTCAGGCAAAGTATTGTTGAAAATGATTTTTTGTCTACCATATGAGGCTGACTAAAATGATTGGGTTTTTTGTCGAATTGTTGAGTTAACATTTTAAGGATGTTCCACAGTTAAAGTGAAATCCATGTCATTTTTACCACACTTTCCACAGAGATAATTTAGCACATGAATATTCCAAATATGCAACATATAAAGTGGGTCCAGGCGCTTGATTTTCTGCTATAGAGCTTCAAACTTCACCCAAATTAATGTTTTTAAGAATTGCGCATTTAAAAGAAATTGGCATTTTTAGACCACACGCGATCAATACAATCAGTTTAAACCTCTATTACTCAGTCAAAATCCATGAAAATTTCATCAAATTTTGAAATATAGTTAATAATTGTATGCTCAAGATGAAGAATCTATTTATATTGCTATTTGTTTGCTCATTTAAATCTAAACAGCACTGTCAGTTCTTAAAACTCGGTGAAAGATAACAAAAACCCAGTCTGTGAGACTGAGATTTCAATAACAAACTTGAGAAGTACAATAAATGCTGAACTTTATTCAAACCCCCGTGTCATTTTCACCAAACTTTGCATTTGTAGAGGAATTCATACCTAAGGGGTGCAAACATTAAAAATAGGGGTTCATGTGCTTGGTTTCAAACTGTCAGCACTTTTATCAGAGCAAATGTGCTTTTTAAAACTACAAAAATGCGCCAAATGCTTTGTATCTGTGTCAGTAAAAATTTGAAACCAGTCTACCATTTATTCAAACTCGGGGTAATGTTCGTTATACTTTACAGCACTACTTTGTAGAAGTATTTTTAGGAATTGGTCTATGGAATAATTCCAGTTTATTAGCTTCATAAAATAAAACATTGGATCTGCAGTTAGAGTGTATAATGAGTAAAATCGGTTCATACCTACAGCTGATTAATCACCTGTCCATCCATTGTGCGCAAATCAAGATACGCACAAACATAACTGTGGAACGTCCTTAAATTGTATCTACGTAACATGTTTTGATATGTATACAGTGCGTCCCAGAAAAAACGAAACCGAGATTGATCGATGATTTATCATAACTTAATCACAAGTACAATAGACAGATAACATACCATTTTAAAGCTTAGAATCTCCTCTTTCATCTGAAATTAGTTTATTTCTCATTCACGCATAAGTGAGCAAAAACAATTTGAAAAGGGGATACCAAAAAGTCACTTGGCGGGCCGTATCTGGGTTTTCAAAAGAAAAACACATTTCTAAAAAGTTCAATATCTGCTCTTTAATTTGATACCTCAATTACAGAAAATGGTCAAGAAATAACAAAGTTCTGGTTATTTGAAATAAGGCTTGAATTTCAATAATTTCATAAAATGAAAAGGTTTTACAGGCAAGCGTCCAAACTCACTTGACACTCCGTTTTGTTGACGATCAACCATGCATTAAGTCTTTTGTTACCGTGCGATAGCTTCGGTGGGAAACCGGTGAAAACACGTTTATTTAATGAAATTATGGAAAAACAAGCATTCTTTCGAGGGATCATAACTTTTTTACTTCTTGACCATTTTCTGTGATTAAGGTATCAAATAAAAGAGCAGATATTGAACTTTTTAGACATATGATTTTCTTTTTGAAATTCAGATACCCCCGCCAAATGAGTTTTTGGCATTCTTTCTTCGAATTGTTTTTGCTCACTCATGCGTGAATGAGGAATAATCTAGGTAATACCAGATGAAAGAGGAGATTCTAAGCTTTACATTGGTAGGTCATTTGTCTATTTTATTTATGATTAAGTTATGATAAATTTTCGCTAAATCTCGGTTTCGTTTTTTCTGGGACGCACTGTATAGGAATGCATTTAAGCGTTCAGAAAATGAGATATGTTCCTACTGTCTTCTAATGCAGGGCAATATGTTTTATCAGAAAAATGAAATGATGTTTGACTTCTTACTTCTTAAGGTCATGTCGAATTTCTGCTTTATTCGCATTCATTTTTGTTTGCATTGAAGCAATGGAGGTGTGAAGGCCCTGTGTGAAGGTTATTATTTATTATTTTTTGGGTTTCCTCTTATAGTAGACCGGCCAAAAGTCAAAAAGTGCTTTAGATAAGGATTCGACGGCAAAATTTGTTAATGCTTGGCATCCCAGCTAAAAGTCTTGCAAAAATACCCAGAAATAGCGTACGGCCGGATGCCAAGCGCAATTTTGCGTGAAAATGTCATTTTTAGCGTAAAAACTGAAAGAATGTCGAAAATCACGCATTTTGATATTTTGACGGATTATCATCATACTTTTGATTATCTTTGATATGCAATTATTTTCATTCATAGTTTCAAATTATAAGTCTCATAAATATGCATTTCAAATTTGAATATTACACACACACATATGGCACAGGGAAACATTAAACCGCGATTTCCTCAAAATAAAAGTTGGTGAAAACTATCAATAGTTTTATGTTTTTTTACGCAGCTTAAATTCTTCGGTTTAACTGCGTTTATCCATCAAATGTATAGTAAATGTCCTAATGTCACAAATATTAAAAGAATTTTCAAGTAAGATGGAAGAAATTTCACTTTATGTTATCCGAAAGGAGACAATGTGCATTTTACCAGGTGCGCATTTTGAAAGAAAAATTGAAAATACCGTACATTATGTACGTAATTACATGTATAAAGTACATACTAAAGCGAGTTTTTAATTACATGTATAAGTGCATTCTAAAGCGAGTTTTTAATTGGATAGCACAATTTGTCAATTCTTTGCATTAAATTATAAGTCTAGTAAATATGCATTTCAATTTGGAATAATACACACACATATATGGCAATAAGAATTATAAAATCGTGATTTACTAAAAATAATAGTTTGTGAAAACTATCAATAGTATAATGTTTGTGTTCCGCATCTCAATTTCGTCAATTTTAGCGCTAACCGAATAAATACACAATAATTGTTGTCATGGCACATATAGTGAAAACAAATGTTGAAATAAGATGCAAGATATATCCTTTTATGTTATATATGCGAAAGATAACAATGTAAATTTATCGGATGCGCATTTCTGATAAAATACAAACAGATCACAATACTACATCTATATTGCACATACTAATATTAATCAGTGCGATACTCGTCATGATATTATGTAGGATTATGTTTACTTTTGTAGAGTTCGATCTTCTTGCTATTTCCGCGAATTAATTGGTGCTGAACGTAAATCTACCTGTGGCGATATTCATAAATAGGTCTGATATTTAATTTGCCGTTACCATGGTAACATTAATTTTGTAGGAATATCTATATCCAAAATCATAGAAACAGTAGCGTACCTAGGATTTTCCTCAGGGGGGGGGGGGCAAAACCGTCGGCCAAAAAAATTGACAAGCAAAAAAAAGGTCTTCAAGCTCGTTAATGGGGGGGGGGGGCAAAAAAGGTCTTCAAGTTCGTCGGGGGGGGGGGAGTCTGCCCCCCCCCCCCCTTTACGCTAGTGGTATATTATCTTGAAAACGGGATACTTTCAGCTCCATGTAACCCTTTCGGACACTACACATGACTTTAGGCAGCGGGGGAGGGGGGGGGGGAGAGGCAGTTGTGGCCAGAAATTTTGTAACTCGTTTTAAGTATGTACTTATTCATGTAATTATGTTAATAATTTACAGTATCTTCAATTTTACATTCAAAATGCCCCCCCCCCCTCCCCGCTAAATTTTGCATGCCCCCTTTCGGAAAATATTTCTTCCATCTTACTTGAAAATTCTTTTAATATTTGTGACATTAGAAACGATCGATATTCAATAGGTTACTTAATTACTGCCTGCTATGCCTCCATTGGCATGTAGGGCAGCAACGAATGTCCTCCACTTCTGTCGGTCCTGGGCCAAGATCTGTATAGTTGTCCATGTGTGCCTTAAGTGTTTTAGTTCTCCCTCTACTGTTCTGCGCCATGTGATCTTGGGCCGCCCCCTCTTTCTTCTCCCTTCGGGGGTCCAGTGGCCATGGAGAGCTAAACGGGTGATGTTCTGGGCATCCATTCTAAGGATATGTCCAATCCATTTCCATCGTCTTCTGAGGATTATGGTTCCCATGTTCTCTTGTTTACATCGCGTAAGTAATTCTTCGTTTGTGATTGTATTTGGCCATAAAATTTGAAGGGTCTTTCTGAGGCTTTTTGAATGAAAGACTGACAGTTTATGGAGGTCTTTCTCCGTCATTCTCCAGCACTCAGATCCATATAGTAGGGTGGAGAGAGCACAACTTTGATATAGTCTCAGCTTTGTTCTTGTGCTATACTGCTGTGATCTCCAACTTTTGTTCAGCATTCTAAATGATATATATGCTTTATTCAGACGGTTTCTGATGTCATTTTCTGCCCCACCATCACTTGTGACAACGCTACCAAGGTACTTGAACTCCTCTGCTGTAGAAACATCTTTCCCATTCACTTGTACTGGTAACGGATTTGTGTTATTCAATGTCATTATCTCTGTTTTGTTTTCGTTAATTTTAAGGCCAACTTGTTGGGCATATTAACTCAACCGTGTCGTCTTTGTTTGCATATGCTGGTGTGTATGTGAAAATAAGGCAAGATCATCGGCATAGTCGAGGTCTTCCAGGGTGGAAAATATGGACCATCTGATACCTCTCGGGTGATCTTCGGTAGTTTTCCTCATTACCCAGTCAATGGTGATAATGAAGAGGATTGCAGACATGACACATCCCTGTCTAACTCCTGATTTTACTTCAAATTTTATGTCACTATTTCCAACGTTGCATGTAAAGTTAGAGTAAAAGCTCTTAATAATTTGGACAATGTCCTTTGGTATCCCGTACGAACAAAGTATTCGCCACAAGCTTTCTCTATGGATGCTGTCAAATGCTTTCTCAAAATCGACAAAGTTGATATACATTTGTCTCTGCCATTCTGTGCACTGTTCTATGATGTTACGCAGTGCAAATATTTGGTCTATCTTGGCATCCTCTTCCTCTGCGGAATCCTGCTTGCTCTTCTCTGAGATGCCGGTCTACTGCACTTGTTATACGGTTCACAATTATCTTCGAAAAAATCTTACTAGCAATCGATAAGAGGGTGATTCCACGCCAGTTATTGCAATTTCTCAGGTTCCCTTTCTTTGGAATTTTGACAATAATACCTTGTGACCAGTCATCTGGAATTTGCTTTTTACTCCACACTGTTTTAAATAGTGGTTCAAAAAAATTATGCGGTAGCCTCTGAGTGAGCTTTGAATCAAAGCTCAAAGATATTCAATAGGTGAACCAATTTAAATCGAAGAATTTAAGTTGTAAACAAATTTAGAACTATTGATAGTGTTCACAAACTTCTATTTTGAGTAAATCACGATTTTTTAATGTCATATTGCCATATATGTGTGTGTAATATTCCAAATTGAAATACATATTTAGTAGACTTATAATTAGAAACTCTGAATAAAAATAATTCCATATCAAAGATAACCAAAAATATGATGATAATCCGTCAAAATATCAAAATGCGTGATTTTCGACAGTCTTTCAGATTTCACGCTAAAAATGATACTTTCACGCAAAAGTGCACTTGGCATCCGCCCGTACGTTATTCCTCAGTATTTCCGCAAGAATTTGAGCTGGGATGCAAAGAATTGACAAATTGTGCTATTCAATTAAAAACTCGCTTTAGTGTGTACTTATATATGTAATTAAAAACTCGCTTTAGTATGTACTTATACATGTAATTATGTACATAATGTACGGTATTTTCAATTTTTCTTTCAAAATGCGCACCTGGTAAAATGCACATTGTCTCCTTTCGGATAATATAAAATGAGATATATTCCATCTTACTTGAAAATTATTGTAATATCTGTGACATTAGGACATTTACTATACATTTGATGGATAAACGCAGTTAAATCGAAGAATTTAAGTTGCGTAAAAAACTATTGATAGTTTTCACAAACTTTTATGTTGAGGAAATTGCGGTATTATGTTTCCCTGTGCCATATATGTGTGTGTAATATTCAAATTTGAAATGCATATTTATGAAACTTATAATTTGAAACTTTGAATAAAAATAAATGCATATCAAAGATAATAAAAAATATTAAAATAATCCGTCAAAATATCAAAATGCGTGATTTTCGACATTCTTTCAGTTTTTACGCTAAAAATGACTTTTTCACGCAAAATTGCGCTTGGCATCCGGCCGTACGCTATTCCTGGGTATTTTGCAAGACTATTAGCTGGGATGCCAAGCATTAGCAAGCATTAACAAATTTTGCCGTCCAAAGTATAAAAAATCGTTTTGGCCGGTCTACTATTACATGAAATCATGGATGTTACATTTTTTCGTACATGTTCATGTATAAACAGAAAACATGTGCATTATGATGAAATAAATTGCAGCAATAAATAACTATAAATGCATTTATTCAGTTGTCAATCTAATTGTTTTAGTTCTTGGTAGAACATTTTTGAATAAACCTAATTTCATATAATAAAATATAAAAGAACAAGTGGGGATGTGACATCTCTCTCTCTGTGTTTTGATCCTCCGCTCTTCGGAGATTAGCGATAAATCGCGGTCAGTAGCATAGATGAGATGATCATGCACTGGGATGCAATCTAGCTCATTAGTTAGCATGTGAAGAGTACAGGCGATGGGCATGAATTGTATATATACACTACTCAAAAAAAGTTAAGGACCACTTTTTAAAACGTACATAAAGATTTTATACAAGGTGTTTTATTTCTGGAAATACCTCAGTACAACTGTCCTAAATGTCCTTAAACACGCTGTAATCAATTTCACGCATGGGTGGTTTCAGTTGTTGCACAATGTCTCTCGCATCACTGCACATCCTGAAAAGTGGGCCCCGAGGGGTATCAGCTACCGACATGAAGTGGTAAAAACGAATGTCTGAGTGTCTTTCAGGCAGTTCAGTAACGAGTGTGACCACCTCCTGCAGCAATAACGGCTTCACAGCGCTGTCTCATGGAGCTGATGAGGCGATTGATGTCTCTGACGTCCAGTGCATCACATGCAGCCTCCAGAGCCACACCCAGCTGCTGCAGTCCAAGTGGATGGGCTTCGAGCTGCTCGAGACTCCTCCCCATCATGTCCCAGACGTGCTCTATCGGGTTTAAGTCCGGGGACCTCGCTGGCCACTCCATACGCTCAATCCCCTGGCCCTCAAGGAACTCGGTCACCACCCTAGCTCGGTGGGCACGGGCATTGTCATCCATGAAAATGATGTTTTGTCCCACATTTTCTGCAAATGGCACCACTATAGGTTCAAGGACCTCATCCCTGTACCTCACTCCTGTCATTGCTCCCCCTGGGACCACGTAGAGACGAGTACGGTTGGCGTAGGTGATGCCTCCCCACACCATGACGCTGCCTCCCCCATAACGGTCATGTTCTGCAATACAGGGGTCTGCAAATCTCTCTCCTGGTCGCCTCCAGACTCTCGAACGTCCATCATTGTGGTCAAGGGAAAATCTGCTCTCATCTGTGAACAGAACTCTACGCCATTGCTGTCTGGTCCATCTGACATGCTCCCGGGCCCAGTTGAGACGAATTCTTCTGTGAGCAGGGGTGAGTGGGACACACTGAGCTGGCCGTCTGGCATGCATATTGGCTCTGTGAAGTCGGTTACGGATTGTTTGAGTGGAAAAAATCACTCCAGTTGCTGCAGCGAAGTCATTGTTGAGGCGGCGTGCACTGTGAAAGCGGTTGCGGAGGCTGAGATTCGTCAAGTAGCGATCATCTCTAGGGGTTGTCGAAACTGGTCGGCCACTGCGGGGTCTCTCGGAGTATAGCCCTGTCTCTCGGTGTCTTTGATTTGCTCTGCTAATGACACTGTGTGACACGCCCATCATTCTGGCTACTCTTCGCTGACTGAGGCCAGCTTCCAGCATCCCTAGGGCTCTGGCTACATCTGTTTCACTTAGGTGGTGTCTTGGCATTGCTGTTGTAGGCAAGTTGTTGATTGTACAGACTAAAGACGGAAAATGCTTTGGAAGACACTTGTCTTATGGCCCACTGCAATGATGCCAGAGACATCATGAAAGAACTGCATGTGTGAAATTGATGTCATTGTGTTTGATGGCATTCTGGACAGCTGTATCTTGGCATTGCTATTGTCAGCAAGTTGTTGATTGTAGAGACTAAAGACAGAAAATGCTTTGGAAGCCACTTTTGTACGGGCACATTGCAATGATGCAAGAGACATGAAAGAACTGCATGTGTGAAATTGATTTCATTGTGTTTGATGGCATCCTGGACAGCTGTATATTGGCATTGCTGTTGTCAGCAATTTGTTGATTGTAGAGACTAAAGACAGAAAATGCATTTGAATCCACATTTGTACCACTTCACAATGGGCCCACTTTTCAGGATATGCAATAATGCGAGAGACATCATGCAACAACTGAAACCACCCATGTGTGAAATTGTTACAGGGTGTTTGAGGATATTCAAGACAGCCATATTCGGGTATTTCTAGAAATACAACACCCGGTTTGAAAATTGTATACACACATTAAAAAGTGGTCCTTAACTTTTTTTGAGTAGTGTATAATGAAGAGTCATCTTCAGGATGGAATCGTTAACAGAATGAGGAAGGGAAGGGTCATGCGGCAAGAGAATGGCGCAAGTCATTTCGAAGGGATCCTGGGTGTTGAGTAGAGTAATTCCGCATACATTCGTAATTCCGAAGGTTTGGTTATTCCGAAGGCTCGTAATTCCGAAGGTTCGTTAGTCCGAAAACGAAATGAGGTTCGTAATTCCGAAGGTTCGTTAGTCCGAAAACGAAGTGAGGTTCGTAATTCCGAAGGTTCGTTAATCCGAAAAAGAAATGAGGTTCGTAATTCCGAAGGTTCGTTAGTCCGAAAACTAAATGATTAACTAACCTTATTTCGTTTCGGACTGACGAACCTTCGGAACAACGAACCTTATTTCGTTTTCGGATTAACGAACCTTCGGAACAACGAACCTTATTTCGTTTTCGGATTAACGAACCTTCGGAACATCGAACCTTATTTCGTTTTCGGATTATCGAACCTTCGGAATAACGCCACAAATGTTCGGATTAACGAACCCTTTTACGTTTTCGGATTAACGAACATCGAGGTATAGGCAATTTGCGTATTTCGGAATTACGAACCTTCGAAATAAAGAACCTTCGGAATTACGAACCTTCGGAATTACGAAGTGTAACCGAGTAATTCTTGGAGAGGGTTGAAGAGCATCTCGTAAAAGTTTACTCACTTTGGCCAGAAGATCAGTGCGGAGATGGAGGGTTGACGGACAAGCAGCAATAACATGAGTCACTGTATCATCATCATGGCAGAGTGGACATTTCGAATCAGTTTCTTTCTTGAGTTTGGTGAGCCGAGTTCGGGTGAGATATGTTGTCACATGTTGTGCTCTGATGATTAATGCCTGTCTGATGATAGTTGATGGAGGATCCTTGGGGTAGAGATTCTTAGGGTTGATAGTTTTCCCATGCCAGCTAGAGTTTGAGAGAGGACTTAACAGATGCACCATCTAGTGTAGTTTGCTCAGCAGATAGAGAGATTGTATTCTTCACCTTCCGTTTCCATGAGTTGTAGGGAATGGGATTCGTAATGAGGTCTTCAATGGTAGGAAACTTGTATTTGGCCAAGATGTTACTGAAACACTTCATAGATGAAGCACATCATAAGCCCACCTAATGAATATTCATAAAGACATGCCTAGAACTGTTTCACCGTAATAATGCAAATCTTTAAAATGCAATAACTTTGTTATTTGTTATCCGATTTTGATCAAATTTTCAGCATTTTGCTTTGTGAATTTTACTGTATTTGTGCAGTTATGTAATCAAAGTTTGAGCATAATTTTTTTGATATTTTGAGGTGAAAACTAAACGTTTCAACACAAACTCAGATTCCACATCTGTAATTGGACAATTAGGGTCTATAAAGATTATGCAAGCGTGAAGCATGAGCTGAATTTTTTTCTCACCTGCAAAGTAGAGTGAGACTAAAAATAAGCGCCACTTATCCGAACGGCGGCAGCTGCATCCACATCAAATATTAACCGAAGGATAAGTGTTTGAAATGACAGCATAACTTAGAAAGTATATGAACGTAGTTCATGAAAATTGGACATAAGGTTACTGAAGTATTACTGGAGATCCTTCCTGTGTTTTAGGTCACATGACCAATGTCAAAGGTCATTTAGGATCAATGATCTTTGACCAAGTTGTGGGTATTTGGTGAATTACATGTACCATCATAACTTCGAAAGTTTATGGATCTCATTCATAAAACTTGGACATAATCTAATTAAGTATCACTGAACATCCTGTGCGAGTCTTAGGTCACATGACGAAGGTGAAAGGTCATTTAAGGTCAATGAACTTTGACCTTGTTTGGGGGTATTTGTTGAATTAGCATCATAACTCTGAAAGTGTATTGTTGTAGTTCATAAAACGTAAACATAAGAGTAATCAAGTATCGCTGAACATCTTGTGCCAGTTCCAGGTCACATGACCAAGGTCAAAGGTCAGTTAACTTTGGCCTTGTGGGGGTATTTTTTGAATAACCATCATAACTCTGAAAGTGTATGGATCTAGTTCATAAAGCTTAGACATATAAAGAGTAATCAAGTATCACTGAACATCTCGTGCAAGTTCCAGGTGACATGACTAAAGTCAAATCATTATAAAAATTGCTGTCATAACTTTCAAAGTTTATGAAATGATAGTAGTTCGCTGGCAAGTCTTAGGTCACATGATCAAGGTCAAATATCATTTAGTGTCAATGAGCGTAGTATTGTATCATTATATGAATGGTGTTTTTTGTGAACAATTATTTTATAGTAGTTTTCGAAATCAGCACTGCTGCTACATATATGTTAAATTATTTTCATTTTAATTTCCTCATTGATTTTGTTAGATTTTAGATTAAAAGTTTAAAGAGAAATGCCAGTAGTTGCAGTAAACACTGATTTCATGAGAAAGTCTGTAAAACCAGGCTTAATTGTCAGTATATCATCGAGGATCTAGATCTGGTACAGTAACATAAACTGAACTTTGTGAAATCTTGAAATCTACGCTGAAAAATGTTGACACTGAAGATCACCAACACAGATAGGCACACGTGGGACAGTGTATTATTATTGCGGGAATAAAGACCCGACGGAAATGACCGAATCCGCGCTTATTTCTCAGCAATTACACAATTTCTCTCAGAATCCTTTGGCACATATTTTTTATTCATACAAACATACACTTGGGTGGTCATTATATTAGATTCTGTAAAAAGTCATTTTGAGATCGTTACCAGAACTGGAATTTATCTTTAATTTCAAAACTTACACCTTGTTTCATTCTTTAGGTTGTTTTTGCTTGCAAGCATCATGAAGAGGAAGGCTGAAAAGGCAGGACTGTCTCTGTCTGAAAGTCTGCGATGTCCGCTGTGTCTTGACAATCTCAAGTCTCCCACCCTGCTCTCTTGTGGTCATACATTCTGCAAGGTTTGCCTGAACAAGTACGACTGCCAGCTTCTTGACCAGAAGTACATGGAATGCCCGGTCTGTAAGAAACGAACCAAGCTGGGGAGTAAAAGAATTGATGGACTCGTGCCCAATTTCTCGATGATAGGCCTCTGTGACGAATCGCCCTCGAAAGCGTCGAACCCACAGGAATCGCCTAGCAAAGGGAAAATAGAGTACTGCTCGCTCCACAGCCAGGTCTACACTGACATTCTGTGTGAAGATTGTAAGGAATTCACCTGTCTGGCTTGTTTCTTTGATAAACACCAAGGGCACAGGTTTAAGAAGCAGGAAGAGCTGGACTCAGAGTTGACAAAGAAAAGAGAATCTCTTCTAGGTAAATCGAAGGAAAAGCAAGCGGAAATAAAGCGGTCTATTTCTGATGTTGAGCTACACATGGAGGATATGCAAATTCTTCTCGAAGATATCGCTACCAAAATAAAGAACTCTCACCATAAGATGGTCCAAGATCTTGCCGAGAAATATCGTAGTCTGTTGCAAAAATTATGTTCCATTGAGGACCAGAGTAGCATAGTATGTGAAGAGTTTATCGCACAACAGGCAAATCTTTTGCAGACTATTCGGGAGAAGTCTGACTTTATGTCACTAGAAGCTTCATCAGGTCCTTCTAACATTACATACTCTAATGCAGCCCGTTACATGGATTTCCAAAATTTCGAAAAAGAATTAGAGAGAGACCCAAGTGACGTTCTGGTGCTTCTTGCCAAAGAGAGAATTAATGATATCAAGTTTCGTGAAGCTTCTGATACGATTCTTGAAATAGGATATGTTGATGAGGATATCACCAAGAGCAGGCTTCAGCAAGGATCGACTGATCATGATCATGATGGTGCAAGGGATAGGACTGGAGATGAAAGAGGGAGGGACCATCCACAAGAAATCACTGGATGTGACGGCAGTAATCGAAATATGCAGGAAGATGATATACCACGAACTAGTGGGATCCAAAACCCTCCTACACAAGGACAGACAGTGTCTTTGGCCATTTCAAATGAGATTGTTCTGCCAGTTAGCATTAGTGGCTTAGCAGCGGTACCTTATGTTGATGCTGTCATGGTAAGTTACGGCCAGAAACGAGATGGTGTTGACTTTTTTTATGCTGATGGAAGGAGTGAATTGCTCGGGCAAAGACATCTGCTTGGCCCTGTCAGTGACATTGCCTTCCTTTCCGATGGCAGAGTGGCCACATCGGTGAAAGAGGAATGTCGGCTATACACCTTTCAATCCGGGCACTTCAACGGACCTGATGCGACTTTTAAGTGTGGCCGTTCTTGTAAGAAGGAGTACATGTTATGTACAGATCAAAAGGATAAGGTATACGCTGTCCATTCGTCCCGCCTCGATTTGTTTGATTTCGGAGACAAGTCTGAAATGGAGCGGAACACCCCTCGTCTAGTTACATGTATGCAACTTGTTGCAGGCGCCGAACAGGTATGCGTAACAAAAAGGGGTATAGTAATCTGCTCTACGTGTAGCAGTAATTGTACTTCCAAGAGGGTTGTAGCATATGAAGAAATAGGTCAGGCTGGGTCATCAAAGTTTATGGTAGCGAGAGTGGCCAGTGATGACAACGAACACTTATACACTGCCGT
Source organism: Lytechinus pictus (assembly GCF_037042905.1). Classification (NCBI taxonomy): domain Eukaryota; kingdom Metazoa; phylum Echinodermata; class Echinoidea; order Temnopleuroida; family Toxopneustidae; genus Lytechinus; species Lytechinus pictus. The sequence continues at coordinate 16,353,980 of NC_087250.1, read as the reverse complement.
TGACAGTAGAGATAGGTTGCTGATAGCCAGCGTACACGACGATTCTGATTCCTTCCAGTTGACGCGATACATCATCAAAGGGAATGCGACCTTTGAGTCAAAAACTTATGAGTCCCTCAGGTTGCCCCATATAATTGATCGCGCAAACAATTGGTGTTACTTAGTCAGTGTAACCCCGAATCTCATTGCCTTTGCCAATGGATGCCGTTTGTATTTCATGCGTCTGGGTACTTATAGTTAATGGTCAAAGATCACCTCAGCTAAAAGCTGATTTCTACATTAATAAACATACAGTGTAGGCCTACTGTGTACAATGTAAGTCAGAAGAGGCATGCCATTTCAAATTTTATCAAAGTTGAATGCACTGTGAAGTGTAAACTAAGAACGATACAACATTTGAAAGGTTTGCCCATTTTCACAAAACTCGGGTGTTATACAAAGTAGATACTGAATATGTCACACTTGCATGTATAGAACCCCCCCCCCCCCCCATTCTCAAACAAGCATCTGTACAGGATGCAACAAAGGCATGCAGTTTCACATGTTCAAGAGTAAGGAAATCTTGTTAATTTTATAATGAGGGAAAGACGGAATAATTCATCCTTCTTACAATTAAAGTTTATATTTCTTTTAACTAAATGATAAAAAAAAACTAAAAATTGGTTTTATCAACTCCCCATTTCCATACCAGCGTACTGACCAAAATATAAAGGAACATAGGGGGTAGCAGTACTTTGCGACAATTGCTCCAGGCTTTTATTTCGTCTAAGAAACAGTACATGTATAGTGTTAGAGTTGCAGTTTTATGCTAGGTTTTATAGGTTATGTTTGGGATAAATCGATGTTAAATCAAGGGTTAAAGTTTGTTGTTCCTGTTGTGTGTGAATTGTTGCACAGTTAAAGTGAAATCCACGTCATTTTCACCAAACTTTGCACATAGATACTTAAGAACCTTAATATTCGAAATATGCAAAAATTAACATTGGTCCATGTGCTTGATTTTTTGCTATAGAGCTTCAAAGTTCACCCAAATTGATGTTCTTAAGAATTGCGCATTCAAAAGAATTTGGCATTTTTAGACCGCCCAAGATTACTACAATGAGTTTAAACCTGTATTACTCAGTCAAAATACATGAAAAAGTCATCAAATTTCGCGAGAGAGTTAATAATTATATCGTTAGAATGGAGAATCTATTTATAGTGCTATTTGTTTGCAATTTTAAGTTTAACAGCACTTTCAGTTCTTGAAAATGTCGTAAAAGATAACAAATTCCAGATCTAAAAATGTAAAATTTCAGCCACAAACTATAAACGTACAATAAATGCTGCACTTTATTCAAAATCCATGTCATTTTCACCAAAATTTGCAGAGTTGTAGAGGAGGGTATACCTAAGAGGTACAAACATTAAAAAATAGGGGTTCATGTGCTTGTTTTTAAACTATCAGCATTTTTATTAGAGCAAATGTGCTTTTTAAACACCAAAAATGCGCCGAATGCCTTGTATCTATGTGAAGAAAAAATCTAAACCACTCTACCATTTATTCAAACTCGGGGTAATATTCGTGATTCTTGGCTGCACTGCAGAGTAAAGTATTTGGAAACTGTAGAGAATTTTTTTTGAATGGTCCATGGAATAATTCAATTTTTTAGCTTCATGACATAACGCATCGGATCTGCAGTTAAAGTGCAGAAGATGAGAAAAATCAGCTCATACCCGCAGCTAATTAATCACATGTTCATCCATTGTGACGTCAGCGCGCAGAGTGTAAACTATGCGCAGATCATAATGCGCACAAACATAACTGTGGAACGTCCTTAAGAAAGGATTTTAATCTTGTTATATTCTAGACTGGTTATTTCTCCTTGTCCGTTTTTCTTGCGAGAAGCTGGTGAAATGTGGCCAGCACCCCGAAATTAACAATAAGTTACCTGAATTGACCTCTGAGATTTTTACTGAGTTTTGAAAAGCAAATCCTAAGCTTTAAAATGATATAAAAGAAGAAATAATCAGTTGTCTCATGATGGCTCAAACGTTGCAATTATGATGTAAAATGTGTTGCTTTCTTGTACTTGTTTTATTCCATTTGTAATAGAGTTTTACTGGTATTTGCAATGCCCCTGGTCATGGTTAAGACTTCTTTTTTTGTACTGCATTTTAATGAATGCTTATTCAAAGCCATGTTTTAGTTTAACAAGTTATTTCAAACATGTTTTGTTTATGCTTAGTTTCTATTGTGTATTTTCATTTTCAATATTACGCTTAATGATATTCTGTGAACTTCTGTTTGGCTGTGGATGGTGAAAAATAGAAACAAACAGATGTTGTACATTTTTTTACATTTTCGCATTGATGGCATACCATCCTGATTCTTAGGGCTGCTGCCTATGATGTAATGTAGCATTCTCAGAAAAATCGAGGAGGGGGGGGGGGTGCTTCACCCTCAATTTCCACGGGTCATATTTAAAAATTGTGATATTGCCCCCTTCTCCCTCCCAGAAACTAGGCAAGTAGGTGGATGTGGTTCTATGCTGTAAAAGTAATTGACAGTTATTGATCTGTTTTATTTGCCCTCCTCACCATCTCTCCCATTTCTTCTACCCATTGTTCTCTTCTTTATATCCGTAACCCCCTCCCCCCCTCTCTTTACATCAGTGTTCTATTTTTTTCTATCTCCAACTCTTATTTAATTTTCTCTCCTATTTTCTTATTTCTCTCCTCTTTCCCTCTCACTTTATTTTTTCCTTTTCCTTAACCCTGACCTTCATATTACTCTCTTTCCCTCTTATTTATCTTCACCTTTCTCTTATCCCTCACTCATTTTGCCCTTTTTTCCTCACTCTCTATTTCTCTCTGCCTTCAGCCTGGTTCGCATTCTCTCTTTCAGCCATCTCCCCTCCCCCGGTCATTAAAGGGCAAGTCCACCCCAACAAAAAGTTGATTTGAATAAAAAGAGAAAAATCCAACAAACACAACACTGAAAATTTCATCAAAATCGGATGTAAAATAAGAAAGTTATGACATTTTTAAGTTTTGATTAATTTCACAAAACAGTTGTATGCACATCCCGGTCGGTATGCAAATGAGGGAACTGATGACATCACTCACTCACTATTTCTTTTGTATTTTATTGTATGAAAAATGAAATATTCTAATTTTCTCCTCATTGTCCTTTGAAACAAAGTTTTATTTCTCACTGAACATGTGGAACTACCATTGTTTAACATTTTATGGTTTAGTCAAGTTGGTCCTTATTTTCAAATCCGTAAAAATTGAAATATTGTGTAATTCAAACAATAAAAAACAAAAGAAATAGTGAGTGAGGGACATCATTGATTCTCTCATTTGCATGTGACTAATTTGTGCATATAACTTTGTTGTGAAAAATAAGCGAAACTTCAAAATGCCATAACTTTCTTATTTTACATCCGATTTTGATGAAATTTTCAGCATTATGCTTTTTGGATTTTTCTCTATTGATTTAAATCAACATTTTTATGAAGTGGACTTGACCTTTAAAGGGGTACTCTGGGTTGAATTATTTATATCTTAAGGTAAAATTAGTAGAGCATCACGCTGAACATTTCATCAAAATCTGGTAACAAATAGCGATGTTATTTAATCTTAAAGTTTAGCAATTGTGAACATAGTTATACATGTTTATGCATGTTGTCATGAATTATAACTCACATCCCCACTTTCCATTTTCTTTAAATCATAATTGCTTCATTTTTTCATACGTGTGTGAATGACATGTCGCCATTATAATGAAGTCAGTTGCAGCAATGAATTTGATGTCAATCCATTTTTTTAGATCTTGGAGGAAAAAAATCGATAATTTAGTATAATAAAATTACAAAGAACAAGTGAGGATATGACATCAATTTTCTCATTTGAATATTAAAAAAGACATGCCAAGAACTGTTTTACCGAAATAATGCAAATCTTTAAAATGCCATAACTTTGATATTCGTTGTCCGATTTTGATCAATTTTTTTGTTTTCTGTTTGTTTGATTTTTCTGATTTGTTTTTTTCAGCCCAGAGTGCCAATTCAATATTGATTTGTACAGTGTAGCACAATATCAAAACCAACCACAACAGGAACACATGTTGGCATATTTATAATTACTACCAATATCTATTTTTTATGTAAAAAATTTTGGGGGACATTGACATTCATTATTCATTAAATATGGTGAAAAAGAAAACCAATTGTGTGCTGAAAGTTTCATTGTCACGCACAATTGCCATCTAAAAATATTCCATGAGGAATATACACGAGGAAGATATCCGTTTACCTTTCAAAATGCTATGACCTGGGCCCTGTTGCATAAAAGTTACCATAATGGTAGCTTGCATGGAATCCTTGATTCTGATTGGCTGCTGATCAGTGTTACCATGATACTTACCACTGGTGGGTGTTTCATAAAGCTGCTTGTAAGATACGATTGACTTTACACACGACTGGAGATCCTTTTACTATGTGACATCCCTATGTAATTGAGTTATGACCTAAGAACATTTGATTTGATTTGATTTTGATTTATTTATTTCCGTTTTACAATTGTACATAATATGATGAACATAACATAGCAAGGTCAAAAATACTACCAGACAAAATATAATTTATATAACATATTCATAAATTTAAGGAACATAATTCAGTAAATAAAGATATCTCAAATGACATTTGTATTTAAAGTAAAACGGAGGGACTTGCCGAAAAAAGCAAAGCTTGTACAAGAGGCAAGCCCCTTTCTTAGTTCCATTACAAAATTACAACAAATAAATATTGGGTCTAAATAATAACTTTGTTTAAAAATAAATACAAACAATTTTATGCACTTGACAAAAACGTAACTGATGGATTGTGTGAGAGAATATTAAGTTTTACAATATTATAAGAGAGGGGGAGAAGACAGGAGGGAAAGAGGGGTGCAGTACAGTAAGTAGAAAGAAAGAAGAAGGCGGGCAGCAGGAGCAGGTAATTTGGCTAATTGCAATTTTAAGAAGAAAAAATAAAACAAATAATATACATGACTTGTGTACATAATATGGGCGCATGTACACAAAAGTCGAGTATAATTAAATTAGTTGTTCACAGCTTGACCTGTTTGCAGCGAGTATTGCAGAATTAACATTTTTTTCAGTTTGCGTTTAAAAATATTTACGTTGGGGGATTCTTTGAAATCTTGAGGCAGAGAGTTCCAGTAGGCAGGCCCGGAGAAGACAAATGAATTCTTTGCAAATAGAGTTCTTGTTAAAGGAAGATGATAATATTGTCGTTGCCTTGTTGGGTAGCAGTGTACGGATGCATTTTTACGGAACATATTAGAGAAAATGGCGGGGAGGTCGTCCTTGCTTAATTTGAACATAAATTGACTAAGTTCGAAAAGATATATGTCACTTACTTTAAGAATGTTATTTTCAAAAAATAAGATATCAGTATGTGATCTAAAGTGTGTTTGAAAAATTATTCTTAGAGCTTTTTTCTGGAGAAGTAATATTCTATTTAGTTGTGTTTGTATTGCACATCCCCAGGCAATAATTCCATAATTAATATATGGTAGAATAAGGGTGTAATATAATGTTAACAAAGTGCGGGAAGGGAGAAAATGTTTGAGTTTATTAATAATTCCAATGTTTCTAGAAATTGTTTTACATATACTATCGATATGAGGCTTCCAGGATAATTTGTCGTCAATAAGGACACCCAAGAATCTTGTAGTGGAAACATTATTAAGAACGTGTTCCAGTCGTGCGTAAAGTCGTTAGTAACTTTACGAACAACTTCATGAAACACCCACCAAGATGGAAAAGTTACCAACATAGTAACTTTTATGCAATGGGGACCATAGGCCTATTCATAAACCTGCATAAGTCTGGTTATTGCACGACTTGTCTGAATGCAAAGAATAATCCTTTCTTTTAGTGATGCAAGGGACCAATCCCTTTGGAGTGAACTGTATATGAAGAGTTTACCCCCAACGTGGCCAAAGTTCACTGACCTTACATGATCTTTGACCTTGATCATGTGACCTGAAACTCGCACAGGATGTTCAGTGATACTCGATTACTCTTATGTCCAAGTTTCAAGAGTCAGATCCATAAACTTTCAAAGCTATGATGGTAATTCGACAGATACCCCCATTACGGCCAAAGTTCATTGACCTTTGACCTTGGTCATGTGACCTAAAATGTGCACAGGATGTTCAGTAATACTTGATTGCTCTTATGTCCAAGTTTTATGAACTAGACCAACACACTTTCAAAGTTATGATGGTAATTCAACAGATACCCCCAATTCGGCCAAAGATCATTGACCCTAAATGACCTTTGACCTTGGTCATGTGACGTGAAACTCATGCAGGATGTTCAGTGATACTTGATTAACCTTATGTCCAAGTTTCATGAACTAGGTCCATATATTTTCTAAGTTATGACGACATTTCAAAAACTTAACCTTAGGTTAAGATTTTGATGTTGATTCCCCCCAACATGGTCTAAGTTCATTGACCCTAAATGACCTTTGACCTTGGTCATGTGACATGAAACTCAGGCAGGATGTTCAGTAATACTTGATTAACCTTATGGCCAAGTTTCATGAACTAGGTTCATATACTTTCTAAGTTATGCTGTCATTTCAAAAACTTAACCTCAGGTTAAGATTTGGTGTTGACGCCGCCGCCGCCGTCGGAAAAGCGGCGCCTATAGTGTCACTCTGCTATGCAGGTGAGACAAAAATGTAAGCAATATTTTGAAATTGTTGGCTTCCCATAATTTTAACACAGGGTTAGACCATGATCTATAAAGTCAAACCTGAATTCAGAATACAGGCCCTTGCCCCACTGCAATAGGAGGGATCAGGGTCCTTCTGCATAATTATGGAAAGTTTCTATAACAATTTTACAACAGCCAATCAAACTTTATGATTTCAGTAGCTTATAAGCTTGCCAGTAACCCAATTTCTCACATGGTGTCTTTAAAAGACAAAGCCACCAAGAAACTAATGAGGGTAATATATCAAAAACTCATAGAGAATGTGAAGATCTGATAGCATCATGTCGGAAAAACAGCAAACTAAAATTAGTATCTTAGTAAAGGTAGGAACTCTCTACTTGAAAATTGAGAGGGAGTTTTAAAAACTATTAATGGAAATTAGCAAAGTTGGTTCATTAGGTTTCTGCAAAAAAATGGACCTTCAAAAGTTCTGACAAGGGTCTAGAAATTCTTCAAATCAAGAGACGATGCCACCAAAGTTCTAGATAGAATGTGATATCAAATATTCAGTCTTTTTCGTCTAATAATGCAAGTAGCTTTTCCTTGAAAGACACCATAGGATCAATTGACTGGCTGACTTATCGCAACTAGCTTCGGGAATTAACACGAAACACACACTTCACTTTATATACCCAGGCATTTAATTTTGGCCGTTGCGGCCACCAATAGAAATTTACCCGAAACCTTAAAAAAAGAAAAAATTCACAAGGCAAAATGCTGAAAATTTGATCAAAATCAGATAACAAAGTTACGTACTTAAAAGATTTGGATTATTCTGGTGAAACTGTTCTAAGCATGTGTTCATGAATATTCATTAGGTGGGCTGATGATGTCATATCCCCACTTACTCTGTTGTATTTTATTGTATGAAATTAAGGTTTATTCAAAATAAATTTCTACCAAAAACTAGAACAATGGGATTGTATTGCTGCAACACACTCCATCATAATAGGGACGCATCATTTACACATGAAAAAAAATAAAAAAATAAAATCATATAACATAAGAAAACAGAAAGGGGGAGGTGACACCATCAGCCCACCAAATGAATATTAATGAAGACATGCATACAACTGGAATAATGCAAATCTTTGAAATTCAATAATTGTGTTATTTGTTATCCAATTTTGATGGATATTTTCAGCATGTTGCTCTGTGAATTTTACTATATTTAATTACATATAAATATCTTCAACCCGGAGTATCCCTTTAAGTGCAACTCACACAGCCTTTTATAACAAGCCGTTACTAACGAGATAGAGTGATTCAAGTAGTACTGCTCAATGATATTGCAAACATGTGAAAGAGAATGGCACATTCAATTGATTAAAAATTATAAAAATCATCTAGATTGTGTCGTTAAAGAAATAAAAAACTGGGTTCCAAAAGGAACAGTTACACTTCGTAATTCCGAAGGTTCGTTATTCCGAAACACGTAAATTGCCTATACCTCGATGTTCATTATTCCGAAAAAGGGTTTGTTAATCCGAACATTTGTGGCGTTATTCCGAAGGTTCGATAATCCGAAAACGAAATGAGGTTCGGAATAACAAACCTATTTTCATTTTCGGTTTAACGAACCTTCGGAATTACGAACCTCACTTCGTTTTCGGACTAACGAACCTTTGGAATTACGAACTTCATTTTGTTTTCGGACTAGTTAACGAACCTTCGGAATTACGAACCTTGTGAAATACGAACCTTCGGAATAACGAACTTTCGGAATATCCGAACCTTTGGAATAACGAAGCTTCGGAATTACGAATGTATGCGAAAGAAACTGACCTAACTTTACCAGGGCACTGAACAATATCCACTCAGTCAAAATGAACAATATTTTTACACAGGATACATGTGTAGCTACAATAACTTTACTAAGCACATATGTCAATATAGTGGAGCGGTTATGTGACAAAAAATGGCCAAGATGCTCGGATCTGGCAGAAAGTGTGAAATTTGGTATACAGGGGTATTTTGGGGCGCTGATTTCAAAAATTGCCGGCCCCAAGCGATTTGACCATCGGGTCGGCCGCCATTTTGAAATCCAAGATGGCCGCCATGAAAAATCATTAAATGTCATTTTCTTGAGTTTTACATAGCATGTGACACTGAAATTTGGCATAAAGTGGTATTTTGAGGCACTGATTTCAAATATTGCCGGCCCCGAGCAATTTGACCATTTGGCCGGCGGCAAAATGGCCGCCATCTTGAAATCCAAGATGGCCGCCATGATATATTATTGCAATCATTTTCTCGAGTTTTATATGAACTGTGGTATTGAAATTCGGCATATAGGCTTAATTTGGGGTGCTGATTTAAAAAATTGCCGGCCCCAAGCGATTCAACCATCGGGTCGGCCGCCATTTTGAAATCCAAGATGGCCGCCATGAAAAATCATTAAATGTCATTTTCTTGAGTTTTTCATGTCATGTGACACTGAAATTTGGCATATAGGGGTATTTTGAGGCACTGATTTCAAATATTGCCGGCCCCCAGCAATTTGACCATTTGGCCGGCGGCAAAATGGCCGCCATCTTGAAATCCAAGATGGCCGCCATGATATATTATTGCAATCATTTTCTCGAGTTTTATATGAACTGCGGTATTGAAATTTGGCATATAGGCTTAATTTGGGGTGCTGATTTCAAATATTGCTGACCCCAAGTGATTTGAACATCGCGTCGGCCGCCATTTTGAAATCCAAGATGGCCGCCATGAAAAATCATTAAATGTAATTTTCTTGAGTTTTCCATGTCATGTGACACTGAAATTTGGCATATAGGCTTAATTTGGGGTGCTGATTTCAAATATTGCTGGCCCCAAGTGATTTGACCATCGGGTCGGCCGCTATTTTTAAATCCAAGATGGCCGCCATGCATATCGAAAAATAAGACCCCAAATTTCTTCTCCCTTTCACTGCAAACATTCGGGTGCACTTAAGCGTATCACCAATACATAAAGACACGTCGATAGGCTTGGTAGATATACATGTCGGTAGATATACATGTTGGGTGAACAATGGGTGCGAAGGGTGACCATTGTTGTATGAGCTTGATTTTACCCACCATGAAATACACTATTCCACCACACAGATTTGTCATGGTACTATCGCCAACCCTTCTTGCTACGAGTCTGAAACTGTGTAGATTTCCCGTTTTACAGGCAAAATCGCATATGATATGATATTTCAACAACTGAACTTCTCTTGCAAATTATATATCGTGGAATTCATAATTTTTTGACAAGAAAATGTAAAATTTTGAGCTAAATAATGTATATAGTCATGGGTTCGATGGCTAAAAATGAAACACAAAATTCGTGCCTGGAACGTGCGGTACGGGCACATTGCGGAAGCCCCATTGCGGAAGCCCCATTGAATACTGTATAAAAACGGGCTTACGCACGTGCATATATTATTGTGGTCTTGGGTGAAATTATGTTATATGTCTTTTGATTAGATGGTAAATAACCAAGTGTTTTCAAGCAATCAAAATATATGTATCATCAGTCGAAAGAGAAGAAAATAAGCTTTATTTTGGCGTCTGAGTTGCTTTCTACACGTGTGTTGACGGCATCGCACACAACTGGGATTTCCCTGTGATCTCCATAGACTTCTCTCGAATTCAGTAATGTTCATCTAATTTATGGCAGCCATCTTGAAATCCAAGATGGCTGCCATTAAAAAAAATCATTAAAAAAATAAGTATCATAATTATAACGTAGTTATTATTTTGAAATTTGGCATTTTTGGATAACCATCGTGTGTTCGACAATCTGACAATGGGAGCATGTTCGCCTCTCAGTCGGGAGATCGGGAGTTCAAGATCTGACAGCATCAGACCAAAAGATGTTAAAAGAGGGGAGTTGCTTCTAACCTTTTTGGCGGTCAACGAATTAAAGGGAAGTTCAACCTGACAAGAGGTTTATTGAAACAATAACATAATAAATAATGAAAAAATATTGAAGGTTTGAGGAAATTCCATCCAATATTTAAAAAACTATTGGAATTTCATTTGGTGTATTTGTGACGTCAGATGCAAGCAGTTCCCCCATGTTTCTTATAGTAAAAAATCAATAAAATGTAGCCTCCTAAAAAAAAATGAAAATGTTTTTTATTGAAGCCTTAGTATATCAACAAACAAATTATTTCACACCCGCTCCAGAAAGAAAAAAATACCCATGATGAACCATTTATGCATTTTATATCACACAACATAATGGGGCAGCTGCTCGTACAGTAGTCTATATGACGTCACAAATAAAAAAACTAAAAATTCTAATATCTTTGATGGATCCACCAATATCTTTTTTATATCATATTTTCTTTTGTTTTCACAACAAACTTTTCTCCGGGGTGAACTCCCCTTTTTAAGGGATAGAGCAAAGTCCGATGTGGCGCTGCTAAGTTGCTGCCGGTCTCACGATCTACAGGGTATGGGCAAAATAAATTTTTGGAGCATTTCTGTTACTGAATTCTATTTTGAACAATAAAATGTGTATTATTATCATCCATCATTAATATTAATTTCATCATCATCATCATCATCATCATCCTCATACCACTATTACCATCAGTACTTCAAGTCTGGAGCAGTTTTCTTCATGTTGATTTGTAATAAGATATTGCAATTATTGGAGCAATATTCTAAAACCAGCAGGCCAAAAACCTGCCTGTATGTCTAAAATGCAGTGCCTCAAATTATTTAAAACCAAGAAAATTATTTTTATTAATTTTCATGACAGTCGATTCTCTCTAGATTTCAAGATGGTGGCCATTTTGCAGCATATCTATTGGACAGATTACTGGGGGCATTTTCAATTTCCCTAGATGCCAAACTTTAAAATAGTATGTTACGTGATATTAGATAAAGTGATTTTTTTTCAATGATCTTTTTTCATGGCAGCCATCTTGGATTTCAAGATGGCTGACATTTTGCTTCTGACTCGGGATCAGATCAATGAGGGCCAGCAATATTTGAAATAAGCACCCCACACTCCGTCGATATGTCAAAGTGCAATACTGCAGATCATATGAAGAAATAATTTACAGCCTCTCAACAGAAAGTGATTGTTCCGGATGGTTATTATTCAACCAAAGCCACTTCAAATGTGTAACTGCAGAAGAAGCTAGCTGGTTTGTGTATGTATGGTACTTCATACTTACGTAACATCTATATCAGCAATTAAAGGTGCCAAAGTATTGTAATCCTTGCAATGGACAAATATGTGGTTGTGTTGGATTTGTTTTCAGTGCCTATACAATGGGTTTTACTCACCATTATAATGTTGTACATCATTCAAACTTGGTAACCATATTGAAATTCAAAATAGCATCTATTTAGTAGGTTCTTTTCATTGATCAAGGATGCAAAGATCAAGTTTTTCTCCAAATTTAAAGTGTTACAGGCCATTTGTAAGACTTGAGAAAATTATCTTTCATGGCGGCCATCTTGGATTTTAAGATGGCGGCCGGTTTGCCGCTGACCTGGAGGTCAAGTTGCTGGGGGCCGGCAATATTTGACATCAGTGCCTCAAAATACCCCTATATACCAAATTTCAGTGTCACATATCATGTAAAACTCAAGAAAATGACATTTCATGATTTTTCATGGCGGCCATCTTGGATTTCAAAATGGCGGATATTTTGCCGCCGACCAAATTGTCAAATTGCTGGGGGCCGGCAATATTCGAAATCAGTGCCTAAAAATACCCCTATATGCCAAATTGCAGTGTCACACGTCATGTAAAACTCAAGAAAATGACATTAATGATTTCTCATGGCGGCCATCTTGGATTTCAAAATGGCGGCCGACGCGATGGTCAAATCACTTGGGGCCAGCAATATTTGAAATCAGCACCCCAAATTAAGCCTATATGCCAAATTTCAATACCGCAGTTCATATAAAACTCGAGAAAATGATTGCAATAATATATCATGGCGGCCATCTTGGATTTCAAGATGGCGGCCATTTTGCCGCCGGCCAAATGGTCAAATTGCTGGGGGCCGGCAATATTTGAAATCAGTGTCTCAAAATACCCCTATATGCCAAATTTCAGTGTCACATGACATAAAAAATTCAAGAAAATGACATTTAATGATTTTTCATGGCGGCCATCTTGGATTTCAAAATGGCGGCCGACCCCATGGTTAAATCGCTTGGGGCCGGCAATTTTTGAAATCAGCACCCCAAATTAAGCCTATATGCCAAATTTCAATACAGCAGTTCATATAAAACTCGAGAAAATGATTGCTATATTATATCATGGCGGCCATCTTGGATTTCAAGATGGCGGCCATTTTGCCGCTGGCCAAATTGTCAAATTGCTGGGGGCCAGCAATATTTGAAATCAGTGCCTCAAAATACCCCTTTATGCAAAATTTCAGTGTCACATGACATGAAAAACTCAAGAAAATGACATTTAATGATTTTTCATGGCGGCCATCTTGGATTTCAAAATGGCGGCCGATCCGATGGTCAAAACGCTTGGGGCCGGCAATTTTTGAAATCAGCGCCCAAAAATACCCCTGTATGCCAAATTTCACACTTTCTGCCAGATTCGAGCATCTTTTTCACATATCTACTGGACTAATAATCAAATAGAGTGGTTGTTGAATCACAGAAAGCTATTATAGCCCCTCATATCAACTGGTTTCAAGATCCAAAGTCACCAAATGGCAATTTAAGAAAAACCAATGAAAATGCATGGGATTAAACAAACTTCCGAGGTTATCACACATAGTGTATCGTCCTTTGGGCATGATTCCAAAGTGAATGGCTTAATTACAAAGAGGGTATATATAGAAAGTTAAATCAAAATTTCAAGTGATCAAGTTTCCATACATGTACAGGGTACACACACAAAGGTATCATAGAAAAATCATATCATGTACATAAAACAATTTTCTATATATCATAAATCATTGCGGATTGTATCCTACAGTAATATCAACAATGTACTCTTACGAATAAGGTGTGAATTGGAACCCATTTTCCTGTATTTTGATTCCTCAAAAAAAAAAAAAAACCGTTCCCAAACATGCTCAAGAATCTGAAATGGTTTTATGAAGAACCTAAAAGACTCCAACGTGGTTGTTTATTATAATTTAGAACCTCTTAGGAAATCTTTTAAATGTCCCAAATATGGGAAAAGCATAGAACTCTCTCAGAAAATTTCTTTATCTAAGAGTGAACAGGCTTATTTAGACATTCTCCCAAAGAATGTATTGATCAATAACATAGACCACTTGGCCATTCGGAACAGCTACAGATGATATACATGTAAATTGCTAGTTGGTTTGAGACACAGTCTCATGCATTATGTACAGGTACATCACATACATGCATAGATCAAGACATGAATAAAGAAGGCATCCCCCCCCCCCCTCATTACTAATGTTCCCCAAATATCACATGCCTACATGTAATATTCAGCTTAATATCAAAGCATGACATTATACTTTAATATTAAACCTTTTTCAGTAATAATCATCCCTGAGTTACAAATTCTTAATTATTTCCATTAAATGTTTATATCAAACCTTTTTCAGTAATAATCATCCCTGAGTTACAAATTCTTAATTATTTCCATTAAATGTTTATATTAAACCTTTTTCAGTTATAATCATCCCTGAGTTACAAATTCTTAATTATTTCCATTAAATGTTTATATTTCAGTTGCTATGATTGAAGGTTTATGGCAAAACCTTATAGTATGGTATGTCAAAGTATACATGCAAAGTGCACACAATTTTGTACTTGAGACCTAAAAAAATATAAAAAATCATCCTGCTGAATCAGCCAGGATGCAAAGGCCGTATTCTGAAGTCGGGTTTAACTTAAACTCAGGTTTAAAGTTGTCGTTTAAGTATGGAGACCAATTATTGTAACATACATCACTAACAGTGGAGATATCATATTTCAGCTCATTTAACTCTCAAATCATTCATAATTGTCTAGGAAGTATGAATAGATGGATTGTCTTGAAGAATCAGGAAAGAGCACAGTAAACATTAGAAACATACAACTTAATAAATATTTTGACACTTTTGTCTTCCTATAATTTTAGCACAGAGTTAGACCATGGTCTATTAAAGTTAAACCTGACTTCAGAGTAAGGGCCAATTTTTATAAAGGTCAGCTATTACACAATCTACACTTTGATATTCAAGAGCAATTGAACTAAATATCGACAAGTGACGTTTTTGCCTAACTCTAGAGTCATAATTCTTGCCTAATTCTAGAGGTTCCCACTTTCCCTTTGGGGGATTCCCCATGCCAATAATGGTAAGCCAATATGGCACTGTTCCGGCTTCCTATAACTGCCATCTCCATGGCACTAGCGGCCCATTCAATAGCATTGGGGTAAAACAACCCTTCTGATAAGACAAAGCCAGGGAATGTATTACGCTCATGGTAGTAGGGATACGCTAACCAATCATGGTGGGTTGCTTCCGAATATGACTCGAACAACGAATCCATTTGCGTATCGTTGAGGACACCAGTGGAGAAGATCTTGTAGACTTGTCTTGATGCGTTGAACGTCTCTGGGTTGTAGTCAACAGGGTAGTTCTTGGCAAGGGTCCGGATGTTCAGAGGCACTTCTGCGTTCGTGAAAATCGAGCCCGGGAGTTGGCCTTTGGGCGAGACTCCAAAGGTTGATGGTCGCTGATGCCCCTCGATAAAAGAGGCAACTGTGTGACGGTAATCTCCTGTGAAGTTGGCAGTGATTGGATGATCAAAGCCACTGAAAGCGATACCTGAGAGATTGTCCTCAATGGGTGAAGCAATCATGACAATGTCAAAGACAATGCTCTGGTCACCTTTGGCAGGCTCGTTCCATGTGACTCTGAAGATTGGCTTTTCTGCAGACTTACCAGTTACACGCTCAACAGATTGTACCTGAGACTGCATTAGCGTTGCGCCAGATCTTTGAAGGAGTTGTTGAGGAACACGCTTATTACCACCCTCGATAGACCATAAACCAGGCATAGCACCAGCCAGGGACACCATACCTGGCAAACAAACAAAAATACCAGGAGCTTATTTTAGAAAACTTGTATAACAAATTTGCAATAACAGTTTATAGCTACTGGAATTATCGAATATGATTGGGGACCAAGAATATGAAGGGAAATGAAAGAAGTATCATTCTCCTTAAAGTTGGGAAACTGCTGAATGGTCGACGTCTGCTTGTCATTTTGTCTCATCCCACATGGTATAATCCTACTTTGTCTCCATCCCGGAGCACAACCTACAATTCATTGCGATCCAAATTTCAAGAAATTGTAACAGCATTTGACATCATCATTCCAATCAATAAAGTCTTAGTGATCAGAATAGGGGTAGGTATGATGAAATCAAATTCAGTCTAGTTTGGGCCTTCCGGTAGGAATGAAAGCAAAATCCAATTCAACTCGTCATGACGTCATCATCGGCTGCAACTTGAAGTCAATTTGGACTTTACGCCGACCACAGGGCTCACCGCAAAGCAAAATCATGATTTTATTATATTCTAAAGCAATATGCCAAACTTCAAATAAAGTCATTTTACTTTTTTAAACTTTCACAATCAATGCAAAATGTGATTTTTTTTTTTTCAATGTATTGTATCGGTTCACAGAGTGTGCGCTGGCCTTTAAATAAGTTTGACTACACGTCCTTACTATTTGGTGCAAATGTCATTAGCCCATTTATCAATTTGTCTGATATCCAGTAATAGGTTACACCCATTTTGTATAATATTCACTTGGTCTAACACCATTTGTTATAAATGAAACGGTTTATGAACAAAATTTTCATTTGGCAAATTAGATACAGCATGCAGACAAAGTACACATTAGACCGCGCGTCCCCCAAAAAAATGTCCCTCTGACAAAGGACTGAATTAATTCTAAAATGTGGTAGTATTCTCAAATAAATTTTCATGAGTAAAATGCTTACTTCATGATCTAACTTCTATGAAAATTTCATTGATCGCGCTTCAGTGGTTTTGAATACACCCTCTGTTACGTAACAGTGGTGCATTTTAGCCCATTCCAAGTTTGCAGCATTGATGCATATGTGCATTGTCTATTACAGGTTGACCCCCATTTTTACATCCAGCATCTGAGCAGGGACATTTCCCTAATCATATCCAGTCTCATCAAATCATAAACTTGGGCATGTTCAGAAGGACAAGAAACATAGGAAATTAAGTTTGTTTGATGATTGATCAGGGGAATCAGTACACCAACTTGAAAGAAAATGTGAAAGATGGATGAGTAAAATAAGCTGAAAAATAAAAGAGAATCCACAAATTAATCACCCTTTGCGAAAAAGGAACATTTCCAGAGAAAAATTTGACCTTTTTTCTTTTAAAAAGTTACATTGAATTAACTTGACCACAGTACCTTAACTAAAAAAAAAAAAAAAGTTGAATGCCTCTGGCGGTCTCACCTGCATCACGCGATTGAATATAGCAGCAGTGCTGACTTTGAAAACTACTATCAAATAATTATTCACAAAAAACACCATTCATATAATGAAACAATACTACGTTCATTGACATTTGACCTTGAACATGTGACCTAAAACTTGTCAGTGAAACTTGATTACCCCTATATCCACATTTTATACACTATATCTATAAAATTTGAAAGTAATCACAGCAATCTAATAATTACCTCTAAAATGGCCAAAGTTCAATGACCTTTGACCTTGATCATGTGACGCAAAACTTGCACAGGATGTTCAGTGATACTTGATTACTCTTATGTCCAAGTTTCTTGAATCAGATCCATAAACTTTCAAAGTTATGATGGTAATTCAACAGATACCCCCATAATGGTCAAAGTTCATTGACCTTTGACCTTGGTCATGTGACCTGAAATGCGCACAGGATGTTCAGTGATACTTGATTACTCTTATGTCCAAGTTTCATGAATAAGGTCCATAAACTTTCAAAGTTATGATGGTAATTCAACAGATACCCCCAATTTGGCCAAAGTTCATTGACCCTAAATGACCTTTGACCTTGGTCATGTGACCTGAAACTCAGGCAGGATGTTTAGTAATACTTGATTAACCTTATGGCCAAGTTTCATGAACTAGGTCCATATACATTCTAAGTTATGCTGTCATTTTAAAAACTTAACCTCAGGTAAAGATTTGGTGTTGACGCCGCTGCCGCCGTCAGAAAAGCGGCCCCTATAGTCTCACTCTGCTATGCAGATGAGACAATAAAAACAAAAATGCAGTATTAGGCATGAATTAGGTTTGAAACAGGCATGACCTGTGGTCTTGATCATTGTGCATCTCCCGTTTTCAAACATGAAATGAACTGTCAAATATTGTTTTTGCCCTTCTGAACATGCTCAAGGTTGTGATTTGATGAACCTGGTTAGATCAAGGAGATTTCCCTGGTCAGATCAGGGAATTCCTTGGTCAGAATGGTCAAAAGGGGTTGACATGCTAGAAAGTGCAGAACACTCAGTAGTGCTGCATGCATGCAAACCTGGAATGGGCTGAAAAGCACCACTGTTACATAATAGACTGTGTATTCAAAACCACTGAAGCGAGACCAATGAAAATTTAAATTTTTATAGAAGTAGGGCAATGTTTCCATACATTTCATTGAGAATAATTTTTATTTTTTGGAAGTAATTTAGCCTCATATCAGAGGGACATTTTTTGGGACGCACTGTACAGTACTGTGCATGTGCTGCACGACTGGCTGATGATTGATAGCGTCATGCAATTTATGTTAATGATCTTCGTCATGAAGATGGCAGCGAGTACAGCATGTGACATGACCATCCAACAGCGCCCTCTTGAATCCCGGGAATGCATTACGTCAAACCCCCGTTTGAGAATTTACCGCAGTTCAGATTGCAAACTGCGGTATTTCACCCCATTTTGCATTTGAAAATCTAAAACATCATTTCCAAGCCCAGGGGGCCGTTTCATAAAGCTGTTCATAAGTTAAGAGCGACTTAAAGAGCGACTGGTGATTATCGCCAATGGTGTGTACCATTTACCGCAAGACAGGATCACCAGTCGCTCTCAACTTACGAACAGCTTTATGAAACACCCGCCTGATCAACCCTGCTTGCCCAGGTAATCCCCGCTGTCTCAATTTCACCTCCACAGGCCAGATTATGAGCGTTGAGCCAAGGACGAAATGATAAACAACAGCTGTGCTATTACGTAAGACTTCTCTGCCTGTAGTAGGACCTTCTGAATGAAATTATTGTATTCGATATTTAATCACGTTTTCAAAGGCATATTGTATTCAGAAATTCAATGTTAGTCCTTTTTTAATTTCGAACGAAGAAAATCGACCTCGAAATAAGGAAAGTAAGCGAAAAGAAATGACGGCTTGCTTACCGGGTCCGCACTCAGCACTGCGCATGCATCCCATCGTGTGTGGCCCCCTGCTGTGACTGTATATGCCGGGCTGTTGTGTTATCTTCGGACCGAGGTCAAGAAACAGGTGTTTTGATACTTAAATTGCATGCTTGGGGCAGTAGGGTTTGTCGTACTTGGAGAAGAGAATTTATTGCAAGGGAAACTGGGGTATAGTGTTCTCAAATGGAGGTTTTTCGTCATGTGTACAATATGTACTTAAAATGTTTACCTGCAAACCCCATCATATCCAGGTTCTGACCATAGTTCGCTCTCGTCGCTATGGCAGCCAGCTCTTGGATAAATCTTTCTGAGAAGCCTTCTTCTCTGAGGACAACACCAAGGGGCTTACGAAGCCATCCTATGAACTCCTCCCCTCCCATAGCATTCATGATGCCCTCGATGTCAGTGAAAGATTGTCCGCCATCTTGGAAATCATATATCCTGAAAAATTACAATGATGATTTATATCAAAGCATGTCTGTAACTTCAACGCTCAGTCCCCCAAAATGTGGCTATGACTATCCAATTCATTACTACATGTAGATTATATAAATACCCTGTTTAAAACAGGTAGGTGTTTCATAAACTGTTCGTAAGTTACGACCGACTTTAAGAATGAGTGGTTAACCTTTATTACGCGCGTAACCATCGCCAATGAATACAACATTTACCACAATAAAGGATCACCAGTCGTTCTTAAAGTCGCTCTTAACTTACAAACAGCTTTACGAAACGGCCCCCTGTTATAATGTGGACTGTATCAAACGAAAACGTATACAGGATAAATTGAACAATTTTACATTAAAATGTATTTTGATCAGGTGTCCAATTAAAATAGAAATACACCTGGGGTCCGTTTCATAAAGCTGTTCGTAAGTTAAGAGCGACTTTAAGAAAGACTGGTGATCATTTTTACGCTCTAAACCATTGCCAATGAATCTACCATTTACCACAAGAAAGGATCACCAGTCGTTCTTAAAGTCGCTCTTAACTTACGAACAGCTTTATGAAACACCTACCCTTATCTGCATGATTCTGTATGTGATACAAAAACCTATTCCAAGGCAAGAATTGGACTGAAATCTTCAGGATATAATCTTATATATAACTTCTTGATATCCCTATCCAAAATTTGAAACATACAATATGCTCAGAGAACTTTTCATGAAAAAACAAAAACATTGCCGATAGAGGCCGCTAGATTTGAACATTTGAATTATCAGAGAAAATCTGATTGAAAGAAGAAAAAAAATATTGAAAAGCTACTTCAAGACTTAAAATTTGCATGTTGTATGAAATTAAAAGCGCATTATTACTACTACTGCTACTACTACTGCTGCTACTGATAATAATAATTTTTAAGGTCACAAATCAATTTCAACCTAGATGCTCAAGGCAATCCTCAATTATTGTCCAAATGATAAAATAAGCTAGACAGGCTTAATGATCATTACATTACAATGACAGTTCCCTTTAATCATAAAATGCAATTAGTCTCTAATAACTGTTCAGCAAGACGCTAATTCGATACCTTGCAAATTTGTCAAGTACTTTATCGATGGTCCAATTCAGCCGAAAGATATCAAATCCATATCGCCATAGCATCTTTATAAGTGTTAATATGGAATATCGGCTGGATTTAAATATGAATTCCTCTCCATTGAAGATGCCCAGTGTACCATCCGTTCCTTTGGTTTCTCTCTCTTTCAGTCCTGCACTTATTACAAGAGAGACAGGGAAAGAAACAAAGAGAGAGATATATACATGTAGAGAGAGACAGACAAACACAGAAAGAGGTAAAGAGAGACAGAGGGGGAATAAAGATGTGGGAGAGAGGTTGAGGGAGAGAGTAAATGATGATGACCAAGGTTCGTGTTAGTTCATTTCAAGTAAATCAAGAAAATCAAAAATTGTGTTGGTCAACCACAATTTTCTTTTTCATTTATACCAGACATTTGTAGGCAGAATTTCAGGGTGGGTTTGAATATAAGCAACAATTCCCCATATTATTCAAGTCAACATAGCCAACAGGAACCTGCAGACATTACAAGCTCTGCTTTTTATGCAGGTTCCTTCATATTTCACTTTATCTACTGCCATTATCTTTTGTATTTTGTATGTAATCATATGTATTTTTTGACTTATTATTTTGCTATCTTTTGAAGTATGAAAATAAATTCAATTCAATTCAACAGATGGATTTTGCTCACTCTTATTCATATGAATGTAGAATATGATTTCCTCCTCATATGGCTAGGAACTGTGTGTTTCTTTGGAATAAAACTTACTAGGTGGGTGAACTTTTTTAACAACACGAGTACTGAGTAAAAGTAGTTACTCCTCTTCCAAGTTTTTTAATCAAAGTCAATATCATCCACATCTATAATAAAAACTTAAAGGGGAATCCCGCCTTGGCCATAAAATGTTGTGTTGGGAAGGTAAAAATGAATTAAACAGAATAGTGAAAGTTTGAAAGAAATCGGTCAAGCAATAAGAAAGTTATAGCTGCTTTAAAATTGAGATCACTAATACTATGTAGATTTCAAATTGGCAACTGGGTAAGTAAATTATGACAAGGGGCAAGGACAACTTTCCCATAGGCCATGTACTTTATTATCAGGGATTTGTGGTTTTTCCCCAAGTACACATTCCCCTGGGGCTGTAATCTAAATATAACCCGGGTAGTATATTGTTTTATGTCCTCATGAAAGAAAAATATAATTTGAAATAAAACTTTTGGGAAAAATGACATTTTAGCCATAATATGTATTGGAGTACATGGAAGAGTAGTCCTTGCCTTACATCACTATGACATCCCATATGCGGCCAATTTGAAGTCTCCATTGGTATAGTGATTACCAATTTTTACAACTTTTAAAAATTCATATCTTTCTTGTTGTTTGTCCAATATTGTTCAAACTTTTACCTATCAACTTGTCCGATTTTTCTTTTCCTTAAAAAAAAAGTTTTTATTTGGGTTGGATTCCCCTTTAAAATATTCATAGTTTTGTATCATTTTGAAGACATATCTTTATCTGTTATTTTCATCTGTTTTTATAAGCCAACAATTTTTCTTGTGCTGCTATATGTATGCGGCAAAATAAATAATTATATGAGTCTTACCAAAATCTTGCAAAAATTGTTTCATGTAGAGATTGCGCGGATGGACGATTGATCCGCCCATCTCGTACTGGGCACCGGCAATGGAGACGGTTGCTAGGCGACCCCCGATTGTACCCTTCTCGAAGAGAGTGATGGCAGCATCTTCACCGAATAGATCTCGAAGGAAGAACGCATTAGATGTACCACCAATGCCTCCTCCAACAATTGCTGACAAAAGAAGAATAATCACATATCAGATAGAAGCAGTCGAAAAAGAACTTGCCAAAACATTTGGTAATTTGCTTTTGTATTCTGTAATCACCTCTTGACTACACCGACTCACATGCATACTTACCAACAAAGACTGCAAAAGCAGTAGACTTTGCGAGGGAGCAGGGGAGGGTCTGGGAAAGCGGCCCGCCCAAGGCTAGAGACATTGGAAATTTCGAAATCTATCTCACAGCGCTTTTAGTTCTTGATTTAATGGCTAAATAATTATACCCTATATTTATGTCACATATCAAATCAAATTTCAGCTCTTCAGCTCTTGGTTGCCGTATTGTAAAACTCTATCAAGAAAATTGTCAGCTTGCGCTACATGCCGTCCATGAGAAAAATCTCCGAATATATACGATTTGTTTGCGATTACATAATTTAGGTAAAAATGTTTTTGTTTTTTGTATTAACTCAAAACATGCTTTCCCTGTTCAGTGTGCAAAAGAAGGGACTGATTACATCACCAACTCACTATTTCTTTTTTATTTCATATATGGTTTAGTTATCCTCATTGTCATTTGAAACAAAGTTTTATTCCTCCTGAGAATGTGGAATTGCCATTGCTTTAATATTTTGTGGTTCAATTAAGTTGTTCATTATTGTCAAATCTATAAAAAATTTAGATACCGTACTTCATACAATGAAAAAAAGAAAAAGTGAGTGAGGGACATAATCGACTCTCTCATTTGCATATCACTGAGTGTGTTTATACATATAATTGTTTTGTGAAAAAAAGCGAAACTTTGGAATGTCAAAACTTTCTTATTTTACATCCGATTGTGATGAATTTTTTCAGAGCTATGGTTCTTTGAAATTTCTCTATTGATTCAAATCAACATTTCTCTGGGGTGGACTTGACATTTAACAATTTCTTACAGTCAACTTTCTATTGAGTCCCTGTCCACTACATTTAACAAGTATAGTGTTTATATTGATGAAAAGTATTTTGTTGAATGCAATATTCAAAATGCTCAGGTGACCAAGTTTTTCTGACCCAGTTTATGATCTAACCACTTCCCCAGGGGAGTATGATGCTTTTAATATCAAATTTGGTAGTCAGTTTAAATTATGCATTATGGCGACAATGCTGCATTAATATTTTGTCACAAAGAAGGGTTTCATTAGTTCACAAAGAGTTTCAATGTGGAATAAAAGTTTGTAAAATGGATTTGACAATAAAATTATTGTATTAACCTTAAATACAGAAAAACCTTTGCTGATTTACTTTCTGTAACTCATCAAAAACTGAATAATGGAAAAATGAACACGAATCAATTAAACAAAATAATTAGTTTTAATATATTGGTTTGATAGTTGCCAATAAACTTGGAAATTTTAATTCTAATTTTTTTATTTCTAATTTTTGTAATGAGTTGTAAAACCCAAGCGAGATTTATTTAATGATACATAATAATCATATTTTAAAGAACATTATTAAATTGTAACATAATATGAGGGCAAAGTGCAATATAGAATGGTATAAGATCAAAGATTACAAAACCTGTATGCAAAAATAATTTTTATTTCAGTTTCTTTGTACATGCATGCCTATCAATGTTTTCTGAGCTTTATGGCAAACAGTAACATAGAATTATTTATCAAATCCCAAAACTATCGAATGCGGTTCGCCTGCATATTTAAATCATTCCGAGAAAAGTTTGTTCGTTTCGCTTATTCTGCTATAACTCCCCACTATTTTTAACAGCACCGAAACTGACTTTCTGTTCCTAATGGTTAAATGTTGCTAACTCCCCACTAGTTTTTTAACAATTGTTACCGAGAACTAAGTTTCTGTTTCTACCCGCTATGTTACTACAGTATCTCCCCACTATCTTTAACAATACTGAGAAAGTTTTGATTTTTTATAACCTACGCTCCTAACTCCCACCCAAGGGTTCATTACATGCCACCGCGCACAGAAAAATCAAGCCATAGAAGTCGTGTGTTGTGGACCCAAGAAGTGAGATCCCAGCACGCGCGATCCACTAGTTAGAAATCCACTGCCAAACGCGGTTCGTGGTGCGAGGTTAGTATACTAATACTAACCTCGCAATACGTGTGAGTGCCTAACTCCCCATTATTTTTAACAATACCAATTAAGAACCGAGTTTCTGTTTCTACCCATTATGCTCTAAAAAAAGTCTAACTACCCACTGTTTTTAACAAAACTGAAAACTGAGTCACTGCATTGTTAACAATTTGGCATATGTGCAATAACATTTACGAATTACTGTAGGCAAAAGTAAAGGATTTTTACTCTAAGTTTTTCAAATGACAACGTTGTACCGTATGGGCACTAGTATTCAACCCGGCATAATTCAAAGATTTTGCCAAATTCCCCCAAATATTTAGAAATAGGGAATTTATCTTAATTTCATACCTTTGTTATTTCAAGCAGGGGCGTAGACAACGGGGGGGATGAGGGGGATGCATCCCCCCCCACCTCACAAGGTGGGGGGGATGGCATGTACAATCATCCCCCCCCCCCCCAGGTTTTGGGGAATGATATTTGGTTACTTAATAAGTCATAATGATGATAATAATAGTAATAATAATAATGATAACAATTATAATATTAATAATAATAATAATTATGATGATGATAATAATAATCCTCATCATTATTGTAATTGTGTTTATTGTTATTAGCCGTTATGGTTCCGATTTATTCACAAACTTACAAAGCAGTATTGTTACTCCATGGATCATAGTGATTCTGTTTATGTTTTTTGTATCTGTATGTTAATGAGCCGCCAGCCAATATCCATCTATGGATACTATGCCTGTTTCTTTGAGGTAAAAAAAAAGCATAGTATGTACGTATTCATTATGCTTTATAATGAACAGACATATTGTTATTTCTTTGTTGTTTATGTGTTCTATTCACAAATGGCCACAGAGGCTGTTTTCATTCATAACCACATACCCATATCAAGACAACAAAGACTATACCTGCGTGTACACAGTTGACATTGGTTTTTTTTCTGAAGAGGTGTAACAGCAAAATTCACAGAGATAAATAAATACGTAGTGTGGTTCAATATGCAATACTATGTGTCAGTCCATTCTGTATTCGTATGCCACGGTGTGTAGATCTTGTCGATGTATGTCTGTCCATTCAAGGCGTAGTATGTGTGTGGTGCGCGCCCCGTGTGTGTGTGTGTGTATGTGTGAGGGTGCGTGCGCGCTTGTGTGTGTTATTTTACCTCATTAAGTATGCATCAGATTGCACGATTTCAAGTTCAAAATTGCAAAAGCTCCCTACTGTGGGAGGGGGCACACCCCCCTCCCACACCCTCCCCCCGCTCGGTCGCTTCGCTCCCTCGCTCGGGCGCTTTGCGCCCTCACTAGCGTTGGCAGCCCAGTCATCACCCCCAGGTGTACGAACCTGTCTACGCCACTGATTTCAAGGGTAATCTGTTGTCGGTATTTTCTTTATCAATCTGTCGACTGTATGCGCGGAGGATCGAATTATGTGGCGATGACCTTTTGCACTGAATGGTACTAGTAATAGTAATTCAACCTAGTCTAGTGATGATAGATAGCGAATCTCAAAATGGTTTAAAATGCTAAATCAGATCTAGGTCTATATAAGTCTCTGGCTTTGACTAATTCCCTGTTTGGTCTCATCTCAAATGGTCCAGTCCATAGTCGGATGGAACAAGGGCAGATCGAGAGACAGGGCCATCTTTTATCGCTAGGTTGAATACTAGTGCCAAAAACCATCGCTGTATAATTCGATCGCCCGCGTACAAAGTCGACGGGTTGAAGAAAAAAATAATGCAAAAAGAATAACCAACATTTGCTCTTGGAAATAAGGCAGGTCTGAAATTAAAGTAAATTCCATATTTCTATCAATTTGAGGAAATTCTCCAAACGGGTTGAATACTAGTAGCCTAGTAGTGCCCTTACGGTACTGTACATAAAAATTACAACAACAAAAAATTAATTGTTAACTTCTGCTCAGTTCCGCCAAAAAGAGGTAGAGTTGGCAACTATGCACTCACTGACTCTCAAAACACACACACACGCTGCCCACATGGCACATCGCATTTAAAAATAAATGTAACTCTATGACTAAGGAAATTGGAAAGAATCACCGGAGAGACGCGGCTCGAGCTTTGCCTTTGGTACCCCGAATCGGCGCGGCGAATGGCCGGCCGGCCAGCGCCAACCTGCCTCCCGACGACAGGAATCCGCACCTGCTACGGTACAGTGCAAATGCAATGAAACAGCAAAAGGCCAAATAACTCAAATCATAAACTCACCAATTTTCACGGGACTTCGTTGTTCCCTAAGATTTTCAACACTTTCAAGTGTCTGTAAAGAGTACGACAATGAGCCCACATAGGTACAGAAAATGAACGCTAAAATAGACCAATATGGTATTGGTGACATTTTGACTGAAAATCGGAAAACAAATAAGGATTGATCGCGAGAGTTAGAGAACACGCCCACAAATATTATTCTCAATTCCAGACGCTATCCGCTCACGTCACGTCAAGGAGATTCTTTTTTTTTAAACAATGCCGCATAGCATTTTCATTTATCTGAATGTAGGATAAAATAGCATTGTGGATTAAATGCCTTGCTCACGGGCATAGGTGCCGGGGCCAGGGATCGCACCCCGGACTTTCCATGTAATGATATGCAGCTAGGCGCCTTGACCCCCCCCCCCCCAAAAAAAAAAAATAAAAAAAAAATAAATAAATAAAATAAAAAATCACGCACACCCACTGTAAAAACTGCGGTGTTAAAACTGACACCAGTTGGTGTTAATAGACTCAGAGGACCACACCCCGAGGTGTAAAAATTACACCCTAGAGGTTAAAAATAACACCAAAGCGTGTAAATTTAACAACCAAAGGTGTTGTAATGACACCACCAATTCAACACCGGTGTAAAATAACTGACGTGGTCCTCTAGATACACCGGCCAACACCACAGTTTTTGCTGTGCCCCCTCCCGGCCCACACATACATAGTAGGCCTGTACAACTCACTATTCACAACCATTGTGGCTATAAACGATGTTTATATTTTTTTATTCGAATAAAACTACATACATGTGCTATATATAATCAGCCCTATCCCCTATTTAGAACGTGCGAGTGCGCGAAGCGCGGGCTATTTATCCATAATGGTTAGTCGCGTGTATTTGAGTGTCCGAAAGTCCACACACACAGCTTCACTTGGCAAAGGGAACAGTGGTTTTCATGAACGTAATATTGCAGAAATCTGGATATATCTTTATAACTAATCTCACACCAGATTGATATAGTATGAAAATGTTATCCAATTCCATTAATTTGATGTACAAGTATTATTACAATTAATTTACTATTCAGTTACGTCTCGCTGTTCATTTGAAAGTGTCCATGTTCACATCTCTTGCTATACTATGGCAAACGGTCTGAAAGCGCCCATATTTTCGAGACACCGCGGCACCTTTTTTTTCCCACTAGCTGGAGTATCCCTAAGGGTCAGAAAGGTCGAGATTGATTGTCATCTCTGATGCTAAATAAATTACGTACAGTTTGATGTATAGTGCATATATGACTGGTATAATGGTTACATCTCATTTTTCTCCCAAACTTCGAGATCGAGCAGGCAGAACATGTCATATTTCTGTGTACAACGTCACGTGACTAATGTAAGATAGTTTTTGTTCCTAGACCCTTGATCATTTGAAACAATTAATACATAGTCCATGCAAACAAACTTAATTAACGCATTTAATGTTGAAAGTAACAATGTTCTTGTACTATAAAGCTTTGCCTACTAATATTTATAATATAGCTACAGTTTGAGGAAGCAAATATCGAGTCCGGAACTGATTTTGATTTGCAATAGGGTTTGTGGAAGTATACTATATACTAGCAGGCTAGTATCGTCTGCTACGTAAACCGAATGAGCGAACATGACCGAAACTAACCATTATGATTTATTTATAATTTCATGCATTTGTCCTGGATGATATTTATTAAAACAACATATGGCAGCCCGTAGGTTGAAGCACAATTATATTAATTCAAAAAATCAAATTTGATTACACATTTACATTTGGAGAGTCGAACAATTATTATTAAAAGTAGTGACCTGAAAATATGAAAAGCTATTTTTGTCTCATTCCGTCAGTTTGTGAAGAACCTTTATCAAAGTTACCTTCTTTTGTTTTACTTTTTTAATCAATTAACTGCATGTATTTCTATGACTCAGGTTTATCTGTTATACCATTCATGTCATTTGCCATTATTTTACATTTCGTTCGTTTAGTTGCATGCTATACAGTCAGGTATATCCTATTTTCCTTTTTTATCCGAAAGTAGAGGCCTCATAATCAGGTCACAACCGTGATCCACTTCTTATCGGAGCAGACTATATGTCTTAAAGATATAATCCGGGCTGAAAATATAATATATATATATATTGTTTTTTTAATTAATACGTATATTCACTTAGTAAAATGATTAAACTTCTTCACTGAATCTGACCAAAAGATACGAGGTTCCTGAATTTGAAAGTTAAGCAATAAATTTGATAAATAGAGTTCAATTCACCAAACGCTTAGGAGTTTTGATAGATGAAGAACTGAAATGGTCAAAACAAATTGAAAATGTATGTAAACTTACTCAGAAAAGCATTGGCATAATAAAGAGAGCGAAAAGTTCTTTGCCTGTGCTGTCCTTAAAGTTGCTTTATAACAGTTTAGTGTTGCCAAGATTTGATTACTGTTCTGCTGTATGGTCGAATAGATTTCAATCCCATACAATTAAGCTGCAAAAAATTCAGAAGAGGGCTGCAAGAATTATATTGAACAAGACATACGACACACCGTCGGCTGATTTGTTCACAAGTCTTAAATGGATGACACTAGACAAACGATTTGAGCTCAGTCGCGTTTTGATGATATTTAAATGTGTTCATAATTTAGCACCTTCTTACCTTCAGGTAAACTTAACCAATCCAAATGATGTACATGAACATCATACCAGACAGAGAGACAGTGGATATTTACGCGTGCCCAAGTTTCGCACTGATTGTTATAAGTGTAGTCCAATCGTATCTTCAATATTTGAATGGAATAAGCTTGATAATTCAATTAGAACAGCTCCTTCTGTCATTTCATTTAAGAGAATGTTTAAAAGAACTTGTAATTTATAAATAACTTGCGGAACATCCACTGTTGTGCTTATTTTGTGTTAGCATGACCTTGATGATTTGGTGTATATTATCAGTATTTTCAAGATGTCCTTCTTAATTAATTTGATTTATTGATATTTTATTATACGTCAAACGAGTGCCCGTCTGCGTTTTGTTTGCTGCAAAGTTTGTTAATGTTTCGTTTTACATTCAAATCCTAATGTGAATCTTAATGCTGTAACATTCTGTACATACGTTATGCATTTTGTAAATATGTTTATTGTTATTCAGGGCCCCATGGAAGACCACTACTTATTGGTGAATGGGCTACCCTGTCAAAATATCAGAAAAAATAAATAAATAAATAAATAAAATACATGTATTCTGTGAAAATAGTAATATGCATATTATCATGAATATTCACCAGCGGGTTTTATCATGTCCCCATTTTCCCTTTTCTAATGTTATTACATGAAATCGATTATTTCTTACTTTCATACTTTGCATGTGTCTATGATATGTCTCCCTTAAATCAAAATAAGATGTTAGTAGCAATGAACGTTGTGGCCCAGTGGATTAGTCTTCGGACTTTGAAACAGAGGGTCGTGGGTTCGAATCCCAGCCATGGCGTAATTTCCTTCGGCAAGAAACGGATCCACAATGTGCTGCACTCAACCCAGGTGAGGTAAATGGGTACCGGTAGGAAGTAATTCCTTAAAAAGCTGTGTGCGCTATGAACGCCTAGCTTAGCCGGGTAATATAGGAGCGCCTTGAGCACCTAACAAGGTGGATATGTGCGCAATATAAATACCCTATATTATTATTATTAATAAATTTGAATAAACATATTTTGATAATAAAATACAATAAATGGGAATGTGGCATCAAATTGCTCATTGAATATTCATACAGACATGCATATAACTTTTCTTTCACCGAAATAATGCAAATCTTTATAACAAAACTTTGTTTGTTTAATTATTCTTTATCTGTTCAAATCATAAGATTTTCGACCTGGACTAAACTTTTAACTTTGTATTGCTAAGAAACCCAATGTATCAAGCTAGGATGTCCAGATGATTTTTCAAATACGAGCCGCTGCCCCGTTATGGCTTGTACTTTTAAGTATATATTTAATGCCTAAATTTCAATATTTTTTAATGGTTCATGACTATTTTTTAAAGTGAGGATTTCGTTTTTTTTTTTTCATTTTTCTTGTTGCTAAATTATTTTCAATTTCCTTTCAATCTGCCTGCTAAAAAGATTATTGAATGCCATGAGGTGGGGGAAACGATAGGTCTATTCCACGGAATGAAACAACCTTATCCAGAATACATCATGTTTTTCCAATAGTTTGTAGTGATAACATCAAACAAATTCTAGGAAATACTAGTAAGGAAGTCTGTCAAACCAGGCCACCTTTTCATATTCACAAACTATGTGGATGATTGCAATGTAAAGCGCGTATAAACAAATAATTGATAAGCACGTTATAAATTCAACTCTTCTTATCAGTATTATTATAGCTAATACTGTAATTATTGTCATTATCATAATTATTGCTATTATTTTTATTGTAATGACTATTATAATTATTATCATTATTATTATTATAAATGTTATTATTATTATTAGATTATAAATATTATTATTATTGTTATTATTATTACGTTCATTACTATTTTTTGTTATTATTATCATTATTAATATTGTGGTTTATTTCATCCGGTTTACCATTAGCAGCAACTAGGAGAATCATTCCTTTTGAATGTATATTTTTAAAGGGTTCTCTCAACCTAAAAAAATTGTAAACAACGCAACCGATCCCTCCTAAACTTTGCTGGTAACAAAGCCTAGATGTTGTGATGCTGTGGCCGAGTGTTCTTAGCCGCATGACACCGTGCAAGTCCAGAGTTCGGTTCTTGGCATGCCGCTGAAGATTTTTTTTTTAAATCTCCATCGCCCTTTTCCTATGCATTTTTTAATCCAATATGCGCTCGTGCTAAAAATAATATTAAAGATAAATAAATACAATAAAAGAGAACGACACAGTCCGCTGATAAAAAAAACAGTTCCGAGAATATGCTCACGCCATGTATCTTCCTGTTTCTGGAAACAAGCGTTCTCAGAACTGTGACGCTTTGGCGTGCCCTTCCCTGGCCAGCCGTAAACGCATACGGAAAATAAAAACGCCCCTCATACTCCATTATCCAATCAGGGCGCGCTGATAAACACTGTTCTTCTAAGTGCAATATGCTTTATGCTGTATAGAGTACCGAAGTGTGACGTCAGTTACCATGGTGTCACGGCGGACTGGTTCTAAACAGAGTCGCAGCTGATGACGATCGTCTGAACACATTTGTATTTGCGAATGACTTTGGCTCGTCTGAAAAATAGGTTGCAAGCGATCAATTTCCAATAGCAGCCATTTTCTCCTTTTGAGAAACACATGCACGCTTTCATTCCTGGTTCATTTGCTTAGAACCAGGCCGCCATGGACACTATGGCAAATGACGTCATCGCTTCGGTACTCTATTCATAACTCCGTATTTATGCTCACACCATAGATGTTCTTGGTTTTTTATTGTGTTTTGTTTTGTTTTTGTTTTATTTTGCACTGTCACTTCTCTCACTTTCCAGGGATAGAAGTTAAAAGAACAAAAATGCTACCTGCCCTATGTGGATTGAGCATCACCACGCCTCTTACGCCAGAACGATCATGATAGGCAGTTACTGTAGACCAATTAGAGCATATGTGTAAGATAGATCCGGTACCCAAAACTAATTATATAGAGTGTACTTCATGATTGTTAGAGAGACAGATCGAAACAGAGAGACAAAGGGAGACAGAGACTGACTTTAAAATTTCGACAAAAACTTGAAGCTGCGTAAAACTGCAGTAGTATTGTATTCACATCCGTTTAACGTTATCGGAATTGTAAGTATTTGTTTGTTATTTTTTTGTAAATGTACGTCTTTAAATGGAAACTCAGGGCTCAATAAATAGAGTGAAACTCAAAGAGCAAAAATGCTGAAAATTTGATCAAAATCGGATAACAAATAATGCAGTTATTGAATTTTAAAGATTTGCATTATTCCGTTGAAACAGGTCTCGGCATGCCATGAATATTCATTAGATGGGCTAATGATGCCATATCCACACTTGTTCTTTTGTATTGTAATAATACAAAATTAGGTTTGTTAAAGACTTTTCTACCAAAACCTAAAACAATTGGATTGGCAAGTGAAATAAATTCATTACTTATTTCTTGCTGCAACTTATTTCATCGTAATGGAGACACATCTTTTACACATTTATTAAAAAATGAAACAAATATGATTTCATGTAATAACATAAGAAAGGGTAAAGTTGGGATGTGACATCATCAGCCCCCCCCCCCCCCACGAATATTCATGATGACGTGCATATAACTATTTTCCCAAAATATTGCTAAACTTTGAAATTCTTTAACTTCGTTACTTGTTATCCGATTTTGACGAAATTTTCAGCATCTTGCTCAGTGAATTTCACTCTGTTCATTTAAATATAATCATTTTCAGCCCGGAGCATCCCATTAATGTCTATGGGTCTCACTCTGAAGCCTTCCAAATGTCGTAGTTTATCTATAAAAGTGGTAGTGCGCATACCAGTGTTCCCTTTTTCCTTGGTGATACAATCATGACGAGAATAGTATCCGTAAAAGACACACCTCATAAATTCTTAGGCCCACACATGTCGTTTAGTGCAAAAACAAGTGATATGTACGAATTCGAAAAAACTTGAATTTAGAATCGAAACTGAAACGATTAAACGATGATATATGATTCGTGCAGAATACTTACTTCCTTCAATCCGGTTGTTGTTGACAGTCCACTTTCTCCATTTCAATGTTTTCTTTCATTTTTATTTCCATTTTAAATAACAGAGAAAATGTTGTTCTAAATTTGATTCTTTTTTTATTACATGAAATAGATCACAAGGTGATCAGGCTATGCAATTGTTAAACCTTTGAGCAATATTATCAATCTTGCCAATGAGAAAGGCGTCTTTCCTGACTCGTTAAAGATTGCAAAAGGTGATACCTATTTTTAAGAAAGGAAACAGATTACTTTTAACTAATTATCATCCAATATTAGTTTTATCAGTTTCTAGCAAAATATTTGAAAAAATAATTTACAATAATTTGATATCTTTTATTGATCCAAATGACATATTATATCGTCGGCAATATGGTTTTAGGCAAGGTTATAATACTTTCCATGCACTTATTGATTTTACTGAAAAAATTGCTCAATCTTTTGAAAGGAAGAATTTTTTAACTGGTATATAGTTTAAGACCTTTTTAAGGCATTTGATTGCATTGACCACGATATTTTTAATAATTAAAAAATGTATTTTTACGGTATAAGGGGTATTGCTTTAGAATTAATTACAGATTACCTAAATAATTGAAAACAGTTTGTAAATATTGATAATTTTAATTCTTCTTCTTTAGACATATTTCCTCAAGGATCAGTACTAGAACCCTTATTGTTTCTTTTATATATAAAAATGACTTGCCAAACTTTAGCAATATCTTATCTTTTATCTTATTTGCTGACGATACAAGCCTTTTTCTTGCCAGTAATGACCCTTCAAACGTAGGAGTTTTAATCAACTCTGAACTAAGTAAAGTGCATTCCTGGTTTCTTGCCAATAAATTATTGATAAATCTTGAAAAAATTATAAAACAGGAAAATTAACGAAGACTTGATTAAATTGCATATCAATAACAAAGAAATAAATAAGGTAACTTCATTAAAATTTCTTGGTGTTAAGATTGATAATAACCTTACGTGGAAAGATCATATTAATGAAATATCATATAAAATGTCATGTGCTGTTGGTGTTATGAGTAGACTAAAGTTCACATTGCCATCTTTTATTCTCACTAATTTATATGATACAATGATTTTGCCTCATATAACCTATTGCAATATAATATGAGAAAGCACCGCATCTTATTTATTACATTTTTTTTAATGCAAAAACGTGCAATAAGAATAATCACCAATTCAACATTTCTTGCCCATGCAGACCCATTGTTTCGGAAGCTTATAATTTTGAATATATATGATTTACATCGCTATTTTGTTGCTTGTTTTATGTATTCTTATGTATGTATTTACCTGATATTTTTAATGATTTTTTCACCCTTAATAGTAGTATAAATATGTATTCAACAAGAAATATCAATGACTTTTATCTGCCAAAATAAACATATAATTTTTCTGGAACTGTTATTGGATACGAAGGACCTGTCATCTGGAATTATTTGCCATCTGAATTAAAACTTGCCCCTCACTATTGACTTTTAAACATAAATATAAATAATATCTTGCCAATTCACCATCAGTTTTTAAATGAAATGGAGCCTTGTGGTTTTTTCTTTGTTTTTTTTTTCAAAATGTTTTTCTTTTGTTTGTTTATGTTGATGTTATAACTGTTTAATCACCATTAATTTGTTTTATTTTAACCAATGCGCGGAACCAAGGGGGATTGGCCTCGATAGGTCTTTGGCCTTGCCAATCCCCTACATCCACTGCATGTTGGTTCTACTCTTTCTATTTGTCTTTATATTGATTTGTTTATGTATTGATTGTTTCTTATCGTTCATATAATATTTTATGATGTATATTTTTCATGGATGTGAATAAAGTGAATTGAATTGAATGTACAATTTGAAAAAAGGGTAATAAAAACAAAATAAAATAATAATCACATGTCTTGAAAATTCAGTTCTGAGTTATTCCAAATAATATATACATGCAAGTTGGGTGGCAAAGATTCCTTAAATTAAAGTCCACAATGCTGGCGATGATGAAACTGACGTTGAAACACGATGAATAACAAGAGTCACTGTAACGAGTTAAAATGTCCGTGAAGACGATGTTGATGATGACAAACAGTCGATTTCCGTAATCCACTGGGTGACAAATGTTCTTAAAAGTCGGTTTGATGATCTCTATGAGAATGCCCCTCTCAAAATAACTGCAAACAGTTCATTGATGGTGTGCAAATAATTCCACAAAAGTTATATGTTGTATAAAATATACTCCTTCATGAAGTGTAGACTGAAACTGTGAGTTCTGATCTGAGGATGATCTCGAAGAAACTGTGAGCTTATACATGTATACAGTGTACGTAAATTTTCACTACACTGGAAGCTTCTAGTATTGTCTTTAAAAGGAATATACTACTTCTTTCTAGAACAGTCCAAAGCTAGAAGACTCTAGAATGACCTCAGTAAAATTAACAATGGAAACAACATAGCTAATCCTATATTGTCTTTTTCCCTACCGGCAGCAGGCCCTATTGTCATGATTGTCTGCCAAGAGTCATTGTGAATGATACAAATACCAATCATTACTCTGCCTCATGCCTACATACCAAAGCTTAAATGGGTCATTCTGGAATATTTTATCATGCAATGAACTTCCTTAGAGGAAAAAAACTTACTGGATGAATGTAATTTATCTTACAGCTATTCTTATATATATCAACATGCTTGATGATGAAGACGAGAAGCCCGTCACTTACTCAGTAGCTTCCGCCACTGGTGGAAAGAAGAGGCCAACGGTGAAATGCTATGATCCTTCTGATGGTGATATTCAAAAAATCA
Organism: Lytechinus pictus; assembly: GCF_037042905.1. Lineage (NCBI taxonomy): Eukaryota > Metazoa > Echinodermata > Echinoidea > Temnopleuroida > Toxopneustidae > Lytechinus > Lytechinus pictus. The sequence continues at coordinate 16,317,631 of NC_087250.1, read as the reverse complement.
TCAAGAAGGTTTTGATGGCCATACAACCGGTCATCATACAGACAGTGACGCAGACTGTCAATGTGGCCGTGACAAGTGCGATGGAACAGATGAAACCAACGCCCTTGCCATCTCACACACCTCTACAAGTGAAGCTCGAAATTGACATCGAACCACGGAGCTATAAAAAACGCTTAGAGCAGCACGGTCGGCGGGAAAATGTACGGGTTTACGGTTTACCGGAAACAGATGGGGAGAGTACCACCGACAAGATAGTAGCTCTGGCTAAGAAGATTAATGTTAATATATCCACAGACGACATCAGCGTGAGCATCGTCTGCCCACAACGAAGCGGCGAGGACCCTCTACTCCCATCTCCAACAAGCAAGAACGACATAGGCCCATCATCGTAAAGTTTGTAAGACGAGAGCGGAAAATTGAGCTACTGAGGAGTAAGCGACGCTAAAAGGGATGGTCCAGGCTGGAAATGTATATAGCTCAATAAATAGAGTAAAATTCACAAAGCAAATGCTAAAAATTTGATCAAAATCGGATAACAAATAACAAAGTCATTGAATTTTAAAGATTTGCATTATTCCGGTGAAACAGGTCTAGGCATGTCTTTATGTATTTCATTATATGAAATTAGGTTTATTCAAAAATTTTCTACCAAGAACTAAAACAGTTGGATTGACAACTGATTAAGTGCATTAGTTATTCATTGCCGCAGTTTATTTCATTATAATGGAGACACATCATTTACACATGTATGAAAAAATGAAACATTTGTGATTTCATGTAATAACATAAGACAAAGGAAAGTGGAGATGTGACATCACAAGCCCACCTAATGAATATTCATGACGATGTGCATATAACTGTTTTCACAAAATATTGATACACTTTAAAATTCAATAACTTTGTTATTTGTTATCCAATGTTGATGAAATTTTCAGCATTTTGCTCTGTAAATCTTACTCTATTTATTTAGATATAAATATTTTCAGCCCGGACTATCCCTTTAAGAGAGAACGACCAACTCACAGAGATCTACATTGAGGAAAACCTGTCCAACGAGTCAAGCTTTTCCACGCAATCCGAAGAGCAGAGGGCACCAATAAAGTTTGGACTGTCTATGGCCGCATTCATTGCATTGTTGCAAAGAATGGGAAGGGTGAGAAATACATAATGGAGACAAGTGATGACCTCTTCCGCCTTGGATGGACTGAAGATCACTTTAAAGAACTTTTCACTTTTAAAATAGGACTTTATTAGCAGGTACCATTTAATCTGATGATTTGGATTTGGGTTTGAATAATAACTAAGATATTAGGGCTAAATATATGTGGTCTGAAAAAAAAATGAATTGATATACAAGAATGCTATATTTTGATTTTATATGTTTATTTGAAACTAAAAGTCAATATATTGACCTGCCGCTGATTGACTATACGATGATTTGTAAAGAGAATAATGACAGATCCTCCCCACACCTTGGTGGACACCATGGCTTATGTATCATTTTCAAACAATGTCTGAGAAATTATGTTGGACAACTAGATGTAAATGTTTTCAGAAGTGAATCTGTCTTTTGGCCCAACATGCTCAAAGAGAAGAACGTGCACATGGCATTGATTTTATAATTGGTGCGGTATATATGCAACATGAACATTCTAAATACTATGATGAGGATTTATTTGAAGATATTATATATGATTTAATGAAAATTAATGGTACCTTATGATTGTCAGTTTGTTTAGTATTATAATAGTAGTATAATATTTATTCAAACCAAATCAAGCACAAATAGTTGTACAAAGCACAACATCATATACGTCAGAATGATAGGTTTGGGACCCAAGTGAAGCACAGTTTGTTGACGGGGCCCCTCTACATAGTGGTATATCACAAAAAGTAACATATTTGCAATGGGTATACATTAAAAACAAATGATGTAACAATATAATAGTTGGGGTAGGTTATAAAATAGGTGATGTTTCTGTTTTCCCAGGGTACCAGCTTAAACGAAGCAGGGCGTTCCCCCGAGCATCCCACTAATTCATTAAAATCGGTCCAAAATTGTGAATGCATCAGAAACGCTCATGGAATGACACCGCATGAAATAAGCAGGCGCCCTACGGAAACCGAAACACCACCCTTTTTACCCTTGTATAGACAACCTCTAATAATAAATGCACAAGATGTAATCCCCCCTTTATACACAGGCGTACTCACGCACACACCGGCCCACACACATATATAAGTGTGTGTGTATATATAGATATGTATATATATATATCTATATATATCCATATATAAATGTGAGAAATATACATACACACCCTCTCACATATATTATTTTATATTTGTGTGTGTGTATAATCTATACGTTACAGTGTGTATGTTCATATACATTTTAATGTATTGGTTTCAGTGATAGCGAAATAATTCCGAAAGTTAATGCGTTTTCCCCCGAATCAAGTATTTTCTTACCATAGACACTTAATTGCCCCCCCCCCCCTAAAAAAACGCAATAACTTTCTGAATTATTTTGTTTTATATAATGTATTATGTATGTCTATATATATATAATTAAACATAATATACAAACATATTATAAATGTACAAATACCCGAGTCCACTATATTCATAGCGAAAGTAAAAGAAAAATCGTTGACAATTTATGCGATATTAACTTGAATAACAATAGTATCTAACATGTTTCTGCTATCAAATTTCTTGGAATCACTCTTGACGAAAAATTGTTATGATACTTAAAAAAACCCACGGTGCTATCAGTGTTCTATTCAGGATTTATAGACACTTTATAACACGTCAATATTCGATATATATCCATAATGCTACCATAATTTGACCACATGTATTTTTAATATAGCGCGGTGACTTTTGGTAAACTGCGTTCAAACAAATTTGAATAGAGTTGTTAATTTACAGAAAATAGCTTTACACCTTCTTAACCACTGTTCTATGATGTCATAAAAGTTATATATATAGAGAGATAATCTAAATATAATATGCTTCATGTAAATCTTCCCCGTCGCACGAGCCAGTTTACAACTGGAAGGCAAAATATATTCATTTGAGCCAATCCATTCTCTTTTTTTTTTACTTTGACAGAATTGATTGACAAAAGTGGATGAATGAGTAGCATTGAAATCGATCATTACATAGCACATATGTATATTTAATGCATATATTTGTGCTGTGGGTGTACACTGAGATTTGAAAGAAAATCAAGGAAGAAAAAATTCCTTACCAACCCATGTACAGTATTTGTATTAGCTCCCTCTCTCTCTATCTGTTATATATTGATTATTTTCAGGTTGTGGGAGCGCGATCAGCCTTTGCAACGCCATTGGCCTACACTGTTAGAAAAAAAACAGAAGATTTTACAGAAGAAAAATTAAAAAACAGATTTTACAGAAAGAAGTTACCAAATCATTCTGTACATTGTTAAAATAGGAAAGATTTTTTACAATTTGTATATAATTTTACAGATCTGTTTTATAAAGGGGGAAAACAGTTTTTTACAATAAATTTTTAAGGTTACATACACCAAACATCTATTTTCTGTAATTTTACACAAATGTATGTAAGTTTACACAGTGCAGTATTAAAGATTACAGGTGTTCTCGAGACTCTGCTGCATTATTTTCAGTTTTTTAAGTAATTTTTTTTAACAGCGTATGGCGGCTTACCCATATTCCCATTTGTCTTTTCTTATGCATTTCTATGTAGTGCCTTTACCTGTGTCAAGTGTTTATTTCAGTTTAAATTATATGTTATATCACAACATTTTTCTTTTCCTGTCCTTCCTTTCTGTTTTTCTCTAGCGCTTTATTTCGTTAATTGTTGTTAAGTCATGCTACATGCGTATCCCGACTCAGGCATCTGCTTTCTATACGCCTTATTTCATATACAGTGCACACTGTATTTACAATCTTTATTTTGTAGTATATTTCGTGTGAAAATGGATGAAATGTCAATCAGAAAAAAATAAATGTTTAATTGATTTGAATTGAATTCGGGCGCCTATATAAAAAAAAATGGCAAGTAACATTCCTATTTTCTAGATTGCTAAAATAAGAGTTAGATTGTATTCTTTTATTATAAATCTGTCTCCTTTCTATAGTTAGTGTTGTTATATACTATGTAAACTTACTTTTTTTTTCTTATTTTCTTTCTCCCTGTCTTGGCTTCGTTCTCCCTCTTTCCTCTCTCTATTCCCTTTTCTATGATGATAGTACTATTCTCTTTACCTATTTGAGTCCTATTCATTACACTTTTATAATTTTATTTCCTTCTCTGTCCTTTCTTTCTTTACAACCTTTCTTTAGCTTTCTATCGGTTTTTGCAGTATAGGCCTACGTATTTGAAATGATCACAGTTATTGTCTTGCTAAAATGTATTATACTAATTGTTATCATGTTGAATGTATATATATATATATATATATATATATATATATAAAAAGTTCATTTTGTATCTCATATAGCAGAAGGATATTCATATCTTTATGTAGTGTCAATCATAATTGACAATATTTTGTCTTCTATGTTCTTCATGTCACCTCTTCTTCACCACTTTCTGTTTCTCTCTCTACCTCACTCAATTTTCTCTTTCTATTTGGAGGTCATACCCCCTCTCCCTCTCTTTGTTTCCATTACTCTCATTTTTCTTCTCTCTCTCTCTCCCTCTTTCCCCTTGCTTATTTCTCTCTTCCTCAATCTTCTATGTATGAGATACATCTTTTAATTTGATCTAAGTTTTGATTTAATACTGTAATTACGTTTCTGTTCACTTGCTGTGTTATATCGTACTTCATGAGTTTTTGTAAATTGACCCTTTCAACATGTGCTGCTGGTCATTTGTTATGTGCATATAAACAAATAAATAAATAAATAATAATACATTTCAAATTCTTTATCAATACAGTCGACAAAATGTGTAAGAGTAAAATTGTGCATCACCATTTAAAATGGACTCGCCCATCGTAATTTGAAGGATCATTCTACTTTATCTGATTTGGTCTGAGGGGCTTATATTTACTGTAACAATTGCATATACTTTATCACCTTTATATATTTCAATACTAATTTACATCTCAAGCAGATAGCCACACGACTTTTCCTATATTGCATATATACAAACAAGCATATTGCTCATATACATGGGGGTATATTAAATTTATATTTTTTCGATTACGTGTGTGCCTCTAACTGATGTAAGATTTTCATTAAAGTCATTGTTGTACATGCCTTTTATATTATATCATCATATTTGGAAGCGCCGTGGTGTAGCGGTTCTGACTCTCGCCTTGTAATCAGAGGGTCGTGTGTTCGAATCCCATCATGGCCTAGCGCCCTTTGGCAAGGCGTCAATTCACACTTTGCCACTCTCACCCAGGTGCTAATTGGGTACCGGTAGGAAACAACCGTCATTGTGGTTAGTTTAGCAAGTTTGCACCTGACAGGCTGCCTGGAATGCTATGATCTGAATCCAGTGACCGGGTAATAATAATTGTGAAGCGCTTTGAACAGTCGTAGATTGATAAAGCGCTTTATAAATGCCAATTATCATATTTCTGCCTATTGGTCAATATCATACTTCACGTATTGTTCGACTTTCGTGCATCTTCTTATAAAAGAATTCAATTAGTTGGATGTCTGGATGTGCGTAGTTTTTGTTCGTCGATCCCGATGCTTAATATTTCCCGAAAGAAGCAATAGGCGGGGGGGGGGGAAGGCGGTCTCTACTTTTGTGTTAAAATATCAGTTGATTCCAATTGGAATTCACAATGATTCTTTTACTATAGAGCTATAAACTGGTGCCTGATAATCATTGTTTCACTGCAGTCCACACTGCTAACAACTCATTCCGCATGTGTTTTCATATTTCAATTATACTAAAACATGCTTTCAGGGGGATCCGTTTTATCAATTATTCATATTTTTAAATTATGTATTTAATAGTATGCATGTGGTTTTCTTTTGAAAGCACGTTTATGGCAAAAATGATTTGAAGTGATTAGAAATGTACTTTGTTATAAAAGCCGGCTGTATTTTTCATAAATTTTGACGTGTTTTAAACTTTCAAATTTCCTGCTTCTCACTCTGTGTCATATTCTTCCCTGGACCTCTCTCCCTCTCTCTCCCTTTCTCATTCTCTTTCGCATCTTTTGTGAGGAATCGGATAAAAATCAAAAACATAAAACGAAATTAGATCGATTCATAACGTTTTATACAATTTGATAGATTCATATCAATATGTTTATTTACAAAAGAATGCTCTTATACACTGAAATATTTACTTTACTAGAATACATTACAGAATCTTAACAATATCCTAAGCACTTACACGAGTTGATTCAAAGCAGCGTGGACGAATATAATAATCATGCATAATATCAATTTCGAAGAACTCTGAATTTACAGTCTTGTGCTTGAATGGACTTTAAGCGAACCAGCAAAAACAAAATATTGATTTTCTTGACGGTTAGTTAAACAGAGGAGAACTAAGCATATAAATCTTATTGAAAAGAAAAAACCATGAATTTTATCACATTCATTTCATCATTGGTAAGCTGTGTATTATGTCGCCCTTTCATAGCAAGTATATTTCTACCCGCATCATAAAGTTGTTTATAGTTCGTCAGGTGGAGAATATTATAGGGCTACAATCATTCGATACTTTGATAGGAGTTCTGGAATTTGCTAACCAAAGATGGCAATATACCGGTACTTGCAAATGTTCTTCTTTGTTTATTTTGTGTTATAATATTACAATACGGATCTATATTCCCTGTAATTAATGGGGCTTTCTCAATACTGCTCGTGTGATCATTTGGTCACAATATATATTGCAAACAGTCGCAACGGTTGTGATACCTCCTTCCCATTGTCGTACGATCCTTTTACGAAAGCCACGATTGGCCTTTCGTAAAACCCCCTTTAACAATTGGTGGTGCGACTGCTTACAACCGTTGCGATTTTGTGCAACATATATTGTGACCGAATGATCGTAAACGATCGCACTAGCAATTGTGAAAGCCCCTTTACTGATCGCAAAAAAAAAAATTTGAACCATTCAAATTTTTTTATACGATCAATACGATTGCCACGACTGATCTGATGCGATCTGACTACGATTGCTCTACGATCAAGCACGCCGTTTGAATCGTAGCGTAATTCGTCACAGTGGATACTGGGTATAAGCAGTCGCACCATCAATGGAAGTGGATTAAGATATACATTTTAAAATACGAGCACGTTAATAGAATGGCAAATTATCGCATCAATATTTTACATTGCCTATACACACATGACATGATTCATAATCGCACATTACGTAACTTGAGTGTAGGTAGTGTTGAATGACTATACATAACATACAAACACATGCAGAAGCTCAAATTCTAATTTTAATATGTAATAGTATTCGAATAATTTGCTTAAGGTAACATAATCATTCTCTCAGCCATGTTTGTGATAATATTATAATGATACATAGATAACATATTGCACAAAATTATTTTATTTGATAATATCTTATATATTTTCTCCATCTTTTAGCTATTTACACTGAAAGGTAACTCACAGCATTGCACTATAAATTGCCCTTGGACTATAAAGCCTTTGAAAATTCCCCTTACAGTTAATTACCGGCTATTTATAATACTGTATTTACAAGGCACTTGTTCGTGAATATACAACCGTTGCGCCATATTTGCCCGTTGAGGTCTCTCTTTGATATTGATGAAGAGACATCCACTGCACGGGACAAATACAACGAGATCATTGTATTAAGGAGGGCCAGAAATCAATTACTTTAAGAATACTAGAAGACTCTGTATTGAGTTTCATTGGGTCGAGTTACACGGGCAAACCATCAACTCATCAATTCAACTTGATATAAACAATATTCGGAATGAGGGGGAGTTGCAAGAAAACAATTGCAATCAATCGCAAATTTCATGCAAATTTACAAGTGATATATTAATTATAACTCGAGCAAATCTATGCATACTTGCTGATATAATGAGCAGACAATCAATTGTAAATTTCCAATTTAAAACATGACTTTTACTTCACTTTTGGTCCTAATTAATGTTTTTCAATCAAGCGCAAGTTTTGGAAACTCCCTACAAGCATGACAAGACAGGGCGAGAAGACCCTGATCCCAATCATGCCAATAGAAATTGACTTGATGAATAAGAGCAGATAAGAACGAAAGATCCTCTATCTCGTGATACTCATCAATTTGACTTCTTGAGTGGAACGTTTCATGGAAGGACTCGTTGGACGTTCTATCCAATAAATCCTGTTTTATCTGAGAGTTCCCAAAGTAACAGTGCTCAGAACTCGCCCAATCAAAATCATATCCAACAACTTGTCGAACAAAAGTGATGATGAAACTCTCCCTAGGCTGTTGGAACCAGGATGCCGTCAAGCCGACTTCTAGAAGAAGTGAGGACCCTACAAACTGCGTGTCTTTCTCTTTTAGTATGTCGACTTGCACATAATCTTCTACTTGACTTGAGAAGAGCTTAGACTTTATCTCTCTGTCTGTAATTGTTATTGGCGATACTTTTTATTTTCTTCTCGAATTATCGTACTAACTAATCTTCTTGTTGTTCTATTCCGTTTATCCAAAGACGAAAGCCGCAACAATGGATTAACTATAACACTCTTAAAAAAGACTGGTCAAACCGAAGATTCTCTAGGTTTATATGTCCGACCGAGAAAAACAAATGGCAAAATCAACCAAATCAATGGTTAAAATATACCAAAAATTGGTTGATTTGGGTCAAAATGACGAATCTCTTGGTTGATATTATATCCGATCGAGAAAGAAATGGTCAAAATCAACCAACCAATGGTTACAATATACCAGAAATTGGTTGATTTTTACCCATTTTATTGGTCGGACACCTTAATATCCAGGAGAATGGTCATTTTGACCAATCCTTTTCTAAGAGTGTAGATGAATAATAGCGTCATGGCGTCACATGGCGGAGTTCATGTTAGCAGTGGCGTTCCTTGCTGTGTGACGTTCATAGAATGCCATGTTGGAGATGTTCGAAGAAAATCCATAAAGTCCTCAACGTTCAGAAAAAAAGTCGTGATCAAATCTGCATTATTGAAACGGAGAAAAATTATAGGCTGACTTTTAAATTATCATATCATCAGGTCGTTAATGTTCTCATTAAACACCGTTAATAACTGCTTCCTTTAATGTCCTTCCCCCCAAAAAATCATGCAAACAGTAAGCTAAATCCTATACGATTCGTAGCGATCAGAATTTCAAAGATATAATAACATTTGAGATGAACATTCCGGCCGATAAAACCTTAGCGATCAGAGTTCAGAATAGTGGTAAGGACTTCTGACATCGAAATTCAGTTTAGTTCGATCCTCCCTGTAGGAATAAAAGCAAATTCAATTTCAAATCGCAGTGACGTCATCATAAGCTGCGACTTAAAGCCGATTTGGACTTTACTCCGACCACAGGGCTTGCCGCAAAGCAAAACTGTGATTTAATCATTCCTAACATACTGCCAAACTTCAAATTTACTTCTTGGAATCTTCACATTTGATGCAAAATGCGAAAAAAACGACATCGGATTGCGTAGTGTGCGCTGGCCTCCAAATGTAAGAATAGGATGATAATGGATGACAATGAGAAAGTTATGCCATATTAAAAGTTGCACTTGATAAAACAAAAAATTCAGGTATTAGCACCGAGGAAAACGCAATATTTTCCCATACTCACCATTTATCATTTATATTATTCTTATATTTTACTATTTCGATACATTTTCATTTACATTTGTAATGGTTTGATTTTACTTTAAACATTTGGACTTTAGCTTTTAGAATTACCACAAACTGACGTCATCTAATTCTAAATTGCTACTGGGGGCTTACCGTTATAACTTTTGATATTCTTTAGGCCAAGGCTTTGCATCTCAAATTCGAAAGATTAATGCCAAGGGGCACATCCGGCTCTAGACTTGCCCCCTCCCTGTTGAAAATGAGGACTTTTCTTTGGGGGGCTTGTCAAATTTTCCTCGGGAAAATGTGCCTCCCCTTTTGGAAAATCCGGGATCTACCCCTGGCCAAAGCAATCTTCAGAGTCGCTTAAGCCCCTTTCACAATTGACGTACGACCTGTTTACGACCACCTGCAACAGTTTTTTCTTGTTGTTGCACGATCGATCCCTTGATGTCTTGCGAGCACTCGCAGTCGTTGTAGACGATCGCACAAACTCGAGGTGGTCGGAGGTGATCGTGACTGGTCGCATCTGAACTTTGAACATGTTCAAAATCCAAACGCGATCAAATACGATTGATTCACTCGCAACAGGTCGTACCATCGGTCGGGCGATCATCGTGTGAGTGTTGTTCAACGTTGTACGACTTGGTGCGAGAGGTGGCACAACTAAGTATAGTCGCATTTAGTCGACTGGAGGTCGTACAACACTTGCACATGTGCTGGAGACCTACAGAGACCAGTCTTGCGACTGGGTGCGATAATATGAGACTGTTGCAAGACCGATCGAAATTACGGCTTACTACATTCCACTCCCGTTGCATTCGCATGTATGCGACAGTTCAGCCCCTTTCACAATTGACGTCCGACCAGTTTACGACCGCCTGCAACAGTTTTTTCTTGTTGTTGCACGATCGATCTCTTGGTGTCTTGCGAGCACTCGCAGTCGTTGTAGACGGTCGCACGAACTTGAGGTGGTCGTGGCTGGTCACATCTGAACTTTGAACATGTTCAAAATCCGAACGCGATCAAATACGATCGATTCACTCGCATCAGGCCGTACCCGGGGTCGTACCATCGGTTGGGCGATCATCGTGCGAGTGTTGTTCAACGTTGTACGACTTGGTGCGAGAGGTGGCACAACTACATGTAAGTAGTCGCATTTACTTGACTGGAGGTCGTGCAACACTTGCACATGTGTAAGCGACCTACATGTACAGAGACCTGTCTTGCGACTGGTTGCGATAATAATATTGGCAATAAGACTGTTGCAAGACCGATCGCAACGGCTTACAACATTGCACTACCATTTCATTCGCATGTATGCGACCGTTCCACTCGCAATCCCTCGTGCAACACTCGCATGTGATCGCACGAGCACAATAAGAGCATATGCGACTTACTCTTGCAACGGGGTTTACTGGTTGTTTTTGTTGTACGACAGCTGTTGCAACTGTGAAAGCCTCTGTGCGATTATATGAGATGACTAGCGATTGATGCCTGTTGCAGCCTGTCGCACGACCAAAAGGTCGCAAATGGTCGTACGTCAATTGTGAAAGGGGCTTTAGTGGGGACCCATCAATAAGACATATCAGGGTCCCGTAACACAAATGATGGCGATTAATCGTACGCTTGATTTTCAAAATTATTATGAATCATGTTCGTAAATGCGATACATCGTTAAAATATATTGTGCTTTGATTGTAAAGCTTAGCGATCATAGCGTATAACATATTTTTTAAAGATTTATCGCATTTACTACATTTTCTCAGAGGCGGCTGAACATCAGGCTCGGACAAAGAAAATGGAGGGGCACCTTTTGTCTGCCAAACAATATGTGCCCCTCCACTTTCATTGTATGAACCTGACTTTCCGCCGCCTCTGCATTGTCTAATTAATCGTCAAAATCAGGTTCGATGACGTTTGCTCCGGCGGCAATTGCTCCGATTGAAAATATATACGATACACTAAACATGTAACCTTACCTCCTAAATTAAATAAACCCTAATCCTAGTTATTCTTAGATTATTGTGAACTAAATACTGTTATTACACTCCTAAATCTAACCCTATGACCTCTGAGATATCAAGACCAGGGAAACTGTCGCAGGAGCATGTGTCGTGTCACCTGTGCGGTATGCCCCAGATGAACTTTGATGGCATGGCTATAGTTTTAAATTAGATTTAAAGGTAAATGCTCGTTTTGGTAACGATATCAAAATGAGTTCGTACATTATCCAATGAAATGACCACCAAAGTGTCTGTTTGTATAAATAAAACGCATGTGCCAAAGGATTCTGGAAGAAATTGTGTAATTGCTAAGAAATCAGCAAATAAGCACAGGATTCGGGTAGAGCGTCGGGTCCGACGCTCAAAGCAATAATTATACACTGTCCCACGTGCGCTTATCTGTGTTGGGGAAGTTCAGTCTGAACATTTTTCAGCGTAGATTTCAAGAATTCACAAAGTTCAGTTTATGTAACTGTACCAGATCTAGATCCTCGATGATATACTGACAATCAAGCCTGGTTTTACAGACTTTCTCATGAAATCAGTGTTTACTGCAACTACTGGAATTTCTCTTTAAGTCACGTTCCATATTTCAACAGAGGGTTCCCACCGAATAGAGGACGAAACATAGGGGACCACTGCACTAGGCCATTTATCACGGTTAGGTAAACATGTTTCTATAGCCCTCCAACGGCCTCCAACCTGGTAAATTAAGGATGACGTAACTGGTACGTAAGACTCTCTACTTACGTTTTGTGTGTACGGTAGCTTGGTTGTGTTTACGGTAGGTTGCTATGGTAGTGAGCTCGGTTAACCTTCCCTCTGCGTCGTGCATGTTCATGTTCTACATGCCCGCCATGATGAAGATCATACCCGGGCCCAAGCCGACGAGAACCTTCTGCTCCAGGTCGATGGCCGCGAGGGGGACCACCAGGAAGAGGTCCCGGTGGAGCCATCGGTCTTTCATGCAATCGAGTCTTGGGCCCTTCCGGGGCGGGTGGTTCCAGAGCGTCGTGACTGAAGGGCGGCTCAAGGCCGTCATTACCGAAGGGACGTTCCATGATCGGAGGATGACCGTAAGGGAAGCGAGGTGGAGGAGGCGGTGGTCTCATTGGCTCGAAGATACGATCACGTGATCCGTGATGAAAGTCTGGCATGTGACGATCTACGTGACCACCGAAGTGTGGCGGCCTGTGGAAGTCTGGCGGATAGAGGGCGTCATTGCCATACTGGAAAGGTTTGAGGGAAATTTCGAGTGAGAGAGAGGGGGGAGAAGAAACCATATAAATGGAGTCCATTGTAATTATAATGTATTACAAGAACAAAAAGTACGGATTACGATCGAAACATTGAATCATATTTACACACATTAATTTGGTAGGCAGAATATGCTCATGTAGGCCTACCTAAAAAAATATCATGTAGTCCCTATTAAGCTATTCATCTATTTCTTATCATCATTATTGCGTTCTCTTTTCCATCTTCACCTTTCTTTTCTCATTCTAATTCAGTTCCGTCTACTTTCCCCTCCTTTTTTTTTTTCTTTAATTTTGGTTACTTTCCTTCTCGTCAAATTTCCTTTTTTATTCAATTCAGCATAATTCGATTTAATTTCGAGAATTCGCCCCATTATTTTGGCTGGTGACATTTCAAGCTAGGCCTAATACCCCCTCACCCCATGAACATACATGTTTACATTATTGTCACCCATGTTTTTCTACCAATGAAATTAAACAAGACAAGCCATGACAAATCGAATAGAAAGATGATAGGCCTGCGTGGGGTATCAGTCTTCTCATTCCCAGTGCACACGACAGAGCGAGACTAATCAATTTCTGCTTTGAATTTTAATACCACAAGGTGGCGCTCTACCCTACTACGTGATTGGGGATATTTCTAGGGCAAGAGAATAGACGAAAGATTTTACTTGACTCACCGGGTGACCAGCTGCTGTGATGATCAACGTGGGTTCTGATTGGTTGTTAAGATGAATGTAAAGACCAACCCCAGCACCGATCAGGCAGCCTAACCCAATCAGAATGATTAATAGTGCGCATGCGCATCTCTGTAATGTGCAGACTTCACTCCGAGCCGTCACGAGTGGTTGGTCGTCATCAAAGCTTGATTTATACGCCACCTAGTAACAAGAATGAAATAAAATCTAAAAACGTAATAAAACAATGTATTAAAAAATATGGCAACGAGGAGGGAAGGAAGTTGTCTTCAAGCACAGACTGAGGTTTGACACTTAAACTAGACTCTAGTCTGCTGTGCAAACCCTTCACTGGAGTTAGGGTCTGAATGTGATGCCTACTAATGCTCCGCTTGTGTACTGAAGGCAATTGATGCAGCAAATTTTATATGTGTTAGTCTTTGCGTAGAAACCCACTTGTTGATCAAAGTTTCAATCAGGGTCTGTGCCCTGGCTAGACTCCAAACCCGATATTTGTGTCAAGTAAGATAGGCAGCCACACTATACGTGCTATATGGGTGAATCTAGTCTCGTACTTCATACTATGCATTCTTTATTTTGCGGAAACCGAATGTTTTCGCCTGGTGACTAGGAAAGAAGAAGATAGAAATTGAGAATTCATGTTAAGAAATATTAAGCATTATCCGAAAACGGACGACTTTATTCACATTATTGCTCTGAAAGATCGCTATACAACAAAGAACTCTCGCTTGTCGGTGAATACCGCCATCATTGGTGAGAGATTCACAAGTTACTTGCAAATTAACCCATTGCCTACTGGTGATTTCTGTACAAAGTCTATGGGAATCACATTATTAAGTAGTCAACAGGCTAATCTCAGATTGAGAAATACTAAAATCTGGCGAAAAATCAAGGCTTTAATTGTACTTTCCTGGCACGGGACACACTCCCAAATTTCCTTTTGGCACTTGAGAAAAGACTTACAATTGAAGACGTCACCATATATTATGGATTGGATGCATATAAGACCATCTTTGTTTCCTGAAGTTAGCTATTCCCAATCAACGCCCCACAAGCAATCAGAAACACCTGCTATCTTCTACATTTGTTAGTAGTCATGCTGTTTAATCTACTGGCATTGTGAAAACAAACATTGACATTTTTATTTATGATCTATATTTTTTTCGTATTCATATTATTATTTTATTTCATTGTGATAACGAAATTGATAGGTTGATTCATTTTATCTAATTTGAAATTAAAGCAAAAACTTCATTCACAACATAACATTAAAAATCTGGTAATAACCCTCAATTGTAATCGGTATCTTTTCTGAAACAGAAAAAAGCAATTACAATTTACCTTTAAATTAATCACTCAAGGTCAGGTTGCCCAGAACGCCTAATCCCAAATTTATTTTTCGCCCCCCCCCCCAAAAAAAAAAAAAAAAAATTACTTTAACTGTAAAACAATTACTAAACCGTTTTTAATATGTTATTCTATTGTAATAACCAAATTGGTTAAGTGTCAATCAAAAATGAAATTACTAGGGAATGTTATATTAACCCATTGCCTATTGGAACCTGGTGATTCCTGTACAAAGTCTATGGGAATCACAAAATTCTGCAGTCAACAGGATGACATTTAAAATTTGCTCCCGTGTCAAAAACCCCTGTCCAATTTTTCAAAGTTTAAATTTCTTGTGTTGTCGAAAACAATTCAAACAAAACACGACGAACTTTAACCAAGCGAAACACAGCATGGCTCCTGTTAAAAGTAATTGTCTTAGCCGAAATTTTGGCAGAGCAATGTGGATGAGTCACGCGTTATTATCCAGGGATATAATAGAAGATTGAGAAAATTCTAGAGGCCTTCAAACCAAAACAATTGGGGGAAAATACATAAATCATTGTGAAGATACACAATGAACAAAGCCTAGATTGCAGGGTGGTGTGGGCCTGAAGGCTACGATTCGGGAAAATAGAGAGGGATATTCTTTTATATGTCCTTCTTCTTTATATCAATTTCCATCAATCCAGTGTATTTTGGAACCAGATATGAATAACATATGTTGCGTTTGGTGAGCTGAAAGGGGGCTATTATAGTACGTGTAGGGAGTAGAATTTGTGGCGCACATGGGGTGGGGGTGATGGTTTTGAACATGTCCAAATCCTTTATGCGTGGATATATTATCAATAATAAAAGATGTCAATGGATACACAGGCTTTTTGGTTTTGTTTTGTGTTCATATTGTGCTTATTTCATGGATTGTATTGTGGTTGATAATGGGCGATTTTTAGAGAGAGGTAGTGGTTTGAAGCTATGTTAGGATGCTGAGGATAAGATCAGGTTTCACTGCCCATGTTAATCATTAATTAAAGAGCAGAGAACGTTTGGCTGGAAAAGGGACAGTTGTTGATCAGAAAATTTGGGTGGTGAGAGGATGCATTGCCCATACAGGGAATACATCCTCTCACCTTGTAGTCCAGTAGAAATTTGTCATACCTGGAAAAATTGTTCAGTACAAGGTTTTTTTGTTGATTTGTGTTCTAGATGGATATTGAAGTAAATTCAGCTTGGTTGCCACCTTGGCAACCTTGAGCATTTGTTTTAATTAGCCTAATTAGCATAATCATCTAATTAGCATATTACGATATATAATATGCTACTTCTCTTAAACCGGAAAGATTGAAAACATAAATAATATTATTTTTCTAAGAGGTTCTGTGACGAGGAATCGATTCATAACAATAATTTAAATATATACAGTGAGAGTACATGATTGATTCAAAATAAATACAAAACAAGCAGTGTAAAAAAAACGCATTGTAAATAAATGATGATAACAAAATTGCAATAATAAATAAAGGTTATGAGTGAGAAAACAAAATGACAAAACAGTAAAATTAACATTCTTGCCCTTAATCATTACATCTTTTTATAAATCATTATCATATCCTATATTTACGTTACTAAATATATGCATACATTAAATACAATCAATTCCTTAGTTTCTTTCAAGCAGGAGATAAGTCGTCTAATCCTCGTTACACAATCGTATTATGGGGTCATACAATTGATTTTCACACTTAAAATGCACACAATAATAAGCAAAAGATCAATCTTAGCTATCAACTCTTAGATCATGGAGGTAAAAAGAATGGAATGACAACGATATGCAAATAGCTTCAAATTTCTAAATAAGTACAAAAGAAATACACAGGTGCAATGTAGCCTTTGGTGGCGACCTGTGATGCCGCCATTTTCATGGAAAAACAGAAAATTGATTTTTGGCGAAAATAGATAACTGGGATATTTCCATTTTTATTTGAGCACAAACATAGATATTGAACATAATGAACAAAATATATCAAATGCGTATTGTGTTCTGATATTGGGTAAAATACTGAATGATAACCGTTTCAAAATGTGATAAAACCGAATAATTTGACATTTTTTAATCAACATTTAGATCAATCTTTAAGTTTTGTGTTACGTGGTGCTGATATCTTCATACGATACGACGGCTGATTAGAAACCGAGGCCTTCTCCGGAGAGATTCAACCCACAGTTATATACCCCTGTGCTTAAACTAATTCATATTTGATCTGTGGGGAAATCTATCTTGGCGTATGGATGATCCCACTAGGATAACACCTTGAGCCAAGGAAAGTAATGAATAGATGATGAAATAGATAAGAAAAAGAAAGAAGAAGGAAAAAGAAACATGGGATGTATTGATAAAGAGAAGGCGGTTGGCTTGATGTAACGCGAGATTAATAAGAATATGAGCAGATGAGGAATATGTAAACCAGGCGTCATTCCATTATGTTTAAGAAGGATAAATTATACTGTTTCTCCTAACATTTTTCGCTTTTTATATACAGACATAAGGTTTATACAAAATATGGGGGATAGAAAGAGTGGAGAAATATATTACGCACACTCACACACACATGCCATTTAAAATGGTTGAGTCTTTTAAGCACATTCATCATTCGCAATAGGTTTATTCATTGACCTGTCAATAGCGTTTGACACGAACAATCATACTATACTTTTGTCAAAATTGAGGAACTTTGGTATCCGTGGCACTTCCCTTGAACTGGCAAGTTATCTACAAATCGTAAAAAAATGCATACATATTCAACAGTGTATAGTCCGAATATAAGACAGTAACATGTGGAGTACCACAAGGGTCATTACCTGGCCCACCTCTGTTCATTTTATTTACCAATGACATATATCTCACGTCCAAT
The DNA here is from genome assembly GCF_037042905.1 of Lytechinus pictus. Lineage (NCBI taxonomy): Eukaryota > Metazoa > Echinodermata > Echinoidea > Temnopleuroida > Toxopneustidae > Lytechinus > Lytechinus pictus. Next base: position 16,299,660 of record NC_087250.1, on the reverse strand, counting down.
CTCCTTTCCTTTATCATGTACGCTGACGATACCATCATTTTATATTGTAACAAAAATCTTTATCAATACAGTGTGAAGCTGTTAATACTGAGCTGATAAATGTCTGTAAATGGTTTCGTGCAAACAAACTTACAATAAATTATAATAAATGCAATTACATGATATATCGTTTCTCTACATGGCATATGAATCTCGATTTTCTGAGGAGTACATGGCTTTTAAAAACGTTTCATAAAAATAAACTACTTATTCTTGACTACTTTCTTCCAAACTTTCAGGATCTTAAAACGCTAATTGGTCAAAGCTTTACCATGGTGCTGTTTTCATTCAACGTCCTTTTGTTTTCTATTTGCCTCTTTATCGTCGGTGGAGTCCATAGAGTTTTGAGTGTACTGAACATGGTGAATAATAATGGTACATGTTGTTGGGTATCGCTTTGTCGTTAGAAATGAATCTTGAATATTGTTGTACAAACACTTTCTGAACGGAAGACCACATAAAGAAGCCTTCCCAGGGTCCTGCGTCTGTCATTGTGTTTATCTGACAATCTTCAAGAAATAAGGGGCAGAGGGAAGTGTGTCATGAAGTAATGTTCAATGATCTTTCACTGACAACTGTTACAATCTACTGAAATGCTTGAATCTGATTGGTTGAGGTGGTATTTGTGAGTGAAGATGACTGACAAAGCGGTGCGTGAAAACCTCCCCGAATGATTTCCCCAGTGGATCCCCCTTGCCAACGACATTGAGGGTAGATTCATCGTCATGGTTATACTGTTACCATGGTAACGTCTCCTCAGGTCTTGAGAATTAGGTTGTCAACGGGTATAAGTCACAGATGTGTTTGTGTCCCATTCGTGTCACGACATTTGCTCCGGCGACATTTGCTCCTGTCTTGATATCTCAGCGGGCATAGAGTTTGGAATTAGGATTGTAATATAGATTTTGGTTCAGAATAATGTAAAGATAAGGATAAGGGTTTATTTACTTTATGGTGGTTAGATTTTATTTTTGGCTTAATGTGTAGATTTTCCATCGGAGCAATTGTCGCCGAAGAAAATGCCATATAACTGTTCCATTCTTATTGAATTATTTTCAAGGAATTTCACTATGTTTAAATTCGAGTCACTGAAATACTAAAACAAAACATAAAATGCACTTCAACATTATTTCTTGACAATCAAGATATTCTGGGCACTGACTGGTAGATCTCCCATGCATGTTTTTACTTCACCACATAAACTTCTAAAAACTTAAGACAAGAAAATCAGATAAAACTAAATCCCCAACAGGAAAAAGGTATATGTACAGTATATTTCAATTATGCCACATTCTTCCCTTTCAAGAATCAAAGTGAAAGATAAGTTTTTAAAGAAAATCTGAAGTGGCATTTGAATTAAAAAGCAACGATTCCATTCACACAATTTCAAAATTCAATTCCAAGTGTTAATTCATTAAATGCATATACATTTATAACGCGGTCGCCAACTGTCCTAGTTACGTTGTAAAAGTAGACGAGTTAAAGTCTGCCATCTATAGCTTAATTTTCCTGGATGAGGGGGGTCATTTTCATAACTTATATTTGGTTGGATTCAGGAATGACAAATTAAATCCATTTTGATCCATCACAGAGCCTTATACAAATTCAACTATCATATAACCTTCCTTGCATTAGACTTTAAACCTACGAAGAAAGGGAAAAGGAATGAAGATGGAGAGAGAAAGAGGACGGGGGGGGGGCATTGGAAGAGAGAAAAGCGGAAGAGAGCCAATAGAGAAACAATGGAAATAATGCGTTACTGCATGTGAACAGAGTTTATTTATCACTCATTATAAGTAATAAATAAATGAGAGGAAAGTAGATCGTTCCTGTATAAAACAAAACAACAAATATACATGTATTCGCTGTAAAGCCACATCGTTGAGTGAGTACACCAGCGGGCCAGGCGTCAACTTTTCCTATGTTGCAGACGTCTAACCCGACGATTTGAAATTGCGTGGTTATTTGAATAGGGTTATACTCCTATTTTCCTTCTAACTACCCTTTCCTTCCCTCCCTTTTTTCAGAACTTGAAAAATTACCAATCAGGGAACGCGGAACGGTGTACGTGCGGAGCAGGGGGGGGGGGGGGGACTGTGCATGCTAAAAAAAAATCACAACCGGATCGTAATTATTTTACGTTTTAGTACACTGTTTTGAAAAAAAAAGTATTGTGGGGGTGACCCTCCCCTCCCCGGTTCTGCGCCCCCTGTCAATCACAACCTTTTGCTAACAGTATACTTTGCGTGGACTACAATAAGAAATAAAATCTAATGAGGTAGGTTAATGAACATTAGGTAAGATCCTTCCTTTGTCAGAGGCCAAGGGATAAACGTTGATTACCTTTAATCATTGCCACTTTACTATATTCACGTGTTCATACAGCCTAGATTATCAAATGCATCACTCAAATAGAGAGAAAACTAGCATAAACAGATATCTAATAGTAAAAAAATAAGAATGATATTCCATTCTTGGAAAACTATATATCACCACAAAAGACATTATGAATGTTAATTGTAATAGTATAACATATAATTAGAATCATGCAGGATGCTTAAGGCTATAACTGCTTACTTCGTCAAGGAATGATTATCTGCGTTCATTCACCGCCATACGATACATCTGACGACATGATAATCGTTACAGCGAAGAAGAAATCCCCTCTTAATCCACATTCCATTTCTACTCTGGAAACTTGAGTCGAGTAACCATGACAACCAACCAAATCGATTCCGGGATAAATTTATGAGAAGATAATGTAAGTTATAAGGTGTCATTGTGTCTCTGCTCCATATATCTTACATGTACATACAAACTCGTAAATGTCTATCAATTTAATTAACCAACTGAAGTCACCATCCTTCTATATCCATCCAAACTTCTTAAACTTTTCCCTTTTTTTATTTTTGTAGTATACACTTTCGCCCCTCCCCCAACCTTCCCACAAGTAGAACGTGACATGTATCCTGAGTGCATTAATATGATCGATTTTTTGAAAGCATGGGCCCCTTGGCTGTGTTACCTAAAAGGAATCTTGTACCATGCATACAGTAGAGTCTGAAAAAGAGATAAGGTTCCCAGAAACTACTAAGGGCCTTTTCACACGTAAATTTTGAAGCATCGTTGTAATGATGATTGCTGTTGTAGTCGTGACGTGACTGTGATTATCGTTCGTGATCCTAATCATGTTATAGTTTGGTTTCACACTTGCTAAATATTCGTCATTAGCCTTATTTTTCACTGGAATTATCATTCAAATTACGATTTTTTTTCCGAGTGAAAGGGCAGGTCGTGAGGAAGAAAAAGGGGAAGGTGATATCTTGATTAGTTCTGTAATTATTTAATATGCTAATCTGATTAAAAATTTGCCAAAAAAATTGGCTATTGTATTCTTATTAAGTCATCAAATTTAAGTAACCTTTTGTAGTTCTAGTTGTTCATACAACAATGAATTCGTATTTCTTCTTATCTATATATTTAACCAGTTCATGCTAAAAATAAATCTGAGCATGTTATTCTGTATAGATATATTTTGATAGATGAATGGATATATATATTCATATATGTATATATATATATATATATATATATATATATTTATTTATTTATTTAAATATATAAGTGTGTGTGGGTGTGTGTGTGTACATAAAACCAAATATAGCCCTATGGGCGAAAATTTGATTCAAACTTGTCTCTCTTCATTCATCTTGTGTATTGTACACACACAGATGATGTGGACCAAATCCAACACCCCCCCCCCCCCCCCCCCTGCTTCTACAGTGCGGCAGTTGGCCAAAGACAGCTGTCTGGTAGTGTTTACTAATTAATACACCATTTAACATAAAAAAACCTATTAAATATAAGGAAAAAACGGAATCACAAAATGATAAAAATCTCTAGCTAAAATGGTAGGGAATATACAATCACACTTAGTTTGGAGTAAACCCAATGTGCGTTTGTAAAGTAAAACTGTTGTTGAACGGTTAACGGTACAGGCATTCACTGAAAATAATTGTAATTTCTGTATTTGTCGTTTTACATTGTTATCAAATAAAATCAATCAAAGACAGACATCTTCTGGTGCATATAAATTATGATTGTAGATGTGAAAATATTTCAGGAAAGAACTGTAATAACAGAACAAAAAATGAATATGAAACTGATAAATTTCGGCTAATTTCCGGTTACACGCATTTATGGTGAGCGTGACATAACTTATTTTACACGAAGGCCTCTCATAATGTTATTTTTAAATGTTAACAATGTAATAGGTCGGTGGATATATCTCACCCTGTTCCACTTTTCCCCCAAGACGTTCAATTACAGATCTATTAGGTTCTCTTGGTTGTTGTAGGGATTTATTGATTCATCATAACGCTATTGGCAATACCTGTTCCCAATCTGACAATTATTCTCAACACAAACAGTTAAAACAGGGTAGACGCAAATATCACGAGTTCATATCACTGGCCTCGATTCCCAGTAGAAATGCCACGCGTTAAGATGGTTATCCCGAAGCAAGACACCTGTGTTCACACGCCTACCTATCGGACATGTAACTTTTAAAATGAATAATGATTGTATGTGGAAATTCATCTGGAAATTTATTTACAGAGATTTACTAACAATTGTGAACATGAACATGATCATGCGTATTTTTTTAATGTTGCCCTCCGACGCGTTGGATGCAAAGTATCCTAGTCATCAATTGGGTTAATTATTCATTAATTTATCCTTTCAGATTGATTCCTCATTTAATACACAATAAAGAAAAACAAGAACAAAGATGGGGGAGGTGCTGTCTCGGGGCATCGTATTCTATAAAAATTTGAAAAAGCATGTATAATGATCACATATCGCCTTGTTAGATGGCGATTCGCGGTGGTTCGCCTGTTGAGTTGCGCGCAATCAAAACCCTAGAGACATGTTAGAGTTTGGCCAATTCGTTTTCTGTGGATTACAGCAAGGCGTATTATAATAGTGCTTTGTTCGGCAAGCACGGTTCAAAGGAAGCTGCGAAACTTTGTAACCTACCTAGGATAAACTCCATCATAGCGTGATCTGACTGCATCAAAATTCCGTCGGTAAATTGCCAATTCGTCCACTTACCACATGGTCTACCTTCATTTATTCTAATGCCATTCCTCCATCAACATTTCGCCTACCAACCATTTGGTTCAATCATCACTTCGTCTAAACACCAGTTGTATAGGACCATTTCTTCTCATAACCAGCTGGTCTATTAATCGTTTTATTTTCATTTATTTTGCCCGATTAACATTTGGTCTAATCAGAACAAACTTATGGACTAAATGGCTATTGGACCAACTGGTTCTTGGACGAAATGGCGAGCGAACGCAATGACAATTAGACCATGTGGATATTGGACGAACTGATCGTAGACCAAATGATAGTAGACGAGTTGGCAATTTGATGAATTGGCATTGGACCAAATCAAACTAAACCCAAAATTCGGGGTAAAGCGCCGTAATTCGCCATTTTACTCAGCGATGTGTGATCATGAAGTGTTGGTAGTTGACTAGTTGTCGCCTGGACACCAATTCGATTGGAAACCACCTGTTTCGTCGTGTCTAACCGAGTATGATTCACCATTAATGAGGAAAGATGAGAATCACACTGAGATGACGAGTAGATGATTAAGACCGTAAAGGTCAAGTCCAGTTTTGGAAAAATCCTGGAGCGACTGGATTTGGTCTCTTGTTATATTTAGTTAGTTCGTTGGTTATTTAGTCAGCTGGTTAGACAGTTAGACAGTTAGTTATTCAGTCAGTCAGTTAGTTCGTTAGTTAGTTATTTAGTTAGGTAGTTAGGTAGTTAGAGGCAAAAAGTGAATGATCCAAGACAGCTTATTCAACCCCTTTGATGATCAGATAATGATGCATGATGTAATGATAGTAACGACAACAACAAAAACAATTTCATTTTATTTGGAATTTATAGTATTACACTGTACAGTTTGTAGGTGTCTTCGGTTGTGTTTATTAAAGAAAACTTTCATTTACATGATTTAATACACACGACCTGGAATAGCTGTTTTGTTCTCCTTTCCGGCAAACATGGTTAAATTACCGAGAGGAAATTATAATTTATGTTACCTTTTCTTTTAAAGATGCAAATTATATTACATTTCTGAATATAAATTGCCTTTTTTCATATATTAGTTGGATGCATTATAATGTGTTGATGAATCTGTCGCTCCACCCTTTCTCCCTATCTCTTCCTTACACCCTCCCCTTCCTCTCCCCCCCCCCCCCCCCCCTCTTTCTTCATTTTTTACTCTCTTTCTCTCTCTATGTCCGTGCGTCAATCCAACCTATGTCCACGTCTCTTTCGCATACATAGACACACCGACCCTAACCAATGCTCAAGCACACACACACCCTACCTGTCAGTACCTCACCTCTCCTTCCCACTCTCTTCCCCTCCCTCTCTTTCTCTCTACCCCTCTCCCTTTCTTTCTCCCTCTCCTTCTTTTATACCTCCTCTCTCAGCGCACACACATCTTTATATTTTTCTCTCTTCATCTCTTTCCTCCTCACCCTCTATAGATAATTTGAAAACAATATCCAATTGCCTTCCCGCAATTATCACCCGGTGTGAAATTTCATTGGAACTCGAATAGCAAAAAAGTATGTCGTTCCGAAACCAAGGTCCTACATTCTAAACTTTTGTATATTACATACAGTGTCATAGTACGTCATTACCATGGAAACGTTGATGTAAGAAAAAAAAAGTTCATTTTATCTATAAAAAAAAGGTTTGTAATCTCTATGGAAGGGATGATAACGGGGCTTAAGCCGCTTGGCATCATCTACAGATGTCTGCTCTTCTAGTATGGCATGTCAGGTTTTAAATATTTGATGGCGCAGAGAGAGTGAGATACAACAGCACACTGTTAAAAATGAAACTGTAAAAAACAGTAATTATTACTGGCAGCTGGGACTCACAAAAAGTATAAACTGTGTAATTACGATGGGCTGTAAAAATGCAAAAATACTGGATAACTGTAAAAATATATATATATATATCATTCATTTAACATTAAAAATCGCGGTTAATTTACAAATACGAACACTATTTATACGATATATGCATTGCGATCAACGTAAAAACACGAGTTTGTTGGTATTTTTACAAAGAGTAATATATTTTACTTTGTTTTACATCTAATGTGTAATACATATCACTGCACAAATACGTTTGGTTTGTTAAATCATTGTGTCGTCTGTAAGGTAAACATCCTGTTAATTTCCTAATTTTTCTTTTTTTTTAATTACTAGTATATTTAACAGTGCAGGAGAGGCAAAAGTAACTAAAAATACAGCTTAATTATCATTTGAACAGAGTGACGTAATTATGAAAATACAAATGGTGAAGAAAACTCAGTAAACATTGAGTGATATGCAAGGCAAGGTTGATAATACACATGGGTCGTCTAAGGGATGAAAACAATTGGATTGTGAGTAAAAGTAATATCTACATCAGGGATGAAGACAGCCTCCATACATTCATTGACCACATCAATTCCTTCCACAGGACCATCAAATTCACTTCTGATTTCTCCCAACAGGAAACCCACTTCCTTGATGTTACAGTCCAGAAAAAGTATAATGGTATCACCATTACCCTATACTCTAAACCCACAGATACCCACCAGTATCTCCACTCATCCAGCTGCCACCCCCGTCACTGCAAAACCGGCATCGCTTACAGTCAAGCCCTCAGACTTCGCCGTATCTGCTCCGAGGACCCTGATTTTTCCTTCCATGCCAGGAATTTGCAGAAACATCTCTGTGCCAGGGGCCACGGGGCCAGGGCAGTCCAACTGGCAATTAACAAAGTTCGTTCTCTCCCCAGATCTGAAGTTCTCAAACCAAAAAGTGACAAGGAGACCACCGACAGAATACCGCTTGTGACCACCTTCCATCCCAATCTACCCCCTCTCCGCAAAATCCTGTTTGATAACCACCACATTTTACACACTTCTGATCGTCTCCAACAGGCCGTTCCCGATACTCCCCTTCTAGCATACCGACGGCCACCGAATCTCAGGGACCTCATTGTTCGTGCTGAAGTGCCCTCCCTCACTAACCATTCTTCTCCCATACAGCATGGCACCTTCAAATGCACCAGCAACAGGTGCATCATATGTGAAATACACCTTCACGAGGGCGATACTTTCACCAGCAACTCTACCAGCCTGTCTCACCAAATCAAGGGCAACATCACATGCACTACCACTAATGTTGTATATCTCATCACTTGCAGAGTTTGTAGGGTACAATACATAGGGGAAACCAAGACCACACTCAAGAAACGATTCTACGGGCACAGATCCACCGTCAACACAGCAAAGCTGGACACTCCAGTTGGCCGCCATTTTAACCTCCCCAACCACTCCATCACTGACATGATGCTACAGGGCATCGAATCTTTAGGTACCCGTCCTGACTCAGTTCGTACTAGCAGGGAGAAGCTCTGGATGAGACGACTTCGCACCACCCAACCTCATGGCCTGAACATCCAAGAGGGGAACGACTGATTTTTCTTTCCTATCCACTTTCAATTTATATATACATATAATTTTTCCCCTCAGCTCTTTTGAATAGTTACTTTATAGATTCTTACTCTACTTTCCTCCCATATCTCATACAAGCTCAGCTCCAATTTTTCCTTCCTTATTCAGGCGATATTATAATTATTAAATATATATATATATATTTGTTTTTTCTCCACTCACCTCTTTTAGATTTACCACATTTGCTTATTTACATGTATACTATGGTTTCTTCATAATACACCCCCTCTCTTCTATATTTGCTTTTACCTTTTTAGGCAATTTGCTTCCTCTTTTTCACATATACAGGGTTTTTTTTTTTTTTTTTCCTACTATATAGTCTTGTGTTTTTTTCCCGTCACACCTAGCGGATTACAATATCAGTTACACCATATGTGTATTTATATATTTTTTCATATACATTTCTTTTCTGGATATATTTATATACATATCATTTATAGATACATATTTACACTTACCTTCTTCTCTTAGTTTGTTTAATGCTTTATCATATATACTTATATGTCTTTTGCACATTATCAGTTGTTCCCCATTCTTTTTCTTTTTTTCCCCCACTCTTATGCACCAGTTTATTAAGCCTTTCTTTGTAACCTGTTTGACCCACCTCTCACTAATTCTATTGTTTTTCATCCCATTATCACTGTTTTGTTCCAAATCCTGTTTGATGTTGCCTGCCTCATTATTTTAATCCCTCTTGGCTTGAGGTATTTTACTGGCCTTACTTACACTAACTTCCCTTTGTGTCTGCCTACTCCTTTTCTTTCATCCCCTTCACTAACCTGATTGGTCTTCTCTACTCACTAATGCCCCTTTTGTCTCCTTGTTTCTAGCGTTGCTGTAGCTTGTTTGTGGTCTATATTATGGTTGTTCCACTTTATATGTTTGTCATTTTGCCTCCGACGAAGATTCTGCTAGGATCGAAAGCTTAGGCCCCTTTTTTACTTTCTAATCTACATTAAATCACAGAATTAAAAATAACTAACAAATACAATGAATTGAAATACAATATTTTAGATAAGGAACCTCAAGTCTAGTTTTATGTACACGGTAAAATAAAATAAGACTCAGAAAAGGGAATCTTTTTACTCTCGGTTTAGATAACAACAAATAACATTGCAAAAACATGGAACTATGTATGTATGAGTATATGTATATTATATTACCATACATTTGTGCTATTTCAAATATATGGCAATAACAAAAGATGATTCCTTTTCTCCGTAACCTCATACATGTATATCAAATGTTCTCTCAATTCATTCACAGCATTATTATTAATATGATTATTATTATGATTATTATTGTCATTATCATTATTGTTATTATTATTATTATCATCATCATTATTATTATTATCATTATTATTAATAGCTGGATTTATATTGCGCTTTTTGCTACAATGATATGATACTAAGCGGTTGCTACTATTATTATTCTTATGTATTATTTTTATTATTTTGTTATTTCATTTCTGTTTTATTATTTATTATCATTATCGTTATTACTAGAGTAATTATTATTCTAAGTATTATTATTTTGCAACAATTCATGTAACCTAATGAAAACTCATGTTTCTACCCATCAAAATAACAATAGTTTTACACAATTTGCACTGAATACGCGGGAAAACTGAAGGGTATGGTGCGTTAGTTTCCCGCCAAATCACCAAGACCTTTCGAATTAAAATGCTTTTAGAGGAAAATGGGAATGAGAGATAAAAAGACAAAGAAGATGGAGAATTGAGAGAGACAAAAATAAAGTGAAACAAGCTGTCGGACTAATCAATACTCCATTTGATCTTTTCCTTTCATCTTAGCTCGGGGATGTAACCTCCGTTTTCTAAGCTATTCGATTCCCATTATAAAGGGCATCTAGAGGCCATGGCTTCGTTATTGTCGAGGTCTCTTCATACATTGGAGAAGGTTATTTAGGTCTAAATTTATGTGATCGGTATCCGTGCGTTTGAAAGCCGAGACTAGAAAGGTAAAAAGTTATTACCGATTAAATCTCTCAGACTGGTAATGATGATAATGATAAATAACGAAGGTGATGATGATAATGATGAATAACGAAGGTGATGATGATGATGATGATGATGATACAATTCAATTCAATTAAACATTAATTTATTCATTTTTTCCGATTGACATGTCATCCAATTTCATACAAAATATACAGAGGAATAATTGCATGATAAAACGATGAACGAAAATACATATGTATATGGAAGTAGGCTTATAAACCCAGAAGCAGGTGCTTGTGTCTGAATACACCTATACATAAATAAACAACAATTAACATAAGGGCAATTCCATAAAATGATCAACCTTTTTTTTTTACGTCCGACCCCCATTTTTCTCAAGGCTTACTTAACTTTATAAACTGACCAAGTCGTGGTCCATTGAGAACATTTAACAGACTCTCAAAAAGAACAAGGAATCAGAAAATGTCATGGAGGTCCCGCACATCGGGAGTCGGACGTACATATTTCATGAAATCGCCCATAAGGAAGGGCTAAGAGAAGGGAAAGGAATAGAAGAGAGAAGAAAAGAGATTGAGAGGCGAGCAAGTAGAAGAAGAACGGGCATGAATTACTTCCCATGATACAATATTTATAAACAAAATTAGATACCAGTAGTACAGCAGGCATTAATGATACAAAGTAACAGCAGCAAATGCATAGGTGCTTATTGCAAAATAGAATTGGTTAAGAAACAGGCACGTACGTATTAAAAAAATAAACATTTGTTTACATAGGGATTCAATTGTAGGCAGATATCTTGATTTTTTTAATTGTATTTGAAGCTGCTTAAATAACCAGTATAAATTGACAACATTCAATACACACAATTCCAATATCACAAGCATAGCTTCTCTCGGGATCCTGAAAAGGCATTCATGCTTTATTTAAACTTTGCAGTTTTGCATGTACATGACATGTTTGATTTTGAATAGATTCAATCATGGTTAACATGTTATAATGGTGATGGATTTTTTTATAACCCATTCGCTCGAAGCTACTATTTTCTAGCCCCTCTCTCTTCATTTTTTTCTAACTCTCTCTCTCTCTCTCTCTCTCTGTGTCTTTCTCACTCACTCTCATACACGTACTTTTTTGTTTTGAACATACACACACACACACGCACACACTTACACTCACACAGTCCCAAATCTACATGTATGCCCTTCTTTAACCATGTTAACTGAATGTATGTAATTTCGTTCGTTCAATATACTATCAGACAAGGCTAACTATCCATGTCACAAACAAATTTGCACAGATTCATTTGCAGCGGGTCCGAAGAAGAAGTTCATGAAATATTCACATCGAGTGCACTGCATAATTGATATGGATATAACCCTACACATTTTAATCGAACGATAGGGGAGGTATCATTAACCACCATGCCCATCGTTTCCACTGACAGTTTCTGTTATAAGCCAATCAGAGACAAGGATTTTTCGTAGCTTGTAACAAGTATCTGCAAATCCTTGCGGTCAGATGAAGAGGTGGAAAGGATAAATCCAGTAACAAATTGCTTTCCAATTATAGCAATTCAATTCAGTACGTCTTATGACAAAGTCAGACAAAATTAAGAAAGACATATAGAGCAGATATGAAATTGTAAAGGTCAAATAGTGAATATAGTGACCTAAAAGGCATTTCCCGCTCGATCTATGGTGACTTCAATGGGGGAATAATTAAATAATTTTTGTTCTTTATTTCAGACTCTATTTCAGATCCTATCCGCGTGTGCCGTTTTGTCATTAAAATGTACTGCACTCAACCCATGTGAGGTGAATGGGCCCCCGGGGTGATCTGCCAATTCGTCTACTGCCAACTCGTCTACTCACCACATGGTCTACTTTCATTTAGTCTTATTCCATTCCGTCCATCAACATTTCGTCTAACAACCATTTGGTCCATTAACCATTTGCTCCAATCATCACTTTGTCTAATCACCATTTCGTCTATGACCATTTCGTCTCATAACCAGTTGGTCTAATATCCATTTCATTTTCATTCATTTTGCACAATTTAACACTTAGTTCCGGACCAAATGGTACATGTATATGGACTAAATGGCCATTGAACTAACTGGTTATTAGACGGGTTGGCATTAGACTAAATGAAAGTAGACCATGCGGTGAGTGGACGAACCAAATTTGACGAATTGGCATTAGACGAGTTGAAAAAAAAACCGGTACCCGGTAGGAGGAAACTCCCCGAATGCTTGAACGCCTAGGCAGTAAGGCCCTCCGGGAGAACAGTTTCGGAACCAAAATGGCTACCCTCGGTAAATATGCTTTAAGTATTACTATTATTATCATTAATATTATTATCAATGTTATCATTATTTTTATCATCATCATCATCAATGTTATTTTATTCATCTTTATTATTGTTTTTATTATTATTATCATCATTAATATCATCTTTCTTAGTATATCTTGTTCGGCAGTCAGACTCTTAATCATGTTAAGCATGACATCTCGCTTGTTGAAAAGGATCAATGATTTTTATCAAAAATATAATTTGTGAATGCCAGAATTAGAATTTTTGAAGCAATGATTCATTATTGCAAATATCAAGATACCTGTATCACGCTGTGTTAATTTAAAACAATTTTTTTATCACGAAATTGATTTGTTGGTTTTTTTTTCTCATAAGTCATGTCAGTTCGCTACAGACTGAGACTAGTAATAAGCATATTATAGGGGACGTTTACCATGAAGAAAAGTTTGTTGCAAAATGGCAGAAAAGGGGCGGAAAAGTTTGGTAAAGGTTTGAGGAAAATACATTTAATATAAAGAAAGTTATTAGAATTTAAGTGAAAGGCGTCATAAACGAGCAGCGGCCCCATAATCATATTAAGCAATATTTAATGCATAAATGTCAATTTTCTAAATGGTTCGTGATGACTTATTTTTGTTTCGTTTTAGGAACGGTCTGAAATGATTTGTCTATTGATATACTGAAGGTACAGTAAAAAAACATTTTCAATTTTCTGAAAAATTTCATTTCATGGGTTTTTTACCATAGGGTATGACGAAAAGCTGCTCATATATAACATCACGAATCAAATGATTAATATTCAAATAACTTTTGGCTTTTTGATTATTTTTTTCTCAAACTTTCGGCAATTTTTTTCATTATTTTTTCTGCTATTTTTACAATCATCTTTTTGTCAGGGTGAACTTCCCCTATAATGGTGACGGAACCGAGGTTCCAGCAGTATTACAGGTAAATTGACATAATTATGTCATCAATTGCACGATATTATCTGCATGCATGTGAAAACGTTATACAAAGATATGTTAATTGATTGATTTGATTTGATTTGATTATCAAACAGTATAAGTGTTATATGACGTGTTAATAAGCAATCCTCCTTAGCTTCGCAGTGTGGAGAGGGAAGGGATGTACCTAATCAGGTTTGATCAATACAGGAAATTATTTTTAATGTTTCCCTGCAGGACATGTCGGAGACTGAGATAGAGACACAGAAAGGGAGAGAGGAAGGGGGAGAGAGAGGGAGGGCGGGGAGAGGTGATATACTAACAAGGAGAGGGTGTGTGTGTGTGTGTGCTTGTACATTGGTTAGGGTCGGTGTGTCTGTGTATGCCATGCAGAGAGACGAGGAAAGAGGTTGGATTGACGCACGGACATAGAGAGAAAGAGAGAGTACAACATGAAGAAAGAAAGGAGAGGGGGAAGAGAAGGGGGATCGAGAGAGTGAAATTGTGTGTGTTAATAAATAATGAACATGATAAATTTCACAAGAGAGAGAGATAGGGAATAAGACGGAGATAAGGGTTATATTGACGTATTGGACAGTTGAAGATGCCCTTTGCTGGGATGGTATGAAGTAAATAAGACTATATCCGGTGGGTGTTTCATAAAGCTGTTCGTAAGTTAAGAGCGACTTTAAACGACTGGGGATCCTTTTTCGTGGTAAATGGTAAATTCATTAGCGATGGTTTTGCACGTAAGAAAGGTTCACCAGTCGTTCTTAAAGTCGATCTTATCTTACGAACAGCTTTATGAAACGGCCCCAGGCATGTTTAATGGCGGATTACTGATTTCGCTTGTATATACTATACTTATTAATTCGAAGGCTGGAAATATTCTAATATCAGTGATTACCTTAAACCTAGCTCAGCACAGATCACAATTTATTGCGCGCCATTGCAACTAAAACAAATAACAAAATGTAGTGGATCGTTTCTAACAAAAAAGCTTTACGATGAAACGAAAAAAAGAAGAAGATGCAAAGTGTTTAATGGTATATAAAAATGGATTTCAGAAAAATATCAGTTGTTATTATTATTGAATAGAGAAGATGAAAGCTAGACATTTAATGGGATCCTTTTGTTTGAACCTAAACTCATGTTAACTTATGAACTTTATACCTCTCATCTAAAATCCTTATTGATGTTAATAATAAAAACGAAGAACGATTATAATTATCTTTAATACGGCCATAACAAACGGGTAAATAAGAATTTTAGAATATTAAAAAGTTGAATAAGTTAATGGACTAGATAAATACGAAAAAATTTTTTTTTAGTGTTTTCAATCGTCCCTATTAAGCGCCTATATATTGTCTTGACAATATATTTTATTATTGTTATTATAATCATAACTATTATAAAAAAAATACCATTATTAATGATAATAATAAACAATAACAACAATAATGATTATAAAAATATTATCAATGATAAAAGATAATTAGTATGATTGCATAATTCACTGCAAGAATACTGGTGTTTCTTTAACACCAGCTTTTTATCTACATATCTACAAATGACACATAGGTATGCGATAGCCTTTAAAAAAAAAAAATAGGTGTTGAAAGAGTACTACTTCCGCTATCACCAGATGAACATTTAAACAACACTAATCAGTGTGAAACTAATATTGGTGTGATTATGAATTGGTGTTGATTCAACGCTTTTCTGGTGTTATCAAATACAGTTACCCGGCTGGTGTTAAATCAGTGCAGTGTGTAATAAAGTGAAATAAAGGTGCGAAAGGAATATGGATGCATCGTCACGTCCGTAGGCGAGGAAAATGCCGAATCAAAGTTGCATCTGTCTAATTTGTAATTGAAACCTTATTTTTCAGAGGTCCATTGCTACACTCCATCAGGCAAATAGTTTCTTCAAATTAACTTTCTGCTCCATGTCAATCCCACCAACATCCATTACTCTATTATTGTGATCAGGTGCGGATCCAGGATTTAACAAGGGGGGCACAATTTTTGGATGAAAATTTGAAAGCCCCCCCCCCCCAAAAAAAAAAAGGGGGGGGGGTTCATCTAAAATTGAAGGTCATTTCTCCCGCGAAAAATTTGACAAGTAAAACAAAGTCCTCATTTTCAAAGGGGGGAGGGCACACATGGGTAAAAACGGCATATTGACTATGGCTCTCTAAGGGGGCGGATGTGCCCCCCTGGATCTGCCAATGATTATGATGGTTTATAAACTGCTTTAAAGTCTACGTACAGTATGTAGGTGGCTGTAATAAATCCGTTTGGTCGGAGGTAATCTTGTGAGTCAGTTTGGGAATCAGAAAAGGATTCAGAGGAAACCCCCTGTGATGAGTCAATTAATTGACCGTCCTATGGAGGATGGAGATATGAGGAGTTGCCCCGACTAGAATCGACCCCCTTTCTACATTTCCATTTTCACCTGTTCGCAGTCGCCTTTCCTTCTTCATAAATTCCATTATTAAACTAATGTTTATTACTACAAAACAAAAGGTAGCATACGGCGTTGCTTATAAGATATTTATTTCGTTATATCTTATTAGTATTTTTATTTCCTACTTCTTACTCTTCCCCTTCCTCCCTTCCTTTTTTCGTAATATACTATGGGAACAAAAATACACAGGCCTATCTAACATTTATAAATTATGTTAGATTTGAGCCACACTTTCAGCCTTTACGCTTATATATATTGACATGTCTGACACAAGATATCATTCTTTTTTTTAAAGCTCGGTGGTTAAAAAAAAAATCTTTCTCCAATAGTTCCTAAAGTTCCAGTTGTGATTTACTTATATGGTGGTATAGGGAACCATAACATGACAATTCTACTGTTATCGTTGTCTACTATTTGCTGTATTCATTGCAGTCTTGTAATAATGTTTCTTGGTGAGTACATGTACCTTGCGTTCCCCCTTAATATATACCTTGAAGTATATCATCATGACTAATTCATGTATGGGAGTGAAGTGGATCGAGACAAGGACGCACTTAATATAAACTGCAGCGTGAAGGACATGACGATGTATGGGGGGGGGGGGTAAAAGGAAGATAGGGTGGAAATAAGAAAGGATGAAGGGAGAGTGTAAGGGTTAGGGAACGTGTAAAAAGCAGTTATACATATAGGGACGATGCGGGGGCATACACACCCCACACGGGTACAAAAACATAAAGAGGGGAAAGAATGATGGGGATTGCTATAAACTAGGTTCTTTTTATTGAAATAGATAATATACATATATATATATATATATATAGATATATGTGTGTGTGTGTGTATGCATTTATGTATTTCCTTGACGGAGAACATGTTTCATTATTTCGTTTATATACTGTATATGTATATATATATATATATATATATACACACACACACATACATATATTTCGTCAATAGTATTTGTCAGTATACTTTTAAGTTTGTTATTATACTCCAACATTATGGTTTTACTTATTTTCATGTTCATATTGTGATTGTTTTATTGATTGGAGACAGCCGTCACTTATCTATCTTCTTTCTCTATAAATATGTTATGATAGATAAATGAATGGTTTAACTGAATAAAAATGAATAAAATGGATGAAGGGGAAAATATATGAATTAACAGATAAAATCCGACAAGTCTAACATTTCTCTATTGTTACCATCGTATAAGTAAGAACGTTGTCCTTCAGGTTTCCCTGTATGCATGCACCCCATTGGACATTTTATTTCAAGTTTGAATTATTTTCGCTCCATTTTGATCGTTTTGCTAACAATTCATAAAGTTACACACATTCATGCGGCAAATCGTAAACACAATCGGTGCTAAAAAGGATTTTTAAAAGGGCATCAAGTAAATTTACTTGATCTATACACAACAAAAAAAGTAAGTCCCACCAAAATCAAATTGCTGTAACTTTTGAACGGAATAATTTTGAAATATGATATTTCGTAGGTAGTTTACTACACTCAATAGGCAACTCCTGGGGGGAAATGGAAATTGATCGGTTGAGTCATGCACGAGTAATCAAAGATTGAATAAAAAATGAAAATTTTTGAAAGTCAAAACAGTCGTTATTTTCAGATTGTGTAAATACAAACTTGGGAAAAGGTTGTTTTAATGTGAATTTTATGGTGTTAATGCTGTCTTACTATCCATTAGTTAGCCACTTCACACAAAATTTTGATATCGTATGTTTATGGTTAAGTGAGCACAATTAATGTTTTGTGACGTATCATCATAGGGGTCTATGGCAGTATCCCCTACAACTTGTTAAAACATGTTAAAATTGGAAAATGTTGGTGGCTCCCCCAATTACTCGACCCCTCCCCATTTTAAAATGTTGGATCCACCACTGATTTGTCCATAAATTCAACTGATCCTGAGAAATTGTTAGGAAAAGAATACATTTATGCAGTATAAAGAGTATTCATTCCCAAGTTTTCGAATGTGCTCGCTCAACCATGAAATTGTAAAAAAGTTCGGAAAGTGTGTGGTGATAAAACTGATGGTTGATAAATACAACAGTAATTAAGTCACATTTGAAACCGAATTTGCCCCCATTATTCACGTTACTATCCCTTAAAATGAGTCTGTGACATTGAAAATGCCCCTTTTCCCACTTTGATGCATGCTCACTCATCCATAAATGAACATATCGATTTCACTTTTGCACAGAATTCTGCCCGTAGGTTGATAAAGATAACTGCCAAATGACATTGCTAAAGACAGCCTTGAAAAAAAATTCCACCATATTGAATAAGGGGTCACTTATTCTTAAACATATGCACCCATAGTGAACACAATTTCTATGAGAGAGGAAGTCAACATTTTAACAAAAATGAAATGAGGGCTTGTTTCATGGACGGTTTTTGTTACTTCTGAGAGCAATTTTTTCATGAAACTTCGCACATGGCTTCAGATTAACACTAAGGAGCTTTCGATTGTCTGCGACTGCAACGTAGTCCTAGTTCACCGGATGTGGTGACACCGCTCGTTCAGTATCGCGTTCGTACATTGATGAAAACAAGTTTCGATTTAAGTCGACCTACCCGCACCAGGCCACAGCATATACCAGCGTGATAGCGAGCAGGCCGTGGGCCGATGCTCGGCCGGAGATTCAGGCGTAGCATCACGCTACGAACCAGTTGGGCGACTGTGGGTGCAACATTTGCACTCTTGCGCAAAAAGCCGAAAAAACACAGTTGTTTGGAAATAGAACATCAATTACCTATGAGATATGTAGTGTCTGAAAACAGGACACACTAAATGTAATGGAAAAGCTGGTAACAAGCAGTAATTTGCAGTTTACCAGCCCTGCTGAATCAACGAAACTCGAATGTTGATGCGGCTTCATTCATTTTCATCTTCATACTATAATATTGCATGAATTCATGTTTCGTATTTGAAAATGTATGCCCATTCTGCTTTATAAATGTATTAATTAATTCAATAAGTATAAGTTTGGGATTGTCATTTTTTTCAAGCAATCTGCTTATGATGACAATCCTTCTCCTGCAAATTGTAAATATCATATAGTTAATCATTTTTGTCTGAAATTATCTTTTTAATACTCTTTATTTATGATTTATGCCAAAAATGCTAGCATATTATGTTTATTATGTTATGAAAAATGTATTATACGAATGTTATGGATGCAGAAGAAAACAATAAATCAAATCAAATCAAAATTTTTGCTAGGTTTGGATGACGTCATCATGTACGAACTAGCGCTCGTTCGAGCACTATGACACCGAACGTCAAAACCCTCAAATACGAGTCACAGATTTGGGCAGTGAACGAGAAGGCTCGTCACATATTACTTCGCGCATGCGCAGCGCTCCCGAAATTCCTTAATCTCGTACGTCCACATGGCTCGTCAAAGAAAACGAAAGGTCTCCATCATCCAAAAGGCGCACACACCAAACTAATAATTAGGTACGGCACAGAGTGGGGCCAAGGCCTTAAACTTTCTTCTCATTTTCATAATTTTCGAATATTGTGTGCTCACTGAAGCATTAATCATTGGGATTTTCATAAAAATCAAATCAAATTAACTATGCAAGGAGGTTTGTGACAGATATCCAAAGTTAGCAATTGCATTTTTTCAATAACGTAAAAAAGAGCTAATCACATTTCACATGTTCATTCAAGCGTGAATGTTTAATTTAACGCACTTGAATCATTGAAGCATGTTAATTGGTCATGAACATAACAAAAAAAGTTGAGAAAAGTTCATTTCAGTTACCAAAATGAAACAATACTTGCCTATGATTTTTAAAATTCGTATTTTTTGTTTTCATTAAATGTTCATTGATCCGTGAAACGATGAATATTGTTTAAAATACTCTTTCCAAAAATAAATGTCATCATATTCGATCATTTTTATCGATAGAAATGTGTATAAAATCTAATTATAGCAAATTTTAACTTGTGTTTTTTCAACCGTGAAATTTAGCCTCTTTTCGAAAGTACCGTTTACAAGCCTTCTGACTTTTTGTCATGATGAGAATGTGGAATTCGTTCCAATAGAGTGGAATCAAAATCATGATATTTCGCTTGTGACTTTTGAAAAGTGACAATTTTGCCTTCTGTTTGGGCTCACTGAAGCATGACATGAAAATACGTCCATAACATTTAGTCAGAGGGTAGCTTATAAAATTACCTACACGCTCATATATATATTAAAAACTCGCATTGGTTAGGAAATTATGGATGTTTGTTTAAGGGGGACTTACTTTTTTTGTTGTGTATGTGTGGAACTGAAATAAAATCATGATGATCTGCTGCCAGGAAATGGGAATTTGTAGAGCACCAAGATATTGACATGATTAAGGAAATGTGAGATTTAATTTCACTGTAGTGCGTTTATTTGCATTTTAAATGCATTTCGTTGGATAAGCATAGTACACAGTAGTGCTCCAAACCTAGTAAACCCCACCACAAATGCACTCCACGATGATGAGTGTTGAAAAGAGGCAACAACACTGCACATGTTCGGCGAGCCCAGAGAAACAAACATTATTATTGAATATTAATGTAATATCTCATCACCCGACTTAACAGTAAAATATCTAAACGTGGTAGACCTTGAACACTTTAAATATTCAAATTATGATGGGGTTCACCAACTTTTCAGAACCTCTGTACCTCTATAGTATAATCAATCCATTGTAACCCATTTCTCCTAGTTTCATTTACTATGTTGTCTGATACCATGTGGTGATCTCTCACATCATGTCTAACAATCACACAGAATTATGCTTTAATAACCTGCTTACACGGTGGACGTATGAACAAGGCTTTATATATAAACCATTTATAGTATCAAATCAGAGAGAATTTGATTATTCCATTTGATATATGTTGTTAAAAATGTTGTTAAAAATGATAAGCAAACGCAGTTTTAGCCTGTCACTCTAACAGCTATCGTTTAAACGTTTAAACAATTTGTTTTAAAAGTTTGAACAATTGCTTAAAAGTTTAAGCAATAGCTGTAAGAGTAACGGGCTTAAAAAGCGTTGCTTAATCTTTTTTAGCAACATTTAGGACCTGTTTCACTTCGATGGTAATGGCTTTGGTAATGACTTTGGTAATTAGAGGAAAGAAACTTCAATTACCAATGATAAAGTTGATTGATATATTTAAACCAATGATATATTTTTTTTAATTGCCAATTCAACCTTTAGGCTTCAATCATTTGTAAATCTTCGACTTTTAATATTGAATGAATCTTTTTAAAAATTTGCCTACTTTAAGTTATATAAAAATTATATCATTCAGTAATTTCAGTAGAAGAAATAATCAGTTGTCTTTACGATGGACCAAACGTTGTGGAATGACGTTTGATCCATCGCAAGACAACTGATTATTTCTTCTACTCCATCATGTCCATCTATCGCCAAGATGGACCTCTTCCACATCATCACTCACATGACTCAGTAATTGTTCAATCTTTCTTGAGACTTATTTTGATCAGGCCCTACAATTCATGAACTTGTTTGTCTAAATCTCTAAACTTTGACATCACAATGACGAGACTTGACGTCACAATGGCAATTTCCTTGATAATTATGTTTTTCTCTTGGCGGTGCAACTTTGGTTAAAACTCTATTTGATCTTAGCTTAAAGAGTTTGATATTCCGACAACTTCGCGACAATATCTTAAGTGGTTGAATGCCCCCCTCACTCGCTTGCGCTGTGCCGAAATATATATGAATCAATACAATGCTATGAATAATCACTGTCGAAAATAAGAAAAGAAATCGCTGATAATAGTCATCTTATACAACAATCACAATTGATATGCATTATTCAGCCATGCTTAATAATTAATGTGCGAGTTTTCATTTTGTTGCTTAGTATATTCATGACTTGTGTTTAGTTACAGTTTATAATTAATTAACTATACCATACATAATCATAGATTGGCAGCAACAAGTTTTTAAGATTTATTATTTATTCATTTTCGATTTTATTTATATAAAAAAGTTAATTGAACCTAAATGTATATTCTTCTGTTGGTAAAGAGAGGACGAAATAATGGGGGAAAATGACTTGATAAATTTTCCGAAACAAAAAGTTGATACACTTGACGATAAAGTCGGAAGAAAAATAACTATGAAAAGTAAAATGAAACGATTATTAAAAGAGAGAAACTCACCTCCTTTACAGGGATAAGACAAACATCCGATGACTTATCCTTTTTAGGGTCCTGTTCTACGGAAAATACCGTAGGCTTCACCATGTTTGAGAACTTACTATGTCCCTGACAAATTCAAATAATCGTACAAATAGTCGATTAATTCCAAACAGTGCAATAGTTTTTGCTATCAACCAGCCGCGACGATATGTGCTACGTATAACAAAAAAAATGTATTACCGTACATGCATCGCAGGGGGTACACAAGAACTCTATGATAGGTGCATAGTTCGTAGCATTAGACGTTGCTGGGGATCAGTGATAACGTACCAGGGTACCTTCTTAGTAACGAATGCTAGTCTGATTTTCAGTCGGGTTTCAACTCGTGTGCAGGGATACAAGATAAGTATTAAAAACAAAAACCATAGAGTTAGTTCGTCTCAGTCTTCATCATCTTATTCTCCATCGCTGCTGATTACTTCTTCCCTTGTACTTTTTTCGTTTTGTTAAATCCTATTATTACTTTTTGGCACATTTTGGAGCCCCTAATATTTAATATTTTTCCAATATATACACTGTAAAAAATGAAGTGTTAATTTAGCACTTACAGTGCTTGTATAGTGACTGCACTACTAGTGCTGATTTTCTAGTTCAAATTTAAACTAGAAAATCAGCACTCGTAGTGCAGTCACTATACAAGCACTCTAAGTGCTAAATTAGCACTTAATTTTTTACAGTGTATATAATCTTTTATAACATACATGGCAAAATATTTGCACTGGAAGTACGCAAAGCCATCAGATATATGATTTATTTTAAACTGAAAATTCGTCCTATATATACCAGGTGTAACTATTGACACGCAAATTCAAATTGAAAAATATATTACTGTACAAATTATCGATTTTAGGTCAAACTGAAACTTCCCAATTAGACTAGGTCGACTAATATTAATACATTATTGAATTAATTTTGAAATGAATAGTCTTAATCTTCCAAAATGTGTATTCATCCCTGGTGTAAATTTTTGCATCACACATATTGTACACTGTACAGGGGGGGGGGGACACTAGATTTTCCTCCCTTGACAATAGGTGTGATGCGAGGATTTACGCCAATGGTAGTAATTATGAAATGACATGAAATTAAAAAAAAAAGTCAGTCCCAATATTTCATTTAAACATCTAAATATAGAAAAGTTGGGTAGCCGGCAAAAAACACAGGCACATTCAAAATGTATTTTTCAGTCTTCGAACAAGTTAACTAGAGTTCGAATTTCATGAACATTTTTTTTTATTCATAGCTTCTTTATAGGTTATCACTGATTTTTTAGAATTATGCTCAGAAAAAATTGTTGGGGTTTAATCAAGCTTTAAAATCTCTGGTCGTAGTTCTACCTAACAAAATTTGTAAAGGAAACAAATCTGAAAACCTCGAAAGGTTTGAATTTAGAGACTGTAAACCTCGGTTGGAAGGAGAGTACCACGCACCAACGACGAGGGACGAGTCACTCGACAAACGGATGGATGAGTAAGTGAGGATCGCTTAGTTACCTCGGGATTGGGAAGGGGGCTTGGAAGGGTAATAGACATAACATCTTCACGTATTGGGTAGAGTACTTGTAGGAGGGGTAACAGGCAGGATCGGGAAGTAAGCAAAGAGGGGTAACATAGAGGATATAATCAACAGTTGGAAGGGGTGTTGGAGGGGTAACAGGCAGGATCGGGAAGTAAGCAAAGAGGGGTAACATAGAGGATATAATCAACAGTTGGAAGGGGTGTTGGAGGGGTAACAGACATAATATTTTCAAGGATTTGAAAGGGGGCTTTGAGGGGTAAAAGACAGCCTATCTTCAAAGATTTAGAAGGCTTGGAGGGGTAACAGACAGAATATATTTAAGAATTCGGAAGGGGTATAGGAAGGGTGGGAGACAGAATATCTTTAAAGATTTGAGAGGGGGCTTGGAAGGGGGGGGTAACAGACAGGATATATTCAAGCATTGTGGAGGGGACTTGGAGGGGTAACATACAGAATGTCCTCACTAATTGGGAGGGGGCTTGGAGGGGTAACAGAGAGAAAATCTTCAAGCAATGGGGAGGGGATTCGGAGGGGTAACATACAGAATGTCCTCACTAATTTGGAGGGGTAACAGAGAGAATATCTCAGCATTGGGTAGGGGTGTAGGATGGGTAACAGACAGAATATATTCAATGATTTGAAAGGGGGCTTGGAGGTTTAACAGACAGAATATCTTCAAGGATTTGAAAGGAGGCTTGGAGGGGTAACAGAAAGGACATCTTCAAGGATTGGGAAGGGGCTCAAAGGAATGACAGACAAAATATCTTCAAGCATTGGGGAGGGGACTTGGAGGGGTAACATACAGAATGTCTTCAATAATTTGGAGGGGGCTTGGAGGGGTAACAAAAATAATATCTTTAAGCATTGGGAAGGGGTATAGGACGGGTAACAGACAGAATATATTCAAGGATTTGAAAGGGGGCTTGGAGGGGTAACAGACAGAATATCTTCAAGCATTGAAAAGGGGAATAAGAGGGGTAAAAGAGAATATATTCAAGCGTTTGGAAGGGGACTTAGAGGGGTAACAGAGTATTTTTCAAATCTTCGGGAGGGGACTTGGAAGGATAACAGACAGAATATCTTCAAGGATTGGGAGGGGGCTTGGAGAGAGAATGTATTCAAGCATTGGGAAGGGGTATAGGAGGGGTAACGGACAGAGAATCTTCAATAATTTTAAAGGGGATTTGGAAAGGTAACGGCCAAGATATCTACAATGAGACTTATATATTATGATGATGGAGGAGACAAGTCTTGATATAAATCTATATTCTTTGAATGTTAGAGGTCTCAGAGACAAAGTAAAAAGAAGATGCATGTTTGATTGGTTAAGAAATACACAATATGATATCTTTATTTTACGAGAAACTCATAGTACCGCCGAAGTTGAAAGATATTGGTCAAGTGAGTGGGGATCCAAATGTTATTTTTCACATGGAAAATCGTCCAGTGCAGGTGTCTGTGCTCTATTTAAACCAAATGCTGATTTTAAAGTTTGTTCAATACAAAAAGATGACGCAGGACGGATCCTTCTTTTGAATATTACATATGGTAAAACTACTTTTTCAGTTGTGAATATATACGGTCCAAATAATGATAATAACAATATTTTTATTACTTTACATGAAATGGTAAGAGATTATGCATTTGAACCTTTGATTATTGGAGGTGATTGGAATCTAGTTCAAAACCCACATTTAGATAGAAATCCAACCTCAAAACAATATCACCCTAAATCATTTGATTGCATCGAAACTTTAAAACGTGATTACGATCTAATTGATATATGGCGAGACATGAATCCGTGTAAAATTCAGTATACATGGCAGTCTAATTTTTCTCAAAGCAGAATAGATTTTTTTCTAATATCCAGCTCATTGAGAGACTTTATTGATGAATGTGATATGAAATATGGTTATCGGAGCGATCATTCGGCAATCAGTATCAAAATAAATAGATTGGTTCCAAGGAGAGGGCCTGGATTTTGGAAATTAAATAACTCACTGCTTATGAATGAAAGACGACATAAGAACAACAATAACAACATTTTTAGAGGAAAATGACATATCTGATGTTACAAAAACATGGGAATTTTTTAAATATCATATTAAACAAAAAGTAATCACAATTTCCAAATATGACAAAAATGAAAGAAAACAGAAAATAGAAAAAAAGACAAAAAACATTGATTTTTTTAGACGATTATTACAGCAAGATCCAAATAATGAAGAACTAAAAAAACGTATGAAATGTGAGGAAGCTGATTTGATAAATCTTCATGAAAGTTACATTAAAGGAGTAATGGTCCGCACCAGAGCATTATGGGTTGCGGAAGGTGAAAAGAATACTAAATATTTTTTTAACTTAGAAAAAAGAAACTTTAACAAAAAACTTATAACAAAACTTTTTGTTGATGGAAACCTGATAACGGAGCAAAAAGATATCCTTGAGGAAGAAAAAAATTCTATGAAAATTTATACAAGTCAAATGACACTGCTTTAAGTAACAATGAATTTTGGGACAAAGAACTGAACTTACCTATTTTAGAAGAAGACTTAGCTATGGTTTGTGAAGGCGCTATTACAGAAATTGAATGCTTTGAAGCTCTGATGTCAACGCCAAACGATAAAACCCCTGGGTCAGATGGACTTTCTGCTAACTTTTACAAATGCTATTGAAATGAGCTTAAGGGTATTTTATGTAAACTGTTTAACAAATGCTATAGCGATGGTGAACTTTGCTCTTCTATGAGACGAGGCATTATAACTTTGATCCCTAAGTCTGGGAAGGACACAACACAATTAAAAAAATGGCGACCCCTTTCTCTTTTAAATACTGACTACAACATTTTAGCAAAAATAATAGCAAACAGATTAAAAAAAGTATTACCCTCGATAATTTCAGCAGACCAAACAGGATTTATGAAAGGGAGATATATAGGAGAAAATATTCGTTTATTATTAGATATGTTGGAATATTGTAAGGAAAATAAACGACCTGGATTAGCTTTTTCAATTGATTTTGAAAAAGCCTTTGACTCCATCGAATGGAATTTTTTATTTAAATGCCTCGAAAAATTTGGGTTTAAACAAGACTGTGTAAGATGGATTCGAACCTTATATAATAATATTGAAAGCTGTGTTCTTAATAATGGATATTCTTCCCCGGTTTTTTATATCGAGAGAGGGGTAAGGCAGGGGTGCCCACTCTCCCCATATCTTTTTCTAATAGGGGCCGAAATTTTAGGGGCATTGATAAGACAATCTAAAGAGATACAAGGGATTCAGGTTGGACATAAAGAAATACGATTAAGCCAATACGCAGATGATACAATCATATACTTATCAGCTACGGAGAAGAATCTTGAAAATTGTTGTTCTATCCTAACTCATTTTGGAAATATATCAGGTTTAAACATAAACATAGAAACGAGTAACGTAATACGGCTAGATAGTGCTAAAAATAATAATTTCAAAGAAAGTAAAGTTAAATGGGTAAAAGACGCATTCTCTTACTTAGGAATAAAAATACCTGTTTCTGATGAATTGGACATATACCATTTAAATTTTGATGATAAAATACAACAGGCTGACAATCTACTGAAAGTATGGAATATGAGAACGTTATCATTAGCTGGGAAGATAACTGTCATCAAATCTCTAATAATTCCAAAATTTGTATATTTATTTAGCATTATTCGAAATCCACCAAAACATTTTTTTTATTCTCTCCAAAGTAAACTTTTTCGATTTATTTGGAGTAATAAGAAAGATCGTATAAAAATAAAAATATTGTATAACGATATAGGTGATGGTGGTTTGAAAATGATTCATACATAAACTTTTTGTCAGGCACTGAAAATAGCTTGGGTCAAAAGAATTTTAGACAAAGAAAACGAAGGTAACTGGAAGATGTTATTTTATATGAATATGAATAAGATAGGCGGTGATTATATTTTACAATCTAACTTTACAGGTAAAGATTTGGATAAACGCTTGAATAATTTTTGGAAAGATGTTTTAACTTCATGGTCTCATTACAGATACTTCAACCCAGTTAAATATAAAGATATTTTTAATCAATCATTGTGGAATAATTCTTATATTAAAATAGACGGTAAAACGATATTTTTTTAACAATGGTTTGAAGCAGGTATTTTATATGTAAAAGATATTATAAAGAACAATGGACTATTTAAAACTTTTCATGAACTTCAAGACGACTTCAATCTGCCTAAAAGATGTTATTTGGAATATTTTTCATTGATTTCTTGTTTTAGAAAAGAATGGAAAAATACTTTAAGATCAAGTGTTACAAATGATGAATCTGACGATGTAAATAGTTTAAAGAGATTTATAAGTTATAAGAAGGTAACTAAATCCTGCTATTTAACGCTTATAAAAAAACATTGTTTAGATATATCAGATACCAACCAGTGTAAAAAATGGTCGAATGATTTAAATGTAGATCTAAGTCTTCTGATCCAATGGCAAAATAGATTTTTGACTATTAACTGGGTTACTTTGGATTCAAAAATCAGAATGTTCCAGTATAAGTTTATTCACCGTCGTATATCAACTAATGAGTATTTATTTAAGATAGGTGTGAAGAATTCACCATTGTGTAATTTTTGTAAAACTGAACCACAAACGTTGATACACTTATTTTGTTTATGCCCTATTGTTTCTAAGTTTTGGACGGAGGTAAATACTTGGTTGAATTTCCACAATATAAGTTATCACAAATTTTCAAATATTGACATATGTTTTGGTGTTCCAAGTAAGTTTCAACATCTCTCAAACACAATAATTTTATTTGCAAAATACTTCATTTTCAGAACAAAATGTCAAGAAGGACAACTTTCGTTAGCTATATTCATAAATGAGTTGAAATTTGTTGAAAATGTTGAAAAGTTTATTGCTTTCAAAAAGGGCAAGGAGATGCTACATTATAAAAAATTGAGACCTTTTACTAATTTTGAACCAAGTTGAGACTTGCTTGTATTTGTTATGTATTTTATACTTTATCTTCATTACGATGAATATTGATGTATCTTGATGTATCTTGTTGTACACGATGAATATTGTACATATATTTTGTTTTATTGAAGCAATAAAGATTCAAAAAAGAAAAAAGGATTGTGAATTGTGTATTTGGAGGGGCAACAGCATATTTTTTAAAGGATACTACGTATATAGAAGATTATTACATATACCAGGCATTTTAGCAGATAAATAAATGTCATATTTTTTCGCTCTCTACTTTCGACCCGAGGCAAACGGGGAAAGCATTTGCCATGTTGCCCTCTCCGGGCTTTGCCAATAGGAATACTGTACAAAACAAAATGCAACATTGGTTATATTTCTGCTAGTGAGCTTGCGCAGTAGAAGCCGATTTTGATCGCTAATTCTAGTATTTAGGAGATCTGGGGAGTGTTTCATCAACATTTCCATCCGACAAGTTGTCAGATCTGACACCTTTCTCTGATGTTGATTGGCTGAGAGGTACTGTTACTATGGTAACTGTAGGATAAAATGGGACTTGTCGGATAAAACGTCTGACAAGTCCTTTCATGAAACGCCCCCCCCCCCACCCCCTGGTTAAAACCCGTTTGTGAACATATGCATTGTAGATATTTCGCGGCACAGCCAGTGCATACGCATTCCAGCAAATCAGACCCAAGCGCAATATTTTTTACGCGTTAAAGTGTATTTGCGCGCCATGCATGATGCGCGACTGGGCAGTAACAATTACTTCGCAATTGCTTGACAAGGATTATTAGTTTGTGAATAGCTTGATATCACAAGTAGTGATAAGCACACGACATATAAATTGTTCTAAATAATAGCTTGAATTACACATTATACATAATTATGTAGGTAATAATACGAATATTGACTCTTTTTATCTCTTCTTTTGGGGGGAAAAACAATAAATATATTGCTCTTAAAAGAACTATATAGCCCTCGCCTAAACACTAGGGCCAATATGGCCCGAATTCAAAAAGGTGGTTTTTAAAACCATCGGTTGAACCCATGGGTTATGCAAATTGTCTGTATACGCTTATTTACCGCCCATATTAAAACATGTCCAATGCTGATGCGCGCTTATGTCACAGTGCGCCATATTGACGCCTGTTGCCCTGGTTATCCGCGCGATTTTATTCATTAGTCCACTGTATTAAATAAATCAGTCAACTCTTCAAACAGTGGACTAATGAATAAAATAGCGTACTTAACCATGGCAACAGGCGTCAAATTAGCGCACTGTGACAAAAGCGCGCATCAGCATTGAATATTTTTAATACACGCAGTGAATAAGCGTAACTTATACAGGATATTTGCATAAACCATGGGTTCAACCGATGGTTTTAAAAAACACCTTTGTGAATTCTGGCCTCTAATTCAAAACAGTGGACTCATGAATAGGATAGCGAGGATAACTACGACAACGGGTGTACTAGGGTAATTCATACAGAAAATTTGCAATTTGCAAAACCAATAGTTTTAATAACCACCTTTGTGAATTTGAGCAATATGTTCAAGGATCGTCAACGCGCACACTGCAGTTATTTTTATTGTGAATCAGTTTTTCGGTCAAAGGCTTAAAGATAAATACCAGTTGTGGTGACCATCTCAAAATAAGTTCGAACAGAATGCAATAAAAATGACCACCCAATTTTGGGGCATTATAAATCATAAATATGTGCCAAACAGCTCTGAAAATAGTTTATTTTAATGTTCCAGAATAAGATCAACGATGATATAATTTTAGCAGCATTTAACCTTGTTTTCTGCAACTACTTTCTTTTATATTTAAGATTACGATGTTAATGGAGACATCATAGTATGACATAAGTAGGGCTGTTCAGTAGATTGAATTTCATAATAATCAATTGTTCAAAACTTTACAACATAAGGGAAATCTATTTTCAATTAGATG
Organism: Lytechinus pictus; assembly: GCF_037042905.1. Lineage (NCBI taxonomy): Eukaryota > Metazoa > Echinodermata > Echinoidea > Temnopleuroida > Toxopneustidae > Lytechinus > Lytechinus pictus. The sequence continues at coordinate 16,268,604 of NC_087250.1, read as the reverse complement.
TACCTTAATATCTGTGGTTGGTCTGCAGTCAATGTGACTTAGCGTAAGAAAATTACACTGCCAGTTGTTATGTAAGACGTCTACTTCTACTATTTTTATTAATGCAATAATCGGTTATATCAGCATCCACTTTAAAAAAGACATCCTCTCGATCATTAGCAAACAGACTTCACAAATCAAGTAACCAGCGGGGTACAGATCCATGAATCAAATGCACGACACGCCCATACGCGCGTGCAAACGTGAAATAGTCGGAAATATATACATGAGTGACAATGCCAGCTGTTTTATAACACTTCTACTTCTACTATTTTATTAATGCAATAATCAATTATATCAGCATCCATTTTCAAAAAGACATCCTCTCGATCATCACCAAACAGAGTCAACAAAGCAAGTAACCACCGCGATACAGATCCGCGAATCAAACGCACAACGCGCGCACACGTGCTTGCAAACGTGAAATAGTCGGAAATTATACATGGATGACAATGCCAGCTGTTTTATAACACTTCTACTTCTACCATTTTATTAATGCCATAATCAATTATATCAACATTCACTTTCAAAACGACGTCCTCTCGATCATTAACAAACAGACCCCACAAAGCAAGCAACCACCGCGGTACAGATCCGTGAATCAAACGCACAACGCGCGGAGACGTGAGTGCAAATGTGAAATAGTCGGAAATTATACATGGATGACAATGCCAGTTGTTTTATAACACTTCTACTTCTACTATTTTATTAATGCAATAATCAATTATATCAACATCCACTTTCAAAACGACGTCCTCTCGATCATTAACAAACAGACCCCACAAAGCAAGCAACCACCGCGGTACAGATCCGTGAATCAAACGCACAACGCGCGCATACGCGCGTGCAAACGGAGAATAGGCGGAAATATAATATATATCGTGCCAATAAGTCGTGTCGAAAACACGACACGTACTTATATTAGTCGAGTAATTGCTGTAGATGAGCTTGAACTAGCTGCGGATATTAAGCAGTCGTTTATTCTTAGATTATTGTCATTTATCACGTTCCGCAGGGTGATGACTGGTGTTCAGCTTCTCTGTAACCATGGAAACCAGTGTAATGAGTGGTATTCTGATGTACAGACTTCAAGAGTGTTTACACCTGGGACTATAGGGTAAGTTTTATTAAAAATGTAATGTCAATATATATATATATATATATATTCCTTTGGCTCAGTTATTGAAATTACATTGATTGTAGACCGACTTTATAGCTGGTTTCAACTTATGCACTAATGTCCACTACAAATGAAACCCATCTTCTTTATTAGCAAAACATATGACTATTGTATCAGTATCAAAAATCTGAAACATATCAGAATTATATAAAGAGAACGCGAATTATCTGAAATTTTGTCCATTTTCAAAAAGCGGATTCATCGTAAATAAGTCACATGCACTATACACACAGACCTTCATTTCCCCCCCCTTTTCGGGGGGGGGGGGGATATTTGGAATCATTGAGCAAACACATAATGATTATATATATTTTGGACCATATTTCGCCCTTGATAACTATCACGAAAACATCTTAAAATTCACGATTGAGAGTTTTCTACTTCTCCCAAATACATCACGACTTTCCATTCATACAATCCAGCCATTCAAATTTTGATAACATAAATAGCCCCCCCCCCCCATTGTGTTTTATTTTCAAAAAGTTCATCAATAACCCAACAATATCAGTATCACCGTAACACATTTTATGGTGTTTGCTGAATATAAGCAATCCACGTGCCTTTAAAAAAAATTGTTTTGATTCATGATAAATGGAAAAAGTTTGATATTATTTTTTGTTAGGGTTGACCAGTTGATCATAGGTGATATGCAATGGATGTATGTTGTGTTCGATAATTATAGTAGGTAAGCTGCACGAATGTTTTTTTTATAGGGGTAATCTTTCATACCTGGAACTGATACGTATCATTTTACGTGTGAACTGCTAGATTTTTGTACGAGTTTTTTTTAGATTAAGCCCGCTCAGGGGGTATTTAGAGGCTTATTCCAACCAATGACAAAATAACTTTTATATTCCCGCCCATAATCGAGCAATGTTTAGATTGTAAGATATTCATATATATATATCTATATACTTTAAGAGATTATTTTATTAGCGTATAAATTGCCAGTAATGCATAGCATAGTTTGAATCATCATAAAATATTTGATAATAATGAATTGTTCTTGTGCGTATGTGCGTGCGGGTTTGAGTTTGAAGATTGGTGTGTGTGGGTGTGTGTGTGTGTGTGTGTTTAGACGTAGTGTTGGGGAAAGGAGGGAAAGGGGGTATTAGGAGGTGGGTTTGATATTATTATTAGGTATTTTCTTCTTTTCACCTGCTTAATACAAACAGTGTTCTTGTTTAATGGAAAATTTAGTTTAATGAATGGCTTTAACGGGAAAAAAACTAGAAGAAGAGTGTGGATATAAGTTAAATACAGTGTAAGTGTTCGATGGAAGGTGATCTATTAATCTTTTTCATTCTCAGTATTTGAATGAAAAAGAATCGCCCATGTACAATTTGTATGACTTATTGTAACAATTTTCATGCTTGAACAGTTGAAGAAGGATAAATAAGATATCATTAAAATATGAATATATCTATACATTTACATAAAGTCTGTCCCTTATATAATAAACGAAAATGGTGGATTTTCTTTTTTAATTAATCACAAGTACAAAAGACAAATTACATATCATTTCAAAGTTTTTTTTTACCTGGTGTAACTTTATTCTCGCATGAGTGAGTAAAAAAAAGAAAATAAGCATTTACAATTTAAAGAAAGAACGCCAAGGGGGGGGGGTGTCACAATTTCCACACAAAAAAAATCACATTTCTAATAAAAAGCCATGAAGTATTATGTTGGTATAGTGTCCTTTACCTTGCAGCTGCTTACTACAAAGCGTTTCGCAATTCATTCAAACGATAAAGTTGAGAAATAAAATCGATGAAAGCGCTTTTGAAATAAAATTGGCATTTTTAATAGTTTATTGAACTGGTCCAAAGATGTACTCGACAAACGTTGTTTAGTTTTTGTATACAACACTCTTTATTATACAAGCCTTAACGCAGTTGTTTATTCGAAGTGTAATTTCTGATTCTCACTAAATTTGGCGTGGTTATTTGAACTGTTAAACAATTACTGTAAATCTAATACAGTAAACAGCACTTCATGAATTCTTAAACAGCGATTTTACAGTGTAGCATTCTCCTGGAAAGTTGCTTGACTATAGCAAATCATCTTTGTTGACTTTATTGAATGCCAAGACATCGTGGGTTTAATCTCTTTTCTTGGCAGTATGCATCTTTACGTGAGGGTGTGTGTGGTGAGTGGGGGTGGTAAGGGTATGTGTGGGGGTGGTTAAGGGTGTGGGGGTGAGTGTGTTGGGGTCGATAGGTGTGGGTTTAGGTGGGTGTAAGCTTGTGTGGGTGGATGTGCGCGCGCACGCGTTTGTATGTGATGTTGTAACATCTTATTGTGATATAATCCAAAACATAATTTAAAGGAGATGAAACCTTTCGAACAAGATAGCTTGTGTCATAACAGAAAAATCAAAGAAACAGATCAACGAAAGTTCGAGAAAAATCGGACAAATGATTAGAAAGTTATGAGCATATGAATATTGCGATCACTTATGCAATGGAGATCCTCACATTGGCAATGCGACAAAGATGTGTGATGTCACTTGAGAATAACTCTCCCTATTACTTTATTATATATTTCACTTAAACTGCCTCTTTTATCACATCTATCGGTAGATCATATACTCTTTCTACAGGAGGGCATGTAATACAGATTTTTTTAAAATACATCATGGATAAAGATTTTGCATCACCATTAGAAAAAGCAAAAAGAGACATTTTCGGGGTATTTTTTAGTCCATCAAAGGGAAAGTTGTTCACGTGTGACATCACACATCCTTGTCGCGTTGCCAATTGGAGGATCTCTATAGCATTAGTGATTGCAATATTCAAATGCTCATAACTTTCTCATTATTTGTCCGATTTTTCTCAAATTTTCTTGTTCTTATTCTTTGATTTTCTGTTACGACACAAGCCTACTTGTTCCAAAAGTTTCATTCCACTTTAATGATAATTATAAAATTTCAATCTCAATTATTTTTTGATAATAATAATTATACCCAATATTTATAATGCGCTTTTCCCAAATAGCCCCAGTTATACAGGATGACATACATATAAAATGAAAAACAAAAAAAGTGTTTAGGGACTTCTTAAATGATTGATCTGTTTGGGGTTGTCTTAAGGTAAGAGGGGGTTTGTTCCATTCCATTGACGATGCTACAGTGAAGGTTCTATCTCACGTCTGTGTTCGTTTAGTATTAAGTGGGTCTTCAGAGGATCTACTTCTTCCACGTGGGCACTAGCGTACCTACGGGGGGGCAGGGGGGCAGTCTGCCCCCCTGACGAGCCACAACCCATGCAAAGGACGTATCCCTGCCCCCCCCCCTGACGAGCTTGAAAGACCTTTTTGCCCCCCCCCCCCCCCCTGACGAGCTTGAAGACCTTTTTTTTTTTTTTTTTTTTTTTTTGCTTGTCAAATTTTTTGGCGGACGGTTTTGCCCCCCCCCCTGTGGAAAATCCTAGGTACGCCACTGCACCTGGGACATAAATTTTTAAGCAATCAGACAAATATTTTGGGGCTAGGTTATTGAGTGATTTGTATACCAAAAGAAGTAGTTTTAAAATGATCCGTTGTCTATTAGGGAGGCAGTGTAAACTATGTAACAGGGGTTCAGGAGGTTTGTCACGGCGGACCCACATTTAAATCAGAGTTGCCAACTCTACCGCTTTTGTGAGTGTGGGGTGTCGTTGTAAAAAGAGATAATTTAAAGGTGATTAAACGAATAACTATTAGAAATATCTCCTTTTTGCAATTGTCTCTTTCATTTGCATAATTGTGCTATTTCCACGATTTGGAAGTTTATATTGTGGTATGTGATGGCGTATGAAGGTCGCTAGTCATACGAAAAGAGGGTAACTGGTCATATTGGTAGAATAGGGTCGCCAGTCTTGAAAGGAGAGGAGAGTCTATGGTCAAAATAGGAGGAAAGGTCGTTAGTCATAAAACAATAGCCATGTCCACCAACATAGTAGGTTCCGGTCGATCTTGAGCAATTGTTTAACATAACGAAATAAAGTTTTACTTAAAAAGAATCATAAACTCTGATGTGAGTTGTTTACTTTATCCTGTTCATAGAAAAGCCAGGCCAGCCGGACGAAATTTTGAAATGATACGTTATGATTCATGTTCAAGGGCGGGGTCATCCACATTTTTGGTTCCACGAGCATCAGAAAGCCGAGTACGGGTAGCCCTATAGAGACTGACGTTTCTATAGTAAATTATTGATTTTTTTTTTATTCATTTCACAGAAAAAAAATGTTCAAAGGATGCGCGCGCAATCCAGACACACGTACTCTAAAGATAACAGCAAGGGCGTAGGCGGGGAGTGAGAGCATAACAGATAGAAACAAAAACTAAGTTCTTGGTATCGTTAAAAATAGTGGGGAGTTAGCAGCATAACTGGTAGAAACAGAAACATTTCTGTATCGTTAAAAATAATGAGGAGTTAAAAGCATAACGGAAAAAAAAAATTAGTTCTCAGTATTGTAATAAAAAGTGGGGAGATTGCAGCATAACGGGTAAAATCAGAATTAACTTAGGTCTCCTTAACAATTGTTAAAACATAGTATAGTGGGGAGTGAGCAGCATAAACGTTGGAAACAGAAGGTCAGTTTCCGCTGCTGTTAAGAATAGTGGGGAATATAGCAGAATAAGCGAAACGAACCGAAACTTTTCTCGGAATGGTTACATTTTCCAAATTTGAAGGCATTCGATAGTTTTAGGATTTGATAGTATGTTTAACTGTTTGCCAGTAAAGCTCAGAAAACATGGATAGGCCTTTATAAGCTGTATAAAACAAATCTGCAATAATATTTTTGTCCATATCGGTTTTGTAATCTTTAATCATATTGCACTTTGGCCTCATATTACGTTACAATCTGACAATGTTCGGTAGAATACGATTATTATGCATCATTAATAAATCTCGCTTGGGTTTTACAATTTATTGCAAAATAATATTGAAACTAATCATTTTTTTCGATTGATTCGTGTTCATTATTCCATTATTCAGTTTTGGACGAGTTACAAAATCAGCAAAGGTTTCTTCACATTTTGTTAATACAATAACATTCTTCTATGTTTTGGATAAATTCGTTTTAATTTCTTCATATGGAATGGCATGATATTAGCAGGTTAATTAGTTCTACAAAATATTTGTCCTTTATTTAGCGAGCATGGCGAATGTGGTAACAGTTTACATGATTATGATAGCAGATGATTTCAAATTAAGAGATGGCCATTTTTTTTTTTGCAATATCCTAACCAAGCATAATGGTTCCCTGTCTCACCATTATGTTGATGAACATGTAACATAGATTATATCCATAACTGTTTTAATGGGTAATATATGAGAACTGCACCTTTTTTCCATATTTCCTCTCTCCTCCATGCGCTCTCTGTACATTTCTGTTAGCAATGATAAGGAAGTTCATCAATTATAGGATAATGAATACATGTTGTCGTAATTCTAATCTGTGTTGTTGTTTTCGTTGATGATATCGGTGTCATACTTGTTGAAGAAATAAAAATCATGGCAAAGTCGTACGTTCCTTTGTCGTTTAAACATGCCCATTCCCATTCTCTGTATCGCAATTTCCACGAAAACCTTGTCAAAATGTCACTGTGGAAGCCTGGCCGACCGACACCCTCGCCCCCCCCCCCCCCCAAATAAAAAAACATAAATAAATAATAAAGAAAGAAAGAAATCAGAAACAAAAAAGAGGGGTAAATGATTTTGTTTTAAGTTCCTCGCAACCAATTTAGAACAGGATTGATCTCTTAATTCTACTCCAATTGGCAAACCAATAAATTGACATTTTAGTACAATGGTCAGTCAAACCGGATATAACAAACCACTCCAGAACCTTTTAATGCACTTAAACGACCTGCAAATTTAGGGGCAATTACATTTCGCGATTAGGCCAAGCATAATGACAAAAATATGTCAATGATAATTGTACCGACTTGTTTATTAAAGAAACCATAATTTTATATACCGTTATTTGGGTCCATAAAAGGCTCACATCAGTGACAAAATGGGGGAAAAAGTGTAATGGGTTAGTGCTTGATAGGGTGAACAATTTCCCCCAAACATGCCCAAATTTCGAGGGGCGGAGCGAGGAGAGATGTTTTCTTTTTTATAAAGATCCATCGCACTTAATTCGTGGTATAGCTAGAAAATGATGAATTTGGGATATTCAAGGAAATGGAAATTAGACCGGCCACTAGTTGCTAAGAAAGAAACAATAAGGATTTTTCGCTTCCAAGACACACGATGAATTCAAGAACACAGTAATTCAGATTCGGAATCCGCACCCTCGAATTGACAGGAAACCATAAAAATATATCAATTCAAATTGAAAATGCCCGCCAACTGACAACGAACAGCTAGAAGCACTTTGTCGAAAATAGGTGAACCGGTACGGCAGTTTCGTCATAAGTGTCGGAGCTGGCGGACAATTGCAAATATGTCGTTTGTCTAGAATCTCGAAAACATTTTGTTTTGGTTAATCAATTATCGACAACTACTGCATGGTTGTTCATTGTCGTGAAAGGCACCTGACAATAGATTTTCTATTTTCCTGAATACGTCCTAGGTCGTTGAAGCGATCAAGGACATTTATTATTGTACAGTGCGTCCCAGAAAAAACGAAACCGAGATTTAGCGATGATTTATCATAACTTAATCATAAATAAATAGACAAATAAAATAGACCTACCAATGTAAAGCTTAGAATCTCCTCTTTCATCTGGTATTACTTAGATTATTCCTCATTCACGCATGATTGAGCAAAAACAATTCGAAGAAAGGATGCCAAAAACTCATTTGGCGGGAGGTATCTGAATTTCAAAAAGAAAATCACATGACTAAAAAGTACAATATCTTCTCTTTTCTTTGATACCTAAATCACAGAAAAGGATCAAGTAGTAAAAAAGTTATGATCCCTCGAAACAATGCTTGTATTTCCATAATTTCATTAAATAAACGTGTTTTCACCGGTTTCCCACAGAAGCTATCGCACGGTAACAAAAGAGTTAATGCATGGCTGATCGTCAACAAAACGGAGTGTCGAGTGAGTTTGAACGATAGCCTGTAAAACCTCTTCATTTTATGAAATTATTGAAATTGAAGCCTTATTTCAAATAACCAGAACTTTGTTATTTCTTGACCATATTCTGTAATTGAGGTATCAAATTAAAGAGCAGATATTGAACTTTTTAAAAATGTGGTTTTATTTTTAAAACCCAGATACGGCCCGCCAAGTGACTTTTTGGTATCCCCTTTTCAAATTCTTTTTACTCACTCATGCGTGAATGAGAAATAATCTAAGTAATTTCAGATGAAAGAATAGATTCTAAGCTTTAAAATGGTAGGTCATTTGTCTATTGTATTTGCGATTAAGTTATTATAAATCATCGATAAATCTCGGTTTCGTTTTTTGTGGGACGCACTGTATAGTGCATTTGTGAGGGGCAATGGATAGTGCAGTTGGGTTAAAAACTTATACAATGATCTGTTGTAGCTGTTTGGGGATTCTTGATTCCTATATAAACTAAGTAATCATTGTACCCTCATAGCACTCATCCATTGTTCTCTCTGACGATACTTATTTTTTGGATGATTAACACCATCTTCCTGATCATTATATACTTGATTCTTATCTGAAATACAGGAAACTATTAAATTCGAACACATAACATAACAATGTTTAATCATATTAATGATGGTAATTACCATAAAAATAATAATAATGATAACAATAAAATAATTAAAAATTATAACAGTGATAATGATATAGTGTTGATACCACTTCTACTACGAATATTACTACTAATACTACTAATACTACTAATACTACTAATACTACTACTTCTACTACTATATTACTTCTACTACTAAAACTACTACTACTACTATAACCACTACTACTATGACTACTAGTAATTATGATATTAATGATAACATTATCATTATTACTACTGTGATAATTAAAATAATGATGGTGGTGGTGGTACTATACTACTATTAATATTTGTACTGCTCCTAATACTTCTAACAACTAGATTTATAGAGAGCAGAAACTATTCAACAAATTAAATATTACATTACGCTACAAACGCTTGGTATGTTGAGTTTTGATTTGAAGCTGTTTAGCGATGGTATTTCATAGAAACCGATTTTATAATAATTATGTTGATTTCTTTACTTCATACAGTATTACAAACGCCTTAATTGATCTTGATTAACTAATTTCTGTCCCATTGTCCTTATCAATTTTATCTATGTACCAAACTATTTATGTCCCAATTACTTTGTTAATGATCCCGGCTCCACCTTCACGACGTCTCGTAAAGCATGTATAACTAGACTCATTAAAACACAGCGTTTCAAACCATTACACCCAATTCGATAATGGCACGAGGATTGATGGTGAACATATTTGACTTTAATTAATCTATACACCGAAGTACCATATGTGAACAAGGTATACATTTCACTTTCCATGTCCATTTAATTTACTGCATGACTAGGACATGCAATATGTATAAAGACCCTATGTCTCTACATAATATAATTATAATGGTTTACGTCAATACGTTCAAAGCTTTTGCTTGACCGATTCTTGTGAGTGTGTTTCTATGGAAATTTGAAGTACATCGTGTTCAAAAATTGCTCATCTTTTCTTTTGTTCAGAAATTAGATGGAAAATTCATTCCCACCATTAGCGATGCAGCCTGATATTGCCATCCGCCTGATTTTTTTTACGCGTTATATCACACTTTTAACTCGACATCTCCCTTGAGGGCTTTTATCACTTTTCAATTTCACCGTAACCCAAGGATGCCCCATTAATAAATAATTTCATAAGAAACCCAACATAATGATTTCCTGGCGTGGTATAGTTCACAATAATTGGCTTGGTTTTGTAGTTTGCATTTTTATGTTTTAGCGTGCGTTTGAGGGTGTATATAGACATGGAGCTATTAATAGCTCCATGGTATAGATGTGTATTGAGGTTTGTGTGTGATTTTGTCGGAACATGAACATGTGCGTGCGTGTCTTGTTCAGGACGTGGGTGTGGGTGAAGTAATGCAGGTGTGGGCGTGTGTGTGTATTTGTGAGTCAATCAGCAGCAGATCGGTTTCGGGCTCGTAAAGGTGTATACAAATCAGCTAATAGTGCTAAAAAAATGTTGTTTCGACACATCATCTTTGATGTGATCAGATATTGATATCAGCCCCGGAGTAAGTACACAGATTTAAGAGTGACTTGGAGTCGCACTTAAATGTCTAGTTGCGTTCTGTGTAGGAGGTGTCACCGCATTAGGCTAACCGGGCTCCGTAACACAAAGGATAGGCCCCATAGAGAAGGGGTCGAACCTATTTTTTTAGATATATAATTTTTTCTGGTTTCTTGTCAATTCGAGGGTGCTGATTCCGAATCTGAATGATGCCACTCTTGTAACCTTGAGCATTTTCCGCAAATTGGCAAATTCCAATATTCCGCCAAAATATGCAATAGTGTGTGCCTTGATTCAGTCCGCCACACTTAGCTCTTTTGGAGGCACGCATGGTGTTCGAGTTTGCGGAGCTTGAGTATAAAAGTTCCTATATCTATATTTTGTCTACACTTTTTAGAAGTCTTCTAAGATTCATAGTATGATTTTTGTCCCATGTCAGATGGCACTTTCTTTTTCTTTCAGTGAACACTAACCATTGTCAATGTTGTAAAATATGACTCTGTGTCAAATTAAATAAGAGGGCAAAGTAGAATTTCCTGGCTAAGTCAGGTACTTCGAATATCTAAACGTGGTTGTCAATTATTTATGAAAGATATTCACTGAGTGTGGTTCTTACAGAAAAGACAAGAATCAAGCATGTCCTAGAGGATGTTGCTTTGAATACTGTACATGTACTATCATTATCTGAAACATAACGTGTAGGTAAAGTATCGTGCATTATTATGAAATATGAATGATTTCAAACGTTCGATAATGAAAAATACACAGCAAAAGCATAATCAACGTCTGTTTGCTTTTCTTCTGCTACATGCAGAGGTTGACCTTAACTTAGGTATTGTAAGTACTTTGAATGTACAAATAAGATTAATAAGCTATTTGAACGAGTATAGCCAAGACTTGTGTTACCCTATGACTCAATTTTTTACACGTCATACTGATATCTGCATTGGTTGATCTTTCCATGATGGTTAACTACTTAAAAAAAAATGAGTTTCACTAAGCTGTTCCCTGGCCACGACCATGACGATCGAATAATTGCATTAGCATATAATGGTCAACCGACATGAATTTAAGACATGGTTTGGTGCAAGTCTAATGGGTTTTTGGTCACTTTACGGTTTGTCTTCATACGCTGTTAAAAATAATTTAAACAACGCTGATTACTATCTGAATCGCACAGTGGTTGTTTAAACATTTTAAACACATGTTTAAAATCGTTAATAACAAAATAAAATAGAAAAATTCAAATATTTGATTATCAATAATTCAAGCATGATTGTTTAAGATTGATTAAACTGTTTAAATAACTACTGAGCGGATCCATATATACACAACAAAAAAAGTAAGTCCCCCCTTAAACAAACATCAATAATTTCCGAACCAATGCGAGTTTTTAATATATTTTTACATGAGCGTGTAGGTAATTTTATAAGCTACCCTCTGAGTAAACGTTATGAACGCATTTCACTTCATGCTTCAGTGAGCACCGTCAGAAGGCAAAAATGTCACTTTTCAAAAGTCACAAGCCAAATATCATGACTTTGATTCCATTTTATTGGAACTAATTCCACATTCTCATCATAAAAAATAGTCAGAAGGCTTGTAAAAGGTACTCTCTAAAAGACGATACAACTTTTTTGGCTAAATTTCACGGTTGAATAAACACAAGTCCAAATTTGCTATAATTGGATTTTTGACACATTTATATCAATAAAAATGATAGAATATGATGACAGTTATTTTTGGAAGAGTTTCTTCACAAATATTCATCGTTTCACGGTTCAATGAACATTTATTGAAAACAAAAAATACGATTTTCAAATATCATAGGCAAGTATTGGTTCATTTTTGGAACTGAAAATGATATTTTCTCGACTTTTTCGTTATGTTCATGACCAATTAACATGCTTCAATGATTCAAAGGCGTTTAATCAAATATCCACGCTTGAATGAACATGTGGAATGCGATTAGCTCTTTTGTACGTTATTGGAAAAAATGCAATTTGTTACTATGGATATCTGTCACAAACCTCCTTGCATAGTTCATTTGATTCGATGTTTATGAAAATCCCGACGTTTAATGCATCAGTGAGCACACAATATTCGAAAATTATGCAAACGAGAAGAAAGTTCAAGGCCTTGGCCCCACTCTGTGTCGTATCGAATGGTTATTTTGGTGTGCGCGCCTTTTGGATAGTGTTACTCTGAAGCCATGTACGAAGTTTCATGAAATAACTTTTGGCAGAAGTAATAAAAACCGTCCATGAAACAAACCCTCATTTCATATTTGTTAAAATTTTGACTTCGTCTCTCATAGACTTGTGTACATTATGGGTGCACATGTTTAAGAATAAGTAACCCCTTATTCAATATGGTGGAACTTTTTTTCACGGCTGTCTTTAGCAATGTCATTTGGCAGTAATGTTTATCAACCTATGGGCAGAATTCTGTGCAAAAATGAAATCGATTTGTTTATTTATGGATGAGTGAGCACGCATCAAAGTGGGAAAATTTGTATTTTCAATGTCACAGACTCATTTTAAAGGGTAATAAAGTGAATATTGGGGGCAAATTCTGTTTCAAATAAGACTTTAATTGCTAATGTTTTTATCATACATCATTTCTATCACCAAACACTTTCCGAACTTTAAACATTTTCATGGTTGAGCGAGCACATTCGAAAACCTAGGAATGAATGCTCTTTACACTGCATAAATGTATTCTTTTCCTAACAATTTCTCATGATCAGTTTAATTTATGGACAAATCAGTGGTGGGTACAGAATTTTAAAATGGGGGAGGGGTCTATAATGGGGGGAGCCACCAACATTTTCAAATTTTAACATGATCTAATAAGTTGTAGAGGATACTACCATAAACCCCTATGATGATACGTCACAATACAGGGGCCGGGGAAGGGTTTTCAAAGTGGGGGGGGGGGGCTGACCATGCAAAAAATCACAATCGTATGGTCATTTTTACATTTTTTTACATGCTTTTGGAAAAAAGTGGGGGGGGGACTGAAGGTCCCTGCCCAGCCCCCCCCCCCCCCCGCGGCCCCTGCAATACATTGTGCTCACTCAACCATGAACATATGATATCAAAATTGTGTGTGGAGTGGCTAAATGATGGATAGTAAAACAGCATAATAGTCCAGGATAGAAGAGGCATAACCTTGTTTTTTCATATATACAATATTTTTTGATGGTTTATTGTCAATTCGAGGGTGCTGATTACGAATCTGAATGATGCCACTCGTGTAACCTTGAGCATTTTCCGCAAATTGGCAAAATCCAATATGGCCGCCAAAATATGCAAATTACCCATGAAAATCATAAAATTGTCCACACATTGGCTACGAAATGCATGAAATTGTGTGGCAGAAGTGAAATACTCTCTGAAAAAATAATTTTTGACAAAATATTTATTTTCCTGATATTCAAAATGGCCGCCAAAGGCCCTTGTATACTTTATTATGTACAATATGAATAGGGAAAACTAATTTTCACAAAAATGAGCACTAAAGTGCAAAAAATCGCAATGTATGAACGAAGTAGTATATGAAAATCATCATATATATCATTTATATATCATTTATTATGTCATATATGAGAACATGTCTGTATTTTGATATCTAAAATAGCCGCCACTGGCCCAAACAGTATTGTGTACAATGGCAATGGGGGCCAAAAAATTCACAAGAATGATCACTAAAATGCATATTATTAAGATTAAACGAGTGGAATACTGACTAAAAACATAATTGTTAACGAAATATATTATTAATATGCCATGTATGTGATGAATGTTTTATTTTGATATTCAAAGTGGCTGCCAAAGGCCCTAAAAGTATTATGCACAATGAGAAAGAGGTGCAAAGAAATCTCAAGAGAGAGCACTAAAATGCCTATATATGTGATAAATTAATGGGATACTGTCTAAAAACATAATTTTTTACGAAATAATATCATTCAGGTTTTAAGTTTGTGTTAAATACTGTATTTTGACTTTCAAAATGGCCGCCATTAACATTAACAGTATCATGTACAATGCAAAGTGGGAAACCAATATTCACAGGAGTGATCACCATAAATGCACGTAATAGTAATCTATGAGTCAAATATTGTCTGAAAGCATAATTTCTATTAAGATATATCATTTATTCTGCCAGTTAGGTGATAAATACTGTTATTGGAAAGTCAAAATGGCCGCTCAGGCCCTTATGATATTATGCACAATGTGAATGGGAACAAATTATTTCAACAGAATTTGGCTTTGCTTGGCCAAATGGTGATGCGTGTATGAGTGAAATATTGTCTGAAAACATGATTTATAACAAAATATATCATATCCTATGTAATTTAGGTGATAAATACTGTATTTCTACTTTCAAAATGGCTGCCATATGCCCTTTTTGTGAACATTATTTGTCTCCACTCAAATTGTATATTATACGATAAGGGCCTATGGTGGCCATTTTCAATTTAAAAATGCAGCATTTATCAACTTAATTACACATGATATGATATATCTCGGTAGAAACCATGGTTTTAGACAATATTTCACCCTTTCACAATTCACAATTCACAATTCACAATTATATGCAATATTTAGAGTCAAGCAAAGCCAAATGCTGTCAAAAGTATATGTCCCATGTTACAATGTACACAATACTTTTAGGACCTATGGCAGCCATTTTGGATTTCAAAGTACAGCATTTGTTACCTCCACGACCAATATGTGATTTATTCACTTAGAAATCATGTTTAAGACAATATTTTTACTCGTATATCACAGTTATACGCATTTTATGATTCTCACTCTTGTGAAAATTAGTTTCTCCATTCGCATTGTACATGATAAATATAGGGCGGCCATTTTGAATGTCAAAATACAGCATTTATCACATAAATGGTATATTAATGGCAATGATATTTTTAGTCAGTATTCCACTCGTTTATCTTAATAATATACATTTTAGTGCTTACTCTTGTCATTTTTTGGCCCCGGCCATTGCCTTTGTTTATAATACTCTTTGGGCCAGTGGTGGCTTTTAGATATCAAAATACAGCAATGTCCCCATATATGACATAATAAATTATATATCTCGTTAGTAATGATGATTTGCATATATTACTTCGTTCATACATCACGATTTTTGCGGTCTAGTGCTAATTTTTGTGAAAATTTGTTTTCCCTGTTCATATTGTACATAATGGAGTATACAATGGCCTATGGCGGCCATTTTGAATATCAGGAAAATAAATATTTTGTCAAAAATTAATTTTTCAGAGAGTATTTCACTCCTGTCACACGATTTCATGCATTTCATAGCCAATGTGGGGACAATTTTATGATTTTCATGTCCTAATTTGCATATTTTGGCGGCCACATTGGATTTTGCCAATTTGCGGAAAATGCTCAAGGTTACACGAGTGGCATCATCCAGATTCGTAATCAGCACCCTCGAATTGACAAGAAACCATCAAAAAATATTGTATATATGAAAAAACAAGGTTTGGTCAAGTTTCTATGGGGCCTATCCTGGACTATAACACCATAAAATTCACCTAAAGACAACATTTGCCCAACTTTGTATTTGCACAATCTGAAAAACGACTCTTGTGACTTTTAAAAATTGTCATTTTTAATTCAATCTTTAATTACTCATGCATGACTCAACCGATCAATCTTATTTTTCCCCAGGAGTTGCTTAATGAGTGTAGAAAACTACCTACGGAATATCATATCTCAAAATAATTCCGTTCAAAAGTTACAGCAATTTGATTTAGGGGGGACTTACTTTTTTTGTTGTGTATAGTAAACATTGTTGTTTGAATTATTTTGAGTGTATGGTGTGTATGTGTGTATAGGTGTGTGAGAGTGAGGGATGTTGTGTGTAAAGTTTATGGTGTATGTGTGTGTTTATGTGTGAGAGTGAGGGATGTTGTTTGTAGAGTGTATGGTGTGTGTGTGTTTATGTGTGAGAGTGAGGAATGTTGTTTGTAAAGTGTATGGTGTGTGTATGTGGGTGTGTGTGTTTATGTGTGAGAGTGGGGGATGTGCCGTGGCCGAGTGGTCTAAGGCGCCTGGCTATACATAGGAAGTCGAAGGTTCGATCCCCGGCCGCGGCACCTATGCCAGTGAGCAAAGCATTTAATGTACAATGCTCTTTTATTTTGTTTTTTAAATAAATGGAAATGCTATATGCATTATTGGTAACTTGGTGTGCACTTGTTTAAAAAAAAAAATGTTGTTTGTAAAGTGTATGTGGGTGTGAGTATTTATGTGTGAGAGTGAGGGATGTTGTTTGTAAAGTGAATTGTGGGTGTGTTTATGTGTGAGAGTGTGGGATTCTGTTTGTAAAGTGAATGGTGTGTGTGTTTATGTGTGAGAGTTAGGGATGTTGTTTGTAGTATAGTCTATGGTGTGTGTGAGTTTATATGTGAGAGTGAGGGATGTAGTTTGTATAGTCTATGGTGTGTGTGTTTATGTGTGATAGTGAGGGATGTTGTTTGTAAAGTGGAGTATGTGTGTGTGTGTGTGTGTGTGTGTAGGTGTGTTTATGTGTGAGAGTGGGGGATGTTAATTGTTTGTAAAGGGGGCGAGTGTGCGCGGGTGGGGAATAAGTGACGAAGGTGTGAGTTGTTCTGTTGGTGAATGCGTGGATTTTGGTATACGCATGTCGGTAGGAATGGTATATGATAGGGTAGCCTACATGTATATACGCATGCGTGCATGTGTAAGAGCATGGATGTATTTATATATCCATGGTAAGAGTTTGTGACGTGTGACATGTGCATCACACTTGTAAATACCATCCGTCTAACGCCAAACGCAGACATGCCTTGGGTAAGTAACACTACCTATATAACCGTGGACAGTCCAAGTGTGTGGGTAGATTAAAAAAACATGCGTGTGTGGTGTGTATGTGTTAAGGATCTGAAAAAAAAATCTTACCATGGTTACAGCCACAGACGATGAATCAATTTCATATTCGATCTTTTTTTATTACCGGTTAAAAATTCAAAAATTGCGAGAAGTCATTATTATAACAATTTGTTAATGATTATTAAATGTTTTATTCCTGTCTGTTAACACTTATTTATCTTACAGGTCGGAGCTTTGTTCTTCATGCGCCTCAGACGAAACATCGAGACAGATAAGACTCCACAGATACGAGACGGGTACAGTCGGCACGAGCAACTCGCAAATATATCATCGTGCAGAAACAACGAAGACAATAGACTTTGACTTGATATTTCCTTGACGCTGACAGATGAATGCTACTCGCGATCGTTGATGATTATTAATGCAATATGCATTGTGGTATGTATTGCAGAAATTGGCGAGTCAAATGTGTACTTCATGCAATGACCACCAAGTTTGTGAGGGTTGTGTTTGCAAAATCAAAGAAGTTATAACATCACTGAATATTCTAGAAAACAAAAATTGGTACACTCATTTTCAAAGGTTGTAGTCGACATAGTTGTATACCCCGAATGGAACTTATCCTAGTGGCCCGTTTGTATCATCAAGATATGGAAGCCGTAGCACGCAGCTAACTTGATCAGAGAGTTTTGCATAGACCAAGTGTTTCTTTTTCTGCTACTTCTATGGATATCACATGTTTTATTGACATAGAATGGCATTTTTTTAGAACATCTCAGATCAGCAGTCTTCACGGCACCGCGATCTCCAATAATTTCAATGAAGGTCCAGTAATACTGTCCAGTGGCTACTGATAAAACTAGAAATATATCTTCTCTTCTACCCAAGATTCTGAAACTTGGTATTCAATGAAATACGATTCAAGCACAAGAAGTGTCTACTTTCGAAACATTAACAGTTGAATCCATAAAACGCATCCTGACTTCCAACTCAAAGAAAATAGAAACCTTTTTTTTTTCATAAAAGAGATTTACCTTACGATATGTATCAAGGTATTTCTGAATGGGGCCAACATTGTATTTGGAAACGACAAGGGAGCATCTCAAAGACTGCTTAGCAACGCTCGATAACAATTATGCCTAGGCAGAAATGAGTTGTCTACATTCGTCAAATTTTTACAATGACTGTAAATATCGTTGTCATTAAATATTTACCAAACCTGACAATTGTGATATGTCGACTATTGAGAATGCAGCACGTATTTTGTCCTTGGGCCTACTCATACGTTTTTAATTTCCTAAAAGCTGAAAGGAGGATTCATGAAATAGTTTTGATTGTTTGCCTGTTTGACATGTCGAATGCGATATTGCGTTGAAACACCTAAATAATGGAAGGTCATAATATAGTTCTTGCTATTGTCTTCTCGGTCCTTGCGGCTCTTGGGATTTCAGGGAACACTTTCCTCATCACAGCCGTGTTTCTATCCTTGAAACTCCGCAACGTCACCAACGTGTTCGTCGTCGTACTCAGTGTATCCGACATCATAAACTCTTCGACACTCATCGTCCAAGTCATCGCTCTAGCTGGACTTCGTAGCGATGCCTTTATAATCACGTGTACAGTCGTCGGCCCGATAGCGATCACAGTCCTCGGTGCAAGCTCGATCATCATGACCCTGATCGCATTCTGTCGCTTCGTCCTCATTACAAAACAACCACATACATTCAGACGCATATTCTCGAAGCGCAATGTAATACTTATGATCAGCATTAGTTTCATTTTACCTCTTGTCCTGATCCTTCTGTTCCTGTTTTTCGACCTTGCGACTGCAGGACTAAACGAAGACACGATATGTACCTTCTATAACAGCCCAGAGTTCAATACAGCATGCGGTTGTGTTATCCTTGTGTTACTCCTAATTGTGTGTGTTCTTTACGGAAAAATCTTCCTCTTCCTCCGACGCCATTTTAGACAGCTGCGCAGTCACAGCATGCGCAGTCAAAGTACGGGACAGTTACGAGAGACAACCGTGCGCGTCAACTCGGAAACTAGCGACTTACCGCGCGTCGCAGCAACACCAGCCCAAGGTCAAAACTTAGAACTTGAATCAAAAATCACAAAGAACATGGTACTTGTATTAGTTGCCTTTGCAGTGTGTTTTGTTCCGATGTCGGTTACGTTGATATTCAGCGACAGCGCCCTCCTCGGTGCATACTGCTTTGCTATTTTTAATCTATCCAGCTGTTTAAACCCCCTGTTATTCGGATGGAAACATCCAGTCTTTCGCCATGTTTTCCGTTGCATGTTTAGAAGGAAGCTTGAGGATATTGAGGAACCTGCAACCTGGCTTAGAAAGATTCAACAACGATCATGAAAGGGAAAAAGGTGTGCTTATGATTCACAAAAATAACAGAAAGTAGAACACCTCCATTATTGTTCGTCTGCATTGTTCTATGTCACTGTAAAAAATCAAGTACTCTGTTTTCAGAATTTTGAAAGCAGTAATATTCCATTACCTGATTTAAAGAAATTTTGTCACTTGACAAATATACTGTGTAAAATCAAACGAAATAAAATGTGTCAATATTTCAAGCATCCGGGCATGAATCCAATCCAGCACCCTAATTAGTTTACGAGTGAATATTGCACCATTTCTGCTCACCTATGACGTCATTCCTATGTAATAAAATAGGCTTTTTGAGTGGTCTTCGACAAGCACAAAGGAAGCTGAGTGTGTCTGCTTAAATGGGAAAAGTTGTCGGAATAGTGCCATATTGTGCCTTGCAAATTTATTGAAAGTGTACGGTTTGTTAAATGAAGGGTTTAATATTATTAGGAATGAGCAGAGCTGTTTCGGTCTTTGTATGCTCATTTTTATGCTAACATGGTAAAGGGGGTATCATGATTTCTGAGTAAACTAATTGAATTTATGCCTCTGAACATGGGGAGGTGATGGTCATTAAGATGCTGGTTAGTTATATTTATTGTTGATGGCAGCAATGGTGATGATGATGACCATGATGATGGTAAAAGTGATCATGGTGCTGATGTCGAGTCTGATGATGATGATATCAGTGGGATATCAGTGAAGGAGCCGTGGTATAGTGGTTCGATCTGACTTCGCCTTGTAAACAGAGGGTCGTGTGTTCGAATCCCACCGGGTCTAGCGTCCTTGGCAAGGCGTCAATCCACACTTTGCAATCCTCGACCCCGGTGCTAAATGGGTACCCAGTAGGTTGCGAAAGTTATTGTATGCTTGATTTTGCCAGTGCCATTATGTGTCTGCGATGAATGCAAGGGAGGCTCCTTAGGAAGTGGAAAATCTGCACTTTTCGCGCGGGATTAAAATGAATCCACTGACCGAAGTTATAATATGTAAACGTTATGAGCCGTCATGGGAAAAGCGCTAAATAACAACTATTTATTATCATTATTATCCTTATTATTATTATTAGTTCATGGTGATGGTTATTGTGATGTTGAGTGATAGTTATTGTGTTGGTGGTGATGATCATGATGATGGTGAAGTTGAAGTTGATGGTTGTGATGGTGGTGTTGATAATGACGATGATAATGGCCACTTTAGAGAAACTTCGAAGGATTTGATGATGATGGAGGAATGAAGGATTACTACAAATGGTATAACTTTTACGATTTATTACATTATTTACTGCTGATATTACTACAGCAACAAAAAAATCAAGAGCAAAACCATCATTGAGTGTAAGGAATAGTGAATGAATAAAGATTGGTGTGATCAGTAAACGATTGAAGATTCGGAGAGACAGTAGAGTGTGATCATGGCTCGTTGTAGAAATATCTATATTTTCTGACATGGGTCTCCAGTGTCCGCGTGAATACTTAATATCAGTTGACATCTATTGTTCTTCTCACCAAACACGATAATTGACTTCAATTTACGAACTGCGATTTCCCCTGGCATATTGTCACGAATTGTTGTATATTCAATATTTACCCGCTCTCCTGAACTGTTTACATTCAAATGAAATGAGAGCGTGTTTTAAAGCAGATGTCTCTTGATTGGCAGGTACTATAGGGAAACTAATTGTTGCATACGCATTTTGTAACATTGACCAAGATTCAATGTAATTTAGTATTTTACTTTTGCAGTTAGGTGAGGTGGCTAGCTTGCTGTGAAACTTTTCGCTGTAAAAAATGGCAGAAAAATAATTAAAACAATATTGGTGAAGGTTTGAGGAAAATCCTTAGAATTTCAAGTTTTAGATTTGTGACGTCATAAACGAGCAGCTGCTCCATATGATATGTAATATAAACTGCATAAATTTCATGTTTTACTGATTTTTTTAACAGTACGATTATGTAGGAAAGCTGATCGCATATGAAGTCACAATCAAATAATTAAATTTCTAATGAAAAAACTAATAACTTTTTTTGATATTCTTTGGTGGATTTCCCTAAAACCTTCGCCAATATTTTGTATTATTTTTTCTGCTATCTTTCAATGTTTTGTCAGGGTGAACTTCTCCTTTAGATGGTCAGAATATGCAGCCCAATGTCCTTGCCTTTGACCTGTACACAGAAGGTCCCTCTCCTGAAATTGATATAGGAAGTTTGCGCTAGTCTTGCGTGAAACCCCACTTGTTAATCAAAGTATCAATCATTGTCTGAGCTAGGAAACGATATAGGGGGGTACGACCTAAAGGTAATCAATTTATCTAATAGGGTCTTACCAATTACCTGGCGACTTCTATCACAAATCTTTGGTTTCGAGTGATTTGGAATAGTAAATGTCGTTCATGATATTACCATGTCATTTTCATCTACCCTATGGCCGTAAGCAAATTTCTTTTCCAGAGAGGGGGGGGGGTAGGACGCTTTAAAAAAATTCAAGAAATTCGAACGTGAGGAGCAAACCGACCGAGCTTGAAATTTGGGCCCGTTTACAGTGCCTAAAGTGAAATTAAAGGATTTCGTGTAACCTTTGGTTAATTTTGTATAAGATTTCAGTAGAAAATGCAAGTTTTCAAAATTTTTGTGGGGGGGCGTGGGTCTTCCTTCTGCGTACGGCCATGATCTACCCTCTTTTTATCATTACAAAAGAATACTACGTGTCTGCAGAACAATGGATTCATTCAAAATTGCCACTATGAGACTATTTTCTTTACGCAAATCAGTCAGACGACCCTTTTAATTTATGTGGGTTATATCCTTCAAGCTGGTCTGAGTCAACTAGGTGTTACACAAAACAATTGCAGGGATGGGGAATCATTTCGTATTCAAACCACGTCTTCAGGTGATCTCAGCCCGAGCCTTCGTCAGTTCTGTCTGCGTCCCTGTTTCAATAATTAGTCATTGTTTGCAGAGCAGTGAGTCAATAACAGCTGGGAACGAGATAAGTATTGACAATGAAATATTATCATTATTTATATTTCAACAAAATAAAAGGCTTTGGAATAATTTACTTCAACAATAGTTGTCGACTCCATTGGTTTGCTCTTTATCCTGGGGGCAGTCAAATGTATTGCTGTACATATGCGTGACAAAATTAACACCTCGTAAACGATTTTTTCGCTTTGTGCAAAACAACCCCCTAACCAAGTTTTCCGAGGGCTTCATTTAGACATTTTGGCCCCTAAACAAGTTGTCGTCAGAATATGAACCTTAAGAAAGCGCTGGAAAAAACAAACCCCAAATACGTTTGACCCCGTGATTGCCCATTGACCAGTCTTTCAACACCACCCTTAAAAAAAAATCGGTGTTTTTTATACCCTTAAAGAGTGCCCGCGCGGCCCGCGTTCCAAATCTTAAAAACGCCTCTTTAAACGCGTTTTTTTTTTCCTCACGCATGTCATGCATGTGTACAGCAATATATCTGACTGCCCCCCACCCGGCTCTTTATACTTTAAATGAAGCAATGGCAGTTTGGATGCTTGTATGGCTACCTCTACTACAACAACGTTTATTATGGCTGATTAATATGTATAATTATGAGAACTTTTGAGTAATAACATTATATATAATAACAGCAACAACGATAATGATAAGGACGTTAATGATTAAATAACAATTATGAGAATTAAATTATTATAATGTTATAAATTCAATCATCACCGAAAACAATTTAATGTTATCAATATATCAAAAAATGAATTGAAAATCGCAAAGAATATGGTGATTGTGTTACATGTGTTCTCAGTCAGTACGTTAGTGTTAGAACTATTAAAACTCTTTATGACGATACAAATAGTCCTAATCAAATAATATCAACGATATATTAAATGCATGAGATAATTTAAACCTAACTGATGAGCTGTTACTTTGTTTATAAAAATTCTTTACACTTGCTAGTGATGGGAAGGGTGGTATTTTTTCGTAAATTTTCAGGCTCGCTTGATGCACAATTTAAGCCCCGATCGCTGAACAACCAGAATATATATAGAACCGAATACTTCTCAATTTTTAAAGCAATTTTTTTTCTTTAGATTAAACACACAACTACATCCATGTTATGGCAACAACTGACACAATATTTCAAGGAACACAAATAATCTAAATGTAACATTACGTAATCATTCAATATTTAAGTGTGCACCAGTTTATTTTGAAAGTTAGCATTGATCCAGCTTAATGATGTCACTTTCATCCCTTCATATTGATAGTAATGACTATGCTTTCATATTAGAAAAAGTTCCCGATAAATCTGAATGCAGTAATGAAATTAGATCCAGCATGCACAAACAGGTATTGTGAGTGAGAACAAATATATAGCTACGCCTACCATTGTTCTCTTCATCCATTTTCTTTCACAAAATATTTAAATAAAAGAGTTGCCAAAGCTGTTGTACATGTATAATTTCACACATTTATATATATATATTTATGGGGGGTGTCGTAGATGACGAGTACGCTGCCATAGATTATGTGATACGAGAATGATAAGTACATTCAAATAAACAGTCTTTCATGGAGTCAAATCCATCTTTAATTGTTAAAAGGTCGACGATTGTGAGGTCTATGATTGCAATGCAATGTAATCTACTTCCAACAAAAACATTAATTCAACAAACAAATTATATTATTTTTCACACAAACACATATTCCCACAAATATTGTCAGTACGTGAAGTGATAACTTAATAATGATACATTGCACACTAATATCGCACACTAAAATGTATCAAATAAACTACAAGCAGAATATGGCTCATTTCACACAAACACATATTCCCACAAATATTGTCAGTACATGAAGTGATAAATTAATGATACATTGCACACTAATATCGCACACTAAAATGTATTAAATACACTACAAGCAGAATATGGCTCATAAACAATTTACCACTTCCAAAATATATTCCCGGTGTAACAGACATTACAAATTATCAATTTTTATTGGATGTTAATACATAAAGTTCGTAAGTCTGTAAAAAAAATTATTTCCGACTTCAACGTGCTATATGAGATCATCACATTTACCACCATGATAATCTAGGCATGTCTAGACTGTCAAAGATGGTTCATAATACAAATTCGATTACTGCTACAAGACAACGAAGTTCCACCTCATTATAAGCTTATTACAAAAGGCGGTGCAAGTTGCGCTTAACTGTCGGGAAAATCTCAATGGGCAGCCGTGATGGTCAAAATTAAACGGCTCGGTAAGTGGAGTGTAAGCTAGCCAGCCGACCATTTTACAATGGTTTCTTTCTGTACAAGGCTACCATTGAATTAAGCAATTGATAGAGATCCATATTTAAACAGATTATTTGAATCCAATATAAGATCACATATCCCATTCAACAGTTGGTTTTTTTACTTTTGTAAATTATTCGCATTCAAGAGGACAGCACAGTGACTTTTCTTATTTAAGGGGGGGGGGGCAAAACGACCAAAAGGGGATGACATTTTTGTTTCAATTGAATAATAGGGGTTATTATAGAGTATCACAATCCATATCTGACATCTTGATAGGATTTAGTCTTTATTATTTTTCCCCTTCTTTTTTCCTCTGTCATTTTTTTTCACTACTTTAAAAAGCATTTGAACCCCTGTGACACCCCTGTACACGTGTGTATGGACCGGTATTTTAATACTTTCTTCGTAAAGCCATGCGCAATTTAACAGGCTTCTAAACATGCTTTATCCGCGACCCTGTTACGGCAAATTTAGGTAAATTGCACATTTGGTAATCTCTCTCACGTGTGTAATTTTTTCGTAGCTTTGTTCTTTGAAAGACTAGGAAAAATTGTCCAGCTACATGTATTTTTAGCTAGCTTTTACTCCATTCACCCGGCTGTTTGATTTGGCCCTTACTACTACCCTTAAAACTTAAGCGCAACCTACACGGCCTTTTATAACAAGTCTCAATATTATCGCTATATTAAGGTGCTGGTGGCGATTTTTTTTTGCTAAGACACATATAAGTGCACAAACGGATTCATCACGTTTATAGGACCAAACGAAGTCAGCAGGTGATATACAAGGCGAATTTGGCATACAGCCTTTAGGATATTGGTTTGATCTTCATCTGTGTGTATATCAAAGGGGAACCGTCATTTGGAACCTCGCAATACATCTCACGTGTGACGTCACCAGTCATACCTGGATACAAACCGTTCAGATTCACGCGACCATCGCATTGCCCGACGTACCACCATCCGCCAGATGGGCGTGGTCCATCACATGAAGGCATCTCGTTACTAGGCAACTGATCAGGGGTCACGAAGGATTTTCCGTTGTGGTAGGCAAGTGGGTCATCTGAGCATTATGGGAAGAAAAGAAGATTGGATGAAAATGAAAGTTAAAATAAATCGACTAACCAACTCTTTGGTGCTTCCCGTTATGGCAAATTACTAGTTTGAGCTGTCAAGAGCTGTTGAATTGATTTTTTAATCGAAGACTCAGCTGTACTGATCTGCGTAATGATCAAATGCCTGCCATTAAAAAGGCATTTAGATTTATTCTGGGTATACGCCATCTAAATCTGATTTTGGTCAATTGCGAGTGATTTGTGGACGATAATAGGAAATAATCAGATGGTGTCGGTTGGTCAGCATTGCTATTATCAAAGAAACATTCCCTCCTTACTTTGTACGTGACTTTTAACTCGATCTGAATTCTTTGATATACACAATTTATATATACTCCTCCACTTAAACTCCCATTCCACAGAGAGCAAGACCTCTGAAAGACTGCTGTAAGACCATGTCAATTTTTTGTCTTTGAAAGGTCCTTCAAAGGTCTCCCCTCTGTGGAATGGGGCCCTTAGTAGTAGTAATTGTAGAGCTGCTACTGCTAGAACTACTACTACTGCTGCTGTTGCTACTACTACTACTACTACTAGTAATACTACTTATCTATACTAATACTACCATGAATACTGCTGCTTCTACTACTACTGGTGCTGCTTCTACTTAGTCTGCAGGTACAGACCCCGATTGAAACTTTGATTAACAAGTGAGTCTCCACGCAAAGACTAACACATACAAAAATAACACTGAATATAAAGCGAGAGGGCTATCAGTACACAATACCATTGATAGGCTGCACATTCAGACCCTTAACTCAATGAAAGGTTTGCTTAGCAGACTAATTACTAAGATTGCTGCTGCTGCTGCTGCTACTACTACTTCTACTGGTACTTTATACTACTACTTTAACTACTACCGCTGCTGCTCCTGCTACTGATTATACTACTTCTACTACTACAACTACAACTACTGCTGCTACTACCACTGACTTCTGCTGCTGCTGCTGCTACTACTACTATTACTTTAGACTATACTGCTACTATTTGTGTAACTAACACCAATTTTTGCACTTCTATTTCTGTAATCGATGTTGCTGCTCCTACTTCTTCTACTACTACTACTACTACTACTACTACTACTACTACTACTACTACTACTACTAATACTACTACTTCTACTACCACTACTACTACTACAACTACTACTACTATCACTACGTTCTGCTGCTACTATATGTACTTCTTTTGTTACAAACACATATCTTTGCATTACTACTTGATTTTGATACTCCTACTACTACTATCTGAGAAGAACCCTTCTAAGCAAACATGTCGTAGTCCTAAAAGTATATTTTATTCAAGGAATGAACGTATTAAACAGTGAAAATCCAATTACTGTGTTACACAGCAAGATGATTCAATTTATTTAGTTTTTGTATAATCAGCTGTACACATTAACGTAAGCTGGTTATTCATTCATCTACATCATTTCACTGTCCGATCCAGTTTTCAATTATCTCAATCAATATTCAATGATGATACCGGTGTCAGCTATATATAAAGGAAGGAAAATAAAAATCCACTCTTTTAACTGCAAAACATAGCAAACCTCGAAACAATATTGCGTAGGCCCATTGGTTTTTTTCACTATCTTCCTCAATTTAGATATTTAGTCAAAGATAAAAACAAGTATATTGTTATGAATGAAATTTGATAAAAATCATTTATTTAGAAATACGGCAAAACACAAAGAGTTAAAGTTTGTTTAATATTGATTTTACGCCATTTTAACAATCTCTTTTATAATAATAGATTGATTTGTCGTCCACATCGATAAAAACCTTGCTTCTTTATTTACTGGCAATGAGCTATGTTATGAAATATGAGCTACGAAATAAGAAGACCCACATGTACTTGATTTTAAAGTCAAGGTGAATAAATTATTTACAAGGTGATTGATTTTTCAAGTATAGCATCCTTACAATCAGGGCGGTTGCAAACACAAAGCAGTCATGCCCATGACATATTTATTTCATCAACAAAGGTTGTTAATAAAATTTGTTATATTCTAGGTGAGGAACGTACATTTAAAAAACGTAACACGCATGGATCGATACTAGCTATCGATATCGATGAATTATACACTCATTAATGTATCATTAATATAACTCATACAGCCCGTGCGAAGGTAAACATAATTATATTGTCCTACCAAACTCTCAATAAAGATACATGCCACTATGTCATGCAACAACATTCTCAGGAATTGTTGAAAGTAGATGACATTGTCAAATGAGTAGTCAAGGATAGCGATACCCAATCGGCATTGTTGGCTACATGGGCGGAAATCCCAGGGGGGACAGGGGGACGTGTCCCCCCTACCAAAAATAGTAGGGGGGACACAATATCAAATGTCCCCCCTACTATTTTTGGTCTTTTATGATGGAGAAAATGCATCATTCACATTCGAAATAATACATGTATTTTGGACTAAATGACCTTACATTTTGGGTGAAAACCTTTGTTTATTTTGCTTGTCAAATTTTCAAGAGTGAATAAAATAAGATGAGGTGAAAACTTGGAAAGAATCTTTCATGTCACTGTATAAAATTTTCGCTCGCGCTTCGCGCTCGCATTGTCTGTTAGGTGATTTTTCAATATGGAGCTTAAATATCATGTTTGGAAGTCAATATACATTATACATTTCACCTCGGAAATCGAACTTTCATTATTTTGTGTGATTTACAAACGGATTTTAAAAAAAGTGATCTATAAAAGTTACAGCTTTATGGTCTGAATATTGGCATTTTCTACTCGCACTGAGCGCTCGCAAAATTCGATTTATTCAGTACCTATTATTTTTGTGTATTCCATTTAGATTGAAAATATCCCTTTTCAAGCCTGATTGTCAAAACGTAGCAGATAGTGCTAATTGTATTTTGATTGGCGATTTATGTATGTCTCAATATTGATTTTCATGACAGTTTATCAAAGATTTTGGCTCGCGATTTGCGCTCGCATTGATGGTTAAAAATATTTTAACTGATGCATTCTATTCCTAATTACAAAAGTGCTTGAAATGTCCAGTTTTCAGGCCATAATATCATCAGATTTCTCGCCCGCAAAATGCGTTAATAAATAAGATATAAATTTAATGATTAAATTGTCCCTTTTGTTTCATCTCGCGCTTAGTAAGAGGAATAGGAAGATAGTCATCATTTTCATATGACTTGTCCTATAAGGATGTCCCGGTCCTATGTCAAAACTCAAATAATAATGAAATATTAAGTGTGATCCATATCCACCTCACAATTTTCCTACAAAGTGCATGAAATATATAGCTGAAATTGACTCTTTTTTTTTTCAGATCAGAATATCAAAAAGTTTAAGCTCGCGCTTCGCGCTCGCTGATAGATGTGTAAAATGCCGAGATTCTAGTTCTAAATCTGAAAAACGCTTATGTTTATTCAGATATTCAATTTGTTCTCTATTTAAATCATTATCCAGTTTCAGATTACAATATCAAAAATTTTGTGCTCGCATTATTAATGTAGAAAGATCCCATATTACTCATCCTTTTCATGATTTACAAAACATGAGTGTCCCGTTTTTAGGTCTAAATCTCGAATTTTTCTGCTCACGCTTCGCTTACATCAATTGTTTAGTTATATAGCTACCCTGTTCACGATTACAAAAATTGATTAAAATTTTCGATTCTTTTGAAAAAATGTCAAAATTTTTTAGCTCGCGATTCGCGCTGGCATTGATTGTTGAAATATGTAACGTCTTCATGGCTAAGTGCAAGCAGTCCTTAACAAGTACCTTTTCGATCAATTCAAATTAAACGTATATGAACATTTTCTGGCTGCATTTTGCACTCGCTTTATTTATGTAAGGACCGGGTGTAAGAAAGACCCCCAATTACTCATCCTTTTCATGATTTACAAAACATGAATAGAGTGTCTCGTTCTTAGGTCTAAATCTCACAACTTTCCACTCGCGCTTCGCGTTCGCATCAATTGTTTAGTTATATACCTATTATATGTTTAAGTTACAAAAAGTGCTTAGAATTTCCAGTCATTAGGTAAACAATTCAAAAACTGATTTCAGCTCGCGCTTTGCGCTCGCATTATTTGATTGTTGAAATATGTAACGTCTTCATGGCTAATTGCAAGCAGTCTTTAACAGGTACCTTTTCCACCAGTTAACCTCTGCTCGCACTTCGCGGTCGTGGTAAATATTTAGTTGTATATACATCTTTTTCAGGATAACAAACATTGCCCAAAATGTTCAAATTTTAGGGAAAAAATACATAAATTTTCCCCAAAAAATTTGCTCGCGCTTCGCGCTCGCATTATATAAATAAGGACAATGATATCATATATTTATGTTGATTTATAAGAATAAAGCTAAAAAGTGACCATAAGGACTACTCCTTCAATGAAACAGACAAAAATTACCTTCGAGCGGCCGATCGGGGATTAACATATGGCTGAAAATGTTTTTGCCCCCCCCCCCCCCCCAAGGCTAGCTGGATCAGCCCGTTGTCCCCCCTACCTTTCGAGATAGATTTCCGCCCATGGTTGGCTAGCTCTATTTCTCTTAATCATTTGCTCGGCATTCGCGGTCGACATTACTCGGTATTGTCCGGGATATTCTTCATTACTTAATATAAATATTATTCTTACCTGAACTGCCTTCAAGCTCGTCGATATTAAGCCGATATCCGGTTGAGCGATTACTAACCGAGAAACCCGGGTAGTCGGCTACATACATGGTCCCGTTAGCGTACTCCAGTTCAATACGAAGTTCATATGGCCTTTGAGCTAAGATCCTAGTAAGAATCTTGAGTCCTATCCAGTGTTCACCGGTCAGGGCGCCAAACCCATTTTCATAATCCGACCAGGTCTTGGAGAAAGATGTTTTACCATTCGTTCGACGCTGAAAGATCTGGTATTTTTCATAACATTAGAAAAGATTAGAAACTTAAATGTTATTTCAATAACGGTTGAAAATTCATTTTTGCATGCGCTAGGTTAAACTCAATAATCATGAACATGAAAATTAATTACTGTTTCACCCAACTGTAAACCTTAGACCCTACTATCCAAGATTTTCAACTAAATTGCAATTGATAATCTTTTTTTGAAAATTTAACGTAATCTGTTAAGCATTAATCTTTATGATATGAGTGGCAACTCTCTTCTTAACTCCCCCCTCCCCCCAAGAAACAAATGGGGGAAAGGACAATAAAATGAAAGAAAATCTATTTTCCCTAATATTTACATCGCTTTAAAACACTTACAATAAGGGAACTTAAACCCCAAATAGTTAATTGATAGACATATTTTTAATAGTTTGTATCAGTAACAATTCGGCAGAGTAATCCTCTAAACAACTGCTCTGATTCGTCGATCGTGTGTACGTACGGAAAGTGCTCATTTGTCTTAAACTCGACTGATCATTTGAAGTATGTTCAATTGATAATTAGATTGCTGTGTCCATTTCTTAAAAAGAAATCAAACTTACCATCCAACCGCCTTCATCAGAAACCATATCGCAGTACGCCCTCAACGACTGATCATCGTCAGCTGGTCTAATAGTATACATGCCACTCTCTGTGTGCCCACTTACATACAGATCATTACAGTCGATATCTTGCATCCCTTCAAGACAACAAAATCAATATCAAGATGAGTTGAGCTCATGTATTGATCATTAAAGAAAGTTGCGTTCGTCATTGTTGCTGAAGAATTCGGAAGGTTTTATGTGTAACAGTATTAGTTATCACGATCGTAATAATCAAGGTCTCGTATCATGAAAGTTTCGTTGAAATTCGACATAGCTAGCCAATTTTCCCCTTCTTCTGGAGCCCGTAATTCTGATTGCATTGTTACGTTTCATGATAAGCATTGTTATTAAGTTACATACCATTTGATCGCTGCAAATAATAGTATAAAATTATAGAGTGATACTTTTCCAACACAGAGATCAACTTGCCTTTTTGCAGCCACTTTTAGCCCTTCAAAACAATCAGATATAAATATACAACGGCGTATTTATCCAATTATATTTACATATTTATATTTCTCTATGACTCGGCTCAAATTGGAATATGTTGTCAATTTTACCAAGTTTTACCCACTATGCAAGCAGCTCCAGGGTGCTCAAGGGCCGTCTTAAAACTTGTTTCTGTTTCTGTTTATGGTAACTCGCGTAAGAACTCGACAGGACAGCATTTTGCTTGTAAACGCCAAGCTGGTATATAACCAATTACCTAGGAGTCATTTTACGTCTAGGTTAATCAGTCATAGTGGCTGCGTGACCTTATAGACGACAGATATTACTCTTGGGCCTTTTTATCAAAGTGGAGACAATGGCAGAGTGGGGATTCAAAGTCACAACCTTGCGATTATGAGTCCAATGCTCTATCCACTGGACCACACGACCCGTGTTATAATATAAAATTTGCAATAGCAGTTGAATGCTACTGAAATCATTATGATTGGCTGGTGGTAAATTTGTTATAACAACTTTGCATTTGTTATTATAACATGTATCACGAGTCTCTATAAAACGGTATACTGGTTTTTATTTCGAGGGGTGTTCATCTTACCTAGTATTTCAAACCTGAGGGCGCTGTTTGAATGGCTGCCCTCAACGTGGATTCGAATGTTTGCTGAGAGTATTGGCTTGGGAAACAGGGTAGTCACTATTGAATTGCTGTCAAAGTTAGTTCGAAAAATCTGAAAGAAAAAGAAGACCAAACGTTTATTTGGTGATGCATATTAAAAATTCAATTCTTGCCACGTATCAGGATAAAGCAGAATGACCGAAAGAAAACACTGAATAAAATCAAGTAACTAAAGCTCCTTTTTTTCTTTAATTTAAATAATTTTAAGAAACTGAAATTGTACAAGAAAAGGTTGAAAAGATGTACACAAGAAATCAAATCTAATATGCTGTTGATGACATATGTATGAGTGGGATATTTATCGCAACCATAATGAACTTGAACAGAAATATCATTCACATAATACTTTATCTTGATGTTATTTATTGACAGCTGACAATATGCACACTATTGTTTACTTTCAGTATGCGCCCCACCCCCTATACTATGTTCCATGCAACGTCATGACCGTGGCCGTGCACATGGTTACCATGTGTTCACACAGTGTTGAAGCTGTGTACTTTAGAACCATACCTTTCCTCCCGGTAAATTACACTCATGTTCAGCAATGAACGATCTTCCGTTGCTCTCGTTGATATAAGAGAATGATAGCAATGTACTCCATTCTGATGACTGTAACACACCTTGTGTGAGGGCGCCCGTCAACCAACGTCGAAGACCAAAATCAACCTAAGAATGAAATCAATTGAGAATGACTAGAGACATGATGGTTCTCCTTAATTTCATGATGGGGTAAAACGTGTAACTGTGTGTGTCCATCTAGCTTTTGTGCCCACATCCAAGCGTAATCCCAGCCGTGGCGTAATTTCCTTCAGCCAGAAATTTCTCCACATTGTTTTGCACTTAACCCAGGTAAGGTGAATGAGTACCCGGCAAGATTAATTCCTTGAATTCATGAGCGCTGAAAGGCAGCTCGAGCTAAAGCCGGGGTAATAATAATAATAACGTGCCTCGGAATAGAATAT
The DNA here is from genome assembly GCF_037042905.1 of Lytechinus pictus. Lineage (NCBI taxonomy): Eukaryota > Metazoa > Echinodermata > Echinoidea > Temnopleuroida > Toxopneustidae > Lytechinus > Lytechinus pictus. The sequence goes on along the minus strand of NC_087250.1, from coordinate 16,234,891 downwards.
TTCTAGATAGGTGGCGCTCATTATTATTATTTTTAATTTAGCCCGGCAAAATCAAACCGAAATCGGAGCACTTTGTAACGTGATCTCTGCAGTACAGCAGTCAATCTTCGTTAACTACGTAAAAAAAGCAATTGTTTTGTTTAAATCATAATCATGATAATCGGATTTCGAAGTTGAGGTGTTCTTAACGCCAAGAGAGTAAGGAGGATCCTTAAAAAGCTCCACCTGCGTATTAACTGACTTAGTTTATTTTCTCTTGCACACGTAATGTCATTCTAAATTCACAATAGTAAGTGGATGTAAAGAGAATTGATACCTCAATCCAGCTACTTTGTTCTCCGTCAGCTGGCATCCAACCACCGCTGGTGGCGTAGCTGTTAAGCCTTGCCATGTACGGTTCACTTATGCCATTGTCCGAAGAAGCTTTGAAATCCGAATCGGGTATCCGGCCATCTTCTACTCCTAACCGAGAGCCGATAGCCTTCCTGCATCCGGTATTTGTGGTGCTCGTTTCATCTGAGAAAAGAGCGAAAAATATGTATGGGTATATTGCCGGTTATCCGTCCCTTTTGTGATACATTTGTATAAAGGTGAAGAAAGCGTCAAATATTATAAGGAAATTCATTTTTGGTTGTAAAGCTGTAACACATGCTCAAGAAATGACGCAAGTATTGTCAACTATTTCATCTGCTTACTTTAACTGTCTGACATATATAATACAAATCAAAACTTAATTAATATCATTCCAATTCTACATAGAACATAGAAGTGCGTTACAGATAGGCCCTATTTCTCCCCCCCCCCCCCCCCCTCCCCAACACACACACACGATGCACATCCATCCCTTAGGAGAAAACCAACGAACTTTCAAATTCTTTACTCGAAGTATTTAGTCATCGTTTTGAATATTAATATTTCATCATCATTGACCATGTTGACGATAACATTAATGCAAACCTTGCAGCGACCGTACACAGGGGCCTTTTGTAATGGTGACGTCATCAATGGCGATATTGGAATATGTAGGTCCTCCACTTGTTGTTTCAAAAACAACCTGCAAAAAAGGTGACAATTCAATCCGTATGTCATTAATTTATTCATAACTTTTTAAATCCTTCATCTGTTCTTTTTTAATCATTTTATTCAGTTTTTTTATTGATTTAAGTTATAAAATTATTGTTTATTCATTCAGATTAGAGAATAGGGCATGCAAATGGAAAATGCTTTCTAATGACAACCTCTGTGGTGCTGTAAAATGCGTGACATACATATACATGATACTTAAGAAACATAACAAAGCGAGAGTAAACGTTAAGGATCGATGTTTGACATTTATTACAATAGTATTAAAAAGTTAGTCAAGACACTATTTAAAAAAAAAAGCCATTTCCAAAATATATTAGTGTAAAAATTTGACGTTTTGACATTGCAAAAAAACATTGACGATGAACTTCGTACCTGAAAATTCGAGTCAGCCACAATTGTAGTTGCAGCCTTTATCCACTCAAACCCTTGCGGACCAATACGAGCCCAAACGGGGGAGCTACCACTAATTGTCCCCCCTGACTCAATAGCGTAAATTTGCAGACTGCCTATCTCACTTCCGTGCATAAAGTGGAAGAATGTGAGGCAATGTTGACCGGGGAATGTATAGGGCGGGGTCCACAAGCGAGCGGTTGACCCTTGAACCGTCTCATTGGAATCGAAGTACATGTAGTATCCTGACAACAAGATTCAAATAACATAAAAATATTCTATAAAAAAAGAAAAGGCGGGAAAATCACATCAACATTCAAATTTATCATTACCTAATTCATATATTCTATTAATAATTTCAGCTTAAGGTTTTACAAATAAAAAAATTTACACCTAGCGTGTAAATTTTGATAAACTATTTTGTCTCATCATCTTTATGTTTTTTGGGGGGGTTGGGGTCTGCACGATGACATCCTTCTATCATTTAACCTGCCGAGTATACATCAATGATTTTTTTTCTTCATATATTTAGGCGGTGAAAAAAGGAAAATAAAACAAACAACGATTCAACTTAAACTTGCAATGCATCGATATCAAAGGCGAAAAAGTTGCACCAGATAATTTATTAATCGAACAAGAGACCAAGAAGTGATTTTATTAAACGGCATTTTGGAATCATATTGTTCTTAGAAAAGTCATGGCACGAAAACGGATACCTGCGGTATCTCACAGTTTAGTGGATCATGTTTATAAAGATGTACCATGTACACTAATAAGGAATGCGTCAAAAATGTACATTTAACCACATCAACATTCAGAGGCGGATTCAGGATTTTCCAAAAGGGGGGGGGGGCATATTAAGGACATTTCGTACCCGAAAAAAAATTGACAAGCAAAATAAAAAGGTTTTCAACCACAAATAAAGGATATTTCGTATCCCAAAAAAATTGACAAGCAAAACAAAAAAGGGGGGGTTCAATTTGAAGAGGGGCACACTTTTGTTTGTATGGCAATTTTTACAGTACAATTTTTTTATTTTGCTTCTCAAAGGGGGGCCACGTGCCCCCCCCCCCCCCCGGATCCGTGACTGTCCACATTAGGCCACCTAGAGCAAGCGATGATATTACCCATTTAAATGTAGACCGATTAAAATATTCTCGTTACGCATAATTTCAAAAAACATAACCGGCGAAATTTACCATGGATATCATGGAAGGTGTTGTCATAAGGAGGTTTCTCATCGTCCTGTATGACGTCACCCTTTCCTCTCCTCCAATCAGCATTATCTTCTTCATCCTGGATGAAACCACAGATGAACGTCTCTTCGAAGTCACAAGACATCGGTTCTGCGTTGGAAAAGGTAATATAAATCAGAGATTAAGCAATAAAAGGCAGATGAATGTAGTCATTAGAACTCAAGTGTTCTGTGAATTGAGAGGTAGCCAAAACATGCTGTTGATACAAATAAGGTTGACTACAATTTTAGTCGTTACTTCTACCCACCTCTACTACCAAATATTTAAAGCAAAAAGAAGTACTACTACCAGTAGCAATAGTGGTAGAAGTAGAAGTAGTAGTAGTAGTAGTAGTGGTAGTAGTAGTAGTAGTAGTAGTAGTAGTAGTAGTAGTAGTAGTAGTAGTAGTAGAAGTAGTAGTAGTAGTAGTAGTAATAGTAGTAGATATATATATATATATATATATATATATATATATATATATATATATATATATATGTATATACATATATGTTTATACATATATATATATATTTATATATATATATGCATGTATATACACTTTATCATAGGTGAAAAGCAATAAAAACAAACTAAATAAAGATAACATATGAAGGTATGGCCTACCGTAAGGACAGCTTCCGGCTAGTACTTCAATATCATCGATTGCTATGTCACCATTAACACCAACACCTGTGACAGCCTCGATTGTTACAGTGAACGGAGCTGTATCATTTCCAACGATGTCAAACTATGGATAAAATACGTCATGCACAGAGAGGAATACGAAATTCTAAGGTTGCTAGAGCTAAACGATCGATCTCGTACATCATAGAAGTCAAAGAATCGTCAATTAGACTGTGGTACCGCTTCATAAGGGTTATCTGCACTGAATGTTTTCTTTCTGATAGTTTCAAAGGTAACAAAAGAGGACAATGCTTCTCCTTAATTCAGTCCATAGAATTCAATAAACTAGTCAAGGGTGGCAATCTTATCAGTATTCACATATATAGGTTTACATTCCCCGCACAAGCTATCATTGAAATCACGATCAACATAATAGCCGAAATTCATTGGAGTTAAATCGGTATTTGATAATGATATACAAAATAAAGGGGCCCGTTGAAGGAAAACACGCGCAAATGCCAAATTTGCAGTTTGATTTATTGAAAATCTAAAAAAAAAAATTAAATTGCAATTCATGCTGCAATTAGACCAAAAGGATATTAAACCAAAGTGTCATTATGACGTCACGACTTACCTGGTCCATAATCCATTGCTCACCATGGTTACCACTTACTTCAAAAGCTATCTCTCCACTAGCAACACCATCCTCAACATCATTGACATACACTCTCAGTGATTGGGCATCTTCACCAAACATGTAATACCAAAACCTGAAGCATAAAGCGCCCTCTGCGACGGGTATTTGTATAATTGGACTTTGCAGTCTGGTGATATTTGCTGTAGAGAGTTGTTCACTGGAGTCGATGTAGAGATACGATCCTTTAAGACGATAGAACTCTGAATCATCTATTTAAAATATTAAAGAAGGTATAGAGTGGTTTAGTAACATATCAATAAAAGAAAACATTGTCAGCTTGAAATCTATAACTCGGGCCTACACTGCAAAAACTCCGGTGTTGATTTAACACTAGCCTGGAATCTATATATGTCCACACCACAGAAGTATTGAAACATTAGTTTGGAATCAAACCGATGCTGTTTTAATACTAATTGGTGTTGTATAAACACCTATCTGGTGTAAGACCAATACCAAACTGGTGTTGTTTAACACTTCTCTGGTGTGGAGTTATATAGATTCCGGGTTGGTGTAAAATCAACACCAGAGTTTTTGCAGTGTAACACCTACACCCGTTCATTTTTCATAATTTATTATGGAATAGATGTCCACATTCTGAAACAGATTGAACATTCCTGGGCAGTGAAATACGGGTGATTCGAAAACCGAAATAATAAATCGCAGCATGGTAAATGACACCAAAAAGTTTATGTTCCAATTATACGGAGCTGGAAATGCGAAGTCCTACCAAACAAAATGATAAATAATAAATTGCCAATGGTTATATAATTACACTATCAATCAGAGGGAATTCATTACTTTGATTTAAAAAGAAATCCACGATTTAACCAAAATCAATGCAATCACGTTGTTTGAATTTGACTCTCTTTAATTTTTCCTTTTAATTTGAGTATTGATGATGAAAAGTGAAGAATGGTACACTGGATCCAGCAAAATATTGAGGTATACCCTTTCCCAACTCAAAGATTCACGACACTGCTCTCGGTATCTACATTAGGCCTCTGTCAATGAAGCAAAGAAGCTAATTGAAAAAAAATAAGGAGGTCAATGTCCTATTGTATGAAAAGAAAAGAAATGCCCACGCTTAATGAAACCACGTCGTCTCAGATTGAATATATATAATTCCACCTCGCCATTTGAGTATTAATAATGAAAGTAAACTGAACAAGGGTTCTCTTTCTTAACTCAAAGACCCACAAAACCGCTATAAGCGTATGAGGTACTTGCAAATTAACATGATAATGGATTTACCTTCGTACGAACAAACAACACCAGCATCTTCATCATGGACACATGTTGTTTCTCCGATTGGTGAATGTCCGCAGTCAAAGACACTCTCTTCAGACCCTGTACAAGACACATCATCTATGAGAATCTCACCAGATCCTTCAGTGTAGAATGCTGATCCAACAGCGTTGAGGGCTCTGTCGTATCCTAAGCCTCGACATATTACATTGGCATCGTCGATATCCCAGTTGGTGTGGCAAATAGAACCCCAAGATTCGTTGTATAGTAACTCTACCGTGCCTTCTCTAGGAGTGACACCCCCGGTCAATCTCACTGTGAAAGAGCAAAGGTGTATTCTAAACTCCTTGGTAGTGTCATTTAAGTTTATATTATATCATTGTTGCGCATACTGACCTCTGAATTTCCAGAGACGCTCATGTTTACAAATTTCCATATTTTTCAATTTCAATTTCAATTTATTTTCTATTTTTAAAACTGATAGTAGGCAGTGTCCAATTTTTTTAATCATGGTGGTATATGTTTATTCTTTTAAACAGGGGCATTATCATTAATAACCCTGATTAGTTTCGTTTGGTCAAGTCAGTCCAGCATCTTCTTCTTCTTCTTCTTCTTCTTCAAGCTACACTGCCTCCTTCAATCTTGAAGATTCTTGCAGTATTGTAGTACCGGGGACCGGCAGGTGCAATACACCGGGTGAACACCCTACTCTTTGACGAATAGTGTATTGGTTTTAACGTGCATAGGTTGTGACTCTCCTATACACGGGACCAACATTTGCGTCCTTTCCGATGGACGGAGTGTTTTCCAACTGCATTCACACCCGCACTGAACACAGCGGTGAGGCACGCTAACACACAACGCTAGCATCAGTTTTTTGTTAGACGTCTTCCGGCATGCTGCGGGACTCGAACCCACGCACGTTGAGATCTACGATCTTATCCGGAACAGGCGCTCTAACCGACTGAGCTACACTGCCTCCCTGAACGATGCATCAGCATCGTCTTAAGTTTTTAGCTGTGACACTGGGGGAAAAAATCCATATGGTTAACACCATCCGTTATATAGGAATAGGTACAACACCACCCGTTATACCTATTCAAATTCCCATGAGCATATTTTTTTTTGTAAGTTCGGTGTTTAGGTTTGTGTAAAATACACTCAGCACGAGCTGTCAACACCAAACACTGATATAAATCCATCATACTGACCTCCTGGGGAACATACTACACCAGCTTCGTCTGTGTGTGGGCAGGCGGTATGACCTATGTCTCGCATAGGGCATTCCCTGATATCACCCTCGTCGCCATTACACTGTAGATCAACCACCATCTCACCCGATCCTTGAACGTACGATGCATTGGCAGTCACGTGACGCGCGTCACCGAATCCCAGGGATTGGCACAAAATATTGCCCTGCGGAAGAGACAACGTGATGCCACAGACGGACGCCCATTGGCCCTTGTAGAATATCTCGACTCGTCCTTCGCGCGGTGTTGGTCCGTCAACGAGCCGTACTGATCTGATACCAGAGTAATGGCGGCCTGAAAGAAAACATGGTGTTGTGTTGGTTGACTGTAAGGAGAGATAATAGTTTTCTAGTAGATAAATTGAAACTCATTTACATGCTATGTAAACCATGTAAGCTATTATAATAGCAAATTCTGTATAATCTTTTATTTCATGTAACAGCAATTTACACTATTATCTCGCATGTTGTTTTGTTGTAAAATCATACATATCTACTATTAATTTAAGAAACATTTGTCTTTAAGCAATTTCACGAGCAAATACACTTCATGTGGCCTTTGACATAGTGCAATAGAATTTATACAGTTGATTTTTACGACCAACCAATATCATATTCATTCCTACGATAAAATGCTACGCTTTTCGTAACGGGACAGGGTGGGGTTAAACTAACCTGATGTGTCACGGTGGTCACGAAGAGGGCCAGTCCTTCTCACGTTACCTTGGTTACCGTCTGATATTATCCAATCAGCATCGTCGGATAAGTCTTGAATCCAGCCACACCCATCTTTTCCGAAATCACAGTTGACTGACCTGTCATCGGCGGGCCCTTATTAAGATACATGTAGGTTCGAACATAATATATGATGTACAGTATCGAAATGCTCTTAGGGTCTTTTCACACGTGAATCTTGAATCATCATTGTAACGATGAATGCAATTCGTCTTTCGAATCATCGGACCTTTCACACGCTCACTCGAAAACTGATTTGAATTCGAATTCCAGAGCGAAGGCGGTAGGCCCTATGTGTCCTTGGTGACTAGTCAATGCATGACAATGGTGACTTGTCAGTGCACGACAATGAGTGCATGACAATTGTATTACATACGGAAGTGCTTGAAAGAACACGTAAGCTCCGCCCCTCAAAGGTGTTTTGGAGGTCAAGCCTTTCACACGTAAAATTCGTACCGTAATTTGAGTGATCGAAACTGAACTGGAATTCACCTCCGAAGTAGAAAATGAATTCGTGATTTTGATTGGCGTTCGTGATTCGAGTTTGGTTTCACACGTGCTAAAAAAATCGTCATTAGCCTTATTTTTCTCTGGAATCATCATTCAAATTCCGATTTTTTTTTAACCGTGTGAAAGGGCGGTGAATCTTCTTTCTTTAAAACATGAATAGCTGACATAAGAACATTGTTCCCTGACTTGTTACTGACCCTCTTTATTATTGATTCATAATACATTGGCATTGATTACACGAAATTTATAAAAATTGTTTACACAATATTGTGTATTTCTATAAATGAATAAATAAGTTGAAATAGTTTTGAAAACACGGGTCGATTTGAGTTTTGTGCTTTTTAATGTACTCACATATTCGCAGGTATTCATTCCAGGCGGCGTCTCTAATCCGTGACGTAATCGGGTCTCCACGTTCCTTTAGAATACACGTACCATTGTCTTTATTGTATGAGAGTGATTGGCAGGAATCCTGAGCGATGCACGCCTCAGCACACAACTGAGCGCTTGCTGTTACGAGTTCTGCTATGAAAAGTCCAGGAGTTCTTGTATTGGTCAGGATAGTGAATTCAAACTGATCCATTACGATGGCTAAATGATATATGAAAGAAGGTATGATTTGTTTTACCTCCGTATTTGTTCGTATGACTCAACACTTGGTATCCGCGTCGTCGCATCATTTGATTCTCAACATGAAGCGTAATAATATTAAGCAACTTTAAGAAAACCTGTTTACTTTGTGTTTTAATATTCATTGATGTTGCAAATCTGCTAAATACTGGGCTACGATAAAACACACAGGTGAATTAGATTTTGAATTACTCGTGCGTACTCTTTTAGGCACGAGTCTGTGAAACTTTATGTGTTTCACGCGTTTTGTTGCATCTGGCGTTCCATAGATACTTACATTGTGGGTCTTCGCCTTTGCAGTACAGTGGGCCTAGAGTGACGTCAGCCTTTTCAAAACTACCTCCCGTGTCCCCGACGCGTATTTCACTAACTGGTAATGATGACTTCTGGGTAATATTACCACTGTCCTCCAACGGTACAAACTTGAGTTTACCATCGCAGTTACAGGGCAAACTGCTGATTATGCAAGAACCTGAAAAACATGGTTACTTTTTTCTCTCTCAATCTACAACGGTGGGATTTTTTTTTCACTTTATATGTATTTCTTTATTCATTATTATTTACAAATAAAGCATCTAAACCTACAATTTATCGAATTCTTTTCGCTATACGGGTTATGTATTATACAAAGGCATACAGATGATGGGGGGCTCAGGAGCGATGACCCTAAAAAAGTTCCACGACCAACAACAGGAGAGAGAAAAACAAAATACAATTGGAAAAAAATGTGGAAATTGTAAATAAAATGACAAATTTATCGCATTTTTTGTATTGACATTGTTAATTATTTGCTCGCTCACTTCACATAATAAATTATGTGGTGACAGTTAATTGAATATTTTTATTGATATAAGACTAATCGCGATATCATGTCATTCATGAAATAAAATGTTGGTACAGTAGTGGAGCAGCACTTTAATAGCACGTTACTCATAGCGTAGTCAAGTTAGTGGTTATTTTATTACATCGTCAAATCAATGAATTTCATGTAATTCCTAGTTTACGTAATAGAAATGCGCATGACCAGTCACATACTTACCTCACCATTCTACTTAATATTGTACACAGCAAAAAACTGTGGTGTTAACCGGTGTACATAGAGGACCACACCAGTTATTTTACACCGGTGTTAATTGACGTTGTTAGTTTAACACCTATATGTGTTATAACAACACATGTGGTTGTTACATTTACACTCTTTAGTGTTGTGTTCAATCTCTAGGGTGTAATTTCAACACCTCAGGATGTGGTCCTCTATTAACACCAACTGGTGTCAGTTTAACACCACAGTTTTTACAGTGTACCAAATAGAAAAGTCTGTTAATCATACCCTTGCTCCCACAGGCACACGAGCTGCTGTTTTCCGGGGCACCTCCCCAGTAGTTCATTTGATCACCATGCCTGTCATACCATGCTGTATAGCCAGTCAGTGCAACCTCCGTACACCCAAGCTATTAGTAAGTACAATAGAGAAAGTACTTAAATCATTTCGAGTGTTGAATGTGCAATCGTTAATAGTGGCTTGTTAACTTATTTATTATGTTGTAGTTTTATAAGCAGTAGGCCTATATGATATAGAGATTCATTTTATCATTGAAAAATTTAGAAATCTTCATTTTTCCCCTGACTCTTCATCTATTTTCTATGCTATCTGTTCTATTGTATCTTCTTTTTTCGTCTTTCGTTCTTGTACATTTTTCCCCCATTTTAGCTCATCTTATGTCTTTGGTTCCTCTTCATGTTTTGATCCTTTATTCGATCATTTATCCATTCATTCGTATCTAATAATGTCTTTCAACTTTATTATATATCTTTGTAATGACTAGACGCCATTCTGTTTGCGAACGTGTGTGTAAGTAAGTCTAATTGCTTAATTTTTTCTGCACGGCCTTCAAAATTGAAACATGTAAAGTTACTATTCAGACCTATAATCGTGTGTAAAATAAATGTTTGAAGCAAACCATTTACGCTCAGATATTTGTCAAGCTTGTTCTTCAATCAATCTTTATTCATTTATTTTGCTATCTTGTCTACATTATCAGCTGATTTATTTAATGGTTAGGTGATTATTTTCTTCTAGTCATACCTTAATAAATTGCGTGCATTCTCCACTGATGTCAGCTGCAGCAGCTATCTGTGTTAATGACGCTCTCTCATACGTCACAATGAATGGGTAGCTGTATGGAAGCTCGTAATCAGTGACCTCCGATTCGGGATTCAAATTATGGGTGAACACCATTATACCTGCATACAGCATGGAATATAATAATATATAAAAAATTACATCCCTACATGGACTATAAATGATATATCATAAAAAAATATATCCCTACATATGAACATCATATACCTGCACATAATATAATTATGATAATATAAACATTCAGAGGCGTCGATCCTGGGGGGCAGGGTTGCGATCGCCTCACCAATGGAAATATTGGGGGGCAAACAGGTCGTTTTGCCCCCAATAATTCTCCATGTGCAAAAATAAAATAAGATTGTAATGTTACATGGAAATCAGCAAGCGTTCTTTATTTAATATCGTGCTCAAAATGTCCACTTTTCAGATTGGAATATAAAAAAGTTCAGCTCGCGCTTCGCGCTCGCATCATTTCTGTGGCAGAAACCCATACTTTTCATGATTAAATAGGTGAATAGAATGTCCCGTTCCAGTTTTCTAAACCTCAATATAAATCCCACTTCGATTTGCAATAAACTTTTGTTGGATATATGTCTTGTTCTTTATTAAAAAGTCCATGAAACTGTCAAGTTTTTTCAGATCGAAATATCAAAATTTTCAGCTCGCGCTTCGCGCTCGCATCTATTGTTCTTTTAAATACCCATCTTAATCATTGGTACCAAAATCCTTAGAATATCAAGCTTTCAGTTCAGAACATAAATAAATTTCGGCTCGCTCTCGGCACTCGAATTATCTGTGTAGTGAGATATGTATCCTCCTCATGAGTTACTACAAACAGTTAACAGATACCTGTTTCCTGCTTTCAGGTCAGTATACTAAAAAATTTCAGCTCGCTCTTCGCGCTCGCATTAATTTGTTGGTGAGATATGTGTCCCTTTCTCATGAGTCATATATATATGTATATATACATATGTGTGAGGGTGTATGTGTGGGAGTGAGTTTGTTTGTTTTGTGTATTCAAGTGCGGCTTTGGAACATTGATTCATGATTTTGCCCCCCCCCCCTGTTGCACCCACAAATGTAATAACGCCCACAAATGTAATAACGCCCACAAATGTAATAACACTTTTTTTTTTTTTTTTTTTTTTTTTTTTTTTTTTTTTTTTTTTTTTTTTTTTTTTAGATTTATTGATTTATTTCATTTCTTTTCTTTCCATTTTTCACATACAAGTCAAAAATACATAAATACAAATACATAAATACAATTACAAAAATGAACATAAGTAACGACCTTATACATTTGCAAAGATTTGGTAATTATACGAACAAAATACGATACTTATATATCCTCATTTTATAAAACTTAACATTCTTAAAAGCTTGGGTATTCTTGTGTATGTTAAAAAAAAAAGAAAGGGGTGAAATGAAAAGAGAGACCAGCTGAGAAGCTAGGCTTGTTGGACGCTGATCTCTCGAATTCGTAAATAATGTAAATAACGTAATATAATGTAAACTTGGTAAATGATCATTCGAAATAAGGGAACATAAATAGTAGGAAAATCGCTGAACATATGGAAGATAAATGCATGGTCATGGTCATGGATGATATAACAAAAAACAAACAAACAAAACAAAACAAAACAAACAGAACAATGGACGGGGGACAAGAAAAACGATAAGGAAAAGACAAATAAGAAAGAGCGAGTAGGGGAAAGGGGTCGGGGGGAGGTGGGATCTGTATGATTATCAAGTAATTGAGGTTTGTTGTGAGTAGGGGGCAAGTAGTGATTTTTTAACCTTAAATTTAAATGTACCTATACTTAAGCTCTCTCTCGTATTTAGGGGAAGGGAATTCCAAAATTTGGGGGCAGTAAATATAAAAGTGTTTTGTGTAAATGCTGTACGAGTCCTTGGCAGATGATACAAATTGATTTGTCTAGTTGGGTAACGGTGAATTTCATTATTTACTCGAAATATGTTGTTAAAAATGGAGGGTAACCCTTGGTTGTTATACTGATACATAAGAATCGCAAGATTCAATCGATAAATATCGTAAATTTTTAGAGTATTGTTTGATTGGAAAAGACCGTCTGTATGATGTCTAAAATCAACCTGATTTATGATCCGCATAGCTTTTTTTTGTAAGAGTAATACTTTATTTAACATATATGTTGCACTATTTCCCCAGGCGAGTATTCCGTAATTCAAGTGGGGTAAAACTAATGTTGAATATAAAGATTTCAGAATGTTAGGGGGGAATACCCATTTGAGCTTATTTATTACACCAACATTTCTAGATATTACCTTACATATATTATTAATGTGATATTTCCATGAAAGTTTGTCATCAATGAATGTTCCTAAAAATTTTGTTGTAGTTGCCTGTTTTATTTGTATGTTATCTATTAGAATTGGATAAGGTAGTTCATTAAATGTGTTGCTAAATAGCATGAAATTAGTTTTCTCTAGATTTAGGGATAATTTGTTGGCCTTAACCCATGTTGACACAAAGTTTAATTCGGAGTTGACTATCTGATAAAGAGTTTCTATGTTTGAGTGTGAAAGAAAAAGATTGGTATCATCTGCATACATAATAAATGAAAATAAGTCCGAGGATCTGTTAAAGTCGTTGATATAAAGTATGAAAAGCAGCGGGCCAAGTATGGAACCCTGAGGGACACCACAATTAATATTTCTCAATTGTGACGCATGATTTTCAATGCTAACATATTGTTGGCGTTCGTGTAAATAATTACGGAACCAGTCTAACACAATACCTCTAATACCATAATGTGACAGTTTATATAAAAGAATTTGGTGATCTATTGTGTCGAACGCTTTAGAAAAATCTAAAAACATTCCTATCGTATGGGAGCCTTTGTCAAAAGAGTTAGCTACTTTGTTGATTAGGGACAAGATAGCATGAGATGTATTATGATGTTTTCTAAAACCAAACTGACAACAAGTTAGAATTTCGTTATTATTCAAAAAGTCAATTGTACGTGAAAAAACTATCTTTTCTAATATTTTTGAAAAAGTTGATAATAATGATATGGGTCTGTAGTTTGATATTAAAAGAGGATCACCTTTTTTAAAAATCGGTATTATCTTGGCTAATTTCATTCTATTTGGAAAAACACCAGTTCTCAAAGACAAATTACAAATATAAGTAAAAGGTTCAATAATACAAGAAATAATATTTTTCGTTATGGCATTATCAAAACCGTCATGTCCACAACTCCGTTTGCTATGTAAATTATTAACTATATCAAGAATTTCACTTTCATCCACCGGGGCAAAAAACATAGAATTTGGGTTAGGATTAGGTAAATATTCATGAAAACTTTTGTTACTGTCTGGTATCTTACTGGCTAAATTTGGGCCAATCTCTACAAAAAAGTTATTAAAGTGATCGGAAATTTCTTGTACATTATCAATAATTCTATTATCGATTTTTATCTTAGATACAGCATTTTTCTTTTCATGTTTATTCAATACTTCATTTATAATTTTCCATGTATTTCTTGCATCTCTTTTACATTTCGTGAACTGGCAAGAAAAATAATTCTTTTTTTCTCTTCGTAATAGCCCTGTCAGTGTGTTTTTGTAATTTAAATATCTTGATTTATTATTCACAGTTGGCTTTGCTTTATGTTTCAGATAAAGATTATTCTTCCTATTTATACATCTGAGTAAGCTAGTTGTGATCCATGGGGATCTGGGGCTTCTTTTCCTACTACGCTGATTAGATTGTCTTACCGGGAGACATTCATTAAATAAATTAGTCAATTTATCCATAAAATCGTTAAAACAATTATTTACGTCAGTCATATTATAAATATTACCCCAGTCTAGTTCATCAAGTCTTTCTTTGAATGTGTTAATATTGCCCTCAGAAAAAAATCGTGTGTATATTTTAGAAGGTTGTTGAGTCTGCTGTAAAATTTGGAAATTTGCAAATATTGGGAAGTGATCAGTGATATCAGAGATGACCACTCCAGCGTGTGGAAAAGGATGCATATTGGTAAATATGTTGTCTATTAGAGTGGAGGAGTGTTCCGAAATACGAGTTGGTTTAGATATAAGTGGAATAAATGATGACGTAAGGAATGTTCCATAGAACTCCTGAACAAAGGAATCAGAATCATATTTCAGTAGATTAGCATTAAAATCACCCATTAAAAAGCAATCCTTACTCCGTAAAATTGGATTAGAAAGAATGTTTTCGAGATTTAACAAAAAATCATTATGACTGGAATTAGGAGGTCGATATATTATTCCAATTACAATATTTTTTCTACCGACGAATTCAATTTCTACGAAAATTGTTTCTATGGAGTCATTGACATGGTTTAAGACATTTTTTTTAGTATAATTAAAGTCAGTTTTAATGTATAACGCAACGCCACCTCCCTGTCTGTTAGGTCTATTGTTCACTATTAAGTCATAACCTTGTAGGGAATATAATGAGTGTGGTGTATCTGAAAGCCAAGTTTCGGTTAAGCCGATCACAGAACAATTTAGATTAAGCCTATGGTCAAGAAGGTTACGTAGGCACTCGAAATTGCTATTCATACTCCTAATGTTAGTGTGGAACATTGAAAATACAGTCTTATCTAGATTTGAAAAGTGAGAAACAAGTTGATTTTCAGTGTAGTAAGAGGAAGGGTTAACCTGTTCTTGCTCATTTTCATCAAAAGGGGCTACAAAATCCAAATTATTTGAGTTGAGAGTAGAGATCATATTATTAACAAAATCACTGTCGCGATCGTTAGAGTGGGAATGCATTAATGATTGAAAGACATTCAAGAAATCGTCATTAGTTAGGTCAGTACCAGGGGTGACATTATTTGCCATAAAGGGTAATCATTGGCCACCTAAGGGGAAAAGGATATAATAGCTGTGGGGGCTGGGAGAAAGCTTGTCAGTACGACTAAACGTATAAACAACGTAGATAAAGCAAATACAAGCATACAATGAGTAATGACTTGAAAGGGGGAAAAACAAACAAACAAACAAAAGATCAACAAACAAACAGAAGATAATTCAAATAAACTCAAACGAGTCTCAGAAAATAAAGAATATAAGACAAAGCCGTGACCATGCATCAATCAGCGAGCAGTTGAGAAAGGATTAAATTACAGAATGATAGAATACACCAGTTTTGTTTTTCAAGGGGAAACTATACGGTGTGTCAAAGTATATATACTCACTACGTGCGGGTGAAGGGACACCAGACAATCAAATCAAATTTAGAGACCAAAGTAAGAATAAACGGGGGGGGGGGGGACAAAAACAGAGAGAAAAAGCGAAGATATGCATGGGGGGGGGGGCAAACTAACAAAGCATTGATATCAACTGTTTTACTTTTCAGCTCCTAGAATATATATTAACAGAAGAGATCAAATAGAACAAAAGAGATTTAAAAGGAAAAATACCGTTTAGCTCTTTTGGGTAATGTGCAATTAAATTCTTTTCGAGTAAAGATCGTTCAACCATGTCAACTCTATAGCTGGAACGATTTCATTCACAACACTTTGGCGGGAAAAAAACACATTACCAGACATGCATGATTGTCAAGATAAATGTGTAACCCTTTTTCTTTACGAAGCATTAACATTTGAGTCTTATTGTAAGAAAACACTATAATCATTGACCTTATTCATATTGTTACAACACAGAAATCATTTTGGCGGGGAAAAACAATCATTAACGAGTTAGATCTTTGAATTGCCGTGTTAATTATAAATGCAACACTGGCTTGAAATTTGTATGGAAAAATAACGATGGGCTTTTTAGGGTAATGAGCAATTTAACTCTTTTCGAGTAAAGATCGTTCAACTCTATAGCTGGAACGATTTCATTCACAACATTTTGGCGGGAAAAAAAAAAGCAATACCAGACATGGTTGTCAGATTAATGTGCGACCCTGATTTCTTTTCAAAGCATTAACATTGAGTCTTATTGTAAGAAAAACACTTCTTGACCTTATTCATATTGTTACAACACAGAAAGCATTTTGGCGGGGAAAAACAATCATTAACGAGTTGGATCTTTGAATTGCCGTGTTAATTATCAATGCAACACTGGCTTGAAATTTGTATGGAAAAAATAACGATGGGCTTTTTAGGGTAATGAGCAACTTAACTCTTTTCGAGTATAGATTGTTCAACTCTATAGCTGGAACGATTTCATTCACAACATTTTGGCGGGAAAAAAAAAAAAAGCAATACCAGACATGGTTGTCAGATTAATGTGCGACCCTGATTTCTTTTCAAAGCATTAACATTGAGTCTTATTGTAAGAAAAACACTTCTTGACCTTATTCATATTGTTACAACACAGAAAGCATTTTGGCGGGGAAAAACAATCATTAACGAGTTGGATCTTTGAATTGCCGTGTTAATTATCAATGCAACACTGGCTTGAAATTTGTATGGAAAAATAACGATGGGCTTTTTAGGGTAATGAGCAACTTAACTCTTTTCGAGTATAGATTGTTCAACTCTATAGCTGGAACGATTTCATTCACAACATTTTGGCGGGAAAAAACCCATTACCAGACATGGTTGTCAGATTAATGTGCAACCCTGATTTCTTTTCAAAGCATTAACATTGAGTATTATTGTAAGAAAGCACTACAATTCTTGACCTTCTTCATATTGTTACAACACAGACAGCCGGTTGGCGGGAAAACAAGCAATCGAAAACGATCTAATAGATCTTTTGATTGCCGTGTTAATTATCAATGCAAGACTTGCTTGAAAAGTAAAAGGAAAAAAATACCGTTTGGCTCTTTTTGATAATGAACAATTTAACTCTTTGCAGGTAAAGATCGTTCAACTCTAGCTGGGAACGGTTTCATTCACAACGATAGAGCAAAGAAACAAACAAAAATACGAAACTTTTGGGAGGAAGGATTACATGCACGATTGTCCAGATAATTGCATACCCGTTTTTCTATTGAAAGCAACGTTGGCGTAATGTAAAAGAACAATACCGATTACTTCTGTGAGCAATTCAGTCTGTTTTAAAACATTGAGTAAATCGCTCAATTGTCATTCAGGAACGATTTCAATCAAACCAAAAGTTATTACCAGTAAGTCAATTGAGCATGCTCCAAAAGAAAAAAAAAAAAACACGATATTTTTCTGATCTGCTCTTGACCTGTTTCATGCATGTAATGCGTGTCCTGCATGTTGGCTTATTAAATAAACTTTGACGAGAATTCAGAGTAATACATAGTTGTCAACAAAATAAATTTCTTAACGATGAATTAAATACTTTCCAGGAAAATACCGATTTCCCCCTTTTTTGAGAGGGATAACACGCATTACCAGTCATGGTTGTAAAGATAAATGCGTAACCCTGATAGTCTTATTGTAAAAATAAAAACAAAAAACAAAACATAACACTATAATTCTTGACCTGATTCATATTGTTACAACACAGACAGCATGTTGGCGGGAAAACAAACAATCGTTAACAAATCTTTGGATTGCCGTGTTTATTTTCAATGCAACACTGTCTTGAAAAGTAAATGGAAAAAAAAAAAAAAAAAAAAAAATGCCGATTGCCCCTTTTAGGTCATGGACAATTTAACTCTTTTCGAGTAAAGATCGTTCAACTTTTGCTGGGAACGATTTCATTCACAACGATAAAGCAAAAGAAACAATAAGAAAAATACGAAACTTTTGGGAGGAAGCATTACATGCACGATTGTCAAGATAATTGCATACCCGTTTTTCTATTGAAAACAACGTTGGTGTAATGTAAAAGAACAATACCGATTAGTTCTTTGAGCAATTCAGTCTGTTTTAAAACATTGAGTAAAATCGCTCAATTATCATTCAGGAACGATTTCAATCAAATCAAAAGATATTACTAGTAAGTCAATTGAGCATGCTTCCAAAAAAACAAAACGATATTTCTCTGTTCTGCTCTTGACCTGTTTCATGCATGTAATGCGTGTCTTGCATGTTGGCTTATTAAATAAACTTTGACGAAAGATAAGTCATACATGGTTGTCAACAAAATTTATTTCCAATCGTATTTCTATCGTTGATTTAAATATTTTCGAGAAAAATACCGATTTTCTCCCCTTTTAAGGGTGGGTGAATTAGATTGTTTGAGGAAATACATCGTTAAAACTCTAACGCACAAACGATTTAATCCACACAAAATGGCTATATTATCTGTCACAATTTTTGAGAATATGCACATTTTTTCTATTCGGTCTTCTTGAATATTTACATATATTTCGTGCTTTATACCATTTGATCTATTTTAAGTATTGTCAACAACGAAAATACCCATGGATGGTCGAACGTATTGCTATGTCAACGAAATGATTAACGCTTTGCATTTTACAGCAACTTTGGCATAAAAACTGCACTTAGACGTTTCATTTCTTGTTCAGTTTTTGTTAATTATTGTTTTTCTTTCAAAAAAAGATATTTTGGAACAGAGCACGCACTACATGTTACTTAATACACATTTCCCCTTTTGATGACAAGTAGCAAAAACATTCTGTTAACAATAGAATACGCTAATTCAACCTGTATTGATGGGTTCGGGGGGGGGGGCAGAAAAGCCCGATTTACAAATGCATTTTACTTTCGTGAATTATTTTATTAAACTTGTAATGGTTGAAACGGTTTTAAGACAGATTTGGGGACATTAGAAATGTGTTATTGGGGTAAAATGGTTACCGCTTCAAATAAAGATATATTTAACTTTCTAGGGAGGGGAGATAAACTGTATAATAAACATGATATTTCATTGTATGTAGAACTTACGCATATAGGTGGACCTTGTGATGGGAGGTGTTTTTTTGGTCGGTTGCTGTGATAACTCTGTCTATGATAACTCCCCAGTCTGATTTACGTTGCGGGTGACCAGTTGCTCCATGTAGTTTGATGGGGGTTTCCGTTTCTGCTTATCTTTCGTGTTTGTAGGAATAGCTTGGCTCCTATAAGTCTTATTCTGGTCGAAACATTCTTCTCGCGCCGAAGATTATAGGCTATGGAAGCTAAGCGACCCCTCTCCCTCTTCAGGTTGGGCGGGAGGTCTGTGCGAATGGTGACGCGGGAGAAGGCAGGGTTGTCTTCGGGAGTGGTGGCGGATGCTGCGGCGGCGTATCCAAAAGGGGGTGTGGCATGGGCGTCGGTCGGGGTGTCCGCCGGCGTCTGTATATCGGTGTGATCTGATCGAGGTCGTCTTGGTTGGCGTTCGAAAGCGTTGAGGAGGCGATCACGGTCCGGTATCCTCACGAAGCGGATGATGATGGGATCTGGCGTAGCGGCCATGGGTACGTTGCGGTTTCCACCGAACTGTTTAGGGCGGTTCGTCGATGGTATCCTATGAGCATTTGAGATAGGAATCTTAGCTGCTTCTTCTCGGGATACCCTTAGAAAATGACAAAATATGTCTTGAACGACAGCAAAGATATTTTCAGGTTTGCTTTCTGGGATTCCGTAGCACAGTAAATTCTGTTTTCTATCATGTATCTCTAGTAAATTCAGTTTAGTTTCCATGTCTTCCTTGTTTTTGTCGATCTCACTTTTGAGTAATGGAATGGCATCATTTTCAATGTCAGTTATTTTATCATGAGCAAGAGATACACTTACTTTAAGCTCGGAGACGGACTCCTTGGTAGAAGAAAGGTCACGTTTGATGGCATTAAGTTCGTCAATCACACAATCAAGTTTAGCGTTCACTTTGTTTACTTCTACAGACAATCCAGTGAACATGGTTTTTAGCTCCCCAATGGCTTCGATGATTGGCGATCGGTCAGCATTCGGCGGGTCATTCGTCACGTGATCGTTATTTCGCGGGTCTGGCGTCAAAGATGGGAGCTTTGGGGGCTTTCTCTTGACCGATGGGGTGGGAGTTGATTCCATTTTGCTCGAAAATTTTGAGATTTTTGCGGATTTCTTTGGATCAGTTTGTTTCCGTAGGTTGTAGCTATTTTTTCCTTGGCTCATGTCTAAAAATTCATTGAAGATTGTTCGGTGTATTCCTCACATAACTGTAGAGTTTGAGGAGCTCGCTGAAACACGTCCGTCTCCTACGAAGTCATGACTAACCCACTACTGACTAACTCATTACTTTACCCACAAATGTAATAATTTTTGATCGCCCACAAATGTAATAATGACTTTACCCACAAATGTAATAAATTTGAAGGGATTTTTGGCGAATCCGTTCTAAACTGAAATCCTATAGTAATGCATTCATATAGCACAAAAGTGTAAAGTCTTTTTTCCAGACCTGGTTAATTAAATATTTATGACATAAGTCTAAATTAAGTTTTTTTTCAAGACCCGGTTGTTTCCAAAATTGTAATATAAGTCCAAAGTCTTTTTCCAGACCCGGTTGTTTCAAACATTACAACATAAGTCCAAAGTCTTTTTTCCAGACCCAGTTATTTCAAAAATTGTAATATAAGTCCAAACTAAGATACCATAATGATATTCCAGTGGAATAAAAATAAAAATCGAGCTCAGTCTTTTCTCCAAACCCTGTTATTCGAAAATTATAAATAACAATACAACAACAACAAAACAGTATAAAGACCCCATAATCCTATTAATGCTGGATAACATGGACATATAGCATAGTCTTTCAGCCAGACCCATTTTTTTTTCAAAACAACGCTAACAGTAATAATAAGAAAATTCCAAATCTAAGACCAAACAATCCTTCAACCTAAGAACCTGTTTTAAAAAGAGGTTTAGAGCATTGTCTTTGTTCCAGACCTAATCATCAACAAAATTACCAAAAAAATCTTCTAACGTAAGACTATATCATATTCTTATTCTTCTGGAATAACACGAGTTTTAAAACGTACTCCTTTCACCAGACCCGGTTATTTAAAAAAAATGAATTAAAAAAACTTCAACAGTTCAAATCTAAGACCAATCTTCAAAAGTTACACCCTTACTGGGTGTAACTGGGTGTAAAAATATGTATTTACCCCGCACCCAGTTTTTTTTTTATAATACTAAGACCCTTACAAAACATTGTAATAATGCATGGGTAAAGCAAACATCCTTTCTCCAGACTTGGTTATTATTTGAAAAAAAAAATAGTTTTTACAAATATTCTAAAATGAATACCCAATAATCTAATTACTGTGGAATAACATGAAGATCGATTGTAGACTTTCCTCCAGACACAGTTATTTCAAGAATAAAAAAGCAATAAAACCCAACCCCAACAACGAATCTAAGAACCAACAATCCTCCAAATTAAGACCATGTAGAAAAGCACATGTTTAGAGCGTTGTCTTTATTCCAGACCCAGTCATTTAAAAAATAATTCAAACAGTCTTAAAAACACAAGACTTTGTCATATTCTTATTCCTGTGGAATAACACACGAGTATTATGCATAGTCTTTCGTCTAGACCCGGTTATTTAAAAAATAAAGAAATATTGAGAAAAAAAAAATAAGACCAAATTTCAAAATTAAGCCCAGTTAAAATGCTTGGGTTTAGAGTGTTGTCTGTACCCCACACCCAGTTTTCTGAAAAAATACAAATTAAGCGAAACTTTAATCTTAAGACTTAACCCCAGCATCTTCTAAACTATTAAAACCCTGTGATAAAGCATACCACAAAAACGACAAATTAATCATAGGCGTAAATGTTCATATCTGAATGATACGCACCTCAAAACCCAAGATAACAATAACAACGTTATTCTACATCATTGATATTGTGGGGTCTTAGTTGATATAGTTTTTTTTTTATTGTTTCTTATTATTTCCTATTTTGAAACAACTGAGTCTGGAGAAAAGACTACATCATAGGTCTTTGTTTTGTTGTTTTAGTTTGGACTTATATTATAATTTTTAAAGCAACCGGATCTGGAAAAAAGACTTTGAAATTATATTATAATTTTTGAAACAACCGGGTCTGGAAAAAAGACTTTGAACTTACAGTATAATTTTTTTAACAACCGGGTCTGGAAAAAAGACATTGGACTTATAATAATTTTTGAATTAACCGGGTCTGGAAAAAAGACTTTGCACATTTGTGCTATACGAACACATTACTATAGGGTTTTAGTTTTAGTTACCGGGTCTGGAGAAAAGACTATGCTTGATTCTCAATTTACCCTTAGCGCATATATTCACAATATGCGCCGTATAAGTGAAAACAACAACAAAGACACTAATTCCACCAGTTTTACTTAACTGGGTCTGGAAAAAGACTAAGCTCGATTCTCATTTTTATTCCACTGGAATATCATTATCATATCTTAGTTTGGACTTATATCATAATTTTTGAAATAACCGGGTCTGGAAAAAAGACTTTTGACTTATATTATATTATAACTTTTTTTTAACATCCGGGTCTGGAAAAAAGACTTTGAACTTATATTATAATTTTTTAAACAACCGGGTCTGGAAAAAGACTTTGGACTTATATTATAATTTTTTAAACAACCGTCTCTGGAAAAAAAGACTGAACTTATATTATAATTTTTTAAACAACCAGGTCTGAAAAAAAGACTTTGGACTTATATTATAATTTTTTTTAACAACTTGGTCTGGAA
Source organism: Lytechinus pictus (assembly GCF_037042905.1). Lineage (NCBI taxonomy): Eukaryota > Metazoa > Echinodermata > Echinoidea > Temnopleuroida > Toxopneustidae > Lytechinus > Lytechinus pictus. Next base: position 16,211,785 of record NC_087250.1, on the reverse strand, counting down.
AAAAGACTTTGAACTTGTATTATAATAATTGAAACAACCGGGTCTGGAAGAAAAGACTTTGGATTATATTATACTTTCTTTATTAACCGGGTCTGGAAATAAAGACTTTGCACTTTTGTGCTATATGAGCGTATTACTATAGGATTTCAGAACGGATTCGCCAAAAATCCCTTCAAATTTATTACATTTGTGGGTAAAGTCATTATTACATTTGTGGGCGATCAAAAATTATTACATTTGTGGGTAAAGTGTTATTACATTTGTGGGCGTTATTACATTTGTGGGTAAAGTGTTATTACATTTGTGGGCGTTATTACATGTGTGGGCGATTATTACATTTGTGGGTGTAACACCCCCCATCTGAAAAATGGATCGACGCCCCTGTAAACATTATATACTTGCATAGAATATGAAGGCCCTATCACATCGTTCCGTGCAAGCCTTGCGTGTAACTATTTTTGCTACCCGCAGGTCGGCTGCATTGACAATATATCGCGTGTATCTCGCACGCAGGTCTCATTTCCATTCAGAAAATTTTCGAACATGCTCAAAACATTTTTGCGGCTGAGTTGTTGGCAATCAGCTGCTACTCATCCTCAAGGCTTTTACGAAACGACGCGACAGACCCTTAAAGAAGATGATGATATTTAGTGATATTCCTCTGTCAAACCTGTCACTTTTTTATATATGTGATTGATCATACCGAAATGAGAGACAAGTCGCAAATCAAAATTCCTAGAAATTCGACAAACTAATAAAAAAGTCAAGATTTTGAAGATTTTCTTTTTTTTCATTTTCTGATTCTTCCATGTTTCATAATTACTCTGTAAAAATAATGAGTGAATTTGATGACGGGAAAGTGATAAAAAAACAGTTTTTCTGCGAGTGTTTTTTTTCGGTCAGTTCGAAATTTTTTTGATTCTTGGCACGCTCGACTTATCGAATTTCGCTTCATTCTAAGCCCCGCCCCTAGCAACGTACGCCATTGTTGATTGGCTATTCATTAAACTCGTGTTCAGCTGGCGGCGTCCGACCGGCCGCTCGATCGATCGGTCGGTTCAATCATGGACCCATGGTTCAATGAGCTTCAAAAGAAAGATCAAAAGCATCGCTTTCAATACGTATTTTGGAATTGAAAAGGGGGCTTCTTGGCAAAAGTTAACAAACGGGATTCAAATTCTAAAGGGTTATTTTTGTGGTAATTGTAGTTGGTACCAGGCGGGGGCGTTAGCAATAGATTAATAGGCCTCCCTGATTTAGAGTGTAGGCCTTGTCTATAATCGCGAAAAAAGTCATGCATAAACGCAAAGTAATCATAACACGGTTTGTTGGCGAGGATTAATTTCATGAAACATAACATGGACATGTTGAAGAATCTCTATTATTTGCAAGTGATCGGGATGTTTCGAAGATAAAACTTTATTTTCAAAAGAAAGGGTTTAAAATCCACAAAAGTATTGTATGTTCGCGAATGTGGGTTAATTGATCTGCAGTGTCATTAACAAAAGAAAAAAAGTTTATCATAAAAGCGTAGTGGGATTCATTATTTCCAATTATTTTTACATTCAATTTTTTATCATGTTTGAATGAACGATAGAGAAAGAAATAACTGTCAGAAATAACAGGAATTCAGAGACAGTAGAATATTAACTTCGACAATTGAGGCGCGGATCCAGGGGGGTAACCCCCCCCCCCCCCTTGAGAAGAAAAATTAAAAATTGTAATGTAAAAATGCCATTGAAGCCGAGATGTACCCCGGGATGTACCCCCTTTTGAAACTGAAGACCTATTTTTTTTCTTGCTTGTCAATTTTTTGTCGGGTACGAAATATCCTTAATAATTATAGTTGAAAACCTTTTTTGGGAAAATTCTAGATCCGCTCCCAATGAAATATGGCCCGAAAGGACCATGCAGTAGGCCTGTATTTTTATTTTTTGATAATGGTATACGGGTCTTACGATATTGATTTAAAAAATAAGTCATTTAAAATACAGCTATTGAAATTTCCATTTCCTATAAGTCATTGCCATGTTGTCTCATTTGACTGTGCCCAGATCTATTCTCTTTCTTATTCTCTTACCTTCTTCCTTCGTCTTTCTTGTGTTTTATTTCTTCTTTTCTTCCTTTCTCCCCCTTTTCGTTCGCTCTTTTCATTCAGGCCATTCTGTCTCTTTCCCCCTTGTTTTTCCTCGACCCCTTTTTCTTCTTTAATTCTAATTCGTTAATTCCTCTTGTTTTCCGTTCTTCTCCCCTTTCGATCTTCTCTTTTTTTTCCATGTCGATTATTTTCTCCCTCTTTCCTTCTTCTCTCCCCCTTTATTCACCCTCCACCTTTTTAACCTATTCTCCCCTTTTCTTCTTTTTCGTTTCTATTTACATAATTCTGTTTTTCGTTCTTCTCACCATTCGATCTCCTCTCTTTTTGCCGGTTTTCTTTCTTCTCTCCTTCACTCTTTTCTCCCTCCCTCACCCACCGCCTCATTCTTTTTTTTTAATTTCGTTCCCAGTCTTTACTATACTTCTGTTTTCCTTCTTCCTCTCACCTGCTCATCCCCACGATCTTATTCCTCCTCCTCCATTTCGTTTTCTCCTACCTCGTCGATTTGCTCTATTTTTTTCTTAAAATCTAATTTCTTTTCCTTTTTCTTCTACTTTCTCTCTCCCTTGCTCATCCCAACGTCTTATTCCTCTTCCTTTCCCTCTTATTTTTTTGTTCTATATAAGGCTTGTTCTCCCCATTCGATCTTCTATTTTTTTTTATCACAGCCGTTCTTTATTCTTCCTTGCCACACCTACCGCCTTTTCCTCCATTCCCCTTTTCTTCTTGTTCTTATCTTTGTTTTATCCTCTTCATATTTCGGTTTATCATTCTTTCCCAGTTTGATCTTCTCTTTTAAATGTGTTAGCAAGTGCCATTTTTCGTATCTACCCGGGGGCCGTGCATTCAAATAAAATAAAAGAGCATTTGACAGGGTCAGACTTTACCCCCCTTTTTCAAAATGTTCTTTTATGTGCGCCGCTCGGCAGTATGCCCCCCCCCCCCCCTTCGTCAAAAGCTGGATCCGCCTGTTAAAAAGTAATAAAAACATACAAAGCGGGAAAGGAAGGAAAGAAGAACATTGTGAGAAAGAACGTCACTCCAAAATACTATGCTAGCAGATCCAGGGGGCAGAGGGGGCGCACGCCCCCAACCCCCTAAGGCGCCGCTCAAAAAAAAGAAAAGAAAAGTAAAAGAAAGAAAAGGCGCTGCTTAAAAAATACAAATAAAGGAAATAAAATAAAATAAAAGAGCATTTAACAGGGTCAGACTTTACCCCTTTTTTTAAATGTTCTTTTATGGCGCCGTTGAAGTACAAAATTATGAGCGCCGCTCGGCAGTATGCCCCCCCCCCCCCCCTTTCGTCAAGAGCTGGATCCGCCTATTAAAAAGTAATAAAAACATACAAAGCGGGAAAGGAAGGAAAGAAGAACATTGTGAGAAAGAACGTCACTCCAAAACACTATGCTAGCGTGATTAGTAAGAAAGGGAAATTAACAACAACGATGACAAAATAGCAAACAATTAACAGCGGGAAATTAAGGTAGAATGGAATGAGTCGAAAGTTCGATTGGAAAATTAAGAAAACGGACAAGACAAAACAGAGAACTATAAACACATTACATTTTAATCATACCTGCAATTCGATTTAAAATGGCGGCTAGTTTTAAGGTTTAACCATAAATCTCCCGGGGTATTTTTATTCTTGTCATTCCCGGGGGGGGGGGCATTATGACCCCCCCTTAAGATCTCAGCCGCGGATCGCGCAATCAGAACGAAAATTTGCATGATGGTAGAGAATGACGTAGTCTACGCAGTTGCATTGGTAAATTTCACTGAATTCATATATTTTTATTTTATATGAATTAGTTATGCTAATTTACATGAAATCATACTTTTTACCCTTATTCACTAAATAAAGCTCCTAGAATGCTATTTTTGGTGGAAATATTCTTTATAGCATTCCTAACAATTGTGAATGAAAAATAATCTGGTACCAAGGCCGATTTCTTATGTATTTTATTGTTTTTTATTTCTTGTGTATTTCTTTGTTTTTTCAAATTTTTTTCAATGGAAATTGTTCCAGACTTAATTCTGATCATAAACAAGGCAGAATTAATTTGGGTTTAATCAGTAAAGTAGAAATAATGATTCGTTTGTGAATTTTGGCTAAATATACAATTTGCATTGGATTTGTACATCAAATCACGTTTATGAGCAATTTGGGGTCTGACATGCACTTACATAATGTTGCGCAATGTAACCGTGTACCCGGCGTCACAAATCTGGTCTCAAAATTTGAGCGAGACTTGAAATTAAACAGTTAGTGAGCGGCGAGGTGAAAACATTTTGAGCAGCAGATAATTTTATATCGAGAAAATTGTCGAGGGGGGGGGAAGCATTATTGTCCCCCAACCCCGGGAGAACTAGGGTTAAAATGGAACTTGGTAATAATAATAACAATAAAAATAGACATACAAAGGCTCTTCAATCAATCTTTCTATCAGAAGCTTTCTTGAAATGAAGTTAACTGACAACAATAAACATTGTGTCAATTCTTTCATTTATTGATATTTATTTCAAAAATCTTTGGTAATATAAAAGCAAATTCTTCGAGTTCATTTCTTCGTGGGAAATGAGGATAGAATCGGAGTCGCCAGTCAAGATTTTTTTTTTAAGGATACACCTTTGTATCGATAAGATACACCTTTGTATCGATCTTGGCAACGTCGCTTGGCGGATACGCATTTAAAAGAAATAAAAAAAATCAATAATAGTTCTTTTCATTCTAGCGCTTTCTTATGGCAACAAAAGAAAGAAGAGGGAGAAATCCCCGTTGTTTACCTTTCATTCTTCGCAAAGCAGTGTAGGCCTATTGACAGTGAACAGGTGAGGGTCAAGTCGATTCCAACGGCGAGATTGTAAACAGGGCCTGACCTGTGTGTGTATGGGGGGAGGGGGTTATCCCATTTTCGAGGGATAACTAACAGGGGATCTTTGGCGTTTTGTGTCCTTTGAACTTTCTTTCAACAAACCACATCCTTCGCTTAACTCGATCATTGCCAGTATGAGAATGATAGCTATAATGAAGAAAACTATTTCTTAATCATTTGTTTGATAAATTTCGAGGAAGAAAAAAATCGCAATAAATATAAAATCAAATAATGTATATCAATCATTATTTGATAACTCAGTATGTCTCATATGAACTTGTAATGAAAAGAACATTAATTTTACACTCATTTTAAACTTAACTAGATAATTAATGTTACAATCAAGCGTAGCATCCAGGACACCGTCCTGTCATGTTTTGGTCTCGGATTTTTGTTTCATTTCATCGTTTGATTTTAAATCTATTATGATTATTATGTTTTTTTCCTATTTTTTTGAGGGGGGGGGGGAGAGGTTCTCTCTCTTCCAAATTTAATCATCCAATCTTACAAAGACTTGTTGCACAGGACATTTGCATGTTCTCATTCTATTCTGTTACTGTGTTCGAATACTGTGGGTTTTTTTTGTAATGAAACTAAGTTTATTTAGGGCATTGCCTTTTGTACAAGCTTTGCTTTTTCCGGCAAGACCCTCCGTTTTACTTTAAAATACAATTGTCATACTAGGTAATTTTTTTTTATTGAATTGTGCTCCTTAAATCTAAGATTATGTTATATATATTTTATTACGTCTTGCGTTATTTTCTACCTTGTTTTGTTATACTTATCATGTTGTGAAACGGAAATCAATAAATCAAATCAAATCAATAAAATATTGGTTGTGCTTGATATCGATCCGAATCATTATTCATATTGAAGGTGCCGTGGCCGAGTGGTCTAAGGTGCCTGGCTATACATGGAGAGTCCGGGATCGATCTCCGCGGCTACGACACCTTTGCTCTTATATACTACATTCAGATAAATGGAAATGCATTACGTATTATTTGTAACTAGGTGTGCGCTTGTTTGTTTAAAAAATAAAAAGCGTATCTCCCCTAATCTATCCTCTGTTGGAAATAATTACGACGGGACTTTACGCAGGGTACCTCCTCGCTATTTTTGTTGTAGAATTAAAACGTTTATGTCAAGTTTTTCTGCATAACTTTTAGAATCGCTATAACCCTTTTTCTATTACCTTTTTCATTAAAGGACAAGTCCACCCCAACAAAAACTTGATTTGAATAAAAAGAGAAAAAATCAACAAGCATTACACTGAAAATTTCATCAAAATCGGATGTAAAATAAGAAAGTAATGACATTTTAAAGTTTCGCTTATTTTTTACAAAATAGTTATATGAACGAGCCAGATGAGAGAGTCGATGACGTCACTCACTCACTATTTCTTTTGTATTTTATTATATGAAATATGAAATATTTTGATTTTCTCGTCATTGCCATGTGAAATGAAGTTTCATTCCTCCCTGAACAAGTGGAATTCCATTATTTTAACATTTTGTTCTTCAGGCAAGGAGGTCCTAATCATCAAATTCGTAAAAATTGAAATATTGTATAATTCAAACAATAAAAAACAAAATAAATAGTGAGTGAGTGACATCATCGACTCTCTCATCTGGATGTAACTGGCTCGTTCATATAACTATTTTGTTAAAAATAAGCAAAACTTTGAAATGTCATAACTTTCTTATTTTACATCCGATTTTGATGAAATTTTCAGCATTATGCTTGTCTGATTTTTCTCTATTCATTCAAATCAACATTTTTCTGAGGTGGACTTGACCTTTAATATACCTTTATTTTGAATCATTCCAATGTTGTAAATTATACCCCCCCAAATGATCGGTAATAGACGATATTGGACAAATTATTCGCGTTTTTGTCATCACTTTCTCAATCTAACATAAGCATTAATAAAACATGAGCACACAAGCCATTAGTAAAGGTGAGGTACAAATTAATTTGATGGTCCATCTTACCATTTTATCAGGGATAGTTTTTTTTGACATGCGGTTAAAGTTCAGGTCATAATGACTCGCTTGCTAGATTACATGTCAAGAGTCCGGGTGAGAGTAAACGCCATCGACATTCAAACAAGCCGATGGCACAATGAAAATCATTGGAATACTCCCTCCTCCATGGTTTTAGGTCCAACCTTTTATCTCCGCCTTTTATTTCATTAATAAGGGAGATCATGGCATTCTTCACGAAGATTATTATAAAACCCCGGTTTAACCAGTAATGCGGAGAAGATAATTGATTGACATGGAACGTTGTTTCGTCTTGCAGTCGCGCGTGACTTGCAAGTTGACTATTGTTCTCAATGCAGCCTCCTCATTGGTTAATCGTTTCGCCTTTTTTGGCAAGCGGTTACTAGGGCATTTCGGTTAGCTCGACGGTGGCAAAATAGATTTTTTTCATGGAGCAGGGTCAAAACGGAAGTCAAACTTCGAAGGCGTTTTTCTCTTGATTTTTATTTTCAAGATCCCAATTCTTCTTGCATTCTAAGGCTAATATCTCCACTAATATTTACTCTTAAGGGTCGAGTGATATATCAAATTAAAGGTAAAGAAACGGGGAATAATAATCACTAAAAAAATTGGATTTGAAAAATTCCGACTTGTCTCTCATTTCGGTATGATCAATCACATATTCGTTTCATTATCAACTATCATATCTATAGCTATAATTTGATGTTATCATTTACCTTTTTCAATAATAGGCATGCATATTAATGTCAAGAATTATGTTATGAATTGTAAACTTATCGTTTCTGCTTCATGATGATTAGTAATACAAATAAAATAAATAAGGTTGACAACATTCCGGGACCCTTTGGTGTCTATTTTCCCATATTCTTTCCAAAATCAGTAGTATATGCACTGGATAACCTCGAATTAGGCCAGGGGTCACCATGGTATATTTTGTTATATTCCCCACTATAATTCCTTACCTGTATGTTCATCAGTCGTCATATCACAGTACACTCTGAATGGATGAACGCCGTTCCCTGGACCGTCAGGATCTATTGTGTAATGACCATCTGATGTCTGCCCGCGTCGCTTCCAGACAGCGCATGATGCTATTAAAAGGTAGTGGATTTAAATCATCAGATAGATTAGAAATAATGAACATCAGACCTAGACAATGACTTAAAGTTTTATATTTCCTATCTCTATTTCAATATTAAATTTGTCGCGTTTACTGAACATTAATTTCCCATACCTCGTTGCATAAAATCATTAACGAGTGCAAGTAAGCAATGTTGTGGTATGGTTAATTATATTGTTCAATTGTTTTGTATTTTCGTGTAACTTCCGTAATGTAGTGTTTGATAATTAATTTGTTTTAATGAACAAGCTGAATATGCATTTATTGTCTGTCATGACCTAGTAAAAAAGTGACTGAATTATCGTAATTTATCATCAAATCCTCCTCATCATAATTTTTATCATTATTATTGTTGTTATTATTATTATCATCATCATTTCTATAAGCATAAGTGTAATAATCGTTAAATTAATTGAAGAACAGAAGCTGCTTTATTTTCAATGATGTAATTTCTTCATTATTCTGATCCCACGTCTGAACTGAACAATATGTTTACCACTCATTCATGACCCTTGACCTAAGACGTCACGGCTTACCTGGTAATGTTTGATAGCCATCGATGTACCCAGATTGAGGAAGCGATGACGGGTCTGATATAACGAATTAAAGCAAAGATCGTATTTCATCTAAGGTAGATGTGAAATAACTCCATTTTTGTTTTATCTAATATTCTAACCTATGTATTGGAAAAATAAGCATTTACTAATTAAACAATATAATAAATACAAGTTACCAGGCTATTGATATCATTTATAAATGATTACATACAACAGTTACGACCCGCTGCAATTGGCCTTGATAATAATTATCATATTCTTACGTCTAATTTAATCAGGTATAGTGGCTGACCTTATAGATGACAGAAATTACTATCGGGTCTTTTAGTGGATGCAATGGCAAAGCGGAGATTCGAATTCAAAATCTCGGCATCTGGAGTCTAATACTCTAACCACCGGGCCACATGACCCTATTTGATCTATTATAATGCATTCATTAAAAAGGAGAATGCATACACGTTTCTGAAATCAGTTGTATCCATATCTGATTTTATGTCTCTCTTTTCATCCGGTTGTGTTTCAATACTTTTAACACAACTAGAAACTACGAAAATGAAAGCCCGAAGATATTTATGGTAAATTAATCAATTTTAACTATGCTGAACGTTATTTCCTTTCAAATATAGCCTTTTTCATTCTCTGCACTCACTGGCGAATAGCAAGGGGGAGGGGGCACGGGCCTCCTTTTTGAGAGGCACAATTAAAATTTGTAATGTAAAAATGCCGTTAAACAGAAGTGTGCCCCCCCCCCCCCTTGAAAGGGAAGACTTCACATTCTTCGTGGACGAAATGTCCTTATTTGTTTGTTGAGATCCTGTTTTTTTTGCTTGTCCAATTTTTTTTCGGCAAAATGCCCCCCCCCCTTTGGAAAATCCTGGATCCGCCCCTGTCTTCACTAATATTAAATTCAATATTTAACTACTATCAGCACCTGCAAATCTAAAATTCTAAGAAAATAATGAATCTAGAAAATCCTTGTAATTCATCGAAAATCCAGTGCAGGCTTTTTATATTCATTATTTAAGACGCTCGTATTTCCGTTTGTAACTTTGCAATCAGAACGTTTTTAATACTCTACTATTTACTTACCATCCAGACATTGACCGTAATAGAGGGTGCTGTCATCAATAGCTAGAATATGATGACCTTTGACCTTGCCTACTATGACCATGTAAAATGGAGTAGGAGGCGGATAGTAGACGGTGATCTAATGTACGAAAAAAAAATCAATCAATTCGCACTTTTACTTACTACTTTTTCATAGATTTTACATAAATTTGAATAGTTTCTAGTGACTCAATATTTCCGAATGCGGCAGCCCGAGACACACTTTGACACGTCCAATCAGCTACATGCAAAGTCACCCAGTATCTTATTAACATGAGAAATATAAGGGAAAGTAAATCATTCTGTACACTAAATGATGTCCAAGGAAATATAATTATTTCTTTTGGGTGTCTATCTATATGTATTTTCTGCGAATCTTGATTTTCCCATTGCACCATTGATACTAAACATCAAATGAAGGTTTCTTAAGAACCATTTATCTATCCATTGCTCCGGCACAAACTTCAGGATAAAAGAAAATAATGAACGGCCATTGGACGAAGAGTTGCAACACGTGGAATCTTTCAAATCAGTTTCAATCAATAACTGACTGTATGTATCATTATGATGAGAAAATACAAAGTTCATTAAAAAAATGCAATTTTCATACCCTTGACTGTCGCCAAACTTTTTCATTGTTGTATACAATAGTTATCTTTTCTGTGAGAGCAACGTTTGTGACAGGCCCGTCTTCCACAAACTCCACACTCAATTCACTGGTTCCATCGCTGAGGGCGTAATACCAGAAACTGAAGCAGATTTTGTCTGGAGAGTCGTCTATCGTTATGACAGGGCTTGCTATTCGAGCTTCGTGAAATTCATCATTCCCCGATCCCAGAATGTACAGGTATCTTCCATCTGGTTTGGGGTAAATCAGCAATAATCAATACTATAAACCCTTCCGAATACGTACACTGAAGGAAGGAAAATATTAGTTTTCACACAGTATTATCCGTAATATATCCATGTACAATACACCTTTCTTCTTTATTTTGCCAAGTTAAAAAAAAAAAAAAAAAGCGTAACAAATTATTCATAGTTTTGATATTTCACACTAGATGATAAAAATCGATAGTTAAGAGGCGTAGTAGTGACTTTGGTATTTGCTTCGATTATCTTGTAAGGGACTCGGTGAAGATTACATTTGAATACAAATAAGAAGTCAGATGAATACGATAAAACCCCTTGACTAAGTACTCTGGTAAAATGTGTCTTGGGTGACAATTAATGATTTTAAGAGCGATATTGAAGCCAGTACTTATGTATTACAATTAAGATGAATGTGTAATTCAAAACTGACATTAAATGATAGGCCTTATTGGATTCACATCACATGGTGTTGCGTTTACAATCACGTGTAAGCTTTTCGTATTGAGTGGGTAAACCATGTCTAGTAGTTTTTCAGTTGTTCGTTATATAACAAATGAAATAATAATTGAATGGACAAAATATCACTATTTATAACTTAGTCAGCTCTAAAAACTTTTATTTATTTGTGGAGGGCAGACTATAACGAGTCACACCTTCCCGGGGATGCCTTGTGTGTTACTTGCGGGTAAGAAGGTGTGAATTCACCAAATAAAATGTGTTTTAACCATAATCTCCTTGATATTAAGACCCAGATTTGCTCCCTACCTATTTCAATTAAAACAAGTAAAAATTTTCGAGGGTGTGTCACCATGCAGTTACCATATCCAAACGCCGTCCTCGAGGGGGGGTGACTTATATAAAACCCTTGGTTGGGGGACTAGTCGGATGGGCGTCGCTCCCTAGTGTGTGTGCACGGAAGTGTGTGAGGGGGCGCGCGTGTGTCTGGGTGTGTGTATGTGTGTGTTGGATTATCTTTCTATGCAATAGCAACAAATTACCACGTGACATAGAATGATCGTGCTGAGGCATCTTGGAGCTGGTAGGAGGGCTTCCTGATATGAACATCCAATCTGTGTCATCTGAATCCTCTTGATACCATCCACAATCAGTGACATCGTAATCACATTCTATTGATCTAATCCCTAAATTGGCAATATAACCATATAAAACAACAAAATAAATGCATCGGTTATATATTTAAGATGCTTATTATAAGTAACGCGAAGTTTATTCTTTCATTTTTTAGGTTATACAGGCATAATTGATATCATCGTTTAAGTAGCAAAATCATTAATACATGTGTAAATGTTTTTATTGATTCGCACACATTAGAAACTTATTAGATTTTGATAAACATTGCAACTTATAACGCTCTGTGTGATTCTTGCTGCTGTGTTTGTGGTTTTGGTTGTGAGGTTTTTAAATACATGCTTCAGACCCATTACACTTACTTGCAGGGCAATTGCCTGGAGTGATTGTGACGTCATCTAGTGCTATAGAGCCAATGTCCCATGATTTGAGCCTGCCTTCAAATGTGATGTAGAATGGTGCATCATGGGGCATTATGAATTCAACCTAATGAGAAAGATTAAATAAAAGCCCCACAATCATCGGTCTTGTACTGGGATTCACAAAAAATTGCATGTTCATGGATTAGATGCTTCTAGAAAGAACAATGGCATATCGACAGTTTGCTAATCTCCAACACTTACTTTGCACTCTTCAATTGGTTTAAAAATGTATCCAAGTATGGGCAGTTTTTAACCAACAATGTGTAGTTTTCACCCAAAGCACACATTATTGGTTTCAAACTTAGCAGAATCGGATAAAGTTTTAACTGTGTGGACAGTATGATGCCCAACAGTTTTAAGAGTGTAGTTTGATACGGATACTCCTATTTGAGCAGATTCCTGCTGAATTCGAGAATGATATGAGAGAACGATCTATTTTGAATATATATATATATATATGTATATATATATATATGTATATATTTATATCTAAAATAGCAAATGCCAGCCTAAGACAGCTTTGGTGATCGGCCCACAAGACTTAGGGCCTTTCACACGTGAATCTTGGATCATCGGTGTAACGATGGTTGCTATTGTAATCGTAACTGTGATTGGCGTTCGTGATTCTAATTATGTCCTAGTTTGGTTTTACACGTGCTAAATATTCGTCATTAGCCTTATTTTTCACTGGAATCATTCAAATTGCGATTTGTTTTACCATGTGAAAGGGCAGTTACACAATAATGAACGTTGCTGGCCAATTGTTATAAGATTCACCAATAATCTATGTTGTTTGGTTTTACGCCATGTTTATTATCATTATTATCTTTTGATTAATAATAGCAAATACAGTTCCTTGCTAGTAGTTCTACTTTGAGACAATAACATCATGTTCCGTAGGCCAGGAAAATGAGGTTCTAGAGAATAAGTTACTTTATCCTTCTCACGTCTGTGAGATTCAAAGTTCGATTTTTTTTTTCATATCAAGGTAAACATGTCCGTGTTTTGCATAGAGTCCGATTTCCATAAAATTGTCAGTGTTTTGTTTGTCTGATTTTTATATGTTCGAAACCATGTTGTTTCTAGTCCGGTGTACCCCTTTAAGGGGTTGCAGTATTTATTTAGGAGTCTTTTTGTATCAAACAAAAACAATGCGATTAGACTGAAAATTGTAAACAAAACTCTTTTTCCAAGATTTTGAATTTGCATCATAAACTCATAAATTTACACGGAGAATGAAGAGCGAAACACATAGTTGTAAGCTTTCGCATTGTAATTTCGATTGATTGATAGTGTAAATTTTAACCTACTTGTTATGTGTATCTTGACAATAAACTGCAATTATTGGCCTACATAGGTAAATAAACTCATTTTCGTACAATCTGATCGTCCTATGTTCATTGCGAGTTGTTCTTTTTTATATGATATTGTAATATATCCATGCTGTACAAATTAATGACAAAAATGAGGGAACAGCACTGTTAAAGCAATGAAATGAAAGATCTGTGTTTCACTAATGCAGGGACCCCAAGCACAATATAGGCAGCATCTGAAATTCTTTTCCAAAGTGTTCAAGATTACTTACCTCAGCAGAGATCCAGCGATCACCTTGATTGCCTGACCTAGCAAACACTAAATGCTCTGATGTCACGACGGTCTTGTTGTTAGAAACATAAACACGGAGGTTCCCAACACTACCCCCATTCATGTAAGTCCAGAATCGAAGACAACTTGAGTTAGAACTTTCCCGACTTTTAATTGGTGGACTCTGTAGTTTAGCCGTTTGGTTGATTGAAGGGTTAGATGTCATAACGACGTAGGCGCCATCTAAAGTGATATAGATATATAGGTATATTGCTCTGTTAAATAATAATAGAATAATAATATATAATGTAGATTGCAATCGAATAGATAATTGGAGTCCAGTGTTGACTCCGGCATGACAAACTTCGCTGTGTATTCCACTTTTTTCCACGTGGATTTTTTTTTCAATAGGGCAATCTTTTTAATTTATATTTATTTTCTATATATATTTTTTTTTGGGGGGGGGGATTCATTAGAACCACTGTGTCTAATGACAACATTGTTTCTCGAGGGATACTAATCAGAAATGAAGTAGAGTTGAATACAGATCTATATCTTGCTCATTACTCACACGAATTCATGTGATCATGCGCAGGATAGGAGTCATGTGATGGCACACGTGATCCCTGGTGTAGCCAATCAGAATCGTCATCCAAGGCTTGTTGCCAGCCACAAAGATCGATATCAAAGCTGCAGTTGCTCTTCATTACATCTGAAAAGAGGAATACATATACTTTCTTTCATTAATTCTAAGGCCTGGTTCGGTTTGCCTATTTCGATGGATTTAATCTCACCCGTACCTTTCTCCGTCTCTCTCCCTCTCGCTCGATATTACCCCCCTCATCCTCATTACCTCCCATAAACATGCAAACACATCTATTGAGCACTCCCTACTTTTCCAAATTATATTTCTCTTTTAAGAACTGTCCAGTTTAATCATAAAGGGCGGGTGTTCTTTTTAACATGTTTTACAGTAACTTGTCAATTCAAAACACTCAATATAAAAGTACTATCAACTTACCATCCCACACTGCAATTGGTCCAACACCGATGAGTTCTAGTCTGATAGCTATCTGCCCTTCCCAGGCCCACGGCTGGATACGAACGTAACGGGTCACTACACCGGGGTATAAGGAGTGAGTCTGCACAGAGGAGCCATCGACGTTACCTGGGAAATACTTGGGTTTCATTCAGAACAGAAGAAGTGATATTGGGAGTGTGGCACATCTATGTAGTGTACCTTATGATTATGACGTCATAGTTTCATAGCGTCCACCGTTATATCACAGAAATACGAGTAAACGGAGCTGGTTGATAGAGATACGATAGCTGTTAGATCACGGTTATTTCTCTGTGGCAGTAACTAGAGTGAAGTTGGAAATACCGAACATTGTGTAATGGTGTGTAATTATTCTCATTAATAAAAACAATATTAAAGTCAAGCACCAACCAAACACGTAAAGCGTGGATATTGTTAATTGATTGTTGAATGTTTGAGGGTTTTCAACCTTCATTAAAGCTTTTATGATCATAGCCAAAATAACTACATAGTAGCCAGGTATATAAGGACAGCTGATATAAGGATCAAAAGTAGACAGAAGATAAATGTATCACCTTAACTTGTTTAAGTTCATCTTTGTAAACTGACCATACTGTGTCAATGAGGGAGTACTTCAAAGTAAAAGCTGTGACGTAATAATCTTCATCAACCCTTCCTTGCACGGAGAGACCAGTAAGAAGGTGTGCGTCGAGTAGGTCGACTTGTAACCACTGCAATTTATCGTGTATTAAGGGCTGCCAGCACTGTGGTCCGTGTAATCTTGCAGTGGCCGTCTTGTACGTCTGATCCTCACTGGATGCTGTGATCTGTGTATCTATGACGTCACCATTCTCAAGGCCAAGGGGAATTCCTGGACTGGTACACTCATAATCTATGAATGATATCATAATTAATGTTGTAAGAATATATATGCGTATCCAACCTGAAAAAGGTAGTCCTCGATTTGAGAAATTATTATAATCATAGCTTCCTCACATGAATAAGGAATTGATCAGTGTGCGTTGCTTTGAAATATTTTCCTCACTACCAAGAATTTATTTCTTTATACTTGTTCTTCGTTATTTTTCTTTAATATAGATATAAATAATAATATATATATATTTATCCTCCCCGAGTCCGTATTTCCATCCACCAACTTTCTGTCTGTCTCTCTTTATCTCCCTCTTTTTATCACCTTGCTTTACTTGTTTATGTATTTTATCGACTTCGACTCTTTAACTCCAGGCTTTGTCGAGTGTAAGAACTAAGTTAGGTTGTCATTCAAGCATGTGATATCAAATCAAGGTTAAACTTGAACAAAGTATATGCACTCAGGATTTAAGGAATTTTAAGGTCATCATCCCTAAGGAAAAATTACCATCCATGCTTGATGACGTGTAGTGTCGTTTTGGGAGGACAATAAATATACAAAAAAATATGCATTTATACCTTCACAGCATATTACGCCGACCACTCCGGTTCCCTCCAGTTGAACGTCATCACTAAGCCAGCAATCCGTGATGTTCATTGCATCACCAGGACACACTATAACCTTCGCACCGAGGATGGCGCTCTCTGGTAAACTATTTAATACGACGCCATCTACGGTCGAGTATGCTCCAGGAAAGCCAAGGTATTTGCATATGAGGTCAGAAGTCGAAGGTTCCCAGCCCCAGAAGCTCATAATCTCCCATGGAGATTCTTCTTTAATTGGCTTGAAGGAGACTACTCCCTGGCGAGATCCGGTATCAAGGAATTTGACATCAGTGATTGTGTTCCCTGTGACAACCAACAGTAAAAAAAAAAAAAAATTAGATGGGGATGGCTCGTTGGGTGCTATACAGACAGTTTTTATTCTAATATTTCATTGAATTTACATCAGTGAGAATTTGATTGATGATTTCTTCGTCTTTTATATGTTTCGTCATTGTTTCTATACACGTTTGGTTTTCTTGTAATTAGCACATTTATACATAGAGCACACATATACATTAAAAGAAATTAAGTGTCACTCTTTTTTACACAACCAATCGATGTTTAGGTCTTTTTTAAATAAACACATTCATTCCGTACTTTCAGAAATAAATTATGGTTGAAATAAATAAATCCTTTTTTTTTTAAGATCTGAACGATTTTTCAAATCTGAAGTCGAATTTAATTCTGAAAATCTTCAGCATATTTGGCATCATAGTTATACCTCGGTCACATTTGCTCTACGGCGGCCGTACGGCGAGTCGAAAAAAGCCGCTTCAACATTTTTTGGACCGGCTACATATAGGTGGTTTAAAAAAAATGAATAAAACGGCTGTTTTCGACTCGCCGTACAGCCGCGGTAGAGCAATTGTGACTGAGGAATCACTAAAATATAGTATCATGTTTACGCTTACATGCTTCCATTCGTATATGAATAAGTTTAACTTTATAATACAAGTGATTATACATTTTAATGTCTGGCTTTTCTTTTGTTGTTATCTTTTCTTTAATTTTCAAAACCTATCAGAATGTAAGATTTTATTCTTAAATTATTAAAGGCTTAAACAAATCGAAGTCCGAATCAGGGGTAAATTCTAAAGTGTATGAACGCAAGGGGTACCTACGCTTTTCACACCGTTTCCCGACGTAGAAGGCTGTACAGTTACAATCGAAGTCAGCAAATGTTTCCTGACAAGAGCCTCCATGTAGACAAGGATTCGGTATGCATGCTGTAACGATAAACATATTTCAATCATGTAGTCTTTTTAGAGTGAAGGCAATTTCCGTTTGGTAAAAACTAAATCAACTTGTTAATGATAAACGTACACCGCCCTTAAGATCGCCCCCACTCTAGAAAAGTGTTGATTTGAATAAATAGAGAAAAATCAAACTAGCATAACACTGAAAGTTTCATCAAAATCGGATGTAAAATAAGAGAATTATGGCATTTTAAAGGTTCGCTTATCTTTTACAAAACAGTGATATGCACAACTCAATGGCATGCAAATGAGTCAGTCAATGATGTCCATCACTCACTATTTCTTTTGTTTTTTATTGTTTGAATTATACAATATTTCATTTCTTACCAATTGGACAATAAGGATCAACTTGACTGAACCGTATAGTAGTAAACAATGCTAATTCCACGTGTTCAGGGGGGAATTAATCGTCGTTTCACTTGACAATGAGAGGAAAAATAGAAAATTTCATATTTCACATAATATAGTACAAAAGAAATAGTGAGTAGACGACGTCATCAGTTTCTCATTTGCATACTTGCCAGGATATGCAAATAACTGTTTTGTGAAATTAAGTGAAAATTTAAAATGTCATAACTTTCTTATCTTACATCCGATTTTGATGACATTTTCAGTGTTATGCTGGTTTGATTTTTTCTCTTTTTATTCAAATCAACTTTTTGTTGGGGTGGACTTGTCCTTTATCTACTTGAAAAAAAGGAGAGAGAAAGGGGAAGACCCTGAAGGGAGAAAGGGGAAATAAAATGGCACAACTTGCAAAAAAGGTCATAATTTATGAGGTCTAACTCCTTAAAAGACGAGAAGGAGTCAATTTAGGACGTCTTACCCCCCCCCCCCCCTCCTGCAAAAAAAATGCCAGTGCTTCTCTTATTACCTGGGTGAGCACAGTATAGATTGGTCCTTCCCCGTGCCTGTGGGGGTACGAGTTGATGATAGTCAGGGTGATCTAGTGGTACTATCTTAGGAATCTCTTTGATCATATCGTGTGTGTGCTCAGAGAAGGTATAAGGACATGCTTCCATCATGTCAGGAGGAACAGAGGGACATATATCATTCAGGTTAGATGATGAGGATCCTGAAAAGGGAAAATATAACAATTGAATGCCATGGAGCATCATTCTAAAACACACCAAAACTACAATAAACAATCTACTTAAATCATATATAATTAATGATGCTGTCTTATAAGGCATCGCTTTAAATCAAACTGTTTACACGTATTAACCATGTTCTAGTTTTCAAACAATGCGTATCCAAAAAATACGAACGTTGTTGTTTAAACTTTGCTAGTTAAATGCTTTTAAGTTTTAATGAAGCACCGTAATTGTATAAACGTTGACGTTTTACAATTTATGAAATTATATAAGGAACATTATCTATTTTTTTAGATGTATACTAACCATTCGTCATTTGTATTACCATGCATACAGAGAGCAGTATCCAGAAAAAGACCTGTAACAAATGTAATCAAATACACGTTGTTATCATTATACTATTATATTTTTGGAAGAAGGGAATAGGGTGGTAGGATGGGGTATTGTTCATTTTTGTAATGATATATGGGGTAGTCACGTAGTGGCATTTCTTAAAAGACGCATTAACATATTTAAAAAATTGTACCTTTTCTTATACCCATATTTTTTTATAATTAAGATGTTCTTGTGTGTGTGGTGTGAATATGTATGTGAAACAATGTTATGATTTGTTTTGTAATATTGATTTATAAACTGTTACTAAATACCTGTCACCTGACATTAATGATAACGAACACATGTTCAGTTTTGGACCTACTCAGTCTTTTTTTATGCCCTCGATGAATTTAATGAATACAGTAATAATTTAGATGGTAAAATATCATGTACATTTAGTGTATTATGTTTCAATTGTATAAGTATTACCAAGAAGTTTTATAGTTTTACTTTTTTATTCCATATGTACAATTCTCAGTTATGGGCATCACAGAAACATTGCTCAAAGAGGCCAATTCTTTTTATGACATGATAATTATTCATATTTAGCTCTATTTTAGGGAATCTACAAGAGGTGGTGTATTTGAATTCTATCTTAAAAATGATTTGACTTTTAAATGTAGAGATGAATTAGGTTTGAATACTGCATATTTTGAATCTTTATTAATTGAAATTGATTTTTAAAAAATTACGATTATTGTTGGAGTAATATATTGTCCACCAAATCAACCAGTGCAATGTTTTATGTAATAGTTTGATGAAATTTTAAATATTCTAAATTAATAGAGACAATTAGTTATTTTATTTAAGTATCGCTTTAAGGACGTTCCTTAGTTATGTTTGTGAGCAGTCCTATCTGTAGTACATCATGACACTATAGTTTCTCATAAGAATAAAGTGAGAATAAAAAACGTGATTTTTCTCTGAATGGTCCAAAGTGGACCTAACCCTTTTTGCAACCAAACTCTTCATTTCTCAAGACCTTTCAAATGGGTGAACTTCAAGACTCGATAGCAAAAAATCAAGCGTATGAATCCATGTTAGGTTTTATATATTTGGAATACTTAGGCGTTAAAGAAGCTCCGTGCAAAATTTGGTGGAAATGACAAGGATTTCATTTAAACTGTGGAACTTAAATTTGAATTTATTTGAAGCCACAACTTGCCAATAGTTTCAAGAATTTCTTGATCATTGCATGTCCTATGAAAAATATCCAATGACTCATACTCCTACATGGTCAACTAATCATTCAGCTTCATTGTGAGACAATATTTTTACCAATGATTTACATGTAGACGAAATATCTGCTGGTATTATTTAAGCGGTCACTTTCTAGTTTTTCCCATTTCAAATCTGAAGCTACAGAAACGTACTTTCAGTGTAGAAAACAAAAATCTTTTTATTCAGAAAATGAGTAGTCTATATTGGAGTCTTGAAGGCCGTGATCACAATGAAGAATACAATATAGTTTTGCTAAAGTTCCAAACCACTTACGAATCATGTTTTCCACTAAAACGGTTTGTGAAAAGGAGATTCAAAGATAAACCATGGCTTAGTAAATCGTTTAGAAAGATATGTAATAATAATTTTGATTTAAAGTATATAAAAGAAAAAAATAATCAAGAAAGATTTGTAAAGTATACAACAAATCAGAAATATGGTAAAGCATGATATCAAAAAGGCAAAAAGAGTATATTATAAATGCAAATTTGAAAATGCTCCAGATGAAATTAAAAAATACATGGAAAGACATTAATAATGTGTTAGGAATGGGTGTGAAAAAGAATGTTATACCAAGTGCAATTCAATGTAATGATGGAACTATAAATGAGACACGTGCAATATGCAATGCCTTCAATATATATTTGTAAAGCTACATGTATGTCATTCACTATTCACTATTCCTTCACTGATTTTGGGTACTTTATGCAATATGTCAATGGAAATGAATCAACTAAGTCTTTTGCTCAATGCACGTACAAATAAGTCATTACTATTGTTTTGAATTTTAAGAATGGTGAGAGCCCTGGTTTTGATGGTGTATGTGGTCAATTGGTTAAAAGTGTTATATATTTGATGCCATCCCTTATGTGAGATAATCGATTTATCCCTAAATACTGGTATTGTATCTGCATTGTAAAAAAAAAACATTGGGAAAAATTTTAACCAGCACGAGGTTAATTATGTGTCCAACGATTTTGGGGCAATATTTTACCCACTGCGGGAAGCTTATTGTCCAGTAAGGTTAAAAAAAATAAGCAGCAATTACTTTAGAATGGGCAAAATTTTCATCAGACTGGATATAAAATGCCCAAAAGAAATGCTCAATGTTGGTTGGACACATAACTACCCTCGAGGAGCATTTTTGCCTTATATTTTTAAGAGTGTGATAAATTGAAAATTGCTAAAGTCATTCCAGTTGATAAACAGGGATCCAAAGAAAGTTCAACTGATTACAGACCTATATCTATTTCTATTTTTTCCAAAATTTTAGAGCAATTTGTGTATATTCGTGTATATACATTATTGGACAATATCATTCGGGTTTTGTGCAGGTTACATCTTTTCCATTATTGAGTTAATACACAAAGTATCAATTGCCTTTTGAAAAAAGGTGATAATTAGCTGTTCTTAGACCTTAGTGTGGACTTGATTCCCTTGACCATAGTAATTTATTTAAATAAGTTAGAGAGATATGGATTTAGAGATGATGTATTCTAATAGTTTAAAAACTGTCTATGTAATCGTAAATAGTATACGTAATAGTAGATGAATGTGAATCTCAGATGATGGCAGTAAGATGCGGAGTGCCCCAAGGTTCTTTATTAGGCCCATTATTATTTATTTTATTTGTAAATGACATGTGCAATATTTCGAACTTAAATATTAAATATTATTTGCGGATGACATACTAGTGTTTTTATTTCCCACCATGACATGATTATTTTTTAGTAAAATTGTACGCGATATGAAAAAATTATTACATGACTTTTAAAAAAAAAGAAAAACATATTGATGCAACCCAGATAAAATTAAGAATTAATGACTCTTTTATAGATCAAGTCAACGAAAAACTTGTTTAGGTGTAACTATTGATAGTAAATTAACATGGAATGAACACACTAGTGTCATCTGCAATAGGATAGCCAAGCGCATTGGTTTATTTTTTTAATTGATTTTTTTTCCCAAAGAAACTCTAATGATTTTACACAACACATTAATATTGCCATATAATATATTACTGTATTCTTACATTGACATGCTTTAGTATGCAAAATACTAATAGACTCATAGTGTTTACCATAGCCAATACCTTGCCATGCCAATCCTGTATTCTTTTAGTCTGCAGGCACAGACCCTGATTAAAACTTTGATCAACAAGTGTGTCTCCACGCAAAGACTAGCACATACAAAACATGCTGTTTCAATTGAGGCCTTCAGTACACAAGACATAAGTAGGCTGCAAATTCAGACACTTAACTCGAGTGAAGGGTTTTCTCATCAGACTAACATGACTGATGTTTTTTTATCTAAAGACTCTGAAAGTACCAGATACATATTATGTATACTAATGAGCAATATTCATGTAGATATGTATCCATATATTATTACCAACTTCTAATGTTTAATAATTCTAAATGAACAGAAATGTTCATGGAATCAAACTAGGCATTCCAATAATTTTCACTTTCTTTTTACAAAAACTTCAACCTACCAAAATACTATTTCATTTATTTAAGTCCTTTGATTTGGAATGGATTACCAATCACAATAAAACAGAGCCTAACGCTGAATAGTTTTAAAAGAAAAAAATGGAATCTTATTTACTACAGAATTACCTTTCAGTGTAACAGTCTGGAATTTTAGATAAAATATGTATGCGGGTGTTTGAAAGCAAATGGTTTGAGTGGGTTTGTGTGTGTGTGTGTGTGTGTGTGTGTGTGTGTGTGTGTGTGTGTACTGATTTTAATGTATATGTGTATGTATTTTAAATAACTTTACTTTACTACTTTTAATCAACAATTTAAACATCAAAAATTTACTTAATGTTATGGAGATTGGCTTTTAATAATTATAAGGCTCTGCCTTCTGGCTCTCCTAATACTTTATATTGTACAAAAAGTCATTCGTATTACTTTGTTTCATGGGCGGAAATCCCAGGGGGGACAGGGGGGACGTGTCCCCCCTACTCAAAATAGTAGGGGGGACACAATATCAAATGTCCCCCCTACTATTTTTTGTCTTTTATGATGGTAAGAAATACATCATTCTAAATCGAAATAAAACATGTATTTTGGGACGAGTTGGGACGAGATGACCGTACTTTTTGGATGATAACCTTTTTTTTGCTTTTCAAATTTTCCCGCCCCTTGTCCCCATAGGCGGATCCCGGAGGCCGAGCCCCCCCCCCCCTATTGGCGGAGCAACAAGAGAAAACAAAAGGGAAAGAAAGAAGGAAAAAGGAAAAAAAGAGGGAAAAGAGAGGAGAAAAAGAAGAGAAGGCGACGAGTGCATAAAATAAGATGAAGGGAAGACTTGGAAAATAAAAAGAATCTTTCGTGCCACTATATAAAATTTTCGCTCGCGCTTCGCGCTCGCATTGCCTGTTAGGTGATTTACATATCTTGTTCAATATGGAGCTCAAATATCAAGTTTAGAAGTAAATATACAAAACATATTTCACCTCGGAGATCGAACTTTCATTATTTTGTGTGATTTACAAATTGATTTTTAAAAAGTGCTCTGTAAAAATGTCAGTTTTATGGTCTGAATAATTTTATCAACATTTGCTGCTTGCGCTGCGCGCTCGCAAATTTTGATTTATCAGGTACCTATTATTTTCGTGTATTCCATAAAGTTTTCAAAATATCCCTTTTCAGGTCTGATTGTCAAGACGTATCAGCTAGCGCTGCACGCTGGCATTTTGATTGGCGAGTTATGTATGTTTCAATATTGATTATACAACAAACTACTTAAAATCCTCTTTTCATGACGGTTTATCAAAAATTTTTGCTCGCGATTTGCGCTCGCATTAATGGTTAAAAATAAATCATATTAACTGATGCATCCTATTCATAATTACAAAAGTGAAATTTCCAGTTTTTATGCCATAATATCATCAGATTTCGCGCCCTCTTTAGGCATTAATAAATATGATATTAATTTAATAATTAAATTGTCCCTTTTGTTTCATCTCGCACTTAGCAAGAGGAATAGGAAGATAGTCATCATTTTCATAACATGTCGTAAGGATGTCCCGGTCCTATGTCAAAACTCAAAGTAATAATAATGACAATTTTAGCTCTTTTTTTTAAAGTGCAATCCATATCCACCTTACAATTTTCCTACAAAGTGCTTGAAATATAAAGCGGTAATTGACTCTTTTTTCAGATCGGAATATCAAAGTTTCATGATTTTCATGATTAAAGATGTATTTAGAATGCCTAGATTCTAGGTCTAAATATGAAACACGCGCGCGCATGTTTATTCAAATACTCAACTTGTTCTATATTTAAATCATTATCCAGTTTCAGATCACAATATCAAAATTTTTCTGCTCGCGCTTTGTGCTCACATTATTAATGTAGGAAGACCCCCTATTACTCATCCTTTTCATGATTTACAAAACATTAATTTCAATTGATTTATTTTATTTAAACACGGTAAAAAGCCCTCGATCAGCCTATGGCTGTTTACAAAACACGAACAGAGTGGCCCATTTTTGTCTCACCTGCATAGCAGAGTGAGACTATAGGCGCCGCTTTTCCGACGGCGGCGGCGGCGTCAACACCAAATCTTAACCTGAGGTTAAGTTTTTGAAATGACAGCATAACTTAGAAAGTATATGGACCTAGTTCATGAAACTTGGCCATAAGGTTAATCAAGTATAACTGAACATCCTGCCTGAGTTTCATGTCACATGACTAAGGTCAAAGGTCATTTAGGGTCAATGAACTTAGACCATGTTGGGGGAATCAACATCAAAATCTTAACCTAAGGTTAAGTTTTTGAAATGTCATCATAACTTAGAAAATATATGGACCTAGTTCATGAAACTTATACATAAGGTTAATCAAGTATCACTGAACATCCTGCATGAGTTTCACGTCACATGACCAAGGTCAAAGGTCATTTAGGGTCAATGAACTTTGGCCGAATTGGGGGTATCTGTTGAATTACCATCATAACTTTGAAAGTTTATGGATCTGATTCATGAAACTTGGACATAATAGTAATCAAGTATTACTGAACATCCTGTGCAAGTTTCAGATCACATGATCAAGGTCAAAGGTCATTTAGGGTCAATGAACTTTGGCCGAATTGGGGGTATCTGTTGAATTACCCTCATAACTTTGAAAGTTTATGGATCTGATTCATGAAACTTGGACATAATAGTAATCAAGTATTACTGAACATCCTGTGCAAGTTTCAGGTCACATGATCAAGGTCAAAGGTCATGTAAGGTCAAAGAACTTTGGCCACGTTGGGGGTATTTTTTGAATTGCCATCATATCTCTATAAGTGTATTGGTCTAGTTCATAAAACGTGGAAATAAGAGTAACCAAGTATCACTGAACATCTTGTGCGAGTTATAGTAGTTTTCAAAATCAGCACTGCTGCTATATTGAATCGCGTGATGCAGGTGAGACGGCCAGAGGCATTCCACTTGTTAGGTCTAAATCTCGATTTTTTTTTCTGCTCGCGCTTCGCGCTCGCATCAATTGTTGAATTATATATCTATCCTGTTCACGATTACAAAAATTGATTAAAATTTTCCATTCTTTCTTTTGAAATTTTCAGCTCGCGCTTCGCGCTCGCATTTTTTGATTGTTGAAATATGTAACGCCTTCATGGCTAAGTGCAAGCAGTCCTTAACAGGTACCTTTTCAACAGGTACGTATATAACAAATTTTTGCTCGCGCTATGCGCTCGCATGATTAATACTCATCTTTTTCATGATTTACAAAACATGAATAGAGTGTCTCGTTCAGTAAATATTATAGGACTAAATCTCGAAATTTTCCGTTCGCGCTTCGCGCTCGCATCAATTTTCTTCTTATATACCTATTCTGCTTGAGATACAAAAGTGCTTAGAATTTCCATTCTTTAGGTAAAAATGTCCACAAAAAAAACAGCTCGCGCTCGCATTATTTGATTGTTAAATGCTAACTGCACGCAGTCTTTAACAGGTATCTTTTCCATCAGTTCATTTCTGCTCGCGCTTTGCATTTGTAGTAATTATTAAGTTGCATACAGATTTTTTTCAGGATATCAAACATTGCCCAGAATGTTCAAATTTTAGGAAAAAATACATAAAATTTCCAAAAATTAGCTCGCGCTTCGCGCTCGCATCATATAAATAAGGATTATGATATTATATATGAATGTATAAGAATAAAGCTAAAAACTGACTAATGAGGACTACCCCTTAAAAGAAACAAACACAAATCATCTTCGAGCTGCCGATCGGGGAAAATATGGCTGAAACAAATTTCCGCCCCCCCTCCTATTGGCGAAGGCTGGATCCGCCCCTGTGTCCCCCCTACCTTTTGGAAGAGATCTCCGCCCCTGCTTTGTTTCATAGGTTTTCTTTATCCTTATGTCTTTTCTCATTTATATGTGTGTATATACATGTTTTTAATGGAAGTATTGAATAAGAAAAATAAATAAAAAAGATACCAAAACCCTCTATGGACAAATCATTTTAATTTTCAAGATCTCATCGAATTTAACTTTCATGGAGTTCTTATATTACATATAAGATACGATATGTAAACCAAACAACAACATTAACTTAGCTTTTTCACCCGAACCATCAGGTTCTCTTTCTTTAACCAATAAGGCGAATACTTTGGGTGAATAGATTAGCTCAGGTTCGTTTTTAGAATAATTTTACGACAATAGAGCATGTAATTTATGATATCGAGTAATTCTATGAGGCTATTCACGACACAAATCCTCCTCACATTTCGATTACAATGAGTGATCTAGTTCAAATTGATTTTAATTTAGGTTATCGAGGTAACATACATAGGTCTACAGACTCGCTTACATTATTGATGAAGGTGATGATTGATGATGTTTCACAGAATCCTGCGATTAATATATTATTAATCTTTCACCTATGACAACCACATTAGCTCTGAACAACGATATTTATCACGACAAGCAAAGTATTATATTTTGAAAAATTGATCTTGTGGTGACCATCTAGATGTTGCCTTATATTGACCAGTTCATTGTGACATTTATCATGTTCCCTGATAATGTCAGACATGGTGCATTGGACAACTAACTGTGAAAGAATGTTGACCTTTTCAATTAATATTTCACTTTTTTATCGTAAAACAAGAAATCGTTCCGAATTAACAAAATGTTGCCTGTGGTGTATTGCATACACAACGCCCCCAGCACCAAGGGTCATGTTTTCCATCAGTAGTTTAACAACTTCTTCATGACACCCACACATCTAGCCTATAACTGTTTTACTTGTCATCATTAATTTGAATTGTCTTTTCATCAGGAATATTTGTTTCTTTTTTCGTCTTCTTCTTTCTTCTCTCTTCCTCTTTTTCTTCTTCTTCTGATTCTTCTCCTTGAACTTGTTCTTGTTCTTCTTCTTCTCATTCTTCTTCTTATTATTATTATCATTATTATTATCATTAATATTATTCCTCTCCTTCTCCTCTTCCTCTTCTCCTTCTTCTTCTCTTTTGTCTTCTTTACCTTTCTTCTTCTTTTTCTGCTCCTTCTTCTTTTTCTTCATCTTCTACTATTACTACTTCTTATCCTCCTCCTCCTCCTTTTCTTCACCTTCT
The DNA here is from genome assembly GCF_037042905.1 of Lytechinus pictus. Classification (NCBI taxonomy): domain Eukaryota; kingdom Metazoa; phylum Echinodermata; class Echinoidea; order Temnopleuroida; family Toxopneustidae; genus Lytechinus; species Lytechinus pictus. The sequence goes on along the minus strand of NC_087250.1, from coordinate 16,184,003 downwards.
TTTTCTTCTTCTTCTTTTTCTTCTATTTCTTCTTCTTCTTCTTCCTCTGCCTCTCCTTCCTTTTCTTTTGCTATTTTTTTTTCTTTGTCATTTCTTTTCCTCCTCTTTCTTATTCATTTTCTACTTCTTGTTTTCTTTTTTTTTCTTGGGGTCTTATTCTTTAATCAAAACTCTTTTCAATCAGGTCAAAAGCATGAAATGAAATGGGTCTAAAATGTTCACCAATAGCTCTATTCATTAAGGAAAGTTATGAAAAAATATCTTTGTTCGGTTTTGTTAGATCAATATTTATGCTTTTCAAATCAACCACCGATTTTTTTTTCGCAGTAAAATGTAGCCCATAATTTCACCATATTACTTCTCAATCTATATGAATACGATTAATTAAAGTTTTTTTTTTTCGAGTTAGTTTTATTTTACCAATTGCCAATAAGAGAACAACTTTTTTTTTCAAATGAATATTAAAATGAGGAAAGTGATCTATTGTTTCTTTTGCTAAGAATGGAAAATCATATATATGTAGAATATACGTCATATGTTTTATTGAAAAAATAACAACATTTGAAATTAAAATACTCCGTTAGTCTCAGTAATATAAGAGCAAAAACTCACCACATTCATCGTAATAGAATCTATCATCCAGACATCACTCATTCTGTAGAATTAGCGGTAAAAACTTCACTTGATTTAGCGCAGATAGGATTCAGTTTTAATAATCATATAATTTCTTCAGATAAAAGCTGTCCTCTCAGCAATAGGGAAACAAATCTAATTCAATTGATGAAACCTTTGAGATTGCAACAGAACATATTGAATTCTTATGTCGAATGATAATACACCACAAATTTCTATCAGGCTTTTATACAATCACTACTGTACGTTCCCATTTCCCAGCTTTTTTTTATTTCGACCACCACTTATCCCACTCCCACTCCTCCCCTCTCTCTCTCTCTCTCTCTCTCTTTCTCTCTGCCTTAGTCACCCATATCTATACCTCTCAAATATCCTTCTTTCTCATTGTGGACGTCTTCTTGATGAAATTCTTGTAGTGCGCATGCGTAGCATCTTATCTTTGATGATCTACGCTTTGATTGGACAATACAGAACAGATGGGTGATGACGTAGGCCTAACAACTTGAAAGCATTGATTTGAATGTAGGCTAATGAGTTTTTATCTCAAAAACATGTTCGAGTATTACGGCCTCGTAAATGTAACTTGCATAGTGCCAGATCAACAAATTGAATTGTGTTCTTCTCTGTCAATAATAGACATTTTCGCATTTACTAGGGAGACACTCTCTACAACGCATCGATTCCTTTGAAAAAGCAATTACAACCACAATTGAGAGCCGAGAGGCTTTTGTCGAAAGTTGGTGGACTGGGACAGCAGAGCATCCGAAAATTTGCACCGGACTAACAATTGCAAATATGTCGTAGTCTAGAGTCAAGAGATTCCGATGCTGCATGGCAGAAAACAAATTCCATGTTCCACTGACCAGCTCTCATGGCTAAGCACATTAAAAATCGAGTCCACCCCATGACAATGAGTAGATAATTAGAATATTTCATACTTCATACAAATAAAATACAAAAGAAATAGTGAGTGGATGACGTCATCAGTCTCCTCATTTGCATACTGACCAGGATGTGCTTATGTGCTTATAACTGTTTTGTGAAATTAAGCAAAATTTTAAAATGTCAAAACTTTCTTATTTTACATCCGATCTTGATGAATTTTTTAGTGTTATGCTTGTTGGAATTTTCTCTCTTTATTCAAATCAACTTTTTGTTTGGGTGGACTTGTCCTTTAAAGGAAACTTGGGTGTGTCCCATGCACTCCTTTCCTGCACAAACTACTCCTCCCATACACTTACAATACACATATCACTCCTTTACCTAAATTCACTTAAGCGTAGATACCAATATCAGTACAATTAACATCAGCCTATCAACCCTAAAAAGGGGCAGTTAAAATGTGACAGTCCTGGATGGTTTCAAGCCAGGAATTTCAGACTGCACCTGTTGACCATAACTTTAACCCTGGTTTAACCATAGGCGGATCCAGGCAGGCCCGAGGGGCCCTGCCACCCCCCCCCCCCCCCCGCCCCCCTATTGGCGGAGCAAAAAAAAGAAAAAAAAAGAAAAAGAAAAGAGAGGAGAAAAAAAAAAGAGGAAAGATAAGATGAGGAAAACAAGTGATAAAAATAAGATGAGGGGAAGACTTGGGAAAAAAATTCATGTCACTATAAGATTTTTGCTCGCGCTTCGCGCTAGCATTGTCTGTTAGATGATTTACATATCTTGCTCAATATGGAGCTTAAAATATCAAGTTTTGAAGTCATTATACAAAACATATTTCTCCTCGGAAATCGAACTTTCATTATTTTGTTTGATTTACAAATTTATTTTTTTTAAGTGCTCTGTAAAAATGTTATATTAACATTTATTGCTCGCGCTGTTTGATTGTCAGATACCTGTCATTTTCGTGTATTCAGGGCCGTAGCTAGAGGGGGGGTATGGGGGGTGTGACACCCCCCCCCCCCCCAATATTCATGGCAGTCGGCAAAATCATGTACCAGTTGGCAAAATGGAGGATAGGGGAGAAAAAGAAAGAGGGAAAGAAAGAAAAGAAAGAAAAGAAAGAAGGAAGGAAGGAAGGAAGGAAGGAAGGAAGGAAGGAAGGAAGGAAGGAAGGAAGGAAGGAAGGAAGGAAGGAAGGAAGGAAGGAAGGAAGGAAGGAAAGAAGGAAAGAAAGAAAGAAAGAAAGAAAGAAAGAAAGAAAGAAAGAAAGAAAGAAAGAAAGAAAGAAAGAAAGAAAGAAAGAAAGAAAGAAAGAAAGAAAGAAAGAAAGAAAGAAAGAAAGAAAGAAAGAAAGAAAGAAAGAAAGAAAAGGAAAGAAAAATAGGGGTACTAACTTCGAAGAAGGTTACGACTTATAGAGTAAAGACAACCAGTTAATTGGCAAATCCAAGTCCATGTAGCCAGGCTTAGAGCCCTACTAGTCAGCAAAATACAAAGGACAAAACAGATGGAGCTATAATACCACATAAAGTAAGCCCCTGGCCCTCCCCAAATATAAACAAGCTTGTGAGTTTGCAAATTGTACCACAATTATTGACGATTTAACAAACACATTAGTTTTGTAAAATTAGAGGAAAGACTAGGTAAAGAAATATGGGGTGGGATGAATTTCCAAGGTTTAAGTTGTATAATCAAAGCCAAAGTATAGTTGGCAAATTATAAAGTGGGCCTATTAAAGTGGCAGAACACTAAACGCTCTACCAGTCAGCAAAGTGATGGACAAGTATATACTGCGCCGTTTCAGATCTGAAAAGAACAGAACACAAGACTTAACTGGTAACTCTGCAGTTGGCAAATTCATGAAGACAAGTCTACAACTTGTAGACTTGTCTACAAGTTTGCAGTTGGCAAACTAAGTTATTTTTACTAAATTCTGTCACCGAAGATTTGACAATTCAAGAAGTCTATTCTTTCTCTCACTTGGAATGCTTACAAGCTTCTCATGACAGCACCAATAAGTGTTGCAAAGGATGAACGCACCTTCAGCCATATGAAGTTTATGCAGAACTTTTATAGATCAACCAATGTAGTGACATAATTATGCTTTTTTCATGACTGTATACTTAAAGTGATTGCCCCCTTTTAAGGCCTTAATATAAAACATTTCCAGTCTGTGCTTACGTTCGCATTGGTGTGGACCGATATAGATACCGGGCTGGTGTTAAATCAACACCGGCGTCTTTGCAGTGCACGAATTCCTAAAGACAGTCCTTAAAATTTTCTGATCTAATTATAACCAATTTTCAGCTCGCGCTTTGCGCTTGCATCACTTGATTAGTGAAATAGTAAATTCCTACAAACAAGCCATAGAATGCCCCTCTTCAGCTCTGAATTTCAAAAATTGTCTACTCGCGCTTCTGGGCCGCAATATTTCATTAGTGAAATACGTATCATGTTTATGATTACAATGACCACAAAAAGTGCTTCATGTGCTTAGGTGTTATTCTAACAAAATAAGCAAGCGCTTGGCGCTCGCATTAGATGACTATGATGAGATACGTACGCACTTCATGAATTCCCAAAGATAGTCCTTAAAATGTTCCTTTTTAGGGTCAAGTTATACAAAAAAATTCAGCTCGCGCTTCGCGCTCGCATTGTTTGTTTTGTGAGACAGGTATGTATCATGATTACAAAACTTTGCTTATAATGTCCCTTTTTAGGACTGAATATCAAACATTTTCAGCTCGCGCTCGCATTATTTGATCACTAAGATACATATCCGTTTAATGGCACAGTCCTTAAAATGTCTCTATTAGGTCAGTATACCTGGCAATTGAGCGCGCTTCACGCACCCACAATGACTCAAAATTTTTGTTGGTGCCCCCAACCATTACTGTGACCCAAGGTACGCCTCTGTTAGCAGTAGCACTCTTTTAGTTGAGACATCTTGCACAGAAGGTCAATTAAAAATTAACAAATCTTTAATTTTGATGTTATTAATGCATATGCTATATTATTATACTGCAAGTTAGCAACTACGGCACACTAGCCTTTCTATTTTGATCCAAAATGTTTATTTTTACAGTGCAAATATCGTTGTATATCTTTGTTTACCTTAAAGTATTCACCAAATGCCATTAATTCAATTCTAAAAATTCAAAATCTTTTAGCATGTGATTATTGTAGGGGGGGGGGGTCAAATCCCCCATCAGACTCCCCCTGGTGCGATCATGCCCAATTTAGTTGGCAAATTCAGCTGGTACACCCCCCAACAAAATGCTTCTGGCTACGGCCCTGCGTGTATTCTATAAAGTTATCAAAATATCCCCATTCAGGTCTGATTGTCAAATATTATCAGCTAGCGCTATACGCTCACATTTTATGTTATTTATAATCACCTCAATATTAACTCTTTAACAAATTACTTGAAATCCCCATTTCATGACAGTTTATCGAAAAATTCGGCTCCGATTTGCGCTGGCATTAATTGTTAAAAATATGTATTAACTCATGCATCCTATTCATAATTTCAAAAATGCTTGAAATGTCCAGTTTTCAGGCAATAATATTAACGAATTTCGCGTTGTCAATATGCTTATTAGAATAATGAATGAGTTATTGATTAATAATTAAATTTCCCTTTGTTCAGAATGGAATATCGACAAGTTTCATCTCGCGCTTATGAATAAGAATAGAAATATGATGACAAAATGTCCTTAGAATGTCCCGGTCCTATATTTAAAAACTCAAAGTAATAATAATGAAAAATATCAGGGGCCCATTTCATATAGAGTTACAACTATTGTAACTTCGCCATTATGGCAACTACCATGGTAACATTGATTGTGATTGGCTGCTGAGCCATGTTGCCATGGTAGTTGACATAACGGCAAAGTTACACAGTTATAACTCTTTATGAAACGGACCCCAGCTCTTTATTAGGAGCGATCCATAAATTAACCCTTTTTCAGATCGGAATATCAAATATTTTAAACTCGCGCTTCGCGCTCGCTTTATTGATTTTCATGATAAAAGATGTATTTAGAATGCCTACATTCTAAGTCTAAATCTGAAACACTTCCTTGCATGTTTATTCAGATACGCAACTTTTTCTCTATTTGTATCATTATCCAGTTTCAGATCACAATATAAAAAAAGACTCTGCTCGTGCTTTATTAATTAATTATTAATGTAGGAAGATCCCCTATTACTAATCTTTTTCATGATTTACAAAACATGAATAGAGTGTCCCGTTTTTAGGTCTAAATCTCGATTTTTCCGCTCGCGCTTCGCGCTCGCATCAATTGTTTGGTTATATAGCTATCCTGTTCACGATTACAAAAATTGATTAAATTTTCCATTCTTTATGGAGAAATGTCAAAAATTTTCAGCTCGCGCTTTGCGCTCGAATTATTATTGTAAAGAAGATCCTCAATTAGTCATCCTTTTCGTGATTTACAAAACATGAATAGAGTGCCTCGGTTTTAGGTCTAAATCACGAAATTTTCTGCTCGCGCTACGCGCTTGCATCAATTGTTTATATATATAGCTATTCTGTTTAAGTTACAAAAAGTGCTTAGAATTTCCATTCTTAAGGTAGAAATGTCAACAGTTTTCAGCTCGCGCTTCGCGCTCGCATTATTTGATTGTTGAAATATGTAACGTCTTCATGGCTAACTGCAAACAGTCCTTAACAAGTTTCTTTTTTATCAGTTCAAAATGTATATAAAAATTTTGTGCTCGCGCTTTGCGCTCAAATTATTATTGTAAGGAAGGTCCCCAATTACTCATCCTTTGCATGATTTACAAAACATGAATAGAGTGTCTCGTTTAGGTCTAAATCTCGAAATTTTCCACTCGCACTGCGCGCTCGCATCAATTGTTTTAAATATATAACTATCCTGTTTAAGTTACAAAAGTGCTTAGAATTTCCATTCTTTAGGTAAAAATGTCAAAAATGTTCAGCTCGCGCTTCGCGCTCGCATTATTTGATTGTTAAAATATGTCACGTCTTCATGACTAACTGCAAGCGGTTCTTAACAGGTTCCTATTCGATCAGTTTAAAACATGTATCAAAATTTCTGCTCGCCCTTCGCGTTCGTAGTAAATATTTAGTTGCATACACGTCTTTTTCAAGAAAATAAACATTGCCCAGAATGTTCAAATTTTAAGACAAAATACATAACAAAAAATTCGCTCGCGCTTCGCGCTCGCATAACATGAATAAGGATTATGATAATATATGTATATATGTTGCTTTATAAGAATAAAGCTAAGAAGTGACTATTAGGACTACCCCTTCAAAGGAACAAACAAAAATCATCTTCGAGCGGTCGATCGGGGAAAAATATGGCTGAAAAAAAAATCCGGGCCCCCCCCCCCCCCCCCCACTTATTGGCGAAGGCTGGATCCGCCCCTGGTTTAACCCTGAAATTTTTACATTTGCACACAAAAAAGAAAGCACTTCGTATTAGTACAGCTTTCCGTTCGCATACGGACCCACTTTTTCATGAAAGTAAACTGTTGAAAGTCAAAATCCTGTATTTGTTCCAGTTAGGGCAATTCATGTATAGTAACAATAATAACGCACTTCCCCATATTGTTTCATACCATGTTGCCTAAAAACAATTTTTGTCATAGCTACATTACGAGACACTGTGACGAATTTCACATATTACTACTTTTCAGAACTTTACTGGCCAAAGATTCATTCATATTCAACAATCCTAAATTTTGGAATTCCCTTCCTAATAATGTTAAAGACAGTGTCTCTTAAAATGAATTCAAACGTTAACTTAAACTTTATTCCTATAATTCTTCGCAACGGAATTAACATTTCATTCTAATTATTTTGATTATCATCCTTATATTTTTCATTTTTATTGTTTTATTTTTTTTTGTATCTTATATTGTCCAGTTTCATCATTTTTTTGGGGGGGGTTATTTCACCAGATCAAGCTGGTCTGTGGTCAGCCTTTCCCCATTTTGACTTTTTTCTTATTTCAATTTCAATTTCAATTCATTTATTTAACATCCTTTAAAAACATACAAACATATATGTACAGTATACAATAACAAAGGAGTAAAATAAATTAAATCACAGTACAAGCAATAAAAATGGTAGAAATATAAAAGAAATGAAAATAAAATGTAGCGGATGTAGGAAGTCAGAAAGGCCATTGACCTGTCAAAGCCGACTCCCTTGATTACTACATTATACGATTAAAAACACAAATAGAATAGTGGCAAAAAAAAAAAAAAAAAAAAAAAAAAAAGAGACACGAACATATTGACATCAACCCCCCCCCCCCATTAGATAGGCAGTTGGAATTATTAAAGGAAAATGAAACCCTTGAAACTCGCTGAATCCATATCAAAGAGAAAAATCAAAGAAACATATTGTTGAAAGTTTGAGGAAGATTGAATGAATAATAAGAAAGTTATGAGCATTTGAATATTGAGATCACTAGTGCCATGTAGATCCTCCCATCGGCAATGCGACCAAGATCTGTGATATCACACACGTACAACTCCCTCATTACTTTAGTACTTATTTCACTTATATTCTCACTTTTATAGAGTCTATCACAAGGTTAGGTATTTTCTTTATGAGATGACAAGTACAGAGGTTTCACAACATTATATCATTGATGAATCGTTTGTCATATGATTAGAATGAGCAAAAAGAGATGTTTTGGGGTATATTTTCAGTGTCCGAATGGGAGAGTTGTACGTGTGTGACATCACAGATCTTGGTCGCATTGCCATTGGGAGGATCTCCATAGCATTAGTGATCTCGACATTCAAATGCTCATAACTCTTTTATTGCTAGTCCTATTTTACTCAAAGTTTTGTTGATCTTATTCTTTGATTTTTCTGCTTTCACAAAAGCTAACTTGCTCCAAGAGTTTCATTCTCCTTTAACTATAAGTAGACAGTTGGTTTTGTTTCAATCTACGTTTCAATGATGAGAATGTAACCACTGGCGTAAATCCGTGTTGATGGGTGGGGGGGATGACTGAAATATTTTGGCATTTTTTTGCAATCATGTTTTAGATATGCAAGGAATTGCCATTGACATGTCCACAGTGGCGTACCGTGGGTCATGGCATTGGGGGGGGGGGCACCAGCAAATATTTTGAATCACTGAGTGAGTGCGCTAGTGAGCGCGCGAAGCGCGCTCAGTTGCCAGTTATACTGACCTAATAGAGACATTTTAAGGACAATGTCATTAAACCGATATGTATCTCACCGATCAAATAATGCGAGCGCGAAGCGCGAGCTGAAATTTTTTTATATTCACACCTAAAAAGGGACATTATAATCAAATTTGTGTAATCATGATAGGTACCTGTCTCGCTAAACAATGCGAGCGCGAAGTGCGAGCTGAAAATTTAGATAATTCAGACCTGAAGTGGGGCATTCTAAGGTTTTTTTGTAAGAATTAACTAGGACCATACGTATTTCATTAACCAAATGATGCGAGCGCGAAGCGCGAGCTGAAAATTTTTGATATACAGATCAGAAGGGACATTTTAAGGACTGATTTTAGGAATTTATGAAAAGCAGACATATCTCACCAATCCACTAATGCGAACGTTACCACGGACAGGAAATGTTTCATATATACAAAGACCTTAACATGGGGCAATCAGTTTTTGAGTCGTGAAAAAGAAGCATATATCACTAAATAAAACAATGATAACTCAAATGCTAGGAAATATATTTGGTTTATATTGACTTGAAAACGGGATGTTTTATTACAACAGGATTATACATCACGTTAAACAGACATGCGAGCACCAGGAACAATGAAGACGTAGGCCCTGGGCAAATTATGTTTCATAAAGTTATGATAAATATGTTTCTTATGTAATGTAACATAACATAATTATAATATAATTATAATATAACATTATAATGAATAATATTTTCTTCTTTCCCACTACGTTTCTCTTCCTTTCTCCCTCTTTTCTCCTTTTCCCCTTTCCCCGTTTTTTTTTTTTGGTCAGCCGATGGGGGGGGGGGGAATGTGCCCCCCATGCCCCCCGTAGTTACGCCACTGTATGTCCATATGGCAAATACCCCTCCAATATTAGTATCGTTTTTACCCCATGATGGTTTAATGGTTTTATTAGAGATTACATTAAAAATTTGTTGACATTCCATCTTAATCCCTTCCCAAAGACCCCAACATTGATGAATTGGAAGAAACGGGGGTTTCTCTTCAATGTTATAATAAGGACATAAGTATTTCGTTTGGAAATGGTGAACTGGCTCTTTATTTGCATTTTATCATATTCAATAATATTGTTTTATTTGTTAAGCGGTATTTTAGGAAGAATTTTCACCAATAAAACAATTATCTCTTGTGATTTTTTTTCATTTCTTTCGTAAAAAGTGGGGGGGGGGGATGTTTGTACAGGCCATCCCCCCCTCCTCGAAAAGTGGGGGGGATATATCCCCCCCCCCCATCCCCCCCGGGATTTACGCCAGTGAATGTAACATATAATTTTAAAGTATCGGGTAAATTATTCCACAGGTTTGGTCCTTTATAACGAATTGTAGATTTAGAAAGCGTATAACGAAAGAACGGTATATTCAATTTGTTTGAATTTCTCGTTACATAATTATTTATACTGCTATTAAATATAAAATAAGTATTAAAACTAGATGGAAAAGTAGAATTCAAGTTGAAATATTTGTACATAAATGAAATAATTTGCGATTCATAAAGTTCATTTAGCTTTAAAATTTTTAGCTTAAAAAATAAAATCTGTGTATGAGCTCTAAAAAATGAATTTGTTATTACCCTTATTGCACGTTTTTTAATCACATATATCCTTTGGAATAAATATGAGGCACAGCCGCCCCAGATAATCAGACAATAATTCAAATGTGGCAAGATTATATATATTTACAAGGATGCGTAATGGTAAATTTTTTTTTACTCTGTTCAATGCTCCAATTACTCTAGAAATCTTTTTACAAATGATATATGATATTTCCATGTCATATTTTCATCAAGAATTACTCCTAAGAATTTTACTTGATTAACCTGCTTTATTGCTTTATTGGCAATTGTTATTCGTATTGCACTGTTATCAATATGTTTATTGTGTGTTTTAAAAATAACAAAATTTGTTTTTTCGAAATTAATAAAAAGTTTATTGACAAGAAACCATCGTTGAATTCAGCTTTCAGCTTCCGTCGAGAAAGGAGAATGGTTTGGCGAGCACGATACGAGGTGAGCTTGACTATTATTGCTCTATGATGAAGACGATCCCTGTTCAAGGTAGATGGTGACGGTGTTAACTTGCTGGCATATGAGGTCGACGAAGAAGTTGAAGAACTCAAAGATGTCGTTGAGGTGTCAGTTACAGCCATGGGCGTCAATCCAAACTTGAGCATGGGGGGGACACAATAGCAACATGCAAGCATGTCACTTTTATAGGTATATACTTTCCAGATCCATTACACTTTCGTCATACTCCACCGTTGCTACATGTACCGTATGTCACAGGGGCGGATCCAGCCTTCGCCAATAGGGGGGGGGGGCGGAATTTTTATTCACCCACATTTCCCCCGATCGGCCGCTCGAAGTTAATTTTTGTTTGTTTCTTTGAAGGGGTAATATATTTATATATATGATATATAATATCATAAGCCTTATTTTAAAAGTGCAAGCTTTTTGTTTATTTTATGTATTTTGTTTTAAAATTCAAACATTTTGGGCAATGTTTATGATCCTAAACGAGATGTGTATCTAACTAAATAATTGCTGCGAGCGCGAAGCGCGAGCAGAAATTTTTAATATACGTTTTCATCTGATAAAAAAGGATCTGTTACCGGCAGCTTGTTCGCCATGAAGACGTTACATATTTCAACTATCAAATAATGCGAAGCGCGAGCTGAAAATGAATGGACATTCTAAGCACTTTTTGTAATCGTGAAAAGGATAATTATATAACTAAACAATTGATGCGAGCGCGAAGCGAGCGGGAAAATTCTGGACACTCTATTCATGATTTGTAAATCATGAAAATGTGTAATCCTACATTAATAATGCGAGCACAAAGCGCGAGCAGACAATTTTTTATATTGTGATCTGAAACTGGATAATGATTTAAATAGAGAACAAGCTGCGTATCTAAATAAACGCGTGTTTCAGATTTCGACCTAGAACATGTAGAATTAGGGTAATTTAAATACATTTCTTATCATGAAAATCAATAAAGCGAGCGCAAAGCGCGAGCTAAAAATATATGATATTCCGCTCTGAAAAGGGTCAATTTAAGCTCTGTTTTTCAAGCACTTTGTGGGAAAATTGTGAGGTGGATATGGATCACAGTTAAAAAGAGCTGATAAGTTTTATTATTATTACTTTGAGTTTTGACATAGGACCGGGACATTATATGTCATCATATGAAAATGATGACTATCTTCCTATTTCTCTTCCTAGCATGAGAGCGCGAAATCTCTTTATATTATGGCCTGAAAACTGGACATTTAAGCATTTTTGTAATTATGAATGAGATGCATGAGTTGATATATTTCAACAATCAATGCGAGCGGAAATCGCGAGCCGAAATTTCTGATAAACTGCATGTGATCAAATGGGGATTTTAAGTAGTTTGTTTTAGAATTAATATTGAGATAAACATAACTCACCAATCAAAATGCGAGCATGCATCGCTAGCTGATACGTTTTCACAATCTGACCTGAATAGGGATATTTTGATAACTTTATGGAATACACGAAAATAATAGGTACCTGACAAATCAATTTTGCGAGCGCGCAGCGCAAGCAGAAAATGTTAATATTCAGACCATAAAACAAACATTTTTACAGAACACTTTTTAAAAATCAAATTTGCAAATCAAACAAAATAAGGAAAGTTAAATTTTCGAGCTGAAATATGTTTTGTATATTGACTTTAAGATTTGATATTTAAGCTCCATATTGAGCAAGATATGTAAATCACCTAAAAGGCGATGCGAGCGCGAAGCGCGAGCAAAAATTTTATATCCCGGCATGAAAGATTTGTTATCATTACTTTCCAAGTCTTCCCCTTTTCATGTTAACTCGTCTTTCTCCTTTTATGTTTCCCTTTTTCTCCTCTCTTTTCCCTTCTTCTTCTCTTTTTTACTTTCTTTCCCTTTTTTTCTTTTTTTTGCTCCGCCAATAGGTGGGGGGGCGGGCCTCTCGGGCCCCCCTGGATCCGCCTATGCTGTCATGCCGTGCATACCCACATGAAAAAAATCCACCACGCACGTGCGGGTCTCCATGTGGGTGCTCGCGTGTACCCCGGCGTCGTATATACGTACAAGAACGGCTCATAGACGGCTAGCTGCGCTGCTTTTGAATGCGAATGTATCCACCGTTAATTGCATCGAAAAGTTACATGAAAGTTTTTTTTTTTTTTTTTTTTTTTTTAAGGGGAATCAACTCTCATTTCCTTGAGAAGGTATGCACATATTCCCCCCCAGATGGTCACACTTCTTTTGTGACAAAAACATGGGGGGACATTTGATATTGTGTCCCCCCTGAAAAAATCATGGGGGGGACACTTCCCCCCCGTCCCCCACCGATTGACGCCCATGCTCATGTCCACCTTTCAGAAACTATAATATGTCCATGAAGTTTCTACGATGGCAATTCAACAACCCCCAAAATGGCCAAAGTTAAATGAACTTTGGCCATGTTTATGTCACCTGAAACTCACGCAAGATTTTCACTGATACTTGATTTCTCTTATGTACTGTCAAAGTTATGATGATATTTCACAAACTAACCTTGGTTAACATCGTTATGATTTCTATATGTCGATTCCCCCAACATGGCAAAAGTTCACTGACCTTAAATGTAGTTTGACCCTGGTCGTGTAACCTGAATATCAGGCAATATATATATATCTAGTAATACTTGATTACTCTGATTTTTATCATTAATCAAGGTTCCTGACAAAGTGCACATAACTGTTTTTTACAAAATATTACTAATTGTTAAATTGATTTTTCGCAGGCTCGATCCATGTATTATTTAAATTCACTACTCTTATTTGTATTTCCTTTTCACATTTGTTTTATTTTGTAGCAAATCACGGTTCTCTCCCAGGGAGAACTGCTCGAAGATAGATGTATACTGATAAATAATAGTCTGTTTCATCAATTTTATTGTGCTTATTATGATTTACATTTAGCTTTAAAATATATATATACTTGCGTAAGTACTGTTTTAAGATTAATTATACTTTAAATTACAAGTGCAGTTTTGAACAGGTAATTAAGCGAGTGTTTCATGAATCGATGTCCTACTTAGGTTATTAAGTACTGAAATCATTGAATTTGATTTGCTGATAGAGACAAGCGAAACGGTTTAAAGAAGCTAAGTGTCGCACTGACCGATTCAAAAAAAGTCCAGTGCCCTTCATGACAATGTGTTGAACTCGGAATAAAATTAATGTATACATGTTCATGATGATGGGGGCCTACAAATTGAAAATTCATGTCTTATTACCATGACTTTATTTGTGATGTATATTTTAGATCCACATTTTAACGTGTATAGTATTTCTGGGATTCCTATTTTTCTTTGTTTGTGTTTCAACTGTTTATATAGTTGTTTATTATCTGTATAATTATTCATGAGCCTCCTCACCCATCCTTCATTAGTTTGTTAAATATGCCGATACTTTTCATCATACGCAGTGCATTTAGTTATTATTCCATTTATTTCATTCCCTAAAATTGTTGAAATTAGAAGACATGAACAAACTTCAACAATGTCATTTTCTCTACAGGTGTTTAAATTCCCAAATTCCACAAGAATTTCGTGATTCATTTACATATGTTTCCAACATACATCATTTTGATACCCGCTCAAATAATCAAACATTCATTCCCAAACATAGAAAAATAATCTTCCAACATAACATTCGTTATACTGGCCCCAAAATATGGAACGAAATTCCGGATTACATAAAAAAATCTCTCTCGACAACCAGCTTTAAGAATAAAAAAAAATTGCTTCTGTCGTTTTATATATAAATATTTCCCATCTTACGTTTCCTTTTGACTTTGAACATGATAACACGAACCATGGACAATTGTTGTTGCGGCATTTATATTTTGCCCCCCCCCCCCCCCCACTGATATTTTGTTGAGCATTCTATTTTATTTTGTAATTCATGCCCGCCTCCCCGCTCACGTCTCCCTCTCTTGTTCCCTTTCCTTTTCTTCTTTTCTCTGCCCTTCCATTTGTATTGCTTATTGTATTGTATTTATGTCTATAGGCGTATCCCGCCACAAGCCTCAGCTTTTAGGGTATACGCCTTCTTCCTTAAACCCAACATGTATATATTTATATTTTTTCATAACAAATTGATTTATGTATGAACTTATGTTTACAAGAAAAATATGTGATGAAATGGAAGAAAATAAATGTTTTATTTGAAGTGAATTGAATTCCAGCCATGTTCTGCTTTTTTTATAAAGAACTATCGCCCACCCCCCTTCCCCATCTCAGTGTATAACAACTGTACTAATAATATTGATTCGGTGTCATGCACCCCCGTGGAAATATGTGAGTGTTGGCGTGTGTGTGTATGGGCGCGGGATGAATGATGTGTGTGAGGGTGTGCGTGAGTATGAATGTTAATAATGAGTGTGTCCTGGCTTGTGAATGTTTCCTATCTTTTTCAAATTCATATTTTCTAATAATTAATATACTGTCAATTGTATTCTACCTTTAATGTAACTTCATGGTTCAATTTAGTTTTTAAAACTGACATGCCTGTTTTTGTGATTTTTACTCAATAAAACCTTTGATTCATCTGCCTATTTACATATCAGTGCAAATCATACACGAACATCATTGAAAGCGCTCTCTTAAAAAAGTTAACATGGTTAAAGGACAAGTCCACCCAAACAAAAAGTTGATTTGAATAAAATGAGAAAAATCCAAAAAGCATAACACTGAAAATTTCATCAACATCGGGTGTAAAATAAGAAAGTTATGACATTTAAAAGATTCGCTTAATTTCACAAAACAGTTATATGCACATCCTGGTAGGTATGGAAATTGGCAGACTGATGACGTCACCCACTCACTATTTCTTTTGCATTTTATTATATGAAATATGAAATATTTTAATTTTCTCCTCCTTGTCAAGTGAAACAAAGTTTTATTTCTCCCTGAACATTTGGAATTACCATTATTTTAACAGTTTATGGTTAAGTTAGGTTGGTCCTTCTTGTCAAATCTGTAAAAATTGAAATATATTCAAACAATAAAAAACAAAAGAAATAGTGAGTGATGGACATCATCGAATCTCTCATTTGCATATCATTGAATTGTGCATTTAACTGTTTTGTGAAAAATAAGCGAAACTTTAAAATATCATAACTTTCTTATTTTACATTCGATTTCGATGAAATTTGTAGCGTTATGTTTGTTTCATTTTTCTCTATCGATTCAAATCAACAATTTTCTGGGGTGGACTTGACTTTTAACATGTTGCAAGTCATCTCGTATAATTGTCGTACTGTGTATACTTTCAAACTATAGACTTGTCTTCTTGTCTTAGGCCTAAGATTTAGTTTTATGTTTAGACATTATGATCTGGTTTAAATATTAAGTGATAAATTAACACACAATTAATAGCGAACCAACTGATGAAAGTATTTACTCAATCTATTTACTTTTTTCATGTTGTCCAATGCATTATTTGACTCAAACTATATAATTCATATCTCTGCGTTAATCTGCTGTTGATGATGAATAAAACACAGTTTCTTATAATCATATCAGAATTCTTCACTAGTGTTTATTGGATATGAACTACTTTGACTCAAATTAGGATATTCATTTTAATGTTAAAGGAGAATGAAACCCTTGAAACCAGCTGAATCCATATCAAAGAGAAAAATCAAAGAAACATATTGTTGAAAGTTTGAGGAAGATTGAATGAATAATAAGAAAGTTATTAGCATTTGAATATTGAGATCACTAATGCCATATAGATCCTCCAATTGGCAATGCGACCAAGATCTGTGATGTCACACACGTACAACTCCCTCATTACTTTAGTACTTATTTCACTTATATTCTCACTTTTATAGAGTCTATCACAAGGTGAGGTGTTCTCTTTATGAGAGGACAAGTACAGAGGTTTCACAACATTATATCATTGATGAATCGTTTGTCATATGATTAGAATGAGCAAAAAGAGATGTTTTGGGGTATATTTTCAGTGTCCAAAAGGGGAGAGCTGTTCATCTGTGACATCATAGATCTTGGTCGCATTGCCAATATGAGGATCTTCATAGCATTAGTGATCTCGACATTCAAATGCTCATAACTATTCTATTGCTAGTCCTATTTTACTCAAACTTTTGTTGATCTTATTCTTTGATTTTTCTGCTTTCACAAAAGCTAACTTGCTCCAAGAGTTTCATTCTCCTTTAATGAAAATCGTTTCTAGGAGGAACGGGGCAATCCCAGGGGGAAATTGTTTACCATGCCGATTCGTCTATTACTTGTCCACTCATCACATGGTCTACTTTCTTTTAGTCTAGTGCCATTCCGTCTATCAACCATTTGGTGCAATAACCATTTGGTCCAATAATCACTTCGTCTAATATCACCAGGTCGTCTATGACCATTTCATCTAATAACCAGTCGGTCTAATATCCATTTTATTTTAATTGATTTTGGCCATTTAACGCTGATTCAATTAGACCAAATGTACGTTTATGGACTAATAAATAAACTGGTTCTTAGACGAAGTGGTGAGTGGACGAAATGGCTATTCGACCATGTGGATAGTGGACGAATTGATGATAGATCAAATGATAGTAGACGATTTGGCAATAAGACAAATTTTAATTGGACCAATTGGAAATAAACCGGGAAAATATACTGTGTCGCAGTAGGTCCGTGGCACTTATAATGTGCATGGAAATCGTGTTTTCACATTGTCCATTATGTAAAAATTATGTAGTTGTCCTCAAGTCACTCTGTGTGGGGGTTCGGGAGTGAAAGAAATTAAGAGAAGAAAAAAGAAAACAGAGGGAAGGAGCTAGGTTGCATGGGGGTGCTTTTGTGTGTGCATGATTATAAAGAGCGTGTTTGAGGCGGTGTAGGATAATTAGGCTATATACGTTTTCAGACTAATACTATAAGTTCAAATTAAAGCATTACGTTTCTCAATGACGAATAAAAAAGCGCAATAGTTTTCCGCGACTGTATTTAGACTAGCACTCGGGGAATCCCCAGACGCGTCCGCCCAGATTGTAAACAGTCTGGGTGAAATTGCGCTTACAACTCCGTACAGCAAATAAAAAAGCAAAACATATGTACACGCCTAAATATACAACGGGTACTTGCCGAAGACTGTGAGAATTTCAAGATTGAAGGAAGCAGACTTCATTGTAGAAAAATTAAGGAGAAGAAACATTTTCATTACTACTTCTGTGAATGAGTTCGAGGCTTTTGAAGTCAATTCCAGACTCCGGAGTCCCTGGCCCAATTCAATACGGTCTGCTTATTACAAATACAAGAACGAGTTCTGCGTACGCAGCACACCGGACTTCCCCACAGCAGTTTAGCGGCCGTTGCCCGGATCAGTTCTATCCACTGTACTGTTGCCAGGAATACTAGCAAAGGTACATCTATATCCTACATTAATTTAATCCTGTAAAGTTTATATATTTGCAAGTTGTTTGTGAACCCATGGTGCTTACATGGTGAAGCAAAAGACCTATTCTAAATTATTATCATTAGCATTATTATCATTATTAATTGATGTTGTTAATCATTGATGTTGTTATTATTAATGTTGTTATTATTATTAGAAAAATATGGTCCAGCTTGGATACTATCTCTTAAAATCAAATTTTCCTGTTTTTCTTGCCACAAGTATTTTTATTCCGCTCTAATGATTTATGTAATTTCATTTTTTTCATGCTACTAATTGTATTGAATTTCACATAGGGGTTATTTAAATAAGCCATTTATTATTTTACGCTTACTGTTAATATGTAGTCTTATATATACTGTATGATTTTTACATTGTTTTTGAAATGGGATAATCTAATTGGATTGAATTTTAATTATCATTTATTGACCATAAACATAACAGAAAACTTATATTCATGTACATAGTATAAAGGGCATTACTTTAGGATAAACATCTGTGAATTAGATTTTCTTTAAAGAAATACTTTCCATGGGTATTATTATGGAATATATAGATAAGTCTTCTTTTTAGAAGAATAACAAATAGCACAATAAGTGTTTGTAAACCTGTTACAGTCAATTAATTTTATTGAAAATTTAATATGAAAATTGAAACGGCCACTGCAAAAATTGCAAGTTTCAACAGACTGACATCCCCAAAAAAATATTTGCTTGCAAGCCTAACATATGTCACCTATTTAATATTGCTCCCCTTTGATATAGCAGTATGGAACTATGGGATTGCTATTCTCAAACAACACAATATATATTTTTTTCTAAGTGAGAAATCTAACTGAAATAATAAGTTTGGGAATTATTAATGGAGAAACCTCGATGTAGAAAAGATCCCTAATAGCTATTAGAGAAAAAATAAAGGCGTACTTTTTTTTACATTTGTTTGTAGTTTCAAGCCTGACGGTAACATAATTCATACTGAGTCTTGAATATAGACAACAACAACACTATAATGTTCTGCGAGCCTAGAGAAACAAACTTTATTTCATCACCTGACTTCATAATTAAAATTATATCTGAAACATGGCCGAACTTGAATACTTTAAAAATGTCAATATTATGGTTCACTAACTTTTGAGCACCACTAATTCTCTTGTAGGATTCTGAGAGGGTGTGATTCTTATCTCCGACCATAATGGCTTTATTTAATAGCATCAAGAGTGGTGACAACGTACACTGGATGTCAACATCTAACAACCAAGAAAGTGAGTACTACTCTTTTTTTTTCTCTCTTTCAACTCCATTGTTTTCTTCTTTTTATTATGTAAAATGTGAACTGCATGTTTTTTATAGGTTCTCTCTAGTCTCTTGCCCTATCGTCTCTCTCTTCTCTCTCCCTCTCTTGAATGTTCTTCTCATTTTTTTTTCATGCAATTCTTCCCATTTTCGTCTTACCCCTTTGTCTCATGTTCATTCTTGTTCTCTTTTCTTTTTCTTCTCCTTCACCCCTTCTTGTTTTCTTTATTATCTTTTACTTTGTTTCCCTTTTTTCTTTCCCTCCCCTTCGTTTTATTTTTCACATTAATATTCTTCTCATTCTTCTTATTCCTCCTCCTCCTCTTCTGTTCTCATTTTTCTACTTATTTTTCTCCTCATCTTGTTTATTGTTATCCACCTATATCTCATTTCCCTTTCTTTACCCCATTTTCTTCTGTTTTGCCATCTGTTAGCTGTTATACTAATAACTATTCTCCATTCAATTCTGTATCATGTCTTCCTCCTCCTATTCTTATACTTCATCCTTTTGCTGATCCTCTTTTTGTTGCTGTCTTGTTCTTGTTTCATTCCTTCCTTTCCCACATGTCCCATGAATTCTATTTACACTTATCCCTACCAGACACTGATGGTTGTGTTCATATCTGTCTTACTGGGTTTAATAAATAATGAATACGTCCAACTCATTAGATATTGTTGAGGTTCCATGACATTTGCTCCGGCGACAATTGCTCCCATGGAAAATCTGCATGTTAAGTAAAACATTAGATCTAACCTCCAAAACTATATAAACCCTAATCCTATTTTTACATTATTCTGAACCAAAAACTTTATTTCAATCCTAAATCTCGCCCTATGCTCTCCTTGATATCAAGATCGGAGCAAATGTCATGAATGTTGTGTCACCATTGTTGATGGTTTTTTTCCATTCTGAGCTAGGAAAAATAATACTCTTCACTCACTTGGTATTACATACTTTCTATTGTTTCTATTCATATCAGATGTTGGAGGTGGCAGTACCTCTCCTACTGGTTTTGACCCTGCTGTAGGTGGAGCTTCGACAGTACCATCATTATCATCATCAGGAAGCGGTGATTCCTCGTCATCATCGTCATCCCAGTTTGGATTACTCAGAAACACTCTTTACCAGTCTCCTACAGGTAAAAATTTGTCATGCATGACTGAAACATGTGCCTTATGTACTAAATCAAATATGCAGGGATATATCATTTAGCACAAGAAAAGGGTCACCAGGATCATGCATAAAGTCATTCATATCTTACAAACAGCTTTATGAAACACCCACCAAGATTCATAGATAAGGGTCATCAAAGTGGCAGGCGATAACAAATGCTGGGTTCAGAGGCAGACATGAAAAAAAGTGCTTACTAAAAATTAAACTGAATTTAAAAAATCAAGTTCAGAGGAGTGAAAAAATGTAGAGGACTTTAAAAAAATATTTCCCTTTTTTTTAGTTTAAACAAAAGGGCGAGGTAAAAGGCCATGGTACTTTTACTGGTTCCACCAAGTCTTTTTAAAATCACCTTGTCAAATTTCTAGAAGGGTTTTCTTGAATTGGCAAACTCTTTTAACATTTTCATCTTGCATAACCTGGTGCTCATGGGAGACTAGTGTTTCAACAAAATAAGAACTTACTGAAGAATGCATATCACCCAGTGGTCAATACATTCAATGTAGTTAGGACTAGCTGTAGCATTGTTCTTTTTTATTGCCAACTTTTCTTAAAGAGAAATGCCAGTAGTTGCAGTAAACACTGATTTCATGAGAAAGTCTGTAAAACCAGGCTTAATTGTCAGTATATCATCGAGGATCTAGATCTGGTACAGTTACATAAACTGAACTTTGTGAAATCTTGAAATCTATGCTGAAAAATGTTCACACTGAAGATCACCAACACAGATAAGCGCACGTGGGACAGTTTATTATCATTGCTTTGAATGTCGGCCCAATGCTTGACCCGAATCCTGTGCTTATTTGCTAATTTCTCAGCAATTACACAATTTCTTCCAGAATCCTTTGGCACATATTTTTTATTTATACAAACAGACACTTTGGTGGTCATTTCATTGGATTCTGTACGAACCCATTTTGATATCGTTACCACAACTGGCATTTACCTTTAAGTGGCTTTTTAGTCCTGTCGATATTTTGTTTTGTTATAGATATATAGGTGATCGGTCCCTGAATGCAATAAACTCCCAAATCAATTAGGAGAAGCATCTTCACTTGACAGCTTCCACATTCTCCTTCAATACCACTTAGAATATTTTCTTCATTCTGAATAAAGTGCATCCAGGTTTAATATCATCTTTGAGATGCAATAAATGGAGCGTTGGAGATCCAATCGTGGAGCGTTGTGGCCCAGTGGATTAAGTCTCTGGACTTTGAAACAGAGGGTCGTGGGTTCAAATCCCGGCCATGGCGTAGTTTCCTTCAGCAAGAAATTAATCCACATTGTGCTGCACTCAACCCAGGTGAGGTGAATGGGTACCTGGCAGGAATTTATTCCTTGAAATGCCGAGTGCGTAAAAGCTGCTTGAGCTACAGCCAGGGTAATAATATCCAAGTCCTTTGGAAGCGCGTAGAGACGTTATTCATAATGTGTTATGCGCTATACAAGAACTGACTATTATCATTATTATGAGATAGGGTGCAGACCCCTTTGAAGATTACTGCATAAGAGAGGCAGGGTAGTCAAAAGAGAAAGGAGGCATGAACAGGATTTAAACTTAAAGGTAAAGCGATAGACTTTGGTCATGGTGTTAATTTTACACTCCCCCGTTTTTCAGGGCCAGGTGGCACAATCAGCAGAGAGGATCAGTTCTTCTGTAAGGTTTGTAGGGTTGATCTGTCAGGATTGGAGCCAGCCAAGCAGCATTACACTGGTAAGCAACATCGGAAGGCAGTCCAGGCTCAAGAATCTGGACGATCTGCAGGAGACGGATTACCCCTCCCCTTGGAATGCAAGATCTGCCAGAAGAAGTTTACAGGACCGTCTTCTGCAAAGCAGCACTATGAGAGCAGCAAGCACAAGACTGCGGTGCAAGGTGCAGCGTTCTGGGCGCAGAATCAAGGTCAAGGTGGCACGGTCCCATCAGGAGTTACAGGGTTGGGACCTGTAACTAGGGAAGCTGGAAGCATTCCAGCATCTCCAAGAGCTAGCCAACAGGTTTTGTTATTGAATGATTCTGTTCCAGATGGAGCTTTGAACCAGCGTCAGCATCAAGCAGAAGCACCGAGAGCTCAATCCAACCTTGGAACCTCTGGAAGAAGTCTCCAGCAATCAGGAAGCCATCCTCCAAAGGGCTTTGCTTCTGTCGTTAATCCTGGTAGTGAACAGCTCAAGATGCATATCGCCAAGGTATGCTCCTCTATTTTACAGCGATACCTGATGCAGCTCATCCCAGATCTCACCGATCAGATCACGGACATAGTGCTTGAGGAACTGTCAAAGGCCACTCCTGTAAATTCTTCTCATAGTGATGCAGGAGCAATGGTGCCACCGAGACAGGATGCCTCTGCAGGAGATGCATTGCAGTCTGTCAGCACTGATTTCCAGAGCATGCCTTCGCTTATTGATGGTCTTAATTCTTTGGACCTGAGAGGAGCAGTGAAATCTGCTCCAGAGATCACCAACATCATGAACAATCTTAGCAAAGGCTCTACCCCTAATCATAAGGATGTCTGGAATTCTCTCATAGACAACAAGAAATAAAAAATTTTGTCAAATGCGGGAGCTGCCTTTTTCTCAGTGGGGAACTCACAAGTGGTTTATCAATACCAAGTCTATACTTTTATCATAGGCAAACCAATGGGAAAATAAAATGCAGAAAAGCCACTATGAAAATATGCATAGCGCCCTCTTTCGCCGGATTCCTGCTAAAAATCAAAGATCGGAAAGACCGGCAGGTTTTCCCGATCAACAGCTTACAAGTCATAATTGTTTAATTGCAGGGCTGCCAGGTCTCCCCGATTGTCAGGGTTAATCCTTGTATATTGACTGATTTTTTAAGGAAAAACTGCAGATTTTCATCATCTCCCTGATTCATGCATTGATTTCTTTTATTGGTTTGTGTGTAATTGAAAAAGATCTCCCTCCTTCCTTTGTAAATTCTTCCCGATAGGTAAATATTAAAGTTGGCAGCTCTGTGGCTGTCTCTGTGGTCAAAGTACGTCACCTATTTCAGCCAATCAAAACCATTCAATTTATCTTTGAATCATTTGCATAACTACTTTTGTAGTTGTAAGAATTTCCAAGATTATTATATTGTTATGCTGTATGTTTTATATGTCTGCATATATCATGTCTATTGTAAACTGAATGTAATTCAGCCTTTTGGCTGGTATTTCCTGTGCTATTCTTAGTAAACCAATATAATAACAATAATCCAATCCAAACCATTTTTTTACATTCATGACAAACAAATAATATTGATACAACATCATTATATATTTTCATAAATTATTTAGACATGTACAACAAACTGAATAGTAACTCAAACAGAGAGGAAAACAAAAACTTATTGGATATGTACATAGTACCAATTATCCTATGCATGTATATCATTCAAGGTTAAAGGTCAATCTAATAACAGGGTAATAGTAATATCTATTACATAACATATTGAATTTAATGCCACATAAGAGATCAAATTCTATAATGAACACATATTTCATCAAGATATTAGCAAAATCATGAACATGAAATAAATTCATATTGAATACATATAATTAATTTATATTGAATACATTTTATATTTTGATTGCAACTTTCCATACACTTGACCAATCAGGAGCCAGCTTTCAATAAACTATGATGGAAACACTGAATGTTGAGCTCTGTGATTGGGCTAGATGTGCATTCAAATTATATATGATTGCCTAACCTAGATTTGGTGGGAATGGATTAATGCTGGCATGCAATATGGATACATACCTATATACATGTACATAGCCCCATTGATAATGGTGTTGATTGGACTGGTTCCAATCAGTTGAATATGAACCACACAAAGCTACCCAAGTCAAATTTGGTGTGAGTGTGTGTGTAGGTTTCATCAATCATGGTCTATCAAAATTATGGTCTTGAAAATCATAAAATGCAAACTGAACAGAATCATGCCAAGATGCTTAATTATCCCAATAATTTTTCATTCACGTTTTAACTTCAATATGTACTGAAATATATATTAGCTTTAATAGATACAGCTATGTCTTACCCTGCCGACTACTGATTAGGCTTGTACAGAGACTAATTGGTACCAGTAGGTTTGATGGGATTGTATGCACAAGGGTAAATTATACGCTCAGCATACCGATCAATAAATTAATAATACAGGAATGTAGTAGAATGCACTGGACGGACAAATTAATACAATACCATAATGCACATAGGGGATTATTCTAGGAAATACATTCAAATCCCTACAAGGAACTGTGCCTTGAAATACAAGTATGTTTAGTTCAAATGTGGGACTGATGAAATAAATAGAATATACTGTAATCAAATGTATACTGACAAATTAATGTATATCAACTTCATGTACAATGTACAACTTAATGTACAAATCATGTAAGTATTGGACATCCAAGTGCCCACATGGGACTATTCAATAAGGTACATGTATGTTCTGATAATGTTCATTGCATAAAATATCAAAATCCACATTTGGGACTGTTGATATAATGAAGTTCGTAATGAATAGATGTACTTTTCTGTGATTGTAAATCGACTGACTTACACATTTGCCACTGCTACAAAATAATTTTATATTGAATATTATTAATATGTTCATTAGATAGAATATCAGAATGCACATGTGGGACTGTTGAAATAAATAGAAAGTTCATAATGAATAGATAATTTTTTAATTGTAATTTTACTGACTTACACAAAACTTGCTACAAAATAATTGTATATTGAATACTATTGATAATTTCATTTGTCAATTATCTTATACCATCACAAAGTACATGGTCCAATATAATAGTGGTCATATCCTTATATATTTTATGTACACTCTATACATATAATCATTGTGATATTTTTATGTATTGTTAGGTAGGTTACTTTTAACAAGAATTGACCAAAAATTTTGAAACTATTTCTAGGAATCATAATGACAAATTTTACTCAGCCATTGAATGAAGAATGTAAATCCTTTCTCTTTTTTTAATTAATGAAACTAATTAGCAGTAAACCAGACATTGTATGTAATGGAATAGGGGCATATTGAGAGACCTATACATTGATTTGACTCCTTCCCAATGTTCATGGCTGGAACATGGTGATCTACTTTAGGAGAAGATCATGAGATATATTGGAAACAGCCTTATTAAGTCAACATGGTGAGATACATTTTAACTTTCCAATTTGACCTATGTTGACATGGTTACATACATCATACCTTTCCAAATCAACTCATGTTGTCATGGTGAGATACATTTTATTTTTCCAAGTCGACTTATGTTGACAGAGTTACGTTACATCTTTCCAGGTCAACAAATGTTGGCAAGTGAGATTCATCATATCTTTCCAAGTTGACTCGTGTTGTCATGGTGAGATACATTATATCTTTCCAGGTTGACTTGTGTTGACATGGTGAGATACATTATATCTTTCCAGGTTGACTTGTGTTGACATGGTGAGATACATTATATCTTTCCAGGTTGACTTGTGTTGACATGGTGAGATACATTATATCTTTCCAGGTTGACTTGTGTTGACATGGTGAGATACATCATACCTTTCCAGGTTGACTTATGTTGACATATTGAGATACATTATATCTTTCCAAGTCGACTTATGTTGACATATTGAGACTCATTATATCTTTCCAAGTCGATTAATGTTGACATATTATTAAGATACATTATATCTTTCCAGGTCAACAAATGTTGGCAAGTCAGATACATTTTATCTTTCCAAGTTGACTGGTTTTGACATTTTGAGATACATTATATCTTTCCAAGTCGATTAATGTTGACATATTAAGATACATTATATCTTTCCAGGTCAACAAATGTTGGCAAGTCAGATACATTTTATCTTTCCAAGTTGACTGGTGTTGACATTTTGAGATACATTATATCTTTCCAAGTTGACTTATGTTGACATATTGAGATACATTATATCTTTCCAGGTTGACTCATGTTGTCATGGTTACATACATTATATCTTTCCAAATCGACTTATGCTGACAAAGTGAGATTCATTATATCTTTCCAAGTCGACTTATGTTGGCATGTTGAGATACATTATATCTTTCCAATCTGACTTACTTTGACATGGTTACATACATTATATCTTTCCAAGTCAACTTATGTTGACAATATATAAATTCTAACAAGTCAACTGGGAAAGAAACCTTATTAAAAAGCCATTAAGTTGACATGGCAAGATGAAATATATCCTTATTTTACCAAGTAGATATCTTAAGCTTCTGTATGATTAACATCCATGTAGAGTAATCAATGCATGTGTATAATTTCATTAGGTTAAACTTTGTTCATATACGATCGTAAAAAAAAATTAAATCTCTATGAAATTGAGCTTATTATGCTGCATGAATTTGATGTTTCAGTTCGTGAACCGAGTGGCTGAAAAAAAATTGCATGTTCATGTCTCAATTATATAAATTTTGCCAATGCTTTAATAGAAACATTTTTCTTCAGCACCTTATAAATGTTGTGATCTAGTCATGCCATACAATTGTATTTTAGATTTTGTCATTTTATTGTAAGAATGTGTGCAATCATGTAGATAATTTATATTACGTGGAGAAGGTTTACGGTTCACCATGTGTAATATGAAGAAGGGGAGGAAATACAGGCAGAAATATTGAAATGGAAAGACGAGATACGATGAAAAGAGGAAATTAGAAGTATTTTCTTGAAAGTGAGTTAAGTCCTGAAAAGGATATGTAAACCAGATGGGATGAGCTGAATATGGCTCGAGTAGCGATGGTTTGAGTAGTAGCAGGATGAAGAAAAAAACGAATACTTCTAATTCCTTTTTAGATCCTTTCTCGTCTTTCCATTTCAATCTTTCTGGCTATATTTGCTTTCCTTCTTCATATTACACATGGTGAACCGTAAACCTTCTCCACGTCATAAACTTCACCATGCAAACATACAAAGATCATCATTTATATTCTTATTCTGTCTGTTTGATTATACCTTACTTTTCTTCTGCTGTTGTTGATTAAAAAAGAAATACATTGAGTGGCTGCAAATATATTTACTCCTCAGATTCTGTTTTCATTGGACATATTTGGATTTTTATATCTGTATTATGAGCTCGGGGAATCATTCTTTTCAAATTTAGGTCTGCTGGAGCATGCATTTTTGTGCACACCTTTTTACAAAGGTCAACCTCTAAGTTGGATAATCAACTATTAAAGCAGAAGCAGTATTCAGTCGAGTTCTGGGGCCATGACCTCAGCAATCATCATGGAACTGTTTTTTCATGATTTATTGCATTGACTACAATGAACAATTAATGAATGTTTATGAGTGCAATGGACAGAATACTTCATAAGGTGAAAGATGAAATGATCCATTCAACGAGGCGATCATTCATTTCATCTTTCAACGAATGAAGTATTCTGTCCATTGCACGAATAAAAAGAACATTCATTGTTTGGTTTATATGACACCTAGAAATAGATCCTTTTTCATATGAGATTTGTGAAGTTCGATGCAAAATATGCTCATGCAGTGCGAGGAGCGCGGTCTGTTGATTATCGCGTACATATACAACATGCCCACCGCAAACACGAGTGGTGCCTGCAGTCTGGGTGCGCACGTGCAATGGACAACATCGTATGGATCCAAAATTGCACAAAGAATGGATCTAACATTGCACGGTTGATGACGTCATTGTAAAATGGGCTGAATTCTCGATATCGACCAACCAATCAAATGACAAGGATCTATCTAGGAGTCATATAATGTACAATTAATAATGAAGTCAAGCGTATGACTAGTGGCCAACCCCAGATTGAACCTTTGCCCTTTTGACTAAAGTAGCATAGAGGAGGGCTGTCAACTTCAACCTATTAATACACATTAAGTGTATTAAGTCTATTCTCCTTTAATACACAACGTTGATGTATGCATTGCATAATTCGGAGTACAAACAAAGCTTTTCTTAAGTGTTGTCCAACAATCAAAAGTTATTTTGATATTGATGCAGAACCCTTCTTGAGGTTTGCATCAAAGTAAGCACATCAACAAGGCTGACTGTGCGCCCTCGACTCAGATTCATGAATCAAAGTGCGTCACAAAAGAAAGAACACAATTAACTGCTTTCATACACGGATAATATTTTCAGAGAAATGAATTGTCGGACAAAGGCAAAATATGTCTCAATCCCATTTGCTTTTGTTATTTTTTTTCTTCTCTATTGTCAAATAACAAAATCTAAAAAAATTGTTGTATAAACCAAATGATGCATGTCTTCATTCCTCCAAAATGCGACCTATCCACTCTCGTTGAGGCTGTGTTCACCCCATTGCACAGAGCCTCAACTCGTGTGAGGATAGATCGCCTAATGAACTCATGTGCATGCATCATTTGTGTAATAGCATAGGCAATGCAAGTGAAACAGGAGGGATTACCTGTCTGTAGCATGCAAAGAGTTAAATTGAGTAAGCATGAAACATCGATCACCTACATACTGACATTTGCACAATACTGACCATACATATTTGGCTCAAAAGGGAATACAGTTCCACTAAACTTTGAATAATTTAGTTCTAAAATGTTCATAGTATATGGCTCTGCTCTGCTACACAACACACAATATATACATAGCTTTTTAATGTCTTCATTATGTACAATATCATTTGGCCTATATACAGAGAAATAGATTAAAAACAAATCAAGCATAGGATACAGACACGGATATGCATTGCAATGTGCACACGATGGGAATGGCACACACTAAATGATGTAAGCAAGAGCAAGACAAATGGAAAGTACGGTGCACGCTGCTAGATCCTGATTCAAGGTTCACTGCAGCATCCTTATAAAGGCATTTATTCACATTTCCCACCCCCCACCCAGGTTTAGTAAATGTCTACCCGGATGGAATGAATTCCTTGAATGCTTGAACACCTAAAAAGGGTAACCATGCTAAATCAAGGGTAAGAATTGTCTTGGAAAATATTATTAAACCATGAAAATATTATTAAACCATGAAAATATTATTAAACCATGAAAATATTATTAAACCATGAAAATATTATTAAACCATGAAAATATTATTAAACCATGAAAATATTATTAAACCATGAAAATATTATTAAACCATGAAAATATTATTAAATCATGAAAATATTATTAAGCCATGAAAATATTATTAAATCATGAAAATATTATTAAACCATGAAAATATTATTAAACCATGAAAATATTATTAAAGGGGAAGTTCACCCTGAAGAAAACTTTGTTGTAAAAATAGCAGAAAAAATAGTAAAAAATATTGGTGAAGATTTGAGGAAAATCCGTTAAAGAGTAAGAAAGTTATTAGAGTTCGAAGTTGTGGATTTGTGACGTCATAGACGAGCAGCTGCCCCATGTGTTATGTAATATAAAATGCATGAATTTCAAATTTTGTATGGTTCCTGATGACTTAATTTTTTTTCTATTCATGATCGGGTGTGAAATGATTTGTCTATTGATTAACAAAAGGTATAGTGAAAACCATTTTCAATTTTCGGAGAAAATGACATTTCATTGATTTTTTACCATTCGCTATGTAGGAATGCTGCTCGCATATGATGTCACAAATCAAATAATTGAAATTCTAATAGCTTTTTAATTATTTGATGAGTTTTTCTCAAACCTTCGGCAATATTTTTTATTATTTTTTCTGCTATTTTTACAATAAACTTTTTTTCAGGGTGAACTTCCCCTTTAAACCATATGTATACTTAGTGTGTAAGTGGTCTAATAATTATTTCCCAAACTGTGTGTAGCAATGAGAAACAGTTTCATGTTGCACTCTAATATTATAATTTTGCTTAAGCAGACTGGTAATAGAGTCTAACTCATCATGTTCGTTAGCCAATCAGCACCCTCTATTTTGTTACCACCATACACTGTACTCTCCCTATGTCATGTCTTCTTTTTATTTATCTGCGTGTCATACTCCAATCAAGTGCACATGGTAATGCCTATTAAACAGACTAGTATTCTCAACTGAGGTTTGGTTAAAACTCTGGTGCAAAGTTGTTAAACTATGGAAAGCCAGTTGTGACACAAATATTCAACAGGACAGATTCAATATTTCTCAGCTCAACTATAACTCGGATTATTCATAACCGTCTGAGAATGACGACTGAATTAGTGTTCTTTGGAATTGTAGGAGTGAACATGCAATGTAAAGAAATTGTTGACATTTTTGGCTTCCCATAATCTTAACACAAATATAAAGAAAATGTTGACATTTGGCTTCCCATAATCTTAAACCAGACTTCAAACTACGGACCTAAGTACAATGTCTGTATTTCATGCTTGACTCACAAAATTAATGCATCTTTTAAATCACTTATTGTATACGTGTACCATTTTCATAATTATTAGAATAAAGCTTCGAGTCGTTCATGAAAATTACTGGTAAAATGGGTCAAGAAGCGGTTGAGAGATTATACATACAGTATTGCAATAATACATAATAGAATACAAATTGCATAGAAAGAAACACAAACAAGTGAATGGACATTCTCAGTTTCAAAGAAACGATACACAGTAACTTGTTTCTAGACGGGTTAAAGTAAAGAAAGAGTGAAATAGGTAGGGATGCCAGTTTATTTGACTCCCTTGGCCTGAAAAGAAGCAAAAACAAATGAAAGGCCCATTGTTGCTGTACAAAATACATGTATAGTCTGAAAAGAGTGAAATGATATGTTGTGAGGGCCTGAACTCAGGCAGAAGTCTGAAGATCGGCATCACTGAAAAGAGACACAAGAGTAGATTATGGAGAATTTTCTTGAACATTGAGGAGAGATGGAATCAGAAATACTGAAGAAAAAAATGAGGTGAACTAAGATGGAGGGAGATAGTTATAAACATTCTTAGAGCCCGTAGCTGAAAGACCTCCGTTTAAATGCAACTTTAAAAATCAAGCGCGAGTCATGGGCCCCGTCTTACAAAGAGTTACGATTGATCCGATCAATCACAAGTATATGGAAATCCATCATCAATCTAAAGTATATGGAAATCCATCAATGTCATCATTGTTTTCTTTTGGAAATTTCCTAAATGCCCTTTGAAAACAAAGAGAAGCACACTGAATTGTCAAGAAACCAGTAAATGCATGAATATACCGGCAAGGCATTTCTAGAAAATATTTTGAACAAAAATGTACTTTAGATGTTGACGTTGCTGGCTATCCACATTTGTGATTGATCGGATCAATTTCAAGTCTTTGTAAGACGGGACCCAGAATGTGCATGATTCGGGTAAGCTGAAAATCAAGCTTTGTATGATTTGTAGAGTTATGACACATCCCTGCATTGTTTTGAATTACACATGTGCAATACTGTTGAAAAGAGCCAAAGAGAAAGTGGAAAACTGGGGAAACAAATGAAAGAAAAAAAGACAAGACAAAAAAAAGCCTTTCCATGTAATTTATATGTTTATAACCAGGGGCGGATCCAGGATTTTTCGAAGGGAGGGGGGCACATTTTCTAATGGAAAAATTTGACAAGCAAAAATAAGGCTTTGACCAAAAATTAAGGGGATTTTGTCCATGGAAAAATTTGACAAGCAAAAAAAACAAACAAGGGTTTTAACCCAAAATTAAGTGGACTTCGTCCACGAAAAAAGCAGAAAAAAAAAAACCAAAGGTCTTCACACTTCTGTTTGAACGACATTTTTACATTACATATCTTAATTGTGCCTCTCAAGGGGGGGGGGGGCACAGGCCGGCTGTGCCCCCCCCCCCCCCCCCCGGATCCACCGGTGTTTATAACAATGAGCCAGGGTCATGAGTGTTTATTTCAAAAATTCAAATCAAGTAAAATGAAATCATTTTTGCTTTGTCAAATGGGCAATTTGGTCAGTTTCCAAATCATAATGGAGAAACTTCTTGTTGGAATTTTGTGATGTAAACTAAACATGAGCTGCTCATCTATATGCATCAATATCACATGTTCCACTCAAGTTAGCCAAGAGGTGAACTTGGGTCATTCTTATATTCATATACTGAATGGAAACCCATACTCGTCACAAAATAAATTACGTATTTGATACAAACACATTGAATGAGATGCTACATGTAGCCTCTTAATTATCACAGATAATGGAAAAGATTTTGAAAATCCACATAGAAAACACAAAACTGATAGGAGACGCAACCCACACGTAAAGTATACTAATACAAAATCATTAAAATCACGAATTACCGTAGGCATATAATGACGGCATACAAGAGATGGCCTTCTTGACTAAAAAAGGTCCCATCTTTGATGAGAACTGATGAAGACACTTGCCAAACTCAGGGGGGGTTGTAGAGTTTGAAGACTATGAGAAAAGACTCGACCTTTTGTACAAATGGTCAGTATTAAGACGCACCTCAAATCACAAAGCGGTGGAATTGACAAAGATTGTTTGAATCAAGACCATGGAAAATAACCAACATTTAAGCAAAATTTGACTAAATCTGTGCTAGTCCATGGTCTAAATTCAAACCTGAAAACTTTGTGTTAAAGAGAGCCAGGTGCGATATCACCATTATGAATCTACCAGATGAATGCAATGTACCATATAACCCTACTTTGACAAAAGGAAGGAAGTAACATTAAGGTTAAATTTCCTGTTATTTCCAGTTAAAGGCAAATGTGTCTGTCATTTGTATCGCTATGCATACATGTAGCTGACAATATAATAGCATGGTGGTTAACCAGGCATATATTAAAACAGGATCAGTGTCTTTTTTATGAGACTCAGCCTGGAATTAAAAAAAAGTTTTACAACATCAACACATCAAAAACTCTTTTTTTATTTGTCACTTCCTTTTGTCAGCTAGTGAAGTATGAAGACCCGATAGTACAAGGACTTACTTAAGACTTAAAATACAGCGAAAGGAGATACAACCGTCTTGATATGAAATAATGAATGTAAAGCCACAGTACTCTAAACTCATATTAAAGGCTTTGAAGATGAAGAGATATGCCTTTCTTGACACAATAAGGTAGTATCTCAATAAGAAATGAAGACACTATTGGTTGTATTATTTCTGGATCAGACCTCTTGCTTGTGGGTACAGCTGGGAATTTGAGCCAGGTTTACTCACTGCTTTATGCCTGCAAATAAAAATAAAAAAACATCAAAGACAAATTCAGTAATAAAGGCATATCACAGTTGAAGGAAAAATTGAAAATAGAATTACCAAGAACTTCCGATTCATTTCATGAAATTCATAAACAATACCCTTTTGCTAGAGCAGCCTATCAATACACAGTTTATCCATAGGCCTTATTTTAATTTATTTCATTTTGTTTTGATATTATTATTTATGTATTAATGAATTAAAAGGCCAGGTTTATCACATAATTAGTACATTTTAAATTTTCCCTTATTTTGCACAAAACAGTGATATGCACTAATCACTTACACGCAAATGAGACAGTCGGTGATGTCCCTCAATCACTATTTATTTTGTTTTTTATTGTTTGAATTATACAATATTTCATTTTTTACAGATTTGACAATAAGGACTAACTTGACTGAATCATATACTGTAATATTAGACAATGCAAATTTCACGTGTTCAGAGAGGAATAAATCATTGTTTCTCTTGACAATGAGAAAATTAGAATATTTCACATTTCATATAATAAAATACATAAGAAATAGTGAGTGAATGATGTCATCAGTCTCCTCATTTGCATACCAACCAGGATGTGCATATAACTGATTTGTGAAATTAAGCGAAACTTAAGTGTCTTAACTTTCTTATTTTACATCCAATTTTGATGAAATTTTCAGTGTTATGCTTGTTGGATTTTTCTCTTTGTCTTCAAATCAACTTTTTGTTGGGGTGGACTTGTCCTTTAAATAAAAAAAAGAAATTTATTGCAATTGAGACTTTCAGCTACATGTATGTTTTGATTTCATGAATAAAACACCTCCTATGCTCCAATTTAGAAACAGTCCACAGATCCATGAATATTCATATCGTGCTTACAAATTAAAGAAGATAGCTTACTTTGATCTGACTTTGTCTTTCTTCAGCTTCGTCTTGGCCTTAAAAACTTCAGGTCTGGAAGAAAAAGGAAAAAAAAACTCACTTTAACCTTCTAGGAAATATAATGGTATTCCTAGTTGGGAGTCTATGGAATGTACATGGGCCCCATAACAATAATTAACTTACAACAATGAAATTGAATGACTATTGTCATTTAGCGAGGGATTGCAAACGTCATACTGAATGCATGTCTAGATCAAGATCATCTTTATGCTTTTTTTTTATTCACTGTATTTATTTGCTATATTTTAATGTTATGGATCTTCTTACTTTTCAAGAAACTGGCTTTCATAAGGGGTTTGATCCTCACATTTTACAAAGTATATATCTACTCATGCGATTGTTTCCTAATAAATAAATTGAATTCGAAATTGGATTGCATCTTCTTGTTACATGCTAAAGCAGCAATAATCCTCGGTGCTATTGGAAAATTAAATATTGACAATGCTGTTGTTGTCATTATTAACATTGCAATCATTATCATTATCTCTATGTTTCTCTCTGTCGCTTTATCTCTCTCTCTCTCCCCAATCTCCTCTAATATTATGTACTGTACTCCTCGATCCAGATTATTTTAAAGCAGTATCTAAAGTAGCAATAATCTTCAATGAGTGTATTGGCCAGCTTCTTTCACTATCTTTGTCTATCTCTCTGCATGTTTACCTCTGTTTGTCTCTTTCTGTTTCCCTCTCTCATTTAATCTTCTCTAATACGTACTGTGCTTCTAGATCTTGTAGAGCTGCATCAAAAGCATCCTGACCCTTCGGTGCCACCAGCGGACCCTCTACCTCTCACTCTCTCTCTCTCAATTAATCTTCTCTAATACTTGTTCTACTTCTAGATCAAGATAGTCTTCATATTACAGAGCTGCATCCAAGGCAGCCAGGACCCTCGTTGCTACCGACAGACCCTCTCTCTCTCTCATTTAATCTTCTCTAATACTTACTGTACTTCTAGATCAAGATTATCCTCATCTTGTAGAGGTACATGTACATCTAAAGCAGCCTGTACCCTCGGTGCAAACGACGGACCCTCCCTATTTCTCTCATTTAATCTTATCTAATACTTACTGTACTTCTAGATCAAGATCATCCTCATCTTGTAGAGCTGCATCAAAAGCAGCCTGATCCTTCGGTGCCACCAGTGGACCCTCTACCGCTCTCTCAACTAATCGTCTATAATACGTTCTCTACTTCTCGATCAAGGTCATTTTCATCTTGTAGAGCTGCATCCAATGCAGCCTGGACCCTCGGTGCTACCGATAGACCCCCCTCTCTCACTCTCTTTCTCTAATACTTACTGTACTTCTAAATCAAGATCATCTTCATCTTGTAGAGGTGCATCTAAAGCAGCCTGTACCCTCGGTGCAAACGACGGACCCTCTCTATTTCTCTCATTTAATCTTATCTAATACTTACTGTACTTCTAGATCAAGATCATCTTCATCTTGTAGAGCTGCATCCAATGCAGCCTGAACCCTTGGTGCTACCGACGGACCCTCGTAGTCTCGTGTCGTCCTGTTCGGCATGTCAAGGTCAACAGCAAGAATGTTCTCAGCCTACAAAGAGAGGATAGCACAAATCATGACAACATTTTCATAAATTAGTGTAAACAGTTCTTAATTGCTTCAGATAAACGCTGGTGGAAAGAGCCAAAAATGCAGTGGAAGCGAACATGCTACTTACTTCTTAATAAGTTTTAGCTGCTTATTGGCACCACATGATAAAGTTCATATAACTCTGTTTCCTCTGATATATTGGGAGTGAGGTAAAATCTAGAACTAAATACAGAGACATACAAAAGCATTTAGAATATGTTCCGGGCGTTCCTAGGCATACAGAATGTAGTACTGTTTCTGTTTCTGTTATGCTAACTCTTGCAGGACAGCTTTGGCTGGTATCCCGTATACATGTAAATGGATACAGAAGTGAACAAGATCCCCTGTCTTTAGAATATTTCCTGGGCATTTCAAGGAATGAAGTTCTAATTATTGAATACTGAATGCGATATGAATTTCCTATATTATGGAGGCCTCAAGGTCTAGTGGTTATGACTCTCGTCTTTCAATCTGAGGGACATGGATTTGATTCCCAGCCATGATCTAGTAAATAGTTCTGGGTTGAAGAGGTAGGTCCCCCTACCTTATATCTTGGATTTCCTCCCATCTGAGCTGCCATACGAGCGTAGTCAGCGATGGGTCGGCGGTTGCCCACTGCGGATACTGGCCTCTTTGCCATCTGTTGAGGTCTGAAACCAAAATGGGAGAAACAAATTGAGGTTAAGCAGTATTATCACAAGCTTTCATCAACATTTGTCATCTGACAGTAGAGCTCTAGGAAACCTTAACATGACCTTATCATAACATTTTTCTGGGCCCCGTCTTACAAAGAGTTACGATTGATCCGATCAATCACAACTATGGACGGCCAGCAACGTCAACTTCTATTATGCATGTTTGTTCAAAATATTTTCTAACTATAATGTATATATTCATGCATTCATTGTTTTGTTGAAAATTCTCTGTAGAAAAAATTATGACACTGATGGATTTCCAGAGTTACGATAGATTGGATCAAACCTAACTCTTTGTAAGAGGGACACCTGATGTGACAAATTCCCTTGGTTTGATTGGTAGAGAAGGAGATATGTCTGACTATGATAACTGGGAGCCATTTCATAAAGATATTCGTAAGTTAAAAGCGACTTTAAGAACGACTGGTGATCCTTATCTTGTGGTAAATGTATACACCAAATCGTTCATTGGCGATATGGTTTAGCGTTCAAGAAAGGATCACCTGTCGTTCTTTAAGTCACTCTTAACTTAAAAACAGCTTTATGAAACTGGGGAAAACATCTGAAACGATCCTTTCATGAAACACTCTCCAGGGGACAATAACACAAAGCTTAGCATTCATCATATAACATTTTAGTTTTTATTTACGATTGATTACATTGACTAAAAAACATGCAATTGTGAAAATCAAGCATACGATTAATCGCTAACCCTTGTGTTACGGCACCAAAAAGGACATTTAACACTTAGCACACCTATGTTTCAAATGTTATTTCTGCATTGCAAACACCTATCCTTGCGACAGGAGAGGGGTCAGTAACAAAACTGCCATTTTACAAAAAAGAAAGTTGCCAATTTTCTACATAAAGATCTTAAGGACATACCATTCAGCCTTTGCTAATGAGGTCAGTAACAATTCATATTTTCTGTCTAAAAAAAGACAGTTACCAATTTATTTAGCCTTTCCTAATGTGGTAAGTAACCATTCCTATACTCTGCCTCAAAGAAGACAGTTACCATTTTTTAAACACAAAAGATCTGAATAGGACATGCACCCTTCAGACTTTGCTATTTGGTTTTATACTAACCATTCTTATACAACGGCTAAAATAAGTATGTTATCAATTTTCAAACATACATATATATGACACACACTTCAGCCTTTGCAAGTGGTGTCCGAAACCATTCCTATACTGTCTAAAAGAAGAAAGTTATTAATTTTCAAACAGAAAGATACATATAGGATACACACTTTCAGCCTTCTGCTAATGGGGTCAGTAAAAGAAGAATGTTATCAATGTTCCAACATAAAGATCTATAAGAGTACATACCCTTCGGCCTTTGCTAATGGGGTGAGTAACCATTCTTCACTCTCTTCATCAAACACAGCTCTTGTTGTGATCTTTGTTCTCTCTTCTAATGGGATGAAATTATCAGCTATCAGCTTCCTGTTCATGAAAAAATAGAAGAAAAAAAATCATGAAAATAACTGATGGAACGGTCATATTTTCAACATTCGGAGCTTATTTTTGTCAATAATTATTCAAACAGAGCAATCTAAAAATACTACATTTCTTATTCAATTTTCATTTTCTATTGTAAAGATTTTTCTCTCTCTAGACCGAATGGTGGTGGAATCTTTTCCTACACCTCACTTGCATGTACATGTACATGAAAAAAGATCAACTTACTTAGCTTCCTGACTTAATATAATATCCCCCACCCTATTTCTCTCTCTATACCTCTTTCATTCACTCTCATTTTCTCTCCCCTTCCTTAATTCTGATGTCTTACTTGAGTTTAAGTTCTCTTACTGGTTCATCTTGAGTCTGTTCTAGTTATTCTCTCTCTCTCCCTCTCACTCTCTATTATGACTTACTTGAGTTTGAGTTCTCTAATGAGTTCATCTCGAGTCTGTTCTAGTTATGTCCCTCTCACTCTACTTCACTCTCTGTATTACCATGACTCAAGTTTAAGATCTGTAATGAGTTCATTTTGAGTCTGTTCTAGTTCCCCCCCCCTTCTTAATTACCATGACTTACATTTGTACTTGAGTTTGAGTTCTCTAATGAGTTCATCTCGAGTTTGTTCTAGTTATCTCCCTCTCTCTCCCTCTCACTCTACTTTACTTTCTTAATTACCATTACTTACTTGAGTTTAAGATCTGTAATGAGTTCATCTTGAGTCTGTTCTAGTCCCCCCCCCCCTTCTTAATTACCAAGACTTACTTGAGTTTTAATTCTCTAACAAGTTCATCTCGAGTTTGTTCTAGTTATCTCCCTCTCTCTCCCTCTCACTCTACTTTACTTTCTTAATTACCATTACTTACTTGAGTTTAAGATCTGTAATGAGTTCATTTTGAGTCTTTTCTAGTTCCCCCCTTCTTAATTACCATGACTTACTTGAGTTTGAGTTCTCTAATGAGTTCATTCTGAGTTTGTTCTAGTTCTCTTCCTCGCTATCTCCTTGAGTTCTCTGAGTTCATTTTGAGTGTATTCTTATTATCTCTCTCCATCTTAATTACCATGACTTTTTGAGTTCTCCCATGACTTAAATTTCAGTCTATTCTAGTTCTCTCTCTCTTAATTCTTATGACCTTACCCGAGTTTGAGTTCTATGACGAGTTCATTTTTAGTCTGTTCAAGTTATTCTCTCTCTCTCTACCTTCTTAATTACCATGACTTACTTGAGTTTGAGTTCTCTAATGAGTTCATCTCAAGTTTGTTCTAGTTATCTCCCTCTCTCTTCCTCTCACTCTACTTCACTCTCTTAATTACCATTACTTACTTGAGTTTAAAATCTGTAATGAGTTCATTTTGAGTCTTTTCTAGTTCCCCCCTTCTTAATTACCATGACTTACTTGAGCTTGAGTTCTCTAATGAGTTCATTCTGAGTTTGGTCTAGTTCTCTTCCTCGCTATCTCCTTTTTCATAGATCAAGACTTACTTGAGTTTGAGTTCTCTGAGTTTATTTTGAGTGTGTTCTTATTCTCTCTCTCCATCTTAATTACTATGACTTTTTGAGTTCTCCCATGACTTGATCTTTAGTCTGTTCTAGTTCTTCTCTCTCTCTCTTAATATTTATGACTTTGAGTTTGAGTTCTTTGACGAGTTCATTTTTAGTCCGTTCAAGTTATTCTATCTCTCTCTCTCCCTTCTTAATTACCACGACTTACTTGAGTTTGAGTTCTCTAATAAGTTCATTCTGAGTTTGTTCTAGTTCTCTTCGTCGCTAACTCCTTTTTCATAGATCAAGACTTACTTGAGTTTGAGTTCTCTGAGTTCATTTTGAGTGTGTTCTTATTATCTTTCTCTCTCCTTCATTACTATGACTTTTTGAGTTCCCCCATGACTTAATTTTTAGTCTATTCTAGTTCTCTCTCTCTTAATTCTTGTGACCTTACCCGAGTTTGAGTTCTTTGACGAGTTCATTTTTAGTCTGTTCAAGTTATTCTCTCTCTCACTATCTCCCTTCTTAATTACCACGACTTACTTGAGTTTGAGTTCTCTAATGAGTTCATTTTGAGTCTGTTCTAGTTATTATATCTATCTCTCTCTCTCCCTTCTTAATTACCACGACTTACTTAAGTTTGAGTTTTCTAATGAGTTCATTTTTAGTCTGTTCAAGTTATTCTATCTATCTCTCTCTCTCCCTTCTTAATTACCACGACTTACTTGAGTTTGAGTTCTCTAATGAGTTCATTTTGAGTCTGTTCTAGTTATTCTATCTATCTCTCTCTCTCCCTTCTTAATTACCATGACTTACTTGAGTTTGAGTTCTCTAATGAGTTCATTTTGAGTCTGTTCTAGTTCTTGTCTTTCTCTAGCATGTTCATCTTGTAGATCTTGTATATCACTCTTATATGACTGAAGCTTGGCAAATAACTGAAAAAATAATCAAATAATCAGTAAAGGTGATGGGCAAACTAACACTATGGAGGCAAGCTGGATGTAGCTGTCGTTCCGAAGCGAAACCTAGGAAAGACAGCGAGTACATCCAGCTTGCAGAGGAAGTGGTAGTTTACCTCTGGTTAAAAAAAAAATCAAGGCTTCCTTTGAAAAAAAAAATTGAGTCAATATTAAAGTCTGAGTAATGTCCATCTGCAAAGTCCCACGTAGCATCTTTCCTTCACAGACAACAATGAGAAAATGCAAGAAAGCTCATGTGAGACTACTCGGACTATAAAGTTTCACTATGTGGGGAATCCACACTGTGCTGTGGAGCGTTGTGACCCAGTGGATTATTCTCCGGACTTTGAAACAGAGGGTCGTGGGTTCAAATCCCAGCCATGGCATAGTTTCCATTAGCAAGAAATTAATCCACATCATGCTGCACTCAACCCAGGTGAGGTGAATGGGTACCAAACAGAAATTTATTCCTTGAAATGCGGAGTGCGTAAAAGCTGCTTGAGCTACAGCCGGGGTAATAATATCCAAGTCCTTTGGAAGCGCATGGAGACGTTATTCATAATGTGTTATGCGCTATACAAGAACTGACTATTATAATTATTATCATGAACATCAAACTACCAAAGGATAAAAGTAATATCATTCCTACAACACCAATTTGGATACAAAGGGCCCAGTAACTTATGTTTGAAACAATCGCTAAATGACGACGGCCCATCAGTATCATCGTTTATCCACATTGTTATACACATCTACAATTTACCCAATCATAATCACGATAAATAAGATAGCAAATTCATCAGCTGTGAGTGCCATTGATGAAGATGGTCTAATGATGATAAATGCCTTGACAAGGATGTTTTTAATAACAGGATGAGACTCTATTTCACTCACCTTTTTGAGTTTCTTTGTCTTGACTTCCACTTCTTGTTGGAGTGATGAAAACGTTCCTTCAATCTCCACTGTCTTATCGTCTTGCTCCTTCAATTTCCTCTCCATATCCCTCTCACGATTCTATGAAAGAAAGAAACGATCAAATGGTGAACATGAACATGCTCATTACCAATTCGTTAGTTTCCTCTCTATCTCCCTCTCACGATTCTATCAAAGAAACGATCAAAATGGTGAACATGAACACACTCATTACCAATTTGTTAGCTTCCTCTCTATCTCCCTCTCACGATTCTATCAAAGAAACGATCAAAATGGTGAACATGAATATGCTCATTACCAATTTGTTAGGTTTCTCTCTATCTCCCTCTCACGATTCTATCAAAGAAACGATCAAAATGGTGAACATGAACATGCTCATTACCAATTTGTTAGGTTTCTCTCTATCTCCCTCTCACGATTCTATCAAAGAAACAATCAAAATGGTGAACATGAACATGCTCATTACCAATTTGTTAGGTTTCTCTCTATTTCCCCTCTCACTATTCTATTAAAGAAAGAAACAATCAAAATAGCGATCATGAACATGCTCATCACCAATTCTTTAGTTTCCTCTCTACCTCCTTCTCACGATTCCATCAAAGAATGAAACAATCAAAATAGTGAACATGAACATGCTCATTACCAATTCTTTAGTTCCCTACCCATCCATCTATCTATATCTCCCCAAGTTCCATTGTAATAAAAAGTCCTGATTAAAATTATGTTAATGAACACACTTTACATCACTCCCCATTCCTTCCCCCCCCCCCTTCCACTATCTATATGTCTCTACATGTATTCTCTAAAACAAGAACTGATAAAAAATGGCCCATTAGTACTTTAACCTCTCACTCTCTTTCTGTAATTTTCTTTACTCCATAAAACAAAGAAACAAAATGATAATCATTAACAGCTTCAATTTCCAGGCTTTGATTTCCTCATCATGTCTTTACCCTCAAATGCACTTCAAAACACTTTCATTCATGCGTTTCTTTATACTTCATGAATTGTATAAAAAGATCACATGCAGAACGGCTCACTGACCTTTTCCTCTGCGAGCAGCAATCTCTGCTCTTCAATCCTTCTCTGTTGTTCGTTGGTATGATCAACGATGCTCTTCCCTCCGACGAGGAGCTTGCTCTCCATCGCCTTGATCTTCCCTTCAAGCATCTCCTTTTGTTGATGTTGTTTCTTTATTTCTTGTTGACGGCTCTGTACCTCACTCAACAGCTTCTGCTTCTCCTGTTAGAATAGTTCAGTGTAACTTATATTGTTAATACTATGAATCTACAATAATTCTAATTTTAAATCTTTTCTGAGAGATGCCAAATAGGGGGTAGGGGTAGGGGGGGTGATGTTCAGCTAATATGTTCATACTTGCAACCTCACGCAACAGATATATGAGCAATATTTTTTTAATAGAACAAGGTTTTTGTTATCATCATCTCCATAATCATCATTATCATCACTAAAAATCATCATCATCATCATCAGCTGCTGCTGCATCATTATCATCATCATCATTATCACCATCTTCACCAGAATCATCATCACCATCATGATAATAATAATAATATACAGTTCTTGTATAGCGCATATCACAATTATGAATAATGTCTCTACGCGCTTCCAATGGACTTGGATATTATTACCCCAGCTGTAGCTTGGCAGCCGTAATGATGATCTTCACTACTATCACCATGAACAGTACTATTATCAACATGGTCATCAACATCATCCTTATCAGCGGCTGCAGCATCATCATCACCAGCACCATCATCATCATCATCAAAATCATCATCATTATCACTATCAGTATGAACATTACCATCACCATCATCATCACTATCATACTATCAGCATGAACATTACCGTCATCATCATGGTCATCAACATCATCATCATCATCATCATCATCATCTTCACTACTATCACCATGAACATCACTATCATCATCATGGTCATCAACATCATCATCAGGGGCAGCATCATCACCATCATCATCATGGTCATCATCAAAATCATAATCATCATCATCACCATCATATTCAGCACTATCAGCACAA
The DNA here is from genome assembly GCF_037042905.1 of Lytechinus pictus. Taxonomy (NCBI): domain Eukaryota; kingdom Metazoa; phylum Echinodermata; class Echinoidea; order Temnopleuroida; family Toxopneustidae; genus Lytechinus; species Lytechinus pictus. The sequence continues at coordinate 16,140,034 of NC_087250.1, read as the reverse complement.
ACATTATCATCATCGTCATGGTCATCATCAATATCATCATCATAAGCAGCAGCAGCATCATTACTACCACCACCTTTACCATTAGCATCTCCATAACCATCATCTGCATCTCATTATCATCATCATCACCATCATCATCACAATCACCAATACAATCATCATCATCATCACTATCAGGATAAACATTACCATCACCATCATAATCATCAACATCATCATCATAAGCAGCAGCATCATCACTACCACCACCTTTATCATTAGCATCATCATCATCACCATCATCATCATCACCATCATCATGAACATTACCATCATCATCATGGTCATCAACATCATCATCAGCAGCAGCAGCACCATCATCATCATCATTACGACCACCACCTTATACTTAGCATATTCATCATCATCATCATCACCATCATCATCACCATCACCATCATCACTACCACCACCTTATCCTTAGCATCTTCATCACCATCATCATCATCATCACCATCATCATCATCACCATCATCATCATCATCACCATCATTACTACCACCACCTTATCCTTAGCATCTTCATCACCATCATCATCACCATAACCATCATCATCACCATTATCACCACCACCATAACCATCATCATCACCATTATCACCACCACCACCATCATCATCATCATCACAATCAGTATGAACATTACCATCACCATCATAATAATCATCATCATAAACAGCAGCATCATCACTACCACCACCTGTATCATTAGCATCTTCATCATCATCAACTACCTACCACCTCACTCCAAACCTACCTCAGCAATCATACTCTGATTAGCCATGATTCTCTCTTTTTCCTCTTCCAGTTTCCGTTGAGATTCTTTATACATCTCCTCCTCATCCATCTCATCTCCTTCCTCTTCGGTTTCGTCTTCGATATCATCATCTCCTCCTGAGATCAAGGGAAACAAATTTAATTCCATATTCATTTATTTTCACATCTCTAACAACAAACAAACAAGATACAGTACATCGGGATCAAAACAATCAAATGATTTCATAATGATAGAGTAAAATAACAATAAAAATTGCAAAATTTGTACAAAATAACAAACCAGGTAATGAATGGGATGTGAGGAAGTAGCAAAAAGACAATTATAAGCCTTTCTAGGCAACTCCCTGATTAACATTAATTTCTGAAAATTTGCAATTAACTTTTTTACATTGCAAGAAACATAAGACATAACTGGTAAGAATTTGAATAAACACCAACAACAAAAATAAAGAACCAAAAACATAAAAAAGGCAAGCTTATTCATCAAGAATACGTAGAAGTATAACTATTTAAAAGGTATGACTTACATTTTATTTTAACTTAATTTAGAGAAGGCCATTGTTTTATTCCATCTTATTTTATTTTATTTCATCACAAAAGTTTTCAATAATGTACATGTAGCCCAAAACCAGAGTGTATGCACTATTCCAGTCACATGTTGAGACATGCAGTCTGATACTACAGCCCTCTACTGGATCCCTACCTTTACCTGAAAAACTGATACAAATTTAAGTTGAAAAATTGAAATACAGAAGGGCCTCGTCTTGAAAGAATTACGATTACTCCGATCAACATCACCTATTTGGAAATCCATCAATGTCATATTTTTTTCTACAGGAAATTTGCACAATGTACGTTGTCAACAAAGAAAAGCACACTGAATTGTCAAGAAAATGATGAATGAATTAATATACATCATATATATACATGATGATTTTTTTTTTTTTTTTTTCTGGTCTCGTTGTTGTATTTTTTTTCTCTTTAACTTTCTGATGTATAATCTATGTCCTAAGATATTAATGTAAATTATACATATTTTTGTGAGAACTTTTAATTTGCAAAGCCATATCAGGCTTTTCCAAAGGTTCTCCTTTTCCATTATCAATCTTTGTAAATGATGAACATTCTTTATGCATTATTGTTTCGATTTTAATATTTGTATATACATATGCATTGTTTGTAATAATTGTGTAAATATGTTTTTATGAGAATGGAATAAACGATCAATCAATCAATCAATCAATCAATCAATCAGAATGAATATACATCACATCATGTTGACGTTGCTGGCTTTCAATAGTTGTCGTTGGATCAATTGCAACTCTTTGCCCAGATACAGTAACATAAGAAGAAAAATGGATCCTAAAAATATGGCTACGACACCAGTAATACATCTGAATCTGATTGATGTAAATAAAGAACTTCAATAGAAATGTTAAGATACCCTGCAGACCGCATTGAAAGACAATACATCTATTTACCGAGCTACCACTGGAATGAGAAAATTTTTAAAGCTGAAAATCAGTATTTCGGTGAGGAAATCAGTATACCATAGGGCAACACATAACACTGAAACTTTAGAAATCAATATATTGCATGAAACCATCAGTATTCTTCTCATTTTCAGTACTAAATACGGAAGATCTGTTCTACTTGGAAGCTCTTCTTCTATTTATTACAATAACAGCATACCTTCTTCTCCGGGTTTTCTTCTCTTTCGCTTCTTCCTTCCTCCTCCCGGTCCTTTCTTATCTAAAGCTTGTTTCAACCTCTGTATCTCTTCCTGGAATTCCCTCAGCAAGGCATCCTTTGGATCTTCATTGATCTTTGGTTTGTTCTTGATGTTCTTGGCTCTGTTAGCGTACCTACAGCAACACAGAATTCCATATAAAGAATTTCTACAGCATGGATTTCAATATATGGGGTAACAGTTAGAGAATGATTACATATGGGGGCAGCAGTCAGGCATGCCACTTAAAATTTGGGGGGATCTGGGTACTGTGGTGAGCACCTGTATTCCTGGGGAGTGTTTCATCAACATTTTCATCCGACAAGTTGTCAGATCTGACATCTTTCTCTGATGTTGATTGGCTGAGAGGTAATGTTACTATGGTAACTGTCGGATAAAACAGGACTTGTCGGATAAATTGTCTGACAAGTCCTTTCATGAAACGCCCCCCAGGCTACACAAGGAAGTTACAAATTAATTAGAGGTTCATTGATCTTTGGTTTGTACATGTACTTGATGTTCTTGGCTCTGTTAGCGTACCTACAGCAACACAGAAATCCATATAAAGAATGCCTACAGCATGGATTTCATGAAATATATGGGGCAATAATTGGAGAATGATTACAACATGAATTTCAACATAGAGGGCAGAAGTCAGGCATGCCACTTAAAATTTGGAGGGATCTGGGTACTGTGGTGAGCACCTGTATTCCAGGCTACACAGGGAAGTTACAAATTAATTAGAGGTTCATTGATCTTTGGTTTGTAATTGATGTTCTTGGCTCTGTTAGCGTACCTACACTGTACAGCAACACAGAATTCCATATAAAGAATGCCTACAGCATGGATTTCAATATATGGGGTAACAGTTAGAGAATGATTGCATATGGGGGCAGTAGTCAGGCATGCCACTTAAAATTTGGGGGATCTGGGTACTGTGGTGAGCACCTGTATTCTAGGCTACACAAGGAAGTTACAAATTAATTAGAGGTTCATTGATCTTTGGTTTGTACTTGATGTTCTTGGCTCTGTTAGCGTACCTACAGCAACACAGAATTCCATATAAAGAATGTCTACAGCATGGATTTCAATATATGGGGTAACAGTTAGAGAATGATTGCATATGGGGGCAGTAGTCAGGCATGCCACTTAAAATTTGGGGGATCTGGGTACTGTGGTGAGCACCTGTATTCTAGGCTACACAAGGAAGTTACAAATTAATTAGAGGTTCGTTGATCTTTGGTTTGTACTTGATGTTCTTGGCTCTGTTAGCGTACCTACAGCAACACAGAATTCCTTACAAAGAATGCCTACAGCATGGATTTCATCATATGGGACAGTAGTAAGGGATGCCAATCAAAAGAGATGAAAAAGTCTGAAAAAATGTGCCATTTTGTACACAATGTGTTTTCTGTGGCTGAAAATGTGTTTTCTTCTTGGCTCTGTTAGCATACCTATGACGACACAGAATTACGTATAAAGGATACTTATAACATGGATTTCAATAAATGGAGCAGTAATTAAAGGTTGATTTTTTTATTTTTTTTACAGAACAGATTTTAATATTATTGGGCAGTGGTTAGGGAATGCTTAAAACAAAGATGGACAGAAGTGGATTTTAAATATGGAGCACTAGTTAGAGAATGCTTAAAACATATATTACCATGTACATTTACGTGTACATAATAGGCAGTAGCTAAAGAATGCTTTAAATACAACATAGATTTCAACATATGGGGCAGTAGTAAGGGATACCACTCAAACGGATGAAATAGTCTGAAAATTAGTTGGTAGGTATGTGCCATTTTGTACACAAACAATGTGTTCTCTATGGCTGAATAAGTTTTCAGACTTCATTATCAAAAGGGGGATCAATGAGTAGTTTACCGTAAGTAACGGTTTATTAACCGCACCTTTTTCTCGGCGGGATAGAAGCAAAAGTCGGGGGTGCGGTTTATCCACGGTGACGGGTCTGAGCCAGGCCGTCGTAACCCCTCCCGAACGTGTAAGACGTCTGCCAGTTCACAACACATCGAGTGGCCGGGCGTAGCCGCCCAGGGCAATGTCGTTTAGAGGGGTATGAGCCGCGGGTAATGAGAAGCGATTATAACAAACGCACCCACCTTCATGACACTAATTTCGACTTTATTCTCGGTTCAAAGCAGCGAAGTTCCCTGGCTAAGTTCAAAGAGAAGCCAAGCATACTCGGTAATATTTTGTCACAGCTGAGCGAGCGCGAGAGTTGAGTTAGCTGAGCTAGCTTGCGTTGTATTGTGGTTATAGTGCGACTTAAGCTGGCGCTATTCATTTTAACCCTCAATCCCCTCCAAAGTCCCGTTTCGCGCCAGCTTTTTTTTTCTTTCCCGTTTGCTTTTCATAAGATACCATGAACATCACGCAACGAGAGAGACGGCACGAAGCCGTCAAAACAACTGTAAAAAATGCCAATTTCTTTATCTCTTGAACCTTCCTGTAATCCCGTATCCAAAATTCATGCTAAGACATCGAATGCTAGACAAATTCTGAAAGTGATTGTGAGTTTGTGATGCAAGAAATGTGAATGTTTCTTCCTCCTACGGCGGGAAAGACACAGATCATTATTTGATAAGATGTACTGGTACCGTATCGTAGTTTGCAATGTACAAGAACGGCAGTGCTGTGTGTGTGTACACTGACTGTGAGGTGAGTGAGTGTGTAAGTGGCCAATATTGTCGGGACCTTTCTTTCTTGCAAACATTGTAGATGAATTGATCAAGAACAGCAGATTTTCGCATACCGGTAATCTCTTTGGATACTTTGAAATCTTTAACTTAGTTTTTGTTTCTTCGTACCTCAAATATAATGTGAGGATTTTTTTTTTTTTTTAATTCCAAAGTTGGGGGTGCGGTTAATCCACGGGTGCGGTTTATAGTCCGTTACTTACGGTAAATGCTTACCATAGATTGCAATACATACATGTATGTGACAGTGATAAAAAATGCTAAGAACATAGATTTCAATATGTGGGGCACTAGTTAGATAAAGGGAATAAGCAAATAACTCGCCTTAATCTTGCAATGGTTTCAACAAAGTTATAGCTAGCCGGAACAACGTTAGTAACCAGGGGCCCATTTCATAAAGAATTACAACTGTTGTAACTTTGCCATTATGGCAACTACCATGGTAACAAGGCTCAGCAGCCAATCAGAATCAAGGTTACCATGGTAGTTGCCATAATGGCAAAGTTACATCAGTTGTAATTCTTTATGAAATGGGCCCCTGGACTGTCCATGCGTTGCCACAGAGGAAGTGCTATAACAAACCGAGAACACTGCAAAGATAGAACTAAACTTACCGTAACGTTGTAATGGTTTCATCAAAGTTATAGCTAGCGGGACCCATGTTAGCGACCATGACTGTCCTTGCGTTGCCACCGAGGGAGTCCTGTAGTAACCTTGTTAGTTTAGAATCACGGTATGGTATATGAGTGCTTCTACCTGGATGGAGAATAATATCAAGAGAGGGAAAACACAGTGGAAATCAATGGCTGAAAACAAATTATTTATCAATAAGAGCTGAGATCAGAAGGCGGCCCAGGATCTCCCCACAAGTCCTTAAAGGAGAAGTCCACCCCAACAAAAAATTGATTTGAATAAAAAGAGAAAAATCAAACAAGCATAACACTGAAAATTTCATCAAAATCGGATGTAAAATAAGAAAGATATGACATTTTAAAGTTTCGCTTAATTTCACAAAACAGTTATATGCACATCCTGGTCGATATGCAAATGAGGAGACTGATGACATCATCCACTCACTATTTCTTTTGTATTAATTCCTCCCTGAACATGCGGAATTAGCATTGTTTAATACTATATGGTACAGTCAAGTTGGTCCTTATTGTCAAATCTATAAAAAATGACATACTGTATTGTATAATTCAAACAATAAAAAACATAAGAAATAGTGAGTGATGGACATCATCGACTGACTCACCTAGTTGTGCATATCACTGTTTTGTGAAAAATAAGCCAAAATTTAAAATGTCATAACTTTCTTATTTTACATCCGATTTTGATGAAATTTTCAGCACTATGCTAGTTTGATTTTTCTCTATTGATTCAAGTCAGTATTTTCCTGGGGTGGACTTGACCTTTAATAATTTCAAATACCCCAGTCCTTTTAGGGTTAATCATTGCAGAATTTGTCCAGCCTTAAAATTCATACTGTGCCCGAAACAATTTGACATCGTTATTTGAAATAGACCAAATTTGGCCATGCTATCCAGATTGCAACTGGAGTGAAAATGGAGGATAAATCAAATTCTCTAACGTTACAAACTTTGCCTGACAAATCGCTAAATCTTTCAGATGAAGTAACTTCATTTAATGGTCTCCATTTTTGTGAGACACACTGGCCCGTATTCTGAAGTCGGGTTTAAGTTAAACTCAGGTTTAAAGTTGTGGTTTAAGTATGGGAAGCCAAAAGTATCAAATTTGTTATTAAGTTGTATGTTTCTTATGCTTGCTGTGCTCTTTCCTGATTCATCGATGGTGAAGACAATCATCTATTTATACTTCCTAGACAATTATGAATGATTTGAGAGCCAAATGAGCTGAAGTATGATATCTCTACTGTTAGTGATTTATGTAACAATTGGCTCGCCATACTTAAACCACAACTTTAAACCTGAGTTTAAGTTAAACCCGACTTCAGAATACGGGCCACTGTATTTAACTCCACAGCAAATATACTGTAATTATAATGAAAAGAAAGAAGGCCCTGTCACAACGCTCCATGCAAGCCATGCGTGTGACTTGTGGTTTATCTTTTTTTGCAACCCACAGGTCACCCGCAAGTCGCCCGCATTGACAGTATCTCGCACGTGTTTCGCACTCAGTTGCCCGCAGGTCTGATTAGCATGCAGGAAAGTTTTGAACATGCTCAAAACTTTGTTGCGGGTGAATTGCGGGCAATCACCAGCAACTCACCCGCAAGGCTTTCACGGAACAATGTGACAAGGAATTAAAGAATGAGGGTTTTTGTCAACCTACCATCAACTAATGCTGAGATGACATTCCCGAGAGCAGACAACGACAGGTTGATCTTTGTTGCTTCCTTCAAACGATCACCCTACAAAGAAAAGGGTTCATGATCAGGGACTCAGTTTCATAATTATGAGGGTAGCAATAAAAAGCACTCCTAAAACTTTTTAAGGGGAGCATTTAATAGCGGAGCACTACAAAAAGCTCTTCTTTGACATACACGTACAAGGGGAGCTCTCTTGTCCGATTTCAAAATGGATGGAGGAACATACGCTAAGTTACAACCCACAACCAAAGGAGACAAACAATCAGATATAGATATATGCAATATTTATCTCATTGAACTTTTTAATGTCATTCTTGCAAGTGTGTTTAATTGCTTACAATATAATTGTGTAGTATTTACACAACCTTGACAGCGAATGAAGTTTTCAAGGATGACTCGAACAGTTTGATAATTGACTGACACTCTTGTTAAGCAATTGCTGAGGCGAGTGATAAATCGCTCTACCAAAAATGGATTAAGGAGAGCGGTAGCGAGTGATCACTCCCCTTAAAACTGAGTACCTGCATGATTTTTATTTTATCTATTTGGCTTTCATTCAACAGGGGTTGCCCCATCAGTACTACAGTATGGGGCCCTGCATAACATAAAAATACTTCATCATAGATGTAACAGATACATGAGAACATTATTATAGCACGTGATAAAAATCAAAGGCGGTGATTAACAAAGACATAAAGCACAGCAGGCTCCCATCTTACATAGAGTTTTGCTTGATCAGGGCCCCATAACACAAAGGTTAGCAATTAATTGTTAAATGGAATGTCCTATCAAGATCATCGTTGCATGCATATTTTGTTCAGTAGATTGACTAGGAACCAATCAGAATTGTTCTTTCATATTAGCCATTGATCGTTTACCTTTGTGTTACGGGGGCATTGATCTAAAAATTGCTTTGACTTGAGTGAATACTTAATTCATCCAAAGTTTAATGGTATATGGATTGTAAATAGCTACTCTATTAATCTGCACAAACTCTGAACTCAAATTGGGAAAAAAATATATTTGGATAAGGGAAAATTTCATGAAAACTTGTTATAATAACAAATGTGCAATAATTAAAAGCTGCTGAAATCTTTCACTCGATCGGTTGATAGTAAATTTGTTATTTAAATGAGCATTGGTTACAATAAAAAATCTTATGAATAGGGACCCAGAAACTGATCGATGGTTTAAGGTCTTACCGTTGCACCGGTCTTAGCTTGTCTCTCACTTCCCGCTAGATCTACAAGATTCAGTTTACCAACTCGTATATGATTCTCACCATCAGGTCCAAGCTATTGAGATAAAATACATAGCAAAATATATCAAGTCCTTCTCTTCCATGAATGCACCATTGTATATGCTAGATCTACGAGGACCAAGCTACAGATATAAAGTAAGTAATCTAAATTATCAAGCCCTCAACTACTGAAACAATCACAGATTCTTTCCAACAATGCAACAACATTTCATACCCAGATTGCTTGAACTGCACAGAGAAATGTGTGTATGGGACAACATACAAAATATTCAATTCCAAGAATTCGGCTGATTTTAGTAATTTTTTTTAATAATGGGGCATCTCTATCACAACACATCGCACCCAATTTTGTCATTGCTGAATAAAGGGGGGAGGGTGCGAATAAATGCTGAGCAGGAATCCTACTAACAGACTTTTCAAACTACCTGTACCTAGCTCCATTGTACAAAAACTTGTAAGTGATGTTTAATTATTAGAAGCTTCTGATATAAACTACTATAATGGAGCACCTTGATTTGGCAAGAACAAAAATTTGAGTCTGTCATTTAATAAAAAATTTCATTATGAGATGGCTTGCTGAAAATAGAATTGCTGAAGGGTGTAGCACAACTTCAAACTGCACACATCAAAATGGCTGAATTGTATTGGTGACCTATCTAGTTGACTTACCTCACTACACTCAATGGTGATGATGAAGATTGCGTGTGATCTTGAGCTGTGCTCATTCATATTAGTTGCTCTATGACAAAAGTGAAATGGGAGATTAAAGTGAGATGCATGTACATGTACATGTATGCATGATATGCCATTGGTTATGATCAGGGGGCCGTTTCATAAAGCTGTTAGTAAGTTAGGAGCGACTTTAAGAATGACTGGTGATCCTTTTTTATGCTCTTAACCATTGCCAATGAATATACCATTTACCACAAGAAAGGATCACCAGTCGTTCTTTAAGTCACTCTTAACTTACGAACAGCTTTATGAAACATCCACCAGTTATAACTTACTTCAAGTTGCTATTGATATCAATCGTAAGTGTGATAGTAAGGATGCATAAAAAGTATAATCATGCAAAGTTTTTCAGGGACTGACAAAGAATATTGATCGTAAGATTGTATATTTCATGTTAATAGACCTGGGGCCCATTGCAGAAAGAGTTGCAATCAATCGCCACTCTAAAAATCATTCGCGACTTGATTTTCAACCAATCAACAGCGCGCAATTGGCACTTAAGATTCATTTTTTGACTTGCGTTTAAACACAACTCTTTCTGCAAAGGACCCCTGATTATATGAAACCTAGATAGATCCCTGTCCTTTGATCGGTTGTTTGATATTGATTATTCAGCCCATTTTACAATGACGTCATCATCCGTGCAATTTTGGATCCATTCATAGTGCGATTCTGGATTCATACGATTTTAGTCCATTGCACCCGCATGCCAAGACCACTGGCAGTACACATTACAGCACACTCAAGTTTTACAGTGAGCGTGTGTGTATGTATGAGACAATGAAAAAAAGCATGTTCACACTGAATCACTTTTGCATTCAAACTTTGATTAAATGCCAAGGATCTATTTTTTAGGTATCGTATAAAACAAATGAGTGTTATTTTCATTCGTGCAATGGACAGAATAATTCTATTCGGTAAAAGATGAAATGAATAATCCATTCAACTCGGCTACGCCTCATCGAATGGATCATCTCCTCTTTGACTTGTATCAGGGGTACAATTTGTCTCATGATTACTCATAACTTCATTAGTACATGGTTTGCCACAAACTTTGAATTGAAATAGATCATTACACTGATTGTATCTTTCTAGTATAGAAGATCAAAATCAATTGTAACTTTATTGTTCATAGTTTGCAATAGGTTTTGCTATTGATATCTACATGTTTCATTAGATTTCTTGTAACCTTCATTTTTAAGATAAGACCTATGAAATCACATGTAAAGATTTTAACCAATTGTAACTTTATAGATGGCTTTCACGGAATAGAAATTGATATATCAATTACAAGATTGCTTGTATCGTTGATGAATGATGCACTTACCCTACTGATCTATTATTATTCCCCACTGTCATGACGTGCTCAATCTCCTTCACACTTTTCGTCACAAACGAAGACAAATCCTTGAATAAGAGGGAAAAAACAAACATTTTTTGTTAACTTTTGTCTTGTACTTGCAGTTAACAGACATGATTTTCATGAGAACGACTGTAAATCCGAAGTAAATTCATCGCAGATCTAGATCAGGCCCCGTCTTACAAAGAGTTGCATTTGATCCAATCAATCGCAACTATGGAAAGCCAGCAAAGTCAACATATAAAATGCATGTTTATTTTGAAAAAATTCTAGATATGAATGTATATACATAAATTCATTGATTTCTTGACAAATTGGTGTTATCTCCTTTGTTTACAAAGGACATTTGGCAAATTTCCTGTAGAAAAAATAATGACACTGATGGATTTCCATAGAGTTACGGTTGATTGGATCAATCGTAGCTCTTTGTAAGATGGGGCCCTGGTAGAGTTACATGTACATAAGCTAAATTTGTGAAAAATCATGAAATGTACTGAGAAAAACAACCAAGTTCTAGATTGAAAACCCAGATAACCAAATGTGGGTTAACCAATATTTCGCACAAATCCCCTGCTTATTTTGCCAATCACAACGCATGAGTACATTTTCAAGCCACTGAATACAAATTTGAGAAAAATCTTGGCCCAAAACTGACAAAAACATTGCAATTATATATTTTTGGTCCACTGAATTTTTTTATTTTTTAACAGCGACCCTGCTTTTCGCATTTTACAGAAGGCCGGATGACGGCAATCTAATACATGAATACTCTTAAGCCCGGAGGGGGGTGATCGGTTGTACCGTATCTCCTCCCAGGATCCGCTACGCCCGGGCTTCAAAATCGCACCGCGTGTCGGGCCTGCCACTCTTCACGGTCTCGCCGCACTCTCAGCCCATGACGACGAAGTCGTCGTCCGATTCTTCCACCAAAATTTGCCGTAGACACGCGTGTTGTAGCCCGACATTCAACCATTACAGACGACAGACGCGTCACGTGGGTCGTCTCGCTCCGAACGCCGCGTTCTGATTGGTCAACAGCGGCGCACAGACTTACAACATTTCATATAGCATTAAAAACCCGAGAAAAGTATGAAAGTGATCTGTGGCGACTTACGTAAGCACAATGTTTTGACGGTGCAGGGACCCTGGATCGAACCCGCCGGAATGTGTTTTTTTTTTTTTTTTTTTTCGGGGGGTGGTGTGGATATATTTTTGCTTTTTCTTTCAATCATATTCCTTCCCCGTTTCTACCCAGCTTTATTCTCTTTTTACTTTCATGTGAATTTCTATTTAGGCCTGTATTATTAAATCATGGAGCTATTAATAACTATGATTAAATCTTACTTCTTCTTAATCACTTTTCATTTTCAAGTTCTTGATTACACTTATTTGGGCAGGGGTGGGAAGGGAAGTGAGTTAAAGGTCAAGTGCACATCAACAAAAAATCTTTGAATTAATAGAGAAATTTCCCTTTTTTAACACAAAACATTTATATACACAAAACAATGGTATGCAAATAGAGTTGATTATGTCACTCACATCACATTACTTTCTAAATTTTGGTCGCATTTTATTATATCAATGTTAGCAAATTTGATATAAAAACTCTTCATCGAATCACAATATGTTACATTCATGGAAACTACGAATGTTAATGGAGGAATTAAAATCCCTCTCAAAATTTGTTAAAGAAAATGAGAAAATTAAAATATACATGTCATGTACATGTATCAAAAAAAAATTACACAAGAAATTAGAGTGTGTGTGTGACTTAATCGGTTCTGTAATTTGCACATTGACCAAGATGAGCATATAATTGTTTTGTAAAATTAGGCAAATTTCTCAATGTCAAAATAGTAATTTTTTTAATTTTGAATCATAGTTTTTATGAAATTTTCTGCAATACTTTATTTGTCCTTAAATTCAAATTAATTTTTTGGTGGGGTGGGCTTCTCCTTTACTCTTTGCATGGAATGTAGGGAATGCACATATGCAAATCAGTAATTGGACACATGTTCACTTTCCTTTCATCCAGGCCACTCCCTCACATCCGCCAGGTTTATAGTCTTATAACAAAAATGATGAATTAATTAGAATACCATCACACCATTGCTCCATGATCACACAACATTCACACAGTGCTTCACAACAAATATTTCACTTCTGTTCATACATGCAATAATTACTGTGGAAAACAAAAACAAGGCGTAACCACATTCGAATACCGTTTAAAAGGACAAATATATAAAACATGGCGAGATCTTTTATTTGAATCATGTGTAGAATTCAAAGTGAACGTGAAATGAGATTTTGGCATTCTGTCACAACTGAAATGCACTTTCGCACCGGGCGATTTTCGCCAATTAATTTTGGCACAATATAATAATTTTATTCCCAAATGTCTAATCAATCCATAACCTGAATTTCAGCCAATCTCGACGCCTTCGTTTGAATTCTCAGTTGGACTTCGCCTTCGCCGTAGTTACGATATGGACTAAAGTTAGCGATTATAATAATGTGAACCTGCCTCGCTAAGGATGGGGCAGTTTGCGCCGTGCTGCCTGTGTGTCCGCGCGGCAGGTTCACATCATTATGATCGCTAACTTCAGTCCATATCGCAACTACGGCTTCTTTGTTTTTTCCCCATTGCTTTCATACTTTTTTTCTTTTTCTTTTTATTTTACATTTTTTTTCCTTTGACTCCTTTCACTTTCTTTCTTTTTTCCCTTTTATTTATCCTTTCTTTACCTTTCACTTCTTCTTTCTTTTCTTTCGTCCTTCCTTTCCTTTATACTTCCTTATTATTTTCTTTCTTCAATCCTTTTTTTTGTGATTAAGGGGACAAAAAATAATAATAAATAAAAAAAAATAAACTTGCGTCATTTTAAAATGTTTTCTTCCTTCTTTACTTTTTGGGACCAATAGAAATAAAAAACAGTAAAAAAAAATTAAATAAAAAAATATAAAACGCGGGGGCGATAAAATGAATATCAGCTAATGCAATGAAATACGTTGAACAAGTAAATAAAAGGGTTAATGTAAATCCTCCAAAACCAAATACTTTTTTAACTTCCCTTTTTATAGTTTAAATGAGGGGCAATATTTTTAAACGCTACTTTAACTAAATATCATATTCGTCCAACTTCAATAGCATTTTAATTCTCTTATCTGTATTTCTTTTATTAACCATAATCCTATATACTCTTTATCACTTTTTACTTTCTCACTATTACCTTCAATCAATCATATATTTTTCAAAACAAATTACGACTTCAAATAAAAACCTAACTTTCACATTCCTTTCAAACCACAACCACAACCTTCTAAAATGTTCTCTTAAAAAATTCAAATGTTTATTTCTTTCCCTATCTTGAATAAACCTGTCAATCTACAACAAATTCTATTTAACTTAATCACACCCCCAAAACCCGTGGAATTTCCACGGGCTCTGCTAGTATAACAATATTTCTTTTAGGCTTAATGTAGCAATGTACTGGCGCTCTCAACGAGTTACCAGAAACTTATAACAGACTTTTGAGTTGGAAACTACAAGATGTTCTGATGATTACCTTGACATAGACGCCCGTATCTGGTCTTTCCTTAAGGTCAAGTCTCTTGTTCTGATCTTTGGCTAGAAGGTCACGGATCTCTTCCTGTTAACAAAAAATTAAGAAATACATTTACAGCATGAGGAAGAGTCTGAGCTGTGATCACAACTGCTGAGATATCAAACGGGCCTCCAAATCTGGTCAAAACCTTTTTTCGCCTTCTTATTAACTTTCCATTCACCTTTAGCACAACAACAATAACAGCAATAAATAATAAAAGGAAGAACAATAATAATAATAATGATATTAATAATAATATCAATAATAGCAACATCAATAACATTCTACCACTACTTCTGCCGCTGCTGCTGCCGCTGCTGCTGCTACTACTACTACTACTACTACTACTACTACTATTTCTACTACTACTACTTCTACTACTATTACTACTACTACTACTATTACCACTACTACTACTACTACTACTACTACTACTACTACTACTACTACTACTACTACTACTACTTCTACTACTACTACTACTACCTACTACAATACTACTACTTCTACTACTACTACTACTTCTTCTTCTCTTTCTGCTACTGCTACTTCTTCTCTTTCTTTTACTTCTACTGCTACTTTTACTTCTTGTAATATTTACCTGATAAATTTCTAGATATGAAGCCCTAACAAGGAACTGCTGGTTTTGTGTCCTTGCTATGTGAGTGAAGATGTGCTCAAATGAATTGGGAATGACCCCCCTAAGCTCTGGGTTGGATCTCACACCTGTAATGAAAAAGTGCAAAAAAAAAAATTACATGTACATGTAGATGAAGTGAAAATTGTACCATTTGGACATTGGACTAAAATGAATTAGACACAGTGGCCCGTATTCTCAAAAGAGGTTTCAATTGTACCATGGTACAAAGCCATGGACTATGCAGATTTTCCAACATAATTACGCTTATTTCATCGCGTACACAAAGTTAAATCCAATTAAATGCGCGCTTTCGACAAAGTGTGCTTAAAATGAAGCGCGTTAATGAAATAAATCTGCAAAGTCTATGGTTTGTACCATGGTACAATTGAAATCTCTTTTGAGAATACGGGCCAGTAAGTATTAAACCGAGCGATAGTTAGACCAAACAGTAATTAGACCACAGTGATAGTAGACCAAGTGGGTGTTCACTGTACCTCTGTGGTGTACACTGTGGGCGCGTCATGGTCTAGTGGTTCTGACTCTCGCCTTTCAAACAGAGGGTCGTGGGTTCGAATCCTAGCCATGGCGTGTTGTCCTTCAGCAAGAAATTTATCCACACTGCTGCACTCGACCCAGGTGAGGTAAATGGGTAAAGGCAGGAAGTAATTCCTCAAAAAAGTTGTGCGCACCAGAATCAGTAGACTACATGTAGCTTAGCCAGGGTGATATAGGAGCGCCTAGAGCACCTAGGAAGGTGGATATGTGCACTATACAAATCCTATATTATTATTTACTAGCATTAGACCATCTCCTACAAGTAGCAGGCCAACAAAATACAAACCACAAGCCTAGTGTATTCTCAAAAGGTTTCAATTGCACCATCGTATATCTGAACAGTACACAATTATGCTTATTTATACACTGAGAAAAGTCCAATTAAAAATAGGTATTTTAACAAAGGGTGTCTCAATGAAGCGCTATAATAAACAAGTGGAATGCCTCTGGCGGTCTCACCTGCATCACGCGATTCAATATAGCAGCAGTGCTGACTTTAAAAACTACTATCAAATCATTATTCACAAAAACACCATTCATATAATGATACAATACTACGTTCATCGACATTTGACCTTGATCATGTGACCTAAAACTTGTCAGTGAAACTTGATTACCCCTATATCCACATTTTATACACTATATCTATAAACTTTGAAAATTATGACAGCAATCTAATAATTACCCCCAACTTGGCCAAAGTTCATTGACCTTAAATGACCTTTGACCTTAATCATGTGACCTGTAACTTGCACAGGATGTTCAGTGATACTTGATTACTCTTATGTCCAAGTTTCATGAATCATATCCATAAACTTTCAAAGTTATGATGGTAATTCAACAGGTACCCCAATTTGGCCAAAGTTCATTGAACCTAAATGACCTTTGACCTTGGTCATGTGACGTGAAACTCAAGCAGGATGTTCAGTAATACTTGATTAATCTTATGTCTAAGTTTCACGAACTAGGTCTATATATTTTCTAAGTTATGATGACATTTCAAAAACTTAACCTTAGGTTAGTTTTGTATGTTGATTCCCCCAACATGGTCTAAGTTCATTGACCCTAAATGACCTTTGACCTTGGTCATGTGACCTGAATCTCAGACAGGATGTTAAGTAATACTTGATTAACCTTACACTGTATGGCCAAGTTTCATGAACTAGGTCCATATACCTTCTAAGTTATGCTGTCATTTCAAAAACTTAACCTTAGGTTACGATTTGGTGTCGACGCCGCTGTCGCCGCCGCCGCCGCCGCCGTCGGAAAAGCGGTGCCTATAGTCTCAATCTGCTATGCAGGTGAGACAAAAACTGGATAGTCTATGGTTTTGTACCATAGTACAAAGGTGACACGACATTTGCTCCTGTCTTATTATCTTTGAGGGATCTGTCTTATTATCTTTGAGGGATAGGATTAGAGTTAGGATTGTAATAGAGTTTTTTGTTCAGAATAATGTAAAGATAAGAATTGGGGTTTATTTAGTTTTGGAGGTTAGGTTTTATATTTCGCTTTTATAATAACATGCAGATTTTCCATCGGAGCAAATGTCATGGAACCAGTACATGTACAAATGAAACCTCTATTGAGAAAACGGGCCATTTTAAAGTTTGATTGGATCAATTACAGCTCTTTGTGAGACTTAACCCATATCTTTACCTTCCATCGTGAATGTCTTGCCGGTTCCTGTTTGCCCATAAGCAAATATAGTTCCATTGAATCCTTGTAGCACAGACTCAACTAATGATCTAAACGTCTCATCGTAAAGGTCTATCTGTTTAGAACTGAAAAGATAGGAGAAAACAAACGATTATTTAAAGGAATACAGACTATTTTTTTTAATATGATCTTTGTTTCATTGTAAAGGTCTTTCTGTTTTGAACTGAAAAGACTACACAATATTCACATGCAGGTCTACTATTACATCTAAAACCCAAGTTTGGATGAAAAGTGACTTACGATTGCAGAGTTATGTGTCATAAGAGAGTCTTGCATGTAAACTTTAACTTTGACCTCAAAATGACCTTTGAACTTTACCATGTGACCTCCAACTGCATCATAACATGCAGGTCTCCTAAGTACACTGTATATCTACAACCCAAGTTTTGGCTGGAACGTGACTTGTGGTTGCGGAGTTATGTGTCATACAGTCTTGCACCTAAACTCTAACATTGACCTGAACGTAAACTTTAACCCTGACCTCAAAATGACCTTTGACCTTACCATGTGACCTGCGACTGCAGCATAACATGCAGGTCCCCTATAAAGTACATCTACAATCCAAGTTTGGTTGAAAAGTGACTTACGGATGTGGAGCTATGTATCATAAGAGTCTTGCATGTAAACTTTAACCCTGACCTCAAAATGACCTTTGACCTTACCATGTGACCTGCGACTGCAGCATAACATGCAGGTCCCCTGTAAAGTACATCTACAATCCAAGTTTGGTTGAAAAGTGTAACAGGCACTCTTGCCTTTTTCAATACCATCCTGCAGTACGAACCTGGGTCTTTTAGTACCACAAACACAAATGGAAAAACTCTCCTTTTCCCATTATTATAAATACCAGTTGTGGTAACGGTCTCAAAATAAGTTGGAGCAGAATACAATGACCACCAAAGATTGCCTAATTATGGAAAAATAAAAAAAATACATGTATGTGGCAAGTGACTGTGGGAAAATATGTGTAATTGCTGAGAGATGAGCGAAATAAGGAATTCCATAAAATGTCAGGTACTTTTTCCAAACAATATCAATACACTGTCCCACATACACGTATGTATGCCTCTTTGTGTCAGTGATATTAAACTAGAATTGGTTTTCAACTAAAATTTCATGATTTCACAAAGATACAATGTAAAGTGATATTTCAATGTACGAGATCTAGATCTCTCATATTGTAGCAATTAACATTGATTTTAAAGACTTTCTCATGAAATAATTGTTGGCTGCAACTACAGTACTTTCTTTAACCTTTTACATTGCAGGGACTGGGACTGTCAGGTCTCTTTTTACATTTGCCAGGGCTCTTTGGAGCATTTTGGATGTGAAATCTACCAGAATCCGTGTGTGATTTTTTTCCCCTGGTCTGGGGACTTACATATTTTTGCTCTTCTTTTTATTGTTCATATATATGCATACATTTTTAGTATTATTTATAAAATAGAGTAATTATTCATCATACTACATAACATCATATGTATGTATGAGAACGTATTCCATTTACTCATGAACATTCCTTTATTTGTCTAATATTCAATCATAAACATGTATGTCCATTTCGCATGTTTTTGATGATAAGCAAAAGATTTAATACTGATAATGATCAATCTTACATGTGCAGGATCTCATATTTTTCCCATTTCTATTATTTTTCAGGGCCTCTGGGGAGAATAGCATCAGTTGCTGAAAGAGCCAATAGATGAATAATCAGGCTGCATACATGTACGTACAGACAGATGAAAGGATTGAGAAGAATTATTTATAGAATGTAATTTTCCTCTCCATAATCCCTCATCTTCATCTCTAAGCTGCCTACCAGAGCATGGACCTACTACAACCATGGCCAGAGCAAACCAGGAGAGGGGGGTCATACTTCACAAAGAATTAAAGAGAAAGTTCACCCTGACAACAAGTTTATTGTAAAAATAGCAGAAAAAATTATTTTAAAACATGGCGAAGGTTTGAGGAAAATCCATCAAATATTGAGGAAGTTATAACAATGTCAATATTTTGATTTGTGACGTCATATAGACAAGCAGCTGCCCTTTATTAGTTTATTTAATATAAAAAGCCTGATTTCAATTTTTTATGGTCCATGATAATAACTAAATTTTGTTTTTTCTTCTAGGAGCGGGTGTGAAATGTACATACAGACAGATGAAAGGATTGAGAATAATTATTTATAGAATGTAATTTTCCTCTCCTTAATCCCTCATCTTCATCTCTAAGCTGCCTACCAGAGCATGGACCTACTACAACCATGGCCAGAGCAAACCAGGAGGGGGGGGGGGTCACACTTCACAAGGAATTAAAGAGAAAGTTCACCCTGACAACAAGTTTATTGTAAAAATAGCAGAAAAAATAATTTTAAAATATGGCGAAGGTTTGAGGAAAATCCATCAAAGATTAAGGAAGTTATTACAATGTCAATATTTTGATTTGTGACGTCATATAGACAACCAGCTGCCCTTTATTTAATATAAAAAGCCTGATTTCAATTTTTTATGGTCCATGATAATAACTAAATTTTGTTTTTTCTTCTAGGAGCGGGTGTGAAATGTACATACAGACAGATGAAAGGATTGAGAATAATTATTTATAGAATGTAATTTTCCTCTCCTTGATCCCTCATCTTCATCTCTAAGCTGCCTGCCAGAGCATGGACCTACTACAACCATGGCCAGAGCAAACCAGGAGAGGGGGGGGGTCACACTTCACAAGGAATTAAAGAGAAAGTTCACCCTGACAACAAGTTTATTGTAAAAATAGCAGAAAAAATTATTTTAAAACATGGCGAAGGTTTGAGGAAAATCCATCAAATATTGAGGAAGTTATAACAATGTCAATATTTTGATTTGTGACGTCATATAGACAAGCAGCTGCCCTTTATTAGTTTATTTAATATAAAAAGCCTGATTTCAATTTTTTATGGTCCATGATAATAACTAAATTTTGTTTTTTCTTCTAGGAGCGGGTGTGAAATGTACATACAGACAGATGAAAGGATTGAGAATAATTATTTATAGAATGTAATTTTCCTCTCCTTAATCCCTCATCTTCATCTCTAAGCTGCCTACCAGAGCATGGACCTACTACAACCATGGCCAGAGCAAACCAGGAGGGGGGGGGTCACACTTCACAAGGAATTAAAGAGAAAGTTCACCCTGACAAGTTTATTGTAAAAATAGCAGAAAAAATCATTTTAAAATATGGCAAAGGTTTGAGGAAAATCCATCAAAGATTAAGAAAGTTATAACAATGTAAATATTTTTATTTGTGACGTCATATAGACAACCAGCTGCCCTTTATTTAATATAAAAAGCCTGATTTCAATTTTTTATGGTCCATGATAATAACTAAATTTTGTTTCTTATTTTAGGAGCGGGTGTGAAATAATTTGTTGATATACTGAAGGTACAGTAAAATTATCTTTCAATTTTTTTAAATGACATTTGTGTGTGGAATTCACAGCAGAGCAATTGTCGCCGGATCAAATGTCATGGAACCATAAGATGTATTGCATGTTACTCTAACCAGTATATAATTCTAATAAATTTTGGTGAATAAATGTTACAGCATATGCTTTCTTTTTTACTTCATTTCATATCATTTTGTTATGAAGCATGAAATACCAATAAAGTCTCTACAATGATAAACAAACAAATTATAAAGAAACTTACACTGTATAATAAAATAAACTTTAAATAAGCTTATTAAATAACTCTTCTTTTATATGTATACATGTACATGCATGGTGGGTGGGTGGGTCGGGTTATTAGTTTTAAAGTTTTTATAGCATTATCGTTGATAAAGTTTTATCTGTTAACTGTATTATGTATTCTATCATTTACTGATTCATATATTTTCTGGGTGACCCAACCCTACAAGCATACTGCTTCCATGGGCATCCAATTTTCCTAATAATACGTAAAACGAACTATTCAGCATTTATTTTTAAAAGTACATTATATGTCATTTGTATAATCATAATGTATCATTTTTATACTATAATATTATAATGTTTGTAATATACTTGATTTTGCATGTTTGTTTGTATTTAATGGAAATAAATGGATTCAATTCTATTCAATTAAAAAACATGCATACATGTACAGCTGTACACTACAAGTGAAGTGAATGCAGTGACTCAGTATTTTGTTTTATACACTGTACATGTATATTAATCAACATGATGTTTATGAAAGTCTGACACAGTTTCTTCACTTCCATCTCATATTGAGACCTTTTGTATCATCTTCCCAAAAACAAATTCAATCCGAAATATTACTCATCTTTCTCCATCAATAAATCTCTTCATCTTTTCCCCTGCAGCCAAAACCCCCCACATCCGTTCTTCATCTTGGTATTCATTGCCCTACATTTTTTTTTCGTTTGGAAGGTTAATTTACCGGCTGGTTAATATTCTGAGTTTAATGGGTTTTCTGGCCCCGCATTTCTTCGTGAGTCATACCTTATACACACACGCTTGCTATGATTACACTTTAATACAGCGCTGCTATCAGCTGGGATGTGATGGGATGCGTTCAAGCTCAAAATCAAGAGGGGGGCATGTTTTGGTTCGTGGTTATCAGTCCTTGAAGGCCTATAAATATACATTTACTGCTATGATATGGGTCATCGTTGCATACATGTACTACAATATATACATGTACGTGCTATGGGGGTGTACATTAGGCGATCATTATTTGATGAGGCTATTAATATTCACTGTGTTGGCCTAGCTCTTTCGACATGAATTCAGGTTGGAAAATGAAGAGACAAATATATTGGATCATAGTCCTAACTGCTTCAAAACCTTATAATTATCTAAATCATTTTTGTAGGACGTTTGTTCTGGTGAAAGTTGATTTTAACAAAAGCAGAAAAAATTAGACAAAAATGTCGGTGAAGGTTTGGTGAAAATGGGTTGGGGAAAATTGACCTTTTTTTACAATTTTGATTTGATGTCACGGATGGGCTGCTCTTCCATATGTTGTGCGATATAAATTCCCCAAAATGCCAATTTAAAAAAAAAATGAAAGTGATTAGGAAGGCGCGATAGCTCAGTCGGTAGAGCGGGGGTTTCGGATTCCGGTGACCCGGGTTCGATTCCCAAGTGGTGCGCTATTGCCCTTTGGTAAGGCATTTATCCTCATTACCAGGTCCCTCTGAGAGGACCTTAAGCCGTTGGTCCCCTGGTTGCTTGCTCACAGGCATTCATGCTTTTTTAGCAGTCAGGTAAAACAACCTCGGTATAACAACCTCGGTATTATATACTGTAGTGTTGGATATCATCAGAGACCTAGTAGGTCCATGATCAGACACATCATTCCAATACCCCCTCCTTTAAAAAGATTTCTCATACTTGTTCAAACAAAAAAGTGATATGAATTGTACATGTATGTTACATGGTAGCCGTGGGGGGGGGGGGTAGGCCACTTCCATTTACGGGTGGATACCATGCGCGACCATGGGGTCTCAAAAAGCACCCTAAACAAGTATTTTCCATATCCTGAAAATGCACCCCTAAAGTATTGACGTGTGAAACCCTACCCTTCACAAGTATTGGAAACAAAACAATACTCTTGGCAAGTATTCCCTGAATTGAACCCTATTAAAGTACAGCGATATTTTAATTGTCATGTCACGGACATCGGTCGTCGGCTTTACTTTTACCTACATAATTGGGTCAAGTACGGCCCACCTCCCACACCTCGCGCAAAGCCGATACTCCGAACACGTAGTTTTGACTGATGTTGCAAAAAGTACCTCTATAAAACATTTTAATTTTTTTAAACCCCCGAAAATTTGACCCTAAACAAGTAGCTTAGGTAGCGAAATAGATACCCTTTTTTCATTATTTTAGTGTTTTTACACCCTTATTACGTTACGTACCTGTGTGTAACACGCCCTATCTTGAAAAAGACATAATTTTTACTTGTTTTTTGGTCGCGCATGGTATCCACTCGTCAATGTAAGTGGCCCTCCGGGCATGGTACATGTAGTTGGTACAGCAGCTGTACAGTACATGTACTGTATATGGGGAGCTACTCGCATTATCATGTCACAAATTTAAATCTTTAAAATTTCATTATCTCTCTTTATTCCATCTAACCATCACCAATATTCATCTTGATACATTATCATTAATATTTTTTATGCCCTTATTAACACAAACTTGTCCTCAGGGTGAACTTCCCCTTTAATTTGGGTCATTAAACATTGGATTTTGGATTTTCACTTTAACCCCCTCCCCGCCTCCTCCCTCTCACTCTCTCTCTCTCTCTCATTGTATCTCTCATTATATGAAGTACACTGTACATTTGTGACATAATGAGACGATTGGTAGACTGAGCAAATCTCAATATCAATCAGCTCTAGTGTATGTTCACACATCAATCATGTAGCAGTGAGTAATTATTACAGGGAGAGTTCAAACAAGTTTCATAGAATGAAATTAATGTACAGACACACTGAAATTCATCCAAGGGTGCGTCCATACACCACTTTTTTTCCCTAGAAAAATGATATGAAACACGTTTAAAGACATTTCTGCAGGATCATGGAAACATGAAACACGGAAAAGGGGGTGTTTGGAAAGACGTTCTGCGTCGATCACTTTCGAAAAAAAATTTCTATCACGATTCTATGACGACATTGCGTCGGCCTCCATGTTCTTCGTTTCTTCCATGTGGTATTCTTGGTTTTTGCTTCACAGACATGACATACATACTATATTAAAGGACAAGTCCACCCCAACAAAAAGTTGATTTGAAAAAAAGGAGAAAAATCCAACAAGCAAAACACTGAAAATTTCATCAAAATCGGATGTAAAATAAGACAGTTATGACATTTTAAAGTTTCGCTTAACTTCATCAGTTATTATATGCACATCCTGGTCGGTATGCAGATTGGCAGACTGATGACGTCACCCACTCACTATTTCTTTTGTATTTTATTATATGAAATATAAATTTATATCCTAATTTTCTCCTCCTTGTCAAGTGATACAAAGTTTTATTTCTCCCTGAACATGTGGAATTACCATTATTTTAACAGTTTATGGTTAAAGTTAAGTTAATCCTTATTGTCAAATTTGTAAAAATTGTAATATTGTATTATTCAAACAATAAAAAACAAAAGAAATAGTGAGTGATGGACATCATCGACTCTCTCATTTGCATATATCGCTGAGTTGTGCACATTGAACTGTTTTGTGAAAAATAAGCGAAACTTTAAAATGTCATAACTTTCTCATTTTACATCCAATTTCGATGAAATTTGCAGCATTATTCTGTTTGATTTTTCTCTATCGATTCAAATCAACAATTTTCTGGGGTGGACTTGACCTTTAAACAGGATACACTGTAGAAAATTTAATTTCATAGCCCTGGAATTTTGTCTCTATATTGGAACGACTCACAGAAATTTTGGGGGTAATTTCTTTCTTTTTTTTCATTTTAAGGGCTACTTTTAGGGGTAACAAGCAATTAATGCAGTAAAAGCAAATACCATCATTCTGGCATAGTTAGAATACTGATTTTCTATTATGATTTGAATATTGTTTGTGACAGATCTTGCAGTTTTTGATAAAGTATGCTTTAAGGGGAGGGGGGATTTTAGGGGCAATTCTGGCTGTCTTGGGGGCGATATCCCCCGTCACCCTCATGTATGTTCTACCATGATCACTGAACTGAATGTAACACATTGCTTGCTAGAAATAGGTGAACCCTGTATCATATACATGTAAACTGTACAGTAAATTCAAATTGAGTAAAACAAATAATAAAATCTTAAAGATAATGCCAGTTGTGGTAACGATCTCAAAATGATTTTTTACAGAATCCAATATAATGACCATCCAAGTGCCTGTTTGTATGAAACAAAAATATGTGCTAAAGCCAAGGATTCTGGAAGAAATTGTGTAATTGCTGAGAAATAAGCAAAATAAGCGCGGATTCTGGAACTTCTGATGGGGTTTTTATTCCAGCAATAATAATATACATGTACACTGTCCCACATGTGCCTATCTGTGTTGGCGATCTTCAGTGTGATTGTTTTTCAGCTTAGATTTTATGATTTCACAAAGTTCAGTTTATGTAACTGTACCAGATCTAGATCCACGATGATATAGTAATACTTATTGGTTTTACAGGCTTTCTCATGAAATCAGTGTTTTACTGCAACTACTATGATGGGGGGACCTAAAGCTACGCACTCTGTTTTCAAACAACAAAAACTATCCCAATTTTAATATTTCAACAAATTATCTTTCACTAATTTGTGGCAAACATTATAAAGATCATTAACCAAGAAGAAAATATCGCGAAACTCACTAACACGAAAATCCCGCCGTGTTTTCCGAACACCTCTTGATTTCGCCGCCCGATGTAGAAGGGGTCCTAAAGCTACGCACTCGATTTATCTTGCAAAAAAATAGTATTTCCTGTGCCTCAATTTCTAAAATATATTCACATTATTATAGGATAAAATGAAATTAAAGTGAATATAACTCCAAAAATCCAAATAGTTGTTTGTTTTCTCTGCATTTAGAGATTTACTGCAACCTCTGTAGAAAAAATTGATTAGGAATCGTTAGTCACTCTGCAGTCACAGTTCCACACACATTTGCCATAAAAACTGCATGCGCTATGAGTGGTGCGTAGCTTTAGGACCCGCGCAGCTTTAGGACCCCCGACCATACATGTAGCTTTTAATAAGATGTCCACCGGTCCATAATGAGAGGTACACAGAGGTACACAGCACCACCATGGATAAAATAGCATATTCCAGGATTTTAGGATTTGTCAATCTTCATGAAATTTTGACATAAAAACCTAAATAAAAGATGATTCACCTAATTGTACAATAGTGAAGCTTCTCTTAATCAACACTTTCTTTCCAGGGAGCCAAAGAACATGTATGATTTTTCTATGTACAGTCAATTTAGTTCAAATCCAGTTGCATTCATCAATGCATACATGTGTTTTTATAGTATGTATATATATCTCAAAATCAAAATTCATAAAAATTTGGAAATTAAACAGCAAATTTTGAAATGTGCTTCTCACTTTACCAGTCAAATTACAACTGACATTCAACCTAAAATATGACTAGATTCATACACCCAATATTGACCTTTCCTTCCTAGGTCAAACTAATGTACACTGAAACAGGCCCTAAATTTTGATATTTTAGGGCAATGTCACTTTTCTATAGATCTACATTTGTACATATTGGAGGGCTTATTTCTATATCACAGTACAAATGGGAAAACAATTTAAAGGGCATATATTCCAATAACACAATGAATGTTCTTCTGGTCATGTTTGATATAAATACATCAGGGTTCCCAGCTTTTCAAGAAAACAAAATTCCCTGATTTCTCCCTGATGAAGTTTAAAAATTCCCTGATAATTATTTAAATACATTCCCAGTTTCTCATGTAAGTTGCTCCAGTGAATTTCTTGTAAAATAAAAACACTAAAAGAAATACCATAACCAGTCATTCAATGGATGTTGTTTTTATATGCAACAAAACAGAGTCTGGTATTTTTTTATCAAATTCCTTGATTTTTCTGTGACTGGTAAAAAGAAAAAGAAATTTCCCTGATTTCCCTGATGGGCTGGGAACCATGATACACGTACATCTACAATGTACATGTAGTTTGTAATTTAACAAATGCGCAATAATAACAAACACCATCCAATCAGATTGAACAGTTTCAATAGCATTTCAGCTGTGGTTACATACATGTCATGAGATTGCCTACATGTACTTGTTAAATGTACATGTACATGATGATTTCTGCTTTTGCATCGCCTTTTTAACTTCAAAAGTCTCTATCTATACACCCTATGATATGGGAGTAAAAGTATATTTTCTGAAAGGAAATTCCTCAAGGACCCCATAGAAGAACCGTGGTATTTTGTTAATACCGCTGAAATGGGCCATCCTCCATGTTTTTAATTTGAATGTATATATTTTATTATTTTTATATGGAAATGAATACAAACAAACAATGAATCCAGATATACGCACTCAGAAATAACATTAGGTGTAAAGGTATACAGTGTATTAGCGTTATATTGTGTTAAATAGAAAAATATCAACATTTTTTCAATCTCATATTTGTGATCATAATATATACAGTCCCCCTATGACCAAAATAATCATATTTCTGTACAGTACAGAGTCAGACCTTTCAAAATTTTATTCGGGTTATGGTCAAGAAATTACTTCAAAATCTGCAATGTTTTTTCAAGAAAATGTATATTGTGTGTGCTATTTTTTACCTGCATTACCAGTACAGTATATCTGCTGTGTTATTGATTATTGAATTATAATAAAATTAAACCGAATAATACTTCCATTGATTCTTCACATACATGGTATTGATGGTCTGAATGTCTCTGACCTGTGCCATTTGAACTTTATAATGTATTTTTAAAACAAAACCAAGTATTACTTTCATACTACCTGTGCATACGTTTCCTGTGTTTTTTTCAAAAGTTACATTAAAATTATACATGTACAATGTATTAAACTGTGAGGAAAAAATGTGTCAATATGATTCATCCCCCTCAACATTTTTCATGTTAAATACGCCGTGCAAATTTTTTTTCACCGTGTCGCCCGTGAGTTTTTTACTTTCTACATGTAGTCTCGTGCAACTTTTGAGACCAAAATTGCAACCCACGAGTATGCGGTTCCGAAATTATGCAACATTTCGTATTAGTGCATGCAGACCCAAAATTCCTCAAAAATGTGAATTTGTGTGCAAATCCAATTTAAATAGTGTTTTTAGCTAAACTTCATTCTCCTTGTACTGAGAAAAACCTCGATCAATTTTGGATCACACTGTATGCCATGGGCAATGTGTGTGCCGATTTTTGTCGCGATCACACAACTGATGGCCGAGATCAAGCACCCCACCCCCCCCCCCCCCCCCCCAGTCTTCTAAGGCATCGAAATAGCACAGTCTACTTATAGGGTTAATATCAGAATTGTGCAGATAAATGTACATGATGCATACGTGGATGCATACGTGTATGCAGAGATTATTAAGGGCACTGCGCAAGTAGCATGATACCACTCCATATTTATAAACAATAACAGACGCAGATGATCAGACATTCAAAATGTTAGAATTCAAATCCTCGCACCATCTTTTCTTAATCATCTCAACACGTCAATAACGAACAGGCCAGCATATAAATGTACGCCTACCAGGCAAAAAATATATTTTTTTTTTTAGGAGCTAGTTTTCACAACTGATTGCCTAAAAAAAATCTGCAACAATGGATAAGCATAAACATTGCAGAGAACAGAGAATTTTGAGGGCTCATTTTGTATTTTCAAGGGCTCTTTCAAGCATTTTGGGGGCGAAATTGCCCAGAGCCCCTATGTGGAGCGTTGTGGCCCAGTAGATTAGTCTTCTGTTTTTTAAACAGAGGGTCGTGGGTTTGAATCCCAGCCATGGCGTAATTTCCTTCAGCAAGAAATTTATCCACATTGTGCTGCACTCAACCCAGGTGAGGTGAGTGAGTACCCGGTAGGAAGAAATTCCTTGAATGCTTGAGCGCGTAGGCAGCCCAGCTAAAGCCGGGGTAATAATAGCAAGACCCACTGGGAGAACAGTTTTCAGAACTAAAGTGCCCCGTGGCTTCCCTGGGTAAATACCTATATTATTATTGCAGGGTGCTACATAAGCACTTGCCCGATTGCCCGGGGCAAGTAAAAGTTAGAGTCGGGCAAGCGTTTTGAAGTAAACACCAAAACCACTTGCCCGAATAGAGAAAGCAAAATTCTCACAGTGGAATGACCAAAATTAGGGTTGATATGATATGGACCCTAATTTTGGTCATAGCGGGCAAGATAAAATCACTTTGGAAAAAGACATGCAGTAACAAGGTACATCAGTTCATGTCAAAAGAGAGAAAAGAAGTTCAATGGTTCATAAATCCACAATACTTTCTTTTGAAGAGGTAAAAAAAAATTTCAAGGATTTTTTCGGGCAAGTATATTCCAACTATTTAAGAATTTACTTGCCCAACTGGGAAAGTGCTTCTAGAAAGTTATGTAGCACCCTGTTATTGTAAATTTTCCCAGAGACCTACAAAATTTCAATGAATATGTACATAATAGGGATCAAATGCACTTACTTCCAATCGTAGACGGTATCAAAGGTGAAAGATTTCTTCGGTTCTCCCGGAGCTCCTTTAGGGTTGGTGACCTCTACCAAACCTCTCTTATTATCCATTTCAACGATCCTCCTATGACCTTGAGATATCTCCTTAGAGTTCAAAGGTCGACATCGCACCACCACCTTCACTGATTCTGCATTCTTCTTTGACTGTAAAAAAAAATCAAACAAATACATTACCATCATGCAGGGGTTTTGCCTTTTAATTTAAGAAATTGCAAAAAACAATAGAATACATAGAAATTTATTGATAAGTATGATTTTGCATACTAATCACGCATAAATTACTTAATCACTAAATAGCAATTTGCATGAAATAAATTACTAAACAATTTTGTAGATTATGTCCCAGACAACCTGCGCGCCAATTTTCGGCGCGATCGCGCGGCCAACGGCCGCGATGCTTAGTTAGACTGGGAGGCCCCCCACCCCCCGCCATATGAACTTCCAAAACACCCCGGCCTAGATAGGGGTTAAGTCATGATTATAATTATTATTGTCTTGCAATGTATCTCACTATCATTTACAAAATTGGGAAGGTTGAAAGATGTCAAAATTCAATATGATTCTATGGTTACCCAGGTTAGACAGTGTGTACAATGTAAATGTACTTACCATGATGTCTGCTAGTCAGATTTCAATGAAAATAGATCCAAATAAAAATGCAATCTTCTATCCTGTATAACATTGCATAACGGAGCAAGGCATTCTGCAAGATAAAAGAAATATACTGTTATTAGTGTAAATATTGCGATAAGATACAATGCACTTGACATGCATGCACATACATGTAGGTTGCACAATACATGTAGGTCCAATGCAAACAGAATTGTAATGAAACCCAACTCAAAAATCAAACGCAACTGAATTCTTAACCAATTAATAGAAGCATGTATTTAGGACTTGAGTCTGATATTTTTTTTTTGTTATAGGGCCTACTGCTTTGTGTACCGGTATGTTCTCTTGCTGTAATGGGCCCATTTCAATGGAAGTTGCAAAGGCTGTGCATACTGTATAAAGAGATATTATGAGATGCTGAATGAAATCTGTTGGTAAATTGTTTATCAACCTTTTCGCATACAATTCAGTATAGTTTACATGTAATTGAAAGTTGAAGACCGCCGATGGCAATGGCGAACTCGTTAAGTGTTTGCGTGTTCCTCCTCCTCCGTCATCTTCTCTCTTTTCAACAGTTCTCAGTAGACACGTCTGTCTGAAAATAAGGATCGTCCTTGTTTACAAGTGTTTTCTTCATTATTCCAAATAAAAATTCCAGTAGAAGAGTCAGAAACAGAACTCAGAGACAGAGGAACTCTACAGACAAAAAAAACAGAAAAAAAAACAGGAGCCTTGGCTTGACTTGTGTTGAGAAGGGGTTCTTCTCCTCCTTCTCAAGACAAGTCAAGGCTCAAGCCAAGGCTTCTTATTTTTTATTTATTTTTTTTTTCTGTAGAGATTTCGTCTTTATTCAGAACACTGAACACAAGATCAGTAGACGGAGTAGTGTAAAACCCCCTAACATCGGACGTTCGAAATATCGGACGAAAATGACTTAAACTCCCTCCCGACAAGTACAGGGACCCACACTGGCGGGGGACTTGCATGCATGTGAAAAATGTACCTGCTATTGAACTGCACACAATGTAGATCCAGGTTACTGCTAAAAAAAAATATTCCAGGGGTAAAATCCATGATTTTGACTTCCAAAGATTCCTATGACCCTTGCTAATTATGGACTCCAAATGTTGTAACCCGCAAGTGAAAACCCGAACCGTACCGTCCCGTATAATCCAATAATTTGCAAGCGGGACCCGCTGACCCGTCGGGTTTTAACCCGCAAGTCAATTTAGCTTTGAAAAATGAAAAATATTATTTCTGCAATCCCCACACTATACAGGCTCAAATCAGGAAAATACTAACTACTAACCTAGCCTAGAGTGAATTTACTTACAATTTGCAAATTCGCCTTTTATTCCGGAGAGAAAATGTTTTTTGGGGTGACTTTGTACCACGAAATGGGTACGCTCTGATCTCGAAATTGAAAGCATTACGCAATTAAATCCTCTTATTGGAGCCGCAGCTCAGCGCGCGCTAGCTAGCCCAGGCTGCCCAGCAAAGATCGGCAATGTTGTTTTTCAGTCCAGGTCGGTCGACACAGCGACTCACAACAATCATAATTACAATATTCAATTCTATGGGACCTCGTCTATAAAGTAATCGAAATTGAAATAAATACCAGGATAATGATACAGTCAATTTTTTCTTCTTGTATGTCTCCATATTATTTCCTTCTGTTTTTGTATTTCTTCCAAATATTTGTAAACTAATACAAACGTGCACGAGGGCGCCGATGAACTTTCGTAAACAGCTCATGTTACTAGTGCTTAGCTAGCTTAGCTAGGCTTTTATTTATTTTTCATCTCTCTCGATCGATCGGTCAAGAGAGAGGTATTTGCAAGAAACTTGCAATCCATTGCAATCCAATTTTACATCTTCAGAAATCTTAAAGACTTTCAATCAATTGTACATCGGAAAAATTAAGAGATCTGGGCATTCAGGGTGCGGGGGCGTAAGTTTTCATCAGAAAATGTATGAAATAACGAAAAGGAGGGTTAGTTAGCCACTAGACTAGACCAGCTTAGCATATCTTCAAAAAAGGGCAGCTAACACTCTCACCTGACCGCACGCTCTATCAGGTCATGACCTAATTTGGCAAACAACTGTCTCACTGCCGTGCACCGCAAATCCCTCGAGCTCAAACAGCGAGCGTTGCCGTGGAAACAGGCTCGACTCGCCCCACTCTCTGCCACGTGGCCTATCACTCGCTCCTTGCCAGACATGATTACGCAATGTATTCTGGCTTCTGTTTACAATCTCCGAACACATCCCCTCTCTCTCTATCTCTCTTTCTCTCTCTCCCCCTCTCCCAGTCGTAAAACATTCCTTTCTCTGACTGCGCTGCACTGGCGCTCCTTTGAAAGAGCAACTCGATGTATTATGTCGAACTGTCTCAGTCCTGTTTACTGTTCACAAGACAAAAATACGCCGGCATTTTTTAAAAGGAAATATCTACGTCTCTAAAAGAATCCGCCATGTAAAGAAGCACATGATCCTAACTCAATTTTCATTGTTAATGTTTTTATTATGCGTCATTACTTCTCCCTTTTTTTCGTATGACGGTCTGCGGGTTTGAGAATGAACTCGGCCCGGCCTGCAACCCGCGATCGGGGGCATACCGGCAGGTTAACCCGTACCGCAACGGGTGCGGGTTACAACATTACAGTCCAAAAGATCGATGACCAAAAAAAATCTTGTAAGCAGGAAGTGATTTTCGCCAGAAATACCGACATCGTACATGTTCGATCTATCACGGCGGGAAATTCGAAACCCTTCCAAATATGGCACTCTCCTAAACATTGGCCGATTGAATTGGAAAGGCGTGCTGTTGATGAGCACGCACTTATTTATTTTGAGGTTTGGAGCCTGATTTAAATCGCCAAAATCGCACAAGTTAACTCTACGCGGCAGACATTTGGAAACTGCGTCCGATATTTGTCTACTGAAAAGACTACTAGTGCGTGAAACAGGCTCAAAACGAAAAACAACAATCAACATATTTGGCATAAACAAGCTTTGGGTAAAAAGTAAATAATTTCCGTTTACCATATTTTTCAATTTAATTTTTTCAAGACGTTAGTATTCAACGTTTGTACTACGGAAATACACTCTATTTTTTATATGATTCAATGATTGTCTTTTTGCTGATATTTGGGCACTTCATATTTGGGCACGTCCGATATTTGGGCACTTCATATTATTAAATACACTGTTTTTATAGATCCTGAGCTTAATCAAATATACATACACATCTACCTCGAGCGATGTTCATGCAGGCTCCACTCCACTTCACTACTGGCTGCTACACTACGCTCCACCTGCCCGAACATCGGGACGGTGAACCAGTTCGGATATACCGAGTAACAAAGGTGGGATCAAATGGGAAAATATTCCACTGATTCGTAAAATATTTCCCAAACTCTTGGAATATTTCTGGTATTTTCTGAGCCATCCAATATAATATAAATATTCATGCTGTTTGACCAGCGACGCGATGTTTTGAAATCGGCCGTGAATAATTACATGTGAGGAATTAGATACTGGCCCAAAATCACAAATTTGAGGATGACCGGAGGATGGACACAGCGTGAAATAAAGGTGAAGAGTAAGAAATAAAACTATTTTTCTTTCTCGTTATATTTTTTATCTATAATTTTTACAATAAACCACCATTTGATCCCACCTTTGTCACTCGGTATATCCGAACTGGTTCACCGTCCCGATGTTTGGGCAGGTGGAGCGTAGTGTAGCAGTAGTGAAGTGGAGTGGAGCCTGCACGAACATCGCTCGAGGCCGAGGTAATGTACATCTAAAATCAAAACTGATAAAATACGACCAGCTGCACATATATATAAGCTAAACAAAAGGAATCAGGGACAACTCGGACCACGGGACATCTCAGACCGTGGGCCGAGTTGTCCCACCCGTTTCGTGATTTTTTTTCCACAAACTTGAGTCTATTTTTCCGTCATTTCCAAATTTCTTGTAAAGATTTTCTAGAAATATGGTCTGTTGGTAATGTTCTTCACTTTCTATTACTTTTTTTTCGCTGAAATTAAAAAAAAGTGTAATTTTTGGAGTTTTTCGACAGCTCGCGATTCCCATAGGCGCGCGTGTATTAACTGTGTTGGTGCTCGGCTCGGCCCCGCTCAACAACTGACTTGATTTTGTGATCATTTCTCCTCAAGTTACCACTTTTATCGCAGAAGATGGACTTTCTTGTATTCCATTAATTCCATTTTTTCATCACAAGGATAAAATTTGGTGTATATGCACGATTCTGTTAAAGTTTTTCACCTTTTCTCTCTGGTCGTAAGAAGCGAACAACCGATGAACGGTCCGCTGCTCTTTATCGCAATTCTACGTAGCTCGGCAGCCGTAAATCAACCGACACTTCGCAATTACAACCAGTACTTAATTCAGTGCAATCCTGGTCACAATCAAATAATATGTCACTCAATCCTTCAAAGTGTTTTACCTTACATATTACTTTTATGAAAAACCCCATCACTCCTGAGGTTCTTGCCATTAATAACTCTGCCTTATGTAATTTAGAAAGTATCAAAATTCTTGGAGTTATTATACAATCTAATTTGAAATGGAATTTACATGTCGATGACTTGGTTAAAAGGTGCAATAGAAAATTATATATGTTAAGGAAACTGAAAAAGTTCAACTTACCTTTGAAGGATTTAGTGACAATATATATGGGTTATATACGACCAATTTTAGAATATTGTGCTCCAGTTTTTCATAGCAGTCTTACAGCAAAACAAAATAATACTATTGAAAGAATACAACGGAGAGTTTGTAAAATTATCTTAGGACATAACTACATCACATACACAAATGCATGTCAGGTATGTAATATACCAACACTTGAGGAGAGAAGACTGACACTGTGTAAAAAATTTGCAAAATCACTTTCAACTCATCCTTTGTGTAAGACATGGCTACCTAAAAAAAAACATACAAACATATATCTTCGTCGTATAAACAACTACCAACAATTTCCAATAAGAACAACACGATTTAAAAACAGTCCATTGCCTTTTTTGGTTGACATACTCAACAAAAGATGAGTGTGTAGACTAGGAAAGGCAATGCAAAATGGTCATCCCCACCCCACCATACAGTTATTTTTGTCATTTAAATAAGTGTCAGTCTCCTCTCCTTCAAGTATGCAATTATCATATTACATTCATTCTTTCATTACCTTTTATGCTTTATTTAAATTGCATTAACTTTTAAATGTATAGCTTTTTGAGTGCATTTTACTGTGGTTTTTACTATGTATTTAATAATGTGCCAACACCAACTTGTAAACATGATTTTTCCAGCTCTTGCTGTTTTCTCATGTATGATTGTTAACATGTTTGATTATCAATAAAGACCATTTTTTAATTGAATTTGAAATGAATTGAACTGGCGGGGTGGGATTCAGCCCGAGATGATGGGAAGAGGGGTGGAGGTAATTAGGCGGATGGGAGGAGATGGACATGAGAGGAGGGATGAAGATGATGGTAGGATCGAGGGGTGGAGATAATGAGAGGAATGGAGGTGATGGGAGAGAATGAGGCGAATGGGAGGAGCATCCCTTTCAAGAAAATAAAAATGAAATTTATATACAAAATAAATAGGCCTAAAAATATTAAGTTTAATTAAAAATCAAGCCCCCAAAGGAAACATTTTTTATTGATGGCTACCCTCAGCCCGGCATGCCCACACATCTACACCGCGAATATTTTTTCACATTTTGGGGCAGGAGTGAAATCGCCCCGAGCCCCCACCCAGGTAAAAATATTTTTGTGCGACTCAAACATCCACACCACAGTCACACTCAGAGTCAAAGAAATTGAAGGGTATTAATTATTGCAACTTAAAACTCAGCTCTCTACACCAGGGAAACTCAATATAAAAAATGAAAATAAAATGTATAAAACAAATAAAAAGGCCTAAAAATAATCAATTTGATTAAAAATTAAGCCCCCAAATAATTTTTTTTTTATTGATGGCTACCCTCAGCCCCGCATGCCCACACATCTACACCGCGAATATTTTTTTCGGGGGAATGGAGTGAAATCGCCCCGAGCCCCCATCCACGCGCCACGTTAAGTATTTTTTGTGCTACTCAAATATCCACACCACAGTCACAATCAGTCGAAGAAATTGAAGCATATTAAATTATTACAATCTTAAAGCTCTACACCAGGGAAAATGAATATAGACAAAATAAAAAAATACATACCTATATATTTACAAAAAAAGGAGCAGAGCCTATAGGTCACGTCCCGACCCCATTCTTCAAGCTCTAGTTCACTCTCTCTCACTCAGTCAAGCTCAGCTCTTTGACTGTGCACGCCCACTTCCATTGGGGATTCGGGCTGAATCCCACCCCGCCAGTTCGGCGGCCGAGCTACGTAGAATTGCGATGAAGAGCAGCGGACCGTTCATCGGTTGTTCGCTTCTTACGACCAGAGAGAAAAGGTGAAAAACTTTAACAGAATCGTGCATATGTATACACCGAATTTTATCCTTGTGATGAAAAAATGGAATTAATGGAATACAAGAAAGTCCATCTTCTGCGATAAAAAAGGTAACTTGAGGAGAAATGATCACAAAATCAAGTTAGTTGTTGAGCGGGGCCGAGCCGAGCACCAACACAGTTAATACACGCGTGCCTATGGGAATCGCGAGCTGTCGAAAAACGCCTAAAATTACACCTTTTTTTTTAATTTCAGCGAAAAAAAAAGTAATAGAAAGTGAAGAACATTACCAACAGACCATATTTCTAGAAAATCTTTACAAGAAATTTCAAAATGAGGGAAAAATAGACGCAAATTTGTGAGAAAAAAAATCTCGAAAAGGGTGGGACAACTCGGCCCGCGGTCCGAGATGTCCCCTTGGTCCGAGTTGTCCCGACCCCAACAAAAGAACACTAGCAAATTTAAACAAAATTTTATTATTCTGGCACTGCAGTGCTCGTGCTCCTTCCAATTGAATTCCCCCTCCTTCATGTCCTTAGTTCTGTTCTGTAGTTCTTTATATTTCAAGACCAAGACAGTTCAAGTTCTGCCTTGTTTTTTCTGGCTTCTCTTCCTCCTCTTTTTTATTTTGCTGCTCCTTCCATTCCTTCTCCTTCATAATACTCGTTTCACCCTTCTCCTTTGTCCATTTACCACCTTTTTCTCCTTCATGCTCAGCCTCAGTCAGGTAGATCTAACAGTAACAGTTAGATTCTATGTCATGACTATTCTTCTCAATTCTTATTCCGAGTTTTGACTGGCAGATAAACCAACATTTTTTCCAATGAACAGGACTGAGCAAACATTAATTCCAAAAATATGCGATACTTTAGGCATTATTTCGCAGCTTAAATAACATCTTGATGCTTCAAAACATAAATTTCTCCTTTTAAATTATCTACTTCACACTTACCTTAATTGAGATCATTGAAAAACAACGAAAACTATGAAATTCCTGCCCATATCATGAAGCATTTATCCGTAGTTCGGTGAAACAAATTTAGACGGTCGGAATGTCATTTTCCACAGCTCTTGTGCTGCTGCCACCTCGCGTTGAAAGTGAGAAAGGTCATCAAGAACGTTTTGCAAACGTTTGATAGGGTGGCTAAAAATACTAACTAGATTTTGATTGACTTAAAAGAATATGTTTATAAATACCTAACGATATAGGAAAAGATACGTCGACAAGAAATTGTTGACACATATTAAAATTGGAACGATACAGAGAAGATTAGCATGGCCCCTTGCACAAAGATGACACGCACAATCGTGAAGCGTTCCTAATTTTTTATTTTCGTTTTTTTTTGGGGGGAGGGGGTGGGGGTAGGGTAGGGGGATTGAAACAAAATGTAGGAAAATAAACAAGACCGATGAGAGTCGTCAAAGAATGACGACATTCATACTTTTTATGATGATTTCGGAAGTTAGTTACATGCAAACAGCTGCTCTCATCCTGAAATCTTATCTCCTTTTTCTTATTGGTTTATAAAGAAGTAAGAGGTGTGTATGTCAATTCACAAAGACTTACAATCATTGTTAATAATGCATAGGTGGATTCAGGGGGGCGCGAGGGGTTGCCTCCCCCCCCCCCCCCCCCCCCCCCTCCTATTGGCGGAGCCCAAAAAATGGGAAGAAAAAAGAATAAGAAGGGAAAAGAGAGGAGAAATAAAGAAGAGGGAAAAAGAGGAGGAAGACGAGTGAATAAAAATATGGTGAGGGGAAGACTTAGAAAATAAGAAATATATATTTCATATCACTGAACAATATTTTCGCTCGCGCTTCGCGCTCGCATTGCATGTTCGATGAGATACATATCTTGCTCAACTAAATAGGCTAATATAGAGCTTAAAATATCATATTTTAAGCCAATGTACAAATTATTTTTCAACTTTTATTTCGAGCTTTCATTATTTTGTTTGATTTACAAATTGATTTTGAACAAGTGCTCTTTAAAATGTCCGTTTTATATATATCAACATTTACAGCTCGGGCTGCATGCGCGATCACATTATTTGATTTGTCAAGTAGGCCTACCTGTTCTTTCCGTACACACCATTAAAGGACAAGTCCACCTCAACAAAAAGTTAATTTGAAAAAAAGGTGAAAATCTAACAAGCAAAACACTGAAAATTTTATCAAAATCGGATGTAAAATAAGAAAGTTATGATATTTTAAAGTTTCGCTTAAATTCACAAAACAGTTACATGCACATCCTGGTCGGTATGCAAATGACGTCACCCACTAACTATTTCTTTTGTATTTTATTATATGAAACATGAAATATTCTTAATTTTCCCTCCTTGTCAAGTGAAACAAAGTTTTATTTCTTCCCGAACATGTGAAATTACCAATATTTTAACAGTTTATGGATAAGTTAAGTTGGTCCTAATTGTCAAATCTGTAAAAATTGAAATATTGCATTATTCAAACAATAAAAAACATAAGAAATAGTGAGTGATGGACATCATCGACTCACTCATTTGCATATAGCTGAGTTGTGCATTTAACTGTTTTGTGAAAAATAAGCGAAACTTAAATATGTCATAACTTTCTTATTTTACATCCGATTTCGATGAAATTTGCAGCATTATGTTTGTTTGATTTTTCTCTATCAATTCAAATAAACAATTTTCTGGGGTGGACTTGACCTTTAAGTTCTCTAAATACCCCTTTTCAGGGTTGCTTGTCAAACCTTATCAGCTAGCGCTGCGCACTCGCATTTTCATCGTTGAGTAATGCATACTTCTATAGTATTTTTATAACAAACTAATTAAAATTCTCTTTTCATAACAATTTTATCAAAAATTTCGGCTCGCGATTTGTGCTCGCCTTAATTCTTAAAATATATATTAACCCATGCATCCTATTCATAATAGAAAAAAGCGCTTAATATGTTCAGCTTTTCAGGCCTTAATATCAACAATTTAAGCGCTCTCATTAGGTTTATTACATCAGTAAATAAGATATTTTTTTCATGAATTCCTAATAATCAAATTGTCCCTTTTTTAAAAGGGATTTCGACAAGTATCATCTCGCGCCAAGGAAGATGAATATAATTGTCATCATTTTTCATGTGATGAGAGTCCCGCGGTTCTAGGTCAAAGCAATAATAATGACACTAATTAAAAAAACAGCTCGCGCTCGCATCATTAAGTGCGATCCATATCCTCTTCACAATTTTCCAACACAGTGCTTGAATCAGTGCTTATATTAACCCCTTTTCAGATTGAAATATCAAATATTTTCAGCTCACGTACGCTTCGCTCTCGCATTATGAATTTTCATGATAAAAATTATTTAGAATGCCCAGATTCTATAGGACTAAATCTAATACACGCGCACGCATGTTTGTTGAGATTCTCATCTGGTTCTTTATCAAAAACAATATGCTGAAATTATCCAACTTCAGATCAGAATATAAAAAAAATTCTGCGGCGCGTTTCGCGCTCGCATTATTAATGTAGGAAGATACCCAATTACCCATCATCATGATTTACAAAACATTAATAGCCAGTGTTCCATGACTTTTAAGTCTAACTCTCTTCGCGCTCGCATTGTTTAGTTATATACCTATACCTATAAAAAGTGCTTAGAATGTCCATTTTAGGTCGATGTTTCAAACATTTTCAGCTCGCGCTTCGTGCTCGCATAATTTGATTTTTGAAATATATATCGTCTACACGGCTGACTGCAAACAGCCCTTAACAGTCATCATTTCTATTGGGCATTCATCTTTCTTACAGGGCGCCACCTACCATCCATGAGGGGCTCTCATAAATTGAAAAGAAAGGATTTACAATATGCATGTAGGCCTATAATTATGTTTCCAAGTTTATCATAAAAGGCCTGATAGTAATTGAATTAGTTACATCTGATCTATAGTCACTAGATAAGAGCAAGGGGAAAGGGGGCCCATCCAGCCAGAGGCAACGACCTTTGGTGGAGGGGCCCGGGGGAGGGGGCGACCCCAATGAAAATATGGAGGGCAAACATTATCGAAGTATCAGTGAAACGATCTATACGTGGAGAGAAACTTATAATACATGAGGTATACAATGTTCCTGTATCCATGCATACTCCGAAGTC
Source organism: Lytechinus pictus (assembly GCF_037042905.1). Taxonomy (NCBI): domain Eukaryota; kingdom Metazoa; phylum Echinodermata; class Echinoidea; order Temnopleuroida; family Toxopneustidae; genus Lytechinus; species Lytechinus pictus. The sequence goes on along the minus strand of NC_087250.1, from coordinate 16,099,108 downwards.
TTAAGAAGATGTTAAATAAAGCATGATGATGTGATGTCATACCCTTGCAGTTTATCCGCCGTGCTTCGATTCTTCAAGGAAAATTTCATGTTTTGTTATTAATTTATTTATATATTTATCTATCTATTTATTCATTTGTTTATTCATTTATCTATTTGTTTGTTTGTTTATCGATTTGTTTTATTAATTAATCGATTAATTGACGTGTTTTATTTACTTATTCATTTAGTTAGTTTTTATTTACTTCATCTATTCTATTCTAACTGTACCTGTCCCTAATTGACCAGGCCACATATCCTCGGTTTAGTGGGCGAGATTACTTGATAATATTTATAAGGCTTTCAAACTAATCCAGACAGACAGAAAGTGGAATGATAGATTAAAAGATTTCCGTAATCTTGTGGACTATATAAGATCATGTAGTCATTTTTGTTATCCTAAAATCATAAACTCAAGCAATCTGACTTCTCTCCCGAGATATTTTTTTTTGTATTTTTCAGTTCCTGTCTCTTCCTTCTCTTTCTTTTTCTTCTTCATTTTATTTCCTCCCATTTCTTTTCGGTTTCTTCTTCTTTTTCTTATTTTACTCCTTCTTCTTCTTTTGTTTTCTTCTTCTCATTCTTCTTCTTCTTCTCCCTTCTTCTTCTTCTCCCTCTTCTTCCTTCCTTTCTTCTTCTTCTTCTTCTTCTTCTCCTCCTTTTTCTTCTTCTTCTTCTTCTCCTTCTCCTTTTTCTTCTTCTTCTACTCCTTCTTCTTCTATTTTCTTCTTTCCTTTCTTCTTCTTCTCCTTCTTCTTCTTCTATTTCCCTTTTCTTATGCTTCCCTTTTCTCCTTTTCCTCCCTTTTGTTCCTTTTTTTCCTTTATTGCCCCCGTCTGCTGTTCATTCCATAAACTTCATAAACCATTGATCACAATTAGCTTTCAGAGATCGAACATCAACGATAAATATGATACAAGCTTGACTCTAATCTTCAGATTATGAACTTAATCCAAGTTGTCCTCAATATCAGGTTATCCGAGAAATGCATTGCCATGGCAACTGTCACAGGAGAAGGATAAGATAATCGCTCAGTCTGAGAGATTAAAAACGTTCTATCGTAAGTCGTATATCAACACAATCATTTACATACAGATATAATGATTAGCATAAAATTATGTTCCATTAAAAATGATTATATTCATACATCACTTTTTTTTCAAACAGAGGTATGCTTTTCGCTTGGGTCATGTTCACTATGTTGCGTGATCCATGCATGCTTCAATGTATGCACTGTCTTCCTCCCTCTCTCTTCCTTATTCGACCTCTTTCACTCTTCCTTTGCTTTCATTATTTTCACTCTTCAAAAATCATGGGGGCGGGTGGCCCGCTGCCCCCACGCCCCCACACCGTGGCGCCGCTATATAGCAATTCCCCAATATACACACTAAAAACGCTGTTTAAGAAATGTATTCAAAATGCTGCACTATGAACCTTACATTTTAATGTAAGGTTCATCAATAAACAGAATTGTTTAAACGCTTTAACGGATTAGCATTGAATCATATTTTTTTTGTCTTGGGTTCTTAATTGGTTTAAAGCCCACTTTGTTTTTATTCCAAAGGAAGTAATAGAGATGATAAGGCGATTATTATACAATCGAATTTAATAACCTTGACTCACAAACTTCACAATGGATGTTCCGAATCCCAGAGCATAATAGGAAACCCGCTGATCGGACAATCGCAAGAATAAGAAACGATAACTGATGAAAAACAAAACTAGGAAAATACTTCATAATGAGAAGTAAAGCCTCTATTTATGTTATGGGCGGCTAGATGACACTTTTGTTATTATCCATGATAAGAATGATCAATAACCATTTCATGGTGCAACTTTTCTCACGCCCAGTGGAGTTAAAAATTCATTATTCCACAGATTAATTATTACTTTTGAAATACGCCTATTAATAGTTTTGCTATTTTTCTAACTCCTAAATACCCCGAAGAAAAAAATAAAAATAAGTAAATAGATGATATATATATCGCCGAATTCTGCTCCAAAAAAGAACAAAATAAAAAACACTTTGAAATTGCTAGTTTTCTGAAGCGGTCAAAGTCATCCGAAAATGGATCTGCAACGTAGTTCGCCGTACGGTCCTTTGCATATTAGAATTAAAAATCCCTATTCATTCTAAAGTAATCAAAATGCCGCATATCCGCAGAAAAGGTTATGAAAAAAAGATGAGGATATTTTAATTCGCTTGAGAAAAAAAGTTTTAAAAGCGGCTCGAGCATTTTTCGAATTGATAACCCCTCCCCTATCATAGGCGGATCCAGGGGGGCGAGGGGCCCGCCCCCCCCCCCTATTGGCGGAGCAAAAAAAAGAAAAAAAAAGGGAAAAGAGAGGAGAAAAAAAGAAGGGGAAACATAAGAGGAAGAAGACGAGTGAATGAAATAAGATGAGGGGAAGACTTGGAAAATAATGTTAAAAATCTTTCATGTCGGGATATAAAATTTTTGCTCGCGCTTCGCTCTCGCTTTGCTTTTTAAGGTGATTTACATATCTTGCTCAATATGGAGCTTGAAATATCAAATTTTGAAGTCAACATACAAAACATGTTTCAGCTCGGTAACTGAACTTTCATTATTTTGTTTGATTTACAAATTGATTTTTAAAAAGTGCTCTGTAAAAATTTCCGTTTTATGGTCCGAATATTAACATTTTCTACTCGCGCTGCGCGTTCGCAAAATTTGATTTGTTAGATACCTATTATTTTCCTGTATTCCATAAACGATCAGATAAAGTTATCAAAATATCCCTATTCAGGTCAGATTGTCAAAACGTATCAGCTAGCGCTGCACGCTCGCATATTGATTGGTGAGTTATGTATATCTTAATATTAAAGGGATGGTCCGGGCTGAAAGTATTTATAGCTTAATAAATAGAGTAGAATTCATTGAGCAATATGCCGAAAATTTCATCAAAATCGATTAACAAATAACAAAGTTATTGAATTTTTAAGTTTAGCAATATTTTGTGAAAACAGTCATCATGAATATTCATTAGGTGGGCTGATGATGTCACATCCCCATTTGTTCTTTTGTATTTTATTATATGAAATTAGGTTTATTCATTTTCTTTCCTCCAAGAACTAGAAAAATTTGATTGACAACTGATTTAGTGCATTAGATATTTATTGCTGGAACTTGTTTTATTAAAAGGGAGACATATTATTCACACAAGTATGAAATAATGAAAAAAATATGATTTTATGTAATAACATAAGAAAACGGAAAGTGGAGATGTGACATCATCAGCCCACCTAATGTATATTCATGACGACTGTTTTCACAAAATATTGCTAAAATTTAAACTTCAATAACTTTATTATTTGTGATCCGATTTTGATGAAATTTTCGGCATTTTGCTCAGTGAATTCTATTCTATGTATTTAGATATATATATTTTCAGCCCGGATCATCCTTTTAATTCTAAAACAAACTACTTAAAATCCCCATTTCATGACAGTTTATGAAAAATTTGCGCTCGCGATTTGCGCTCGCATTGATTGTTGAAAGATATTAACTCATGCATCTTATTCATAATTACAAAAGTGCTTTAAATGTCCGGTTTTCAGGCCATAATATTAAGAGATTTCACGCTCTCATGCTTTGGAAGAGTAATAGGAAGATATTCATCATTTTCATATGATGACATAATGTCCATATCCCAGTCCTTTGTTAAAACTCAAAGTAATAATAATGAAACATATCAGCTCTTTTTAACGGTGATCCATATCTACCTCACAATATTCCTACAAAGTGCTTAAAATACAGAGCTTAAATTGACCCTCTTTCAGATCGGAATAGCATGTAATTTAGCTCGCGCTTTGCGCTCGCTTCTTTGATTTTCATGATTAGAAAGGTTCTAGGTCGAAATCTGAAACACACGGGCGCATGTTTATTCAGATACGCAGTTTGTTCTCTATTTAAATCATTATCCAGTTTCAGATCACAATATAAAAAATTGTCTGCTCGCGCTTTGCGTTCGCATTATTAATGTAGGAAAAATTCAAATTACTCATCCTTTTCATGATTTACAAAACATGAATAGAGTGTCCAGAATTCTTCTGCTCTCGCTTCGCGCTCGCATCAATTGTTTAGTTATATACTGATCCTTTTCACGATTACAAAAAGTGCTTATAAATTCCATTTTTCAGTTAGAAATGTCAAAATTTTAAGCTCGCGCTTCGCGCTCGCATTATTTAGTATTTGAAATATGTAACATCTTCATGGGAATGGCTATTAAGCAATTGTTAGACAAATCATTTTTTGATCAGATTAAAACGCATCAAAACTTATCATTTTGACGATTACAAAAAGTGCTTAAGATTTCCATTCTTCAGGGAGAAATGTCAAAGTTTGCTATTTGATAGTTGAAATATGTAACGTCTTCATGGCTAACAAGCAAACATATCCTTTTTTTATCAGATCAAAACGTATATTAAAATGAATAAAAAAAATTCTGCTCGCGCTTTGCGCTCGCATTATCAATTTAGGAAGATTTCCAATTACTCATCCTTTTCATGATTTACAAAGTATGAATAGAGTGTCACATTTTTAGGTTTAAATCTCGAATTTTTTTTTCGCTCGCGCTTCGCGCTTGTATAATTATTTTAGTTATATACTTATCCTTTTCAATTCTTCAGGAAAAATGTAACATTTTCAGCTCGCGCTTCGTACTCGCATTACTTGATAGTTAAAATATGTAATTTCCTCATGGCTCACATGGCTTTTCCTTTGCAGTGTTTTTTTTTTTTAGTGTCAAATTTTCTCCTTGATTACGAACCTGCAGACATTACAAGCTCTGCTTTTTATGCAGGTTCCTTCATATTTCATTTTATTTACTGCCATTATCTTTTCTATGTTGTATGTAATCAAATGTATTTCATGTATTATGTTATTATTTTGCTATCTTGTGAAGTATGAAAATAAATTCAATTCAATTCAATTCAACAAGCAGCCGTTAACAGATCCTTTTTTTATCAGATCAAAACGTATATTAAAAATTTTTGCTCGCGCTTCGCGCTCGCAGTAATTATTTGGTTGGATAGACATCTCGTTTAGGATCATAATTATTGCCCAAAATGTTTAAATTTAAAGACAAAATACATAAAATAAACAAAAAGCTCGCGCTTCGCGCTAGCACTTTTTGAATAAGACTTATGATATTATGTATATATATATATATATTATAAAGCTTAAAAGTGACTATTAGGACGACCCATTTAAACTTCAAAGAAACAAACAAAAAATTACTTCGAGCGGCCGATCGGGGAAAATGTGGCTGAAAAAAATTCCGCCCCCCCCCCCGGCTTATTATATTCACTCGCGTTCGTAATCACTCGCGTCGGGTTGGTAATCACACGCGTTTTTGATTTTTGGCGATTTTTTTTTTTCGGTGCGATTTTTTTTCTAACGGTGTCTTCAATGGGACAAACGTACTGGAAAAATAAAATGAAATTGAAATTCGAGTTTCGTTTTATTTTAAGCTGGTAAGTGCCTTAAATAAAACGTTCTCGACCACTGTTTTAAGATAACAAGCAAATTTTGACTACTGTTTTAACATAATCACATTCCACATCTTAAATCTTAGAGCCATAGGCGGCGGAAGCGGGGGGGGGGGGCTCCCCCTAAAAAAAGAGAGAGGGGGGAGAAAGGAAGGGAAAGAGGGAGAAAAGAGAAAGAAAAAAAAAGACAGACAGAAAGAAAGAAGCAAGGAAAAAAGGAGAAAGAAAGGAGAAAAGGAATAAAGAAGAAAAAGGAGGAAAGGCTACTCTCGATTTAGCTTTGCCTTTGGAGGATTTTCCTGAAGTCTGTGGTATTCTTTATAAAGCATAGTGAGGTGCTACAATTTCATAATATCACTATTTATTTGCTTCTCCCTTTCTTCGTGAATTATTCTACACTAACGTAAAAATCAGGGAGGAAAAAAGTGCTGAAGAAGAAAAGCAAGAAGGAAGGAGGAGGAGAAGTAGAAGAAGAAAAAAGAAGATGGAGGACATAAGGGGGTAAAAATGAAACAAAAAAGAGAAAATTGAGGGGAGGATGTAGAAGAAGAGAAAGAGAAGATAAAATAAGGGGAAGACTGAGAAGAGAGAAGGAAGAAGTGAGAAGGGAGATGAACAATAAGGAGAAAGGGAAGAAATTGAGAAGTAGAAGAACAGGGAGAAGAATAAGATGACATAATAATGGGAATAAAAAGAAGACTGAGAAGAAAGAGAAGTAGGAGGGGGAGTAAAGTGCACTCTGGTTATAAAGAAGTCCGAGGGACCAACAAAATTAGTTTTTTTTTATATATAATGATGGTGCACTGAACAAAATTTAAAAATGGATTTTCATTAATCTTGCAGGACGTTGCAGGGTGAAAAATATGAAAAAATTTGGGGGTTATCAAGGACAAGAAATCTACACTGTATTGTAATTTGTATTGTAATGTATTTACAAGTGTATATTTGTTGTTGATCACAATGTTTTATTTATGTTTATGTATCCAGCCTACTGCAAGTAGTTACTGGCAAAAGTAAACCACCTATCATATCACACATATGAACATTGCAATGGATAAACAAGACTAGATATTCATCATTAGAGAAATTTAATGATTTCTTGAAAACATTTTTTTTTAATATCTTATAACTTTTGTTAAAATCTGAGAGCACACACGTTAATAACAAAGCTTATCGCATTCAGGCAAGTTACATTAAATTCAAGGTATGAAATACATGTACTTTAGGGGACTTTCCACTAGAAACAGTACAAAGCATACAGATGGGGGATGAGTTGTACAATCACCAAATACAGAGAAATTAAAAAAAAAATTAAAATGTTTGAAAAGAACTCCTCGAAACAGACTGCTGCCAGCTGTCTGGGGCGGATCAAGCTTGTTTTCTATTCTTGGTACTTAGAACAGTAGTCGAGTACATTTTATTTTAAGGCACTTAATTGCCGGCTTAAAACGAAACTCAAATTTCCCTGCATGTCTGTCCCATTGAAGACACCGTTAAAAAAAAATCGCACCGAAATAAAAAAAATCGCCAAAAATTCAAAACGCGAGTGATTACGAACCAGAACGCGACGCGAGTGATTATAAACTGCCCCCCCCCCCCCCATTGGCGAAGGCTGGATCCGCCCCTGCCTATTGCTTGCTTGGCCGATTTCAGGGAAACTGAAATGCCGACCTAATCTGTTTTTTTTTCAAAGTTCATTTTATGGTCTATCAAATATCATATTCAAGATGAATGGGGGATTGATAACTGCAATCATTTTCAATGCAATAATGAGCAATGACCTCATTATTCCTCCGGCCGCGCCCGGTAATATTTACCGTGTTTACACTTAATCGGCATTTGAATCGGCTCGCGGTTCTGAACCGCGAGCCGATGCAGCATCGGCTTTTTCATAGCGTGTAAACGCGAGTAACTTGAATCGGCTCGCGGTTCAGAACCGGCAATTTGCACCACCAAAGTAGTAGGTTCTGAACCGCGAGCCGATGCAGAATCGGCTTTTTTACTACGTGTAAACAGAAAGCCGATTCTGCACCGGCAATTTGTGCGCATTTCAATTACTTTACCATTGTGACGTAATTGTTAGCGCACTGATCCAGTGTTGTCTTTATTATGACGTATATTGTAGGTATGCGTACCATTTCAAGTTTTTGCATCGGCTCGCGGTTCTGAACCGCGAGCTGTAACAACGTGTAAACGCAATCCAAATGCCGATTCTGCATCGGCATTTGGTTCAGAACCAAATGCCGATTAAGTGTAAACACGGTAATTGGTTCCTTTTAAGCGCCTATAGTATTTACGCAATATTATACGCTATGTTCAAAGTGCGCGCAGGTTCCCCTCTAAAATTAAACGTCTTTTACACACGTGTGCTCTCATATAATTTTCCCCAATATAATTCAATAGCGGGGTTTGATTGTTTCTGATTTCACATCATAGAGGAAATAGACGACAACTCCAAGGGCAATATCAGTTGATATTCACCGCTTCACAGCTGATCGTAATACCGGTACTTCCGACCCTTGGAAACAGTAGTCTAGATTTGCGGACTGTAACTGTCATTTTTTTCGGTGAGTAATTGTCTATTGACTCTATTCTATCATATTTTCTCTCATTTACTCTCACAGATAATTTTCTCTTACATAGAAAGAGATATGTCAGTGTAATATATGTAAGGAAGTCACGGGAGTAATCATTGTTATCGTGAGTTTTTCGCTAATGTCGCTATTTGGGCTGAATACAAAAGCTAGCCTTTCGTTATTTCAGTTCACCCTGGCAGAAAACGACCGAGTTCAATAAAGCGCGCGCCGCGGGCCTCACTCATTGCAACATTCAAAGCCATTGCCGCCCACAATAATAGATCAGCAGCACACGCTGTGTACTGTTACCTGTTAAAAAACGAGGGGAGGTCAACAGGCGCGGGATTCTGAATAGAAAACAGCTGATCGCTCACTGAGCTGTAATCCGACCAAGGAACTATCCGACGGCCAGTGCATCCTTGTACACAATACATGTAGGTCGTGAACCAGAATTTTTCCACTGGAAAAAGGATGTCGTATTTTGGCAAGATTGGATTCAAATGCAGACTGAATGACTAGAAGTTATAGAGATGTTCAGGTCTGCATGCTGTCATTGAGTGAATTAAGGAGTCAAATTTACCGGGCAAATTTACAGGAATAGAACTTAGAAGACCCGTCAGCTCACTCAAGCTGCCTACAGCCCAAGAAAAAAATATTTAGTTGGATGAGAGACTCACCGAACACTTTTTGCAGGTAGATATAATATTAATATTCACAATATAATTTCTGTATGTTGTGCGGTGTTCTATTGCATTCTTTACATGGGTTCTGTCTTGTTCTGTGCTATTATGTTGTATCTTATATATCAACATTTTTTCCCCAGGAGTTTCTGAATTTTATTCATAAATCAATGACAAATTCATATAAATAAATACATTTTGTGTGTGACTGACTGTGACGATCGAAAAGATGTATAAGACCGTATTATAAATAAAGCATGTAAAACATTTGAGTTTGGTAAAAATGCAGGGGCCAGCTATAAGCCTGTTCACGGTTGTAATCCGCGCACGAGCAGAAAAAGGTCATTGGAGGTAAACCATGAAGGTGGCTTTCAAATTCACTGACATAGACATTTGTGATTTGATGATTATTCATGTATTCCTTTCACAATATTCATTCACATGCATCCAAGCTGAAGAGTAATAAATAGAGCCTTCATAATCACTGGTATTTGACAGTAGCCTAAACAATAGTCAAATGTGCCAAAGGCAGACTAAACTTTATCCCTGATGTACTAGTTATTCTAGTCACCTGGTCTATAAAATGCCTTTTGTTCTTAGAATTTGAATACTCTACCGGTAAAGCTTACGCAACATCTACATTTGAAAATGATAGTGCTTATCCTAATGAAAAATCACAAAGGTCATTTGAGAAAAGTTGATCATGAGCTAACCGTGAACTGGCTTATTATAAGGAGGGATTCTCCTTTAAACAATAGCAGCCGGGATGACACCATATATATGACGATGTTGTAAACATATATTGTTTTATTAATCAGTTTTCAATAAAACAAAACTATTAAAAAAAGTTTCTGTACATTTTATTATGTTGAACGTCATATTGGTTAATTAATTGTCTTCGTATCTATACTATCAAATCGTCTTTATATCTCGATTAGCTTAAAATATGGTTCAACATGTTGATATAAATTATATGCGGTGCCTAAATTATTGCAGTGCTGCAAACTTTAAAAAAGATTTACGTTTAAAGGACCAATGGAAAAAAAATGATAAATTTTATAAATATACCACTGTAAGCGGGCCATCCTCCATATTTATATGATTTATACGATTTGTTTAATTTGAACATATTTTATTATTCTATATGGAAATAAATACAAATAAACAAACAAAAAAAAACTTTAATCCAGTAGGCCTATTACTCGAAATTCAAACGTAACCGCATAGTTTATTTGTATTTCGCGCGGGGGGGGGGGGGGTCGGAGGGCTTCAGTCCCCAACTTTTTCAATAAACGTGTACAAAAACATGAAAATGACGATCGGATTGTGTGTGTGTTATTTTTATTCGGGGGGGGGGGGGATCGAACAGTCAGCCCCCACCAACTTTCAAAGCCGTACGTTCTGCGCGGGCCCCTGTCTGAGATTATTTTTCTTTCCGATATCCTCGCTCAAGTCTGTTCAATGTTGTGAATCGATGCACGTGATTTTAGAATAAGAGGAGACATGATGTGCACACCTATTTCTTGTTTCTTTCCTGTCTGTGTCTTGACCATGGAAGAAAGTCCGTTGACCTTTGAAGGTCAATCTCAATACACATACGCTCCCTCCAGTATCCCTTTCACAATAAACGTGTAAATAATATATACGTGTTCGGTTCAGCTCACCGTATATCAGGTTGTTAAGGGGCACATGCCCCGGGGGAGCTCGCTATAAGGGGGCGCAAAAGGGTAAACGTGTCGAAAAAATGGGGATAAAATTAGCTCCCCTCCCACCCTCCCCCGGCTCGAAATTATAATCTCAAGAACCGTGGAACACTGTAAAAACTGTGGTGTTAAAACTGACACCAGTTGGTGTTAATAGAGGACCACACCCCGAGGTGTTAAGATTACACCCGAGAGATTGAATATAACACCAAAGAGTGTAAGTGTAACAACCAAATGTGTTGTAATAACACCTATAGGTGTTAAACTAACACCATCAATTTAACACCGGAGTAAAATGACTGGTGTGGTCCTCTATGTACACCGGTTAACACCACAGTTTTTGCTGTGAAGGGATGCGACCCCTGCACCGAATGGAAAAGTTTGAAGGAGCGCTTGCCACGTCCTCCTCTTTTTTCCTGATACGCCACACAAACTCAAGCTCACGTCATCCATGGTCTTTATACTATGCAAGTCAATCATGCGACATGTCCACGGGGGAGGTTGGGCAGGAGGGGGGGGGGGGTAGGCAAGGGGTACGGCAAGGGCACGTCCCTCGACGCCCATTTCAAAATCAAAGTTAGCAAATTGCATGAGGGGGGGGGGAGGGGAGGAACCATTAATGTTTCGAGCAGGTGGTGATTTCTATCACTACGTGAGCCCAACATCATAACGAGAATGTAGATAGATCTACCACGGACACAATTCATACTGTATTTTCTCTCATTCAAACTTATATTATCTTATAAGCGCCCAATATGCAAACAACAGTGAAAAGGAAAGAAATGGCGCAGCGCTCCCAAAGCATGACCGAGGCTTCTAACTGTTCTCTAGTTAAAAATACCCCCTAATTGATATTTTGCGAATTAAACTGATTGGTCTTTCTCAATAGATTTAACAATAAGGAATAACGTGGGGTCTATTGGTTATGACTCTCGTCTTCCAATCCGGGGACGTGAGTTCGATTACTATAGCCATGGCGTGTTTTCCTTCAGCAAGATATTTACCCACATTGTGCTGCACTCAACCCATGAGAGGCGATTAGGTACCCGATAGGAAGAAATTCTTCGAATGCTTGAGCGCCTATAGGTAGCCAAGCTAAAGCCGTGGTAATAATAGCAGGCCCCGATGGGAGAAAAGTTTTCGGAACTGAAGTGGCTACCCTGGGTAAATATACCGTTATTATTATTATTATTTTATAATATTTTTTATTACTATTAATATTATTATTGTTATTATTATTATGATTATTATCATTATAATTATTATTATCATTTTTGTCTCGCCTGCATAGCAGAGCGATAATATAGGCGCCACTTTTCCGACGGCGGCGGCGGCGATGGCGGCGTCGTCAACATTTAAATCTTAATCAAGGTTAAGTTGTTTAAATGTCATCAGAACTTAGCAAGTATATGGACCTAGTTCATGAAACTTGGACATAAGTTTAATCAAGTATTACTAACCATCCTGCCTGAGTTTCAGGTCTCAAGACCAAGGTCAAAGGTCACTTAGGGTCAACGAACTTTGACCATGTTGGGGGAATCAATATTGAAATCTTAACCAAGGTTAAGTTTTTGAAATGTTGTCATAACTTGGAAGGTATATGAACGTAGTTCATGAAACTTAGACATAAGGGTAATAGTGTATCACTGGACATCTTGCCCGAGTTTTAGGTCACATGACCCAGGTAAAAGGTCACTTAGGGTCAACGAACTTTGACCATTTTGGGGGTATTTGTGGAATTGTCATCATAATTTTGAAAATGTATGGATCTAGTTCATAAAACTTAGACTTAGACATCCTGTGCAAGTTTCAGGTCACATAATCAAAGGTCATTTAGGGTCAACGAACTTTGATAATGTTGGGGGTATTTGTGGAATTAATTGTCATAGGCTCTAGTTCATGAAACTTTGACATACAAGAGTAACCATGTATTCCTGAATATCCTATGCGCCTTTCAGGTCACATGAACAAGATCAAAGGTCATTTAAGGTCAATGATCTTTGGCCGTGTTGGGGGTATTTGTTGAATTGGCATCATAACGTAGAAAGTTTATGGATCTACAGATGTAGTTCATGAAACATAGACATAAGGGTAATCAAGTATGTTTTGCACATGTCTTAAGTCACATGATCATGGTCAAGGTCATATTGGGTCAATGGACATAGTATTTAATTATCATATGAGAGTTTTCTTTTGTGAATAATTATTCTACAGCTGTTTTCAAAGTCAGCACTGCTGCTATATTGAATCGAGTAATGCAGGCGAGACTGCCAGAGGCGTTCCACTTGTTATTATTATTATTATTTGATTAATCCCACCTGTCCACGAACATGACTAAAAGAACCAAAGAATGTTTTGTTGAAATATTTTTTTCAATTTTTCATACATAAGAAATCCTGAGTGACCGACGTCGTCGATATACTGCATGAGGTGTCCATTAATATTGAGTGAAATTGAGAAAAAAAAGGTTTAAAAAGTTCCTTATTTAAGATCTTTAGGCCTTCCAGCGGCTTTTGATTTGAATTTTCCTCGTTATGAATGTTAACTCGTTTTCTTTTCCTCCAAATCAATTGTTTTGGGATGCACCTAGCATTTAATAGGAAGGAAGAGGAAGGGTTGTATAGGCCTATATACATACTTTTTTAATGAATCGCTCTGAAAACTTAAATGCCAAGTTCACCACCAGAAAAATGATGGTTTTAATCAGTCTGTTAATAGAGAAAAATCAAACAAGCACACCGCTGAAAATTTCATCAAAATCGGTTGAAAATAAGAAAGTTGTGATAATTCAAACTTTTGATTATTTTTCATAAAACAGGTATATGCACAACTCAGTGATATGCAATTAGAGAGTCGATGATGTACCTAATTCACCCTTTTTGTTTGAATTATACAATATTTAAATGTTTACATATTTGACAATAAGGACCAACTTGACTGAACCATTAATGTTAAAACAATGGTCATTTCACATTTTAACCAGGGGCCACGGAACAGTTTTGAAAGTGGGGGGGGGGGGGGGGGGTTATTTTACATCCGATTTTGATCAAAATTATTAGTGTTATGCCTGTTGGATTTTCCTCTTTTTATTCAAAGAAACTTTTTGTTAGGGTGGACGTGACACTTCGCTGGTAAAAAAACGTTTTGCTGCACGTTGCAATTTGCAGGACGGATAGATTATTGGTCTATAATGACCGACTGTGGTTTTACGGCTGTCTGGCCGTCCGTGTTTTATCTTCAAAGTAAATACACTATAGTGATAATTAATTACTGGATTGGATCGTAATGTCCTCGTAAACCAATTTAGCGCTCGACTTGTAATCACTTCTGCAATCGAAAGTGGATCCCCTGTGTCATGGATCCTACTAGAAGAAAGAAAATACCCCCTCACAAATGGCTTTGAAATAGAGAACATAATTGATTCGTGTTTCTTAAGTGACGTGACGTCAAGAGACTTCTTACATTTCCCATTGTTCATTAATTACGTGAATTTTTATTAACTATTGTAAGAAAGTTGTTTTCTGGGTGTTTTCATGCTCCTGTTATATGATTATTTCCTTTTCGATGAAAATATCATATCCAGAAAACAATATCATATTTCACCACTTTCCCTTTTCTTTCACTTTTTTTTTCTTGGTCGTGATTTTTATGGGCAGGGGCGGATCCAGGATTTTCCATGGGGGGGGGCACATTTTCCCAATGAAAATTTGACAAGCCCCCCCCCCAAAAAAAAAGGAAAAAATGTCCTCACTTTCAAAGGGGGGAGGGCACACTTGTGTAAAAACGGCATATTTCCATTATGATTTTTTATTATGCCCTCTTAAAGGAGGGGGGGGGGCACGGGTCGGACGTGCCCCTTGGATCCGCCAATATATATGGGGTTATCCTCAACCCCCTCAGATCTGGGCCCCATTCACACAAAAAAAAGTTGTCATGATAGCAGAATTGTCACTGTCACATTGTCACATTATGACAGCAATATTTACTATCCTACTGTAGCAACTTTCAAAAAGTAAAATAAAATGAGGCACGCCCTGATGCTCCAAGATACACCACTGTGCAAATGGACAAGGTGCCAGAAGTACTTTTAACACGAATCACTCCCTTTAAAATATGGATTAACGTGTTATACTGGATGCACGCCGAAGAAATCGGCGCATAATGAGATCTCTATGGGAGTTATAAGACAAATGAGGGTCATTGGGACATGTAACATGCATGCACCTATCTTTGTAGGCCTATTAAAGGGTCACACAGCAGAGTCTCAAGGTAGGAGATGTGGGGTTTGTCTCCTATGTCTCCTATGGTATTTAAGGGAAAAAGGGAGGAAAAATAAAAAGGAAAGACGCAAGAATAATATTTAAAAGAAAGGGATACATGCATGTGGGATAGACGGTATAATATCTGTATTTATGCAGTGAGTAAGAAAAAAAAAATGACGTCGATATCATTGACTAACGTCCCCCCCCCCCCCCCCCTCTCTCCCCAACACGTATACCTCTAGGTTATATGATCTGGCACTGCAGGGAGTAATGTCGACTAACATGATTTCATGCAATACAAAAAAAAAGGACATTAATTCGCTTCTAATTTTCATTTCAAATTAGACAACTGATATTCACCCTGTCTCAGATTACTATGGAAACCAACAATAAATGACAAGTTGCCTTGGTTACGACGCTCAAGAATCAAAGCGAAGGATTTTTAGGCGCAGGTCCAATTAGGGAGCGTTTCATCAACAATGCTGCCCGTCATGTTGCCGTTGTCAGATTGACAACTTTCTTTGAATTTGATTGGTTGAGAAGCGCTGTTACGATTGTAAATTATCGGAAAAGGGGACTTGTCGAAAAAAAACACCTTGCTACAAAATTAATCCTTTCATGAAATGCTCCCCAGCCCCCAGGGGACACGTGGGGGGTTAATGCACGGGTGGAATTAGGGCACCTTTACTTTACCATTTCGATGAATATACACGAATACATGCTGTATAAAGCGATTCAGTGTTTTATGTAGCCCCATATCAAATTTTAATTCATAAATCGAATTTTAGCTGATCATCAATATCTCACTATCCTTTCAATTTTTGGCGTCCATTTCATTAAGAAATATTAGGTATTATGGTTACTTTGCCACTGTGGTAAATACCATGGTAACAGGGCTCAGCAGCAAATCAAAAAAAGCAAAATTCAATGGTAGATATTCCTTTAAGCAAAATTATTACAATCGTTAGTCTTTTAGAACAGGTCTGATGAAGGGCCTGAGCATTAAACAAGTCACAAACTTGTTAAATGTTTAGAACTTTGACTCGAATGAAAACTTGCTTGCGCTAATTCATATCAAGACAATATAATAGGATAATGACTTTATGAATCAGGCATCTTTTTCAAAGTCAAAGTCCTAAAGATAATCATGACAATAGAGAATAGGTCATAACATACACACAGGTCATGTTCAACAAACAGTCATGATTGTATCGCAGAGAAACAAACATATCTCTCAATTATCGTATTAGACAATGATCATTGTTACCATGGAATGTATTTTGTTAGAGCCAGAGGTCGCTGAATTAACCTTTTATTTGTCTTATATTTTGGAAGACCCGAAGAATTGAATTACAAGGGTGTTCTAATGATCTAGATGTCTTGATTTCATAGACTCTACATTTATACTTTCTTTTTCATTTAAATTCTTCTTCTCATTCAACCCCCCCCCCCCCCCGCTTTTCACTATCTTTTTAAGGGGGCAATTCGCGACGGTCGCCCTCTGCCTCCGCCCCTTGGCGTCGCCTTCCTCCATCCATTATGTTGACACTATATAGCTGCCACTGTCTCATCCTGAATAAAATTTCATTCGGGGTATTATCGTGATTATTACGAACTCTGTGCACTTTGATCTTGAACATCCAGGCTCGATACTTGAACATTTTCCTTTCTTTACAAACATTCAAATAAAACAAATAATGCAAAAGACATGAAAGAAGGCAAAGTATACACTCACCATACACGTGGCTGATTAGCAAACAGAGCGTGTGCATAGTTCAATAGGTTCAATCGTTAATCTATCGGTGTCAATCAGTAAAAATGGACTAAACAAATAAAATCATTAATTTTGTAAGCACGCGGTGACAGAGACTCACAATGATGTGTTTGGTGATTTTTCTTATTTTATTATTGCAATTTTATTGACCAAACATAGAAGCAGTAAGGGCCTATTAGTAGAAAATGAAAATACAGTCACTCCACTGGCGTACAGGTGGGGTGGGCTCCCGGAAGTTCATGCCCAAGAAGGAGAGAGAGAAAAAAAAAAGAAGAAAGAAAATGAAAATAAAAATGGTGAAATATTACATATTTTGAATGTTATATCGAAATCTGTTCAACAATTTATATTTTTTTTATTAAAAAGTTCAAAATAGTTGTTTATTATACGCCATGTCAGCCTTTTCGTTGGGGGCTCTTTACCTACTGGGGGCCGTTTCATGAAGCTGTTCGTGAGTTAAGAGTGACTGTAAGAACGACTTGTGACCTTTCTTGTGGTAAATGACATTTACCATTTTAATGTTCATTGGTGATTATTTAGCGCGTAAGAAACTAAAGAAAGGTTCACCAGTCTTTCTTAAAGTCGTTCCTTACTTATACGAATTACAGCTTTATGAAACACCCACCTGGTCAAACTTGTCTCATCGGCCACCTGTCTAAAATGAAAACCTGTATTTAGTGGCCATCAACAATATCTCAAGTTTATAAGGAAATTACAGAACCTATCTATAATTGTCCTGTATCAAGAGGACACATTTTCCCTTGGGTTGTGGTAATAGGTGGGAAGCACGCCTATACACAATGTGTCACGCGCGTAAAACATTCCCCATAGACTTGTGTGTTAAAATGGCACTTTTGAAAAATTCATAAAAATTAAATGTGAAATTAGAGGGTCGAATGTTTACTACCTTTGGATAGGATATATATCTGACATTCCATATCTGACCAGAGAAGGGTATCGTGAAAATCAAGCGTATAAGATTTATCGCTAACCTTTGTGTTCACGGGACCCTGGATTTATTTCAAAATCTGTGACATTTAAAGTGGATAGATTGAGTACCAAATGTGCTGACAATTTACAATTTTGAAAGCAGACCTTTGGGCACTGAAAGGTAAATTGTAAATTCGTCCACTGCCAACTCGCCCACTCACAACATGGTCTACCTTCATTTAGTCTAATGCCATTTCCATCAACATTTCGTCCAACAACCATTTGGTCCAATCATCACTTCGTCTCATAACCAGTTGGTTTAATACTCGCTTTATTTTCATTCGTTTTGCCCAATAACACTTAATCTAATTAGACCAAATGGTATACGGTCTAAAATACTAAATGGCTATTGAACCAACTGGTTAAATAGACGAAATGGTGAGTGGACGAAATGGCAATTAGAACATATGAATATTGGACGAACTGATGGTAGACCAAATGATAGTAGACGAGTTGGCAATTGGACGAATTGGAACTGAACTAAATGAAAATGAATCCACTGAAAGGACTACCCTGTTTTTTTTATAAAACTGAATGTATAAACTAAAGAAATAAATAGATGATATAATCGTTAAAATAGTATGCATGCATCAAGCTAGATCGTGTAATTGTCACTTTCGGTTTCCCGTGAAAACCATACTACCTCATCGATGTTGAGTAACCGCTAGCTTAAACGGACATGATAAATGGATAATTTTGATATGACCATATTCGACATTCGATATGCTATTATTCAGGGTATTTCCATCTGTGTGGATACTACAATATCCTTGAAAACGGATACTTTGTAATCATCCGGTCTTCATGATATTGGCACGTAAACAATGTTGGCTTACCTATATTGCATAATCAGATGACAGAGGACAAAGCGTATATTACACCATGCAATTTTTAGATTTAATGTTCCCCTCAAAATATCGATATAGGCCCTATTTAAACATTCCTATAATATTCTTTTTTTTTCAAGATTTTTTTTCAAGAAGATTTAGAAATTTACTTTATTTTCATGACAAATATACATCCCATTATTCACATATTAAGTACATGTAGGCCTATATACAGATTAATTGAGAAGTATAATAATTTTGCAATATGATAATTTTGTAATAAAAGCTTGTACAAAATTATGTCAAACACGGACTTCTATTACTGAAACATTAATGTGTAGTGTTCGCCAGGGAAATGGCACATTTGTGATTCATGTCCCCTTCTAAATTATTGATATATAATGCCCAGGGCCAAAGTCCTCTTCCTAAGGACTTAAGACTGCATCCTGACAGAACAGGTGATATCTGAGGACAGTTCGTTATTCCGAAGGTTCGTTTATTTTCCGAAATACGAAAATTGCTTACTGTATACATCGATGTTCGTTTGTCTGAAAACGAAAAACTAACGAACATTAGATTACATTTTAGGACTTACGAAAGTTTGGAATAAGAACCCTTATTTCTTTTTCTGACTAAAGGCCCCCTCACACCTAAACGAATCGCCTGAAATATGCCTTGCGATGGCTTGCGAAAGGCACTTTTTAATCGTTTTCAATGGTAACTGATAGTAAATCATATTTACCCTTCGTGTTTGGGTTCGTAAACTTCTGAACTAACAGCTGCGATTATTCAAATTCGCGCGGAAATAATCGTTGGTCATCTATTTGAATTCGCACCTCTTATTTAGTCTGAGGTAATCGTTCGTTTACCGTTCGTGTGTTTTTGTCGCGCATAGTCCCTCTACGCGCTTTTGCCAAAGTGGACCGATCTCGAAAGAACCCGTAACGAAGCAACCCGATGACACAACGAACAAGATTGCCTGATCTATTCCCTCGTCTTCGTTTCTAATCGCACGCCATATCAAACCATTACTCACTGTTCCTTCGTCTTATTGGGTTATATCAACCCTTCGCTCGCATTCGAATCCCTACTATTTAATTTTCATCTACATGTATATACAACGTCCCCCTTTCAAAACTATAGATAGGCGATCCGAGAATATATCGGGGGACAGTATAGTGCATTGAAGGACCAACACGGATGCAAGTTTGGGAAATGTGGTGGTGTGTAGTCTGCATGCACAGACCCATACTTGACACTTCAACCAATAACAGGTCTAGAGTGAAAACTAGACTCCATAGAATCTGTCTGTGTCAAATAGAGCTAGCCACAGTACATAGTGAATCTAGTCTTACTAATTCAGACTCTGCATCATGCACTATGTGAATTGCAAAAACCAAGGGTCTGTACCTATGTAGACTATTGGGGGCGGTGGAGGTGCCTCTCTTACGCTCACTTTATATATTTCACGAATGATTAACCTATAATTTCGAATAGATTCTCTTTTTGTGACCTCTCACCGAGTTACCCTGTGCATGAAGTTCCTCAAAGATTTATAAAACAACATCTATTATATCACTTTACAAAATGATGTCATCATAATCCAATGCCAAACCGTATAGCAAGAGAAATTAGATGCTGTGTAACCATGACAACTGTTTTTTTTTCTCATGACACCCACTTGAAATATTTTCAAACGTTTCCGCATGTTAGCGTTTAGCCTACCTGATATGATATCTGCAATGCAAGTACATAGGGATTAGAAAATGTGAATATTGAATTCAATGATACTCGGTGGGGTGATCGCATTGTAGGACAGAGATCAAATCATTTATATTTTGAAAATCCCTAGAAGTTTAGCCTAAACGAATTAGTGTTAATTGAGGGTAATGTATAAAAAGCAAACTCAGACTAAGGAAGCACCCCCCACCCCCCCCCCAAAAAAAAAGAGAAAAAGAACATTAGGAACGTGTATGATTATTGTGATTATGATGATAATAATAATGATTATTGTTGTAATTATTATTATTATTGGGCAATTCCATAAAATGTGTACGTCCGACCCCAGGGCCTATATGTGGGGCCTTCGTGAAATTTTCTTTCTCTGATTTCTTGTTCGTTTGACAGTCAGTAATGTTCTCAAGGGTCTGTTTATGAAGTGAAGTAAGACTTGAGAAAAATGTGGGTCGGACGTACGAAAAGGTTGATTATTTTATGGAACTGCCCTATTATTATTATTGATATTAGTCTTATTATATTATTATTGTCATTATTATTATCATTATAATTTTTATGATTATTGTTATTATTATTATTGTTACTACTTATGGTTTCTATTCTTCTGTAATTGTGATGATAACCATCGCGATATCATGATTCAGAACTATAAAATGTCCATGTAAAACACGAAAAAACATGAAGGAGAATGTTCGTAACAAGATATGTCCTATTAGAAGAATGCATTACTCATTCTGTAATTAGTTGATCTTAACGGGTTATTAACGCTCAGAGATTACCGAGAGTTTTCCTGATTTTATGAGATTATCCCTTAGAGATATCAGTCAAAAAAATCTTATACCACATTGAGTGATTTTCTTTTCAATCTTGCCTGATTATAAGGAAGTAATGATAGAATCTTTAAAGGCCAAGTCCGTCCCATGTTGATTTGAATAAATAGCGAAAATTCAAACTACCATAACGCTGACATTTTCATTAAAATCGGATGTAAAATAAGAAAGTTATGACATTTTAAAGTTCAACTTATTCATCACACAACAGTGATATGCACAACTCAGTTACATGCAAATGAGACAATCGATGATGTCCCTCACTCACTATTTATTTTGTGTTTTATTGTTTGAATTATACAAAAATTTTAACAGATTTGACAATAAGGACCAACTTGACTGAACCAGTATTAAAAATGCTAATTCCACATATTCAGGGAGCTCGAGGAATTGATCGTTGTTTTACTTTACAATGCGGAGAAATTTAGAATATTTCATATTTCACAATATAATAAAATACAAAAGAGATAGTGAGTGGATGATGTCATCAGTCTCCTCATTTGACTTCCGACCAAGATGTGCATATAACTGTTTTGTGAAATTGAGCGAAACTTTAAAATATCATAGCTTTCTTATCCGATTTTCAGTGTATATGCTTGTTGGATCTTTCTCTTTTTATTCAAATAAACTTTTTGTTGGGGTGGGCTTGTCATTTAAGGATGGGCAAACTCGGACGCAAGGAGGATTGAAAATATGGCCATGTTTGGAAGAAAAGGGATATTCTAAAGATGTATAGGCTCTTACGACGTTTCAAGCATTCTTTTTTTTATGATTCTGTGTCTAGTTCTTGTAATGAATAGTCTTAAACGAACTGGTTTAGGGAAGCCTTATCATTTTCCCCAAAAATGTTGACTTAAATCTTGTCTTGTCTTTCCGTTAATGCCCACAATCATTATATTGGTTATTATGGCATATGTACGTCAAGATTGAATTGACCTGTATTTTGCCGCGACCGGCAGGTGCAATACACCGGGTTAACACCGTACTCTTTGACGAATAGTGTATTGATTTTTAACGTGCATAGGTTGTGACTCTCCTATACACAGGACCAACATTTGCGTCCTTTCTGATGGACGGAGTGTTTTCCAACTGCATTCACACCTGCACTGAATACAGTGGTGAGGCACGCTTACACACAACGCTATTGCATCAGATTTTTTGTTATACCTTACAGATTTTTTTGTTAGATTTTACAGATGTGTGTTTGGTTCCCCGACTTCACATTCAAATACCAAGTAACAAAACTTTCATTTTCCTCTAAAAAGAGATTAACTCATGATTATCTTTAATGTAACACTTTTATTGAATTATTAAGATGCAAGTTTAGATCGAAATACATAAGTTTAGCTGAACGGAAATGAACAAAACCTAAGCCCCTCCCACATATAAACAAAATCAAAGTCCACTCCTCCCCTATACCCCCCCCCCCCGTTTGTCCCCTCGAAAAATTAAAGTCTTATAACGAGTCTTGTGAATTGAAATTCGCATTTAAAAATGGTTACGCATCACCACAGTGCTTATATAATGATCATGGGACTGTTTCATGATGATGAACATGCATGTTTGTCCGACAAGTTGTCAGATCTGACTTCTTTCCGTTGTTCTGATTGGCTGAAAATTACTGTTACCATGGTAACTGTTAGATAAAATCGGACTTGGCGGATAAATCGTCCGATAAGTCCTTTCATGAAAGGCTCCCCATGCATGTCCCAGTACATTAAGAATTAACAATGCAGCGATTAGAAACATTTGTATTAAGCGCTATATAAATGTTGCATATTATTATTATTATTATTATCATTATTATTATTATTAGTAGTAGTAGTAGTAGTAGTAGTAGTAGTAGTTATCGAGTTAACTAGACAAGGTTGGACAGTCAGTAAAAATCAAGGTTACCATATAATTTACCTTTCGAAGAAAAGAAAAGTACATTCTAGTAATATCAGCCTCGTGCAGACTTGGGATCCCAGTCCAGTCGGAGTAATATTCTGTTATGAATGGATTAAAGTCTTATCACGACCCAGGCGTACACAGCAAAAACTGTGGTGTTAACCGGTGTACATAGACGACCACACCAGTTATTTTACACTGGTGTTAAATTGACAGTGTTAGTTTAACGCCTAAAGGTGTTATTACAACACCTTTTGTTGTTACATTTACACTCTTTAATTGGTGTTATGCTCAATCTCTATAGGGTGTAAATTTAACACCTCATGGTGTGGTCGTCTATTAACACCAACTGGTGTCAGTCTTAACACCACAGTTTTTGCAGTGTAGGATGTTTTGGTCGCAGGAAGCCCGGTCGGAGGACAGGTCGGCGTTACTCTATCCAGACGGACACTACTCCGACCCAAACAACCTCCGTCTGTGTCGAGATTAGATTAATACCTTTTGAATTTTAATCCACGCATAATAGAATTTTACTCCTATTAGGAGCCCACAACGACCTAAACGAGACTTTTATTCAGTAGAGGAAGGGCCTTTTCATACCTGATTCTTGAATCATCATGTAATGACGATTGCTATTGTTATCGTGGCTGTGATTAGCGTCCGTGAATCTAATCATGTTCTAGTTTGGTTTCACACATGCTAAATATTCGTCATTAGCCGTATTTTTCACTTGATTCATCATTCAAATAACGATTTTTTTTTTACCGTGTGAAAGGCCGGTTATAGACGCGATATGTTGCGGTCCCATAAACAAAATGTTTATTTTGCAGTCATTGTTTTTATGTTGATTAGCCACGACGTGTGCTCGTGTGGTGGTCAAGTTGACGTTCAGAGGATCCAAGTTCAGACTCGGTTCATTGTTCAGTCATTATTTAGCAAGTCATTGTGTGTATTTGCAGTGATGATATATTAAGGGTAATTGATATTGGTGTCTTTGTGTTTTGTATTTATTCTTGTCCCTTTATTATATTTGCACGTGTATTTATTCAGACGGTCAACCTAACTCGGTATCTGTGTTAACGAGATAAATGCATACTGACAAAGCGTCTGCAATCAATATAAAATAAGGTAAACAAATATTGGCATTTATTTACCGTTGATTAGAAATAATTCAAATCGGTCGGATATGGGTGACAAGCCTGGGCCCCGTCTTATACAGAGTTACCATGGTTACGGTCGATCCAATCAACCTTAAGTTTATGAAAATCCATCAATGTCGTAATTTTTTCTTCAGGGATTTTTCACAAAGTCCTTTGTAAACAAAAAGAAGCACATGTACTGATTTTCAAAGAAAATTATGAATACATGAAAAAATGTACGGCTTAACTAGAAAATATTTTGAACCGACATGTGTATTTTAGATGTTGGCGTTGCTGGCTTTCCATAGTTGTGGTCGATTGGATCAATCGTAACTCTTTGTAAGACGGGACCTCGGTCTTTTGTCATTTGATAATTTTTTCAATATTACAAAATCATTTTGTGCTGTCATCAAATGAGAATGAATGGTATCGAAATATATTATCAGAATGATAAAACACCGTGTAGTGCGGAAGAACTAAGACGGAAATGCTATGATCCTGATCGATGCAGGAGTAAATGCAACTTCCCAAACTAACTCACTATTATTTAAAAATGGCAATCTGTCTGCTTGATCTTGGCCCCGTTGTACATAATAAAATGCTTTTTATTATATGAACCTTACAGTAGTTGCTTAAAAATTTTAACAACCATGCTTAATTTAATGAGGATCATATATTTAAAATGAAAGCGGAGGTGCGATAGGGCCATGGTAGAGCGGGGGTTTAGTATTCCGGTTACCCGGGTTCGATTACCAATTGGTGCGCTAGTGTCCTTTGGTTAGGTATTTAAATTCTCATTACCATGCCCGGTTACCAGGTCCCTACCCGTCGGTCCTCTGGTTGTTTGCTGTCAAGCATTCGTGCTTTCATAGCAATCAGGTACAAATCACTACCATTTACCAAACTCTGTTGTTTAAGATTTTAAACACTTGTTTAGACTGTTTGAACAACTATTGTAAATTTCGTTTTTACTGTGTATAATAATGACGTTGCATTATAACGGCCACTGTGCTACCCAGTGCATGGTAATTACCATCGTAAAATTGCTCAACAGTAAATAAGAATAAACTTTTTTCATGGTACATGTAGCAGACATTGGCAAAGTAAACAATAAGCCTAGCGCTGACTGATTGCAAGTTAGGGCACCTTTGCATTAAAGTTACTATTATGGTAACTCTATCATGTTAATATAATTCAATTTATAATTTGATAATTATGAACAAGAACACCATCAACAACAACAACAAACGGAAAAGAGTCCGTCACAAGGGCCACAGAACAGCTTTGAAAGTTGGGGGCTGAGCCAAACGTAGGAAGGGGGCTGGGTTCAGCCCCCCCCCCATATCCGTGACCCCTGCGTCATAGGTACACATTATATTGTGTAGACTATGGTATTGAGATAAAGTTAGAGGAGATAGAGAGGGTTTTAGAAGTGAGGACAGGGGGGGGGGTGGAGAGAGTGAGAGGAAGGGGTGGAGGGAGATCAGAGTCAATATCAAGTTATCTTGCACTGTTTTACCTGTGACGTACGATGTTAAGGCTTATCTCAGTACGTAGTAAGCATTGTTTAATGACCTATTGATCTTCAAACTTGATCGTATTCCAATCACGGGGGACTGTGTGTGTGGAGAGTGAGACGAATACATCGACCACCATGCATCGTACTCCTGATCGTCATCCATCTCATTCATGGTCACAAGGTCACATTGAGAAAAAGGTCAATGTTGGATCGAAATTCCCCCATCTTGCCTCTTACCAACCCTCACTCCCCTCTTAACACGTTCACTCTTTGTTTCATGATGTAGCGTAGGCCCCATGTGAGTGTGTGTGAGGGTGTGTGTGTGTGTGTGGGGGGGGGGGGGGTGGGCTCAGATATTAATTGCTGCTTCTTAGTTATACGGGAGACATTATCATATACACATGTATGAAGATATGAAATAATTATGGTTTCATGAAAATAATAATACAGTAAAGAACTAGAATAAAATGCACCGAGCAACATGCTGAAAGTTTCATCAAATTCTGATAAGAAAATGACGAAGTCATTGTATTTCAAAGTTTAGGCCTACTATTTTGTGAAAACAATTATTTATATACGTACGTCGTCGTGGAAATTCATAAGGTGGGCTGATAATGTCACATCTTCCTTGTTATCATTATTATTTCACATTTGCATACATGTGTGCATGATTATGTCTCCTGTAATAAGATAAGTAGCAGTAATGGATATCTAACGCATTGAATCAGTGGCGAATTTTTTTGGTACTTGATCGGAGGAAAAATTTTGAATTTACATAATTCCATGTAATAAAATACAAAAGGCTAGACAAGTGGGGATATGGCATCACCAGTTAGCTCGTTGAATATTCATGAAGACAACATAGAACTGTTTCACTGAAATAATGCCAATCTTCAAATGCCATAGCTTTGTTACTCCTTTTCCGATTTTGATCAAATTATCAGTGTATTGTTTGTCTGATTTTTCTTTATCTGTTCAAATTATATTATTTTCTGCCAGGAGTAATCATTAGATATGACCAGTTACGAGTTTCGAAACAATAGGGCCTACTTACTTCCCTGTGACCTCTCAAAGCACTATTGACATTCAGAACACACGAAAGTCAAGTTCATATTTTGTTTATTCGGACGACAGATTACCTGTGGAAATTGCGTGCTTGGTGCGCGATTCCCATAAATATAATTATCCAGTAAGACATTGCAATTTGATCAATTTAACATAACCTCTTGCTATTATGTTAGCTCTAATGACCAAATGTTTTGTTCATGTGTACTATTTCATGTAAATGAACCTGACAGTGAGAGTTTGTAATAAATTTAATTCAACAACTTCAACTTCCATTTATTTGCTTTGTTACTGGATCATACATCACAGTGGTGACGTTGCAGTTTATGTATTAGACTCTTTACATAACACACGTAGATATGATCTTGAACATGGACTCGAATCATTATAGATTGAACTCAAGTTATAATAGTCCACCAATATATTAATTGGCACACATTTTCGACCTCCAAACTCTGATATTTCGTACCAAAGAAACATATGAGTCTATATAATAGGGCAACTATTTAAGGAAAAGAAGTCTATGTGGTAGACTTCAATTGTGATAGTAAGTGTTCTAGTTCTTGTTTTATTGACAATCTACGAGACAGTAATGATTTAAAATAAGTTATCGAAACTGCCACTAGAATAAATCGAAAACAGTAGCAGTCTCATCGATATTATTCTGACCAATACTACTAATAACGTTTGCACGACGGTTCTGTCTTGACAGAGGGTCTTTAGTGACCACACACAACCTGGTATATTAAGCCTAAATAGGAGTTTAACGTTCTTACCTTTCGATCGTTTTAAGGCCACCGCACACCTTACGACTGTTCGCGATCCGATTTTGGAACAAATAGCATTTTGCTCATTTTCTGAAAAAGTGAATGGAACATATCATTTTATTTGAGGTTAAAATAAATTGAAAGAATACTAATATAACCATTTTGAAAGATTCCAAGCCTTTATTTTAGAGTAAAGGCCAAATTAGTTTCAAATCGTAGGCAATCGTACGACTGCTATGACTTCATTACGACTAGATATTAAATTCGCTTTTATTCTAAGAAGGATGATAGCACAGTCACAGATTTGAACACAGGTATTCGTACGATGATTTAGAACATTACACAGTAAGATATTCCAAGTCTCAATATTAGCATCAAATCCTACTACATTTTATTCTGAAATCGGGTCGCAGACCAATCGTAAGGTGTGCGGTCGCCTTTAGAGATTTCATATGGGAATATGTTTACATTAGATGCAAAGCTTACATAAGAAATCCAGATGGTTATGACCAAAATAATGATTGGAATGGCTGGAAAAGTGATTTCATACAAATTAATTCTCCAGTAGTTATTATTGATTTGATTTGATTTATTTATTTCCGTTTCACAATTGTACATAATATGATAAACATAACATAACAAGGTCGAAAATACTACAAGACAAAATATAATATATATAACATAATCATAGATTTAAGGAACACAATTCAGTAAATAAAGATATCTTAAATGACATTTGTATTTAAAAGTAAAACGGAGGGACTTGCCGAAAAAAAGCAAAGCTTGTACAAGAGACAAGCCCCTATCTTAGTTACATTAGAAAATTACAACAAATAGATATTGGGTCTTAAGAATAATTTTGTTTAAAAATAAATACAAACAATTTTTGTGCACTTGACAAAAACGTAACTGATGGATCGTGTGAGAAAAAAAATTACGTTTTACAATATTATAAGAGAGGGGGAGGTGAGGGGGGAAGACAGGAGGGACAGAGGAGTGCAGTACACTAAGTAGAAAGAAAGAAGAAGGGGCAGCAGGAGCAGGTAGTTTGGCTAATTGCAATTTTAAGAAGAAAATAATTAAACGAATAATATACATTATTAATGTCATAGGGGTGTGAAAACACCATGTGATAATCTCACCGTCTGGAAGGATAGGAACTTATACGTGCTTCGGCTCATACCTGAAAGGCCGAAACTCTACGTACAAATTGTGTAAAAGGGGGGTATAATCTGATACTGGTGAAGTTTGTAGTGGAGTCCTTCAAGGGTCTATCTTGGAACCCCTCTTATTCTCGATAATGGTGAACGATATTGCTGCGGTTGTAAATAAGTGTGAAATCGTGTTGTAGGCAGATAATGCAGCTCTGATAGTCATGATAGTGGTGCACATGCTCAGGATAATGAATCTGTAATGAAATGAAGATCTTCACAATGTGGATCAATGGTTAACATGGTTAATGCGTAATGGTCTTCACTCAAAAATTAAAGGAGATTTTGTTAAGAAAAAAAATTGAAAAAAAAGTTTTCAGTGGAAAATGAAGGGAATTTTATCACGAGAAAAAAAAATAAAAGCAAAAAGGTGGGCTTTATTAAAACAAACAGAAATGGATGGACTAATAATAATTCGTTGGGTGATAAAAGACACGAAATAAAATATTCCTTTTTCCTCCAACAATACCACGAGGGTAACACACGCAACTAGAGCTCGGCTGCTGTGAAAGAACACAAATCACAGAGATCTTGGGTTCGAATCCCGCCGGGTCTGCCTGTGATTTTTTTTACACAGCAGCCGAACTCTACTTCACACAACAGTTGCGTGTGTCACTCTCGTGGTATTGTCGGAGAAAATGAATATTCCATTTCTAAACTAAAATGGAGTTTGTGGTTTAGAAAAAAAAATGAAATGATAACATGTAATAATAAAAGCATATCGATTCCGAAATAAAGAATACCAGGAATATGTGTCAATTTTTTTAATTTTAGCATGGGTTACTGATTATGGTGTACAACCATGGTATAACATACCCACCCGCACTCCCGCTTTTGATCACATGGTCATGATCAACTAGCTCGTAAATGCTTACATAACAGACCCTCGGATAAATACAATTATTATGGAATTACTTCAACACATTGCCGGGCCTGGGAATTCGGGGAAAAACTATTCATAAAAACATACAGACAATATAAAATATCGCTGTTTACTCTTCTTCCTTTTTTTATCGATAAACCTCGTACAGCTTTCGTTCAAAGAAACAACCAGTCAGAAAGGATATTATAAAAAGAGGAGCGTTTCATCGGCATGATTTTCGTCCGACAAGTTGTCAGATCTGACAACTTTCGTTGATTATGATTGGCTGAGAGGCAGTGTAACCACAGTAACTGTCGAATAAAACGTCTGACAAGTCCTTTCATGAAATACTCCCATGATTTCCAGGGGGTGCTGCTTTTGGTGTTTAACATACACACCACCTCAGCAAAAAATCTTGGGGGTGCGTTTCCCAGGGCCGTGTATCCACTCGTAAAAATAATTGATGTGGTCGGATATTGTTTTGAATTAGAAAAGAAATAGCAAGATAATGATATCATTAGATTTTTTACAGCAGCTGGATCTCGCTCTATTGCACCGGGTATGTTATAGTTCGCCATAGAATAGGCAACTAAATAATCGACCCTTTGGAAATTTATACATCATTATCACCCGTTCTGCTGGAAAACCATTATCAGCCCAGTTGATGCATGGACTTATTAGGCCAATGGTTGATGTATAGGCTAAATATTGACAACCCATTTTTCTCTTTCCAAAGAACTAGTTTTCAAACAAAGACACCTTCAACTTAAAGCTAAAAATCCTTCATTGACATATGATTTTGACGATGGCAATGACCAAGTTTTAAAGCAACCCTGAAAAGTCTCGTTCAGAATAAAGTACTTCCAGATTTCACGCCTCACGAGACGATCACACCCATGCACTGAATGATAGACCGATTACACACCGACGCGGAAACAACTCGTCGCTCCAGGAAGTAGGATAGAATGAACATTTCGCACTTTGAACCAATCACGTCCGCTTATTATCGAAAAGTGCAACGTGCGCGCGGATCCCAAACACATTCATAAGTGAGGTCAATAGTAAGTTATATCGCCCGATAAAAGACGTGTTGTAACATGGGACAGCAGCTTGTTTGAAAAAATACACACCGGTGGATGTTTTCTTTTCTTCTGCTTCAACTATTGTAATACTACTGAAGACTTGCATGATATAACTATACTTTGATAGATTTGTGAATTCAGCCTCCGTGTACTACCGAAAACTTTGTTGATGTGGATTATCTTATCGTATTCAAATGAACGAGATATGACCTTGGTTGTTACTTTGCTGATATATGACTATTTCTATGACCGATCTTTGTGCGACAGGACAACAATATTAAAGGAGGGATAGCAGTATTGTGTGCTTAGGGTATGATTATTGTTATTTATTTTTATTTTTTTGGAGAGGGTTGGGTTAGGATGACAATGTTTGAGTCAGGAGGTTTTTTGAGCTTGATCGATAGAGTGTAAATGATTGAACCTTTATCGGGATTTTTTTTTCAATACGTAGTATATTTCGTTATGTTCACCATGCAAATTGTCACGCATATATTTTGTCGCCTTTTGAAAACTGTTGCAAGGAAGTAAGCATAGAGTTGCGCATTCTCCAGTTTTGTCCAGGTTGAAAAGGAAAATGGTATTCAGCATCTGAAGCAATGGCCGATAACTTTTAGATTTATTTTCACCTTTAAGGGGCTTATTTATCAAACTTAAATGCCAGAAATATACTATGAGGAGTATAACAATTATCTGAATTTGCTTGTTGTATTCACAACGGAGATTATAACTTATTTATGTTGTCCGTGGACGTGTATTCTATATAGTATTATTGTGAATGTGATATTTAGCGTTGGATTGACATATAATTTTGCTGGTACCCGTCATAGCCAACATTTACATGATTAATCAACACATGTAAAAGAAATTGACCATTGTTCGGTTGAATTCGGTATTATTAAAGAGGTGTAACGCCCCGGGACCCGTTGCGTAAAACCTACCAGGCATTATAGCCAAATTGGAATAACAATAGCGTCAACACGAGGAGCAAAATATCACTTCATATACAAATCGAAAAAAACAAAGAAAGGCTTCAAAAGCGTATGTTACGAAGACCTGAATTACATTGTTTTCAAAGGGCTTTTGATTAATTTAGATTTCATATTGAGGCCGTTTTGTATTGTAAGTTTCAAACTGCAATTTGTTGGGTATAAGAACGAGAACACTCATTTTTTTGTATGCTGTCCAATATTATATGAAGCACATTTTTATATATTCAAGGCTGTTATCTTTTTATTTCACAAAAAACACGCACACTCAGGAGCGGGGTTTTATTTTGTATTTTGTATTATGCTTATACATATATGTTTCTTAGTTCATGCTTAGTTAGTTTATTCATTCAATTATCCATTTATTTATCACGGTTAGGGGTGCAGGGTGCAAGTACCCTACCCCTAACCTTCCCATCACTCTCTTTTTAGCCCCCCCCCCCCGTTTGAAGAAGTTGATTTTTTTTTCTCATCGGGGGGGGGGCGGGGGGGTTTGAATAATAAAAACATAATTGAAGCAAACAATCATTCAAAGCGACAAGTTTAATGAAATCATATAGCACACACGACGATGAATTTTGATCCAACCTTAATTTAGCCTATTGTTCATTTAGCGGAAAGAGAAATACCATTGAACCCAACATTGCGAGACGGATGTTCTGCTTATACAATCTGGGGCCCGTTGCAGAAAGAGTTGCGTTTAAACGCAAGTCAAAAAATCAATCGCAAGTCCAAAATGCGTGCTGTTGATTGGTTGAAAATGAAGTTACGCATGATTTTTAAAGATGCGTTTGATTGCAACTCTCTCTGCAACGGGCCCCAGCTCGCATACCTATAAAGTTTTTGTGATGGAGTTCACTTGTAAACAAATAAGAATAGATAAAAGAAATAAAATAAAGATAAACCAAAGAAATGAAATAATGGTTCTCAACGTTTGCCTCCTGGGGAAGGAATTGACAAGAGGAAACAAGGTGCTTTCAAGTAAAAAAAAAAAGAATAAAATAAACAAAAGCGGTTTAATCTTCTGTTTTCATATTTTTTCAGGGGGGGACCCTGAACGCCCCCTATAGTTCCGGCCCTGTACTCTGTGTGTAACTGAGTGTTCAAAGTGAAAGTAACATTGCATGTAGGGCATTACGTTGACAGTAATGGTTCATTTGTACTCTTAACCGTATCATGACTGAACAAAGTCACTGTTCAAGAGGAAGGGAAACTAAATCAAAGTATTGTAGACTTAACGCAAAACAGCCACAGACGCAGAGATGTATTGTTGACGCATGCGTGGAAGGGGGACATGGATTGGTTGATCAGTTTGTTCCATATTGACTCCTATTGTAGTATTTAGCATTCTCGGGAACCGTCCCGATATCACAAAAGCTCGCTGGTAAAGTCAGAATTCGGTAAGAACGACACCTACCTGAAATTTACCACCAGTGACGTCGATGATTTTAATGACGGCTTATGATATCTATCATTTCATTACCCACTTTTTTAGATTCCTCACCGGCGAGTCGTGACTAATTGTGACGTCACAATGGAGGTTCGTCATCGGTTAACACGTGGTACCAAGCGATGGTTCATCCTGACCGGTGTATTCTTCGTATCGTTCCTGGAGACCGGTACCGTGCGGTCGTTCGGGGTGATATTAAATGATATGACGTCAGACTTCGGGACCTCCACGGCCTACATTGGAACTATCATCGGCATGGCCCATGGGGCTACGTATTGGTTATGTAAGCAATATTCCATTTGATATTTCTTCCTTTTTTCATTTACTGCAGCCTATCCCAAGAATTGTATTGTAATTGAAAGTCACATCCACACGAGAACGTTCTGGTGGGTGTTTCATAAAGCTGTTCGTAAGTTACGAGTGACTTTACGGACGATTGGTGATCCTATCTTGTGGTAAAATAAGTGCGCCATATATTGTACTGGCGTTGATTAACCAGTCGTTCGTCAAGTCCCTCGTAACTTACGATCAAGTTTAGCAAGAAACGCCCACCAGGTATGGTTGTACGACGTATGGATATACGACGTAAAGATACGTCGAATGACACTGTACGATTTGTTCGCGTCCGAATGTTCTTCAATTCCGGGATGTGGCTTTTCACGATAACACAATTTTCATTGAACGTTTAAATGGCCAGTAAAACGGAATGAGAGAACAAAAAGGCAATTAACGTTTATCGATTACCAAAATGAAGTTCCTTGAAATTGAGAGGGAAATTTAGAAAAATACAAGACAATATGTCGCTGGTTTTAGTCCAGTACTTGGCACTTAAGATGCTCTCTAGACAATCGGGAGTTAAAGGAATCGTAGACGAAGAATATTATAGTTTTTGTTTAAGAATATAGGTAAATATGAATAACTCTAATAACGAAAATGTTTTAAGCTAAGCACATTTCTAAAAATATGTTGTTGGTCACCTCGTCCTTTTTTATTTCATCTTTTGTGAATAATAGCAAAGTAAGAGAAATCTAATCATCAAATTTGAGGATAACTGTGGATAATTTTCAAAGGAAGCTGAACTTGGACCGTGGTTAAAGACAAAAGGGGTGTGACTAGTATGTAAAAACACAAATCAACAAATAAAAAGTTTTTTATTATTATTATTATTTCAAAGTAAAAATGCGATTATGCTGTGATATGTTCCGTATTCTATTTGACTTCTCACTTATGGTTCATGTTTTGATTGTAAATAGAGTCATCAAGTTCTCGCAAGTTTTATTTTCTCGGAAGGACTGAAACTTAACGAAAATAGAGTGTTGATAATAAGTCAACTTCATTTTGGTACCAATTCAACCATATGCTGGTTAAAACCATTGTTTTTATTGGCTTATAGGTTAAAGCAAAGTGAAAAAAAATAAATAATACCGGTTGCATTTCTTTGTTGTTCCGTTTTCGTTTAATTGTAATTGTCAATGAAATTAAAATTCTCATAAAAGGTCACACCGTCGTTGAAATTTGTGATGTCATTCACCATTATAACTGACCACCATGCAATAGTGGATTGCGTGACTTTGTATTATTTGCTATTAGATATTTGTTTTATAGAAAACAGATGGTAAATTGTTGAATCAAGTTCACCGAAAATAAACGGAAATCAATGTCTCTGTACTGCCTACCATGTGGCGACCTTAAATCAATAATTCACACATGCTGGAATGAAAACTCTTATCAATGACTTTGGAAAAAAACAGAAGATTGGTGGACTCGCAACGGAACATCTTTGAATTTAACTCCGCCGCCCATGGGCGGCGGAAGCCAAAAAATCTAGGGGGATCCCACCTGGAATTTTGGGATGGACACAGGTATAAAATTGGACAAGCAAAAAAAAAAAAAAGATTATCAACATAAATTTTAGGGGGGTCCGTCCCCCACCTCAAATTTAGGGGGGGACAGGACCCCCCACCCCCGCTTCCTCCGCCCCCCTAAAAAAATCTATAAATAACGCTGGGGTCGGGGATAATGAGAAATTTAGAGCCAAAGTTCCCCTTGAATTAGTCTTTCTCATCCATTGTCCTATAAACATCAATAATATCGGCCAAATTGAAACCTTTTTTCCCGCTGTTCAAGAGACGTCATTCACCTGGGTCATTCAATCTCTTTTTTTAATGCTACTCCAATATACTAGTTATGATCCTTTTGTTTCCATGGTTTCTGCGTGGTTAGAGTTGCAGGTGACGTCAGAATTTCCCAAATTCAAAACCACAAATGATTTCTGATTTTTACTGAATTTCATTCATCATTGATTATGCTTGTTTTAATTGAGTATCGGGTGTGTCAGAATTAATCACCAGTATTGATTATTTAAACAGCAAGGACCGATTATTGTTATTTGTCCGACATCGGATTCCGGAACCTTATATACTCCGGATGCGGATAGTGTTTTATATCGATGGGGGAATTCAATGCTATCGAAAGGTTGATTGAGTTAAAGAGGGAAAATCAATCAATGCTGAACATTTCATCAAAATCGGATGTGAAAACGAAAGTTATGACATTTTGATGGTTTGCTTAATTTCATCTCCATGATGAGTTATGTGCAGATTCCGGTCGGTATTGATGACGTCGCCCACTCACTATATTTTTATTTTTTTCTATTTTATTGCATGAAATGTGAAACATTTTGATTTACTACTCGTTACAATGTGTAAAATAGTTTGATTCCTCTCTTTAACATGGACGTGGAATAGCCATTGTTGGAACCCATTGTGATTTGATTAAATGGTTCCCTTTATGTAAAACCTGGGATGAAATATTGTACGATTCATTCATTAAAATACAAAAGAAATATTGAGTGACTTTATCAACTAAGGGAAAAATAAGAAAACATTTGAAAAATCATAACTTTTTATTATTTTACATCTGATTTGAATGAAATTATTGGGGTGGACTTGTCTTTTAAATAAACATGATTGGATAATGGTATGAGGCTTGATTTTCAAAACCCTTGAATAATTGTAGCCATAGGCCTATATTTTGTCTCACTTGCTGCTACGCTAGTTCTTTGATTTAACTTGTTGCCCGAAATTAAAATCCAATTATCTCATGGATAAAAGAATCATGAAAGTTGTCAGCAGTGAAAAGATGTCTTCCTCCGACACTTACCATATCAATCAGAGGTCAGTGCTTCTTAGTTAATCAAAACCAAGGATTTCACTGAAAATGTCAGCACTGACAATTTAGTCAGCATAGTCAGTGCAGACAACTTTCATGAAACGTCCCCAGGTATGATTTTCTTCTGATCTAAGACATTATGGTCCGTATTCTGAAGTCGGGTTTAACTTAGACCATGGTCTAACTCTCTGCTAAAATTATGGGAAGCCAAATGTGTCAAAATTTTTTGTAAGTTGTATGTTTGCTGTGCTCTTTCCCGATTCATCGATGATGAAGACAATTATCTTTTCATACTTCCTAGGCAAAATAATATGAATGATTTGAGAGCCAAATGAGCTGAAATATGATATCTCTACTGTTAGTGATTTATGTAACAATTGGCTATCCATACTTAAACCACAACTTTAAACCTGAGTTTAAGTTAAACCCGGCTTCAGAATACGTTTCTTGTATTATCTATCTTTCTCCAGCGGTATTGAACACCCCTCTTCTAAGGCGGTTCTCTGTCCGTCAGGTAGTCATGGCTGGTGGCCTGATTGGATCACTAGGTCTCATCTTATCAGCCTTTGCAATGAAAGGATCACTCTTCGCTGCAGCTCTGTTTTTGTTTGGTAAATCAATTATTTATTCAAATTTCGCTATTATATTTTTTACGTATACTTCAGGGGCAATGGAACGGGTGGGTATCCTTCCCTTTCTCCATCTTTTCTCAGTAAACTTGTACAAAAACTTTAAAATGACCATCAGATCTTTTTTTTTTTTTTTGGGGGGGGCATGGTCAGTCCCCGTCACCTTTTGGCTCACCCCCTACCCTTTCAAACCGTTCTGCAGCCCCTAGCTGTACTTACCTTCCTGTCCTCGGTATCAATTTTTGTCTCACCTGCATAGCAGAGTGAGACTATAGGCGCCGCTTTTCCGACGGCGACGGCGGCGGCGGCGGCGGCGGCGGCGACGGCGGCGTCAACACCAAATCTTAACCTGAGGTTAAGTTTTTGAAATGACAGCATAACTTAGAAAGTATATGGACCTAGTTCATGAAACTTGGCCATAAGGTTAATCAAGTATTACTGAACATCCTGCCTGAGTTTCATGTCACATGACCAAGGTCAAAGGTCATTTAGGGTCAATGAACTTAGACCATGTTGGGGGAATCAACATCAAAATCTTAACCTAAGGTTAAGTTTTTGAAATGTCATCATAACTTAGAAAATATATGGACCTAGTTCATGAAACTTATACATAAGGTTAATCAAGTATCACTGAACATCCTGCATGAGTTTCACATCACATGACCAAGGTCAAAGGTCATTTAGGGTCAATGAACTTTGGCCGAATTGGGGGTATCTGTTGAATTACCATCATAACTTTGAAAGTTTATGGATCTGATTCATGAAACTTGGACATAATAGTAATCAAGTATTACTGAACATCCTGTGCAAGTTTCAGGTCACATGATCAAGGTCAAAGGTCATTTAGGGTCAATGAACTTTGGCCAAATTGGGGTATTTGTTGAATTACAGCCATAAATTTGAAAGTGTGTTGGTCTAGTTCATAAAACTTGGACATAATAGTAATCAAGTATCACTGAACATCCTGTGCGAGTTTCAGGTCACATGATCAAGGTCAAAGGTCATGTAAGGTCAAAGAACTTTGGCCACGTTGGGGGTATTTGTTGAATTGCCATCATATCTCTATAAGTGTATTGGTCTAGTTCATAAAACGTGGAAATAAGAGTAACCAAGTATCACTGAACATCTTGTGCGAGTTATAGTAGTTTTCAAAATCAGCACTGCTGCTATATTGAATTGCGTGATGCAGGTGAGACGGCCAGAGGCATTCCACTTGTTTATAATTATAACCGTTTTTTAATGAACATTTTCATTCCTGGATAGTCTTCATTAAATGATAACACATTTTAGGAGTATTTCATCAAAATTTATCATCCTATAAGTTGTCAGATATGAACTTTCCTTGTTTAAGCATCAATGTTTGCAAGAATGGGTCTTTGTACTGTTTCTCATGTCCCTTTCCCCCCTCTTCTTCTCAATGCATCAGGGATCGGCTTTAGCACAGTGGTTTTACCAGCAAACTCCAGTCCCGTGGATTACTTCCCTGATCTGTTTGAAATTGCCTCAAGCATCAACCTGACAGGTGGAGGTATTGGTCTTATGATTCTACCGCTTCTTTTTGAGGTCTTTGTCACCAGCTATGGTTGGAGGGGTGCCTTGATGCTCCTAGGAGCCATTAATCTTAATACACTCGTGAGTGGCGCCCTCTTAGAACCAGTCCCAAAGGCAGAGGAGTCAGCAACAGGAGAATTGCCTCTGGATGACACAATGGAGATGGAGAGGGAGAGCAAAAGGGAGCACAGTGGACATTGTTCATCAGGAGCATGCGGGAGGGTAGAAGAAGAAAATGGTACAACTGATTTGTATGTTGATTCAGAAGGTGAGACAGATGATCTGATACTTCATGAACATACTGGCAATGGTCATCTGAGACACTCTGAAAACACCAACACCAATTGCAAATCAGATGGCAAAGTTCTTATACGTCGCATCAGCGATACCGAAGATGCACCCCCCAATGGCTATACAAGCTTTGGCTCCGAAGTGGAAAACTCGGACAGCAAACATCACCACGAACTAGTAGCATCGTACAATACAACCTCAAACAGTGTATCTGTCAAAGAGGCAATCGCCTCTGAAGACTGTCCAAAAGACAACCCAAATCGGACTTGTTTTGGAAGATGGTGCCACAGCATTGCCGAGTTATTTGACCTCTACCTCTTCAAGGATTACCCAGTCTTTTTTGGCATATGCCTCGCAACAATCCTCTTTGGAGTCTCCTACGATGGCTGGGTTCTCTTTGTTATTCCTAACGCAGAAGCGAAGGGCTTCGACTCACAGATGTCCGTCTACGTCGCGACAGCCGGCGGCGTCGGGAATATATTCGGACGCTTCTGCATTGGCTTCTTCACAGCCAAGAAGTTCATTCCTAACGAGGTCGCGTACCTCATCATGAACCTTTTATCTTCAGTCGCGTTTTTCATCAATTACGGTGCCACTACTTTCTGGTTTCTGTCTCTGCTGTCTTTCGTAAATGGTTTTTCTCTAGGAGCCAAGACATCGCTGCAGTTCATCATTGTCAATGGTTCTGTTGCCACTGAGAGGTACAAGGCAGCCGTCTCTATGCTTCTTGTCTCTCTTGGTATTGGGTTTCCAATTAGTGGCGCCCTCTTAGGTGAGCTATGAAACAGACGGATTTCTATATTTTTATCAAATGTGCACTTTTCGGATGATGGGGGGATAAGCTGTTACAATGGCTATGGGCCAATGGGGACTATTTTAATTACCCTAAAATATTCATAAATTTCATTTGTATTAATTTGGAAGCTTGAATTTGATCAATTGGATCATTTATACCATGTTTATCTACCAATAACTGGGAAATGCGTATTCTTTTTCGAGATTAATCTGTTGCCATGGCAACTGCGGAAAACGGCATTTATACATTTTGCAATTACAAGAAGATTTGTGTTATCCACCCCTCAAAATTGGGGAAATATCACCCCAAAAAATCAGATTCTACAGAAAACTGTAAGTAAACTTCAATATTGTGGCGAGGAGCTGTGTACTATTGGTATTCTGTTTCCTCAATGCTTTCAAGTTCAACCTCTCTAGAATTGAGAACTTGAAATATTGTCGGATTTATCATTTTACTTTCCAGCAAGTTTCCATACGTACTGTATCTCTCTCAAACAAGCAAGTGCATTTATAGAGAGAATTATCAATCTGTATTTCATTTCTGAAAACTTGAAAAAATTGTAGCAATTAAAAAAAATGATACTAACATTACCAATTTAAAAATTAGATCATTCAGGCATTAAAATAATGTAATGCCCCATATGAGATATCCAACAAATTCAGCTGAAAGAGTCAAATCATTGATTGACAGTGACACCCTCCTTCTTTCTAATTTATGTACACAGGTGGTATCTATGACAGGACCAAGTCATATAACATCTCCTTCTGTGTCATTGGGTTTATTGATGTCATCTGCGGGATTCTCATAACAGCACCTCTGATAGCAGCAGTGATAAGGAGACGAAAGAGCAGAGATTCCTCACCAAGGGAAGTATCTGTTTAGCCCTCAGACATTCCCCTGGGAATCCTTGAATACATTGCCCCAGGAATCCTTGAAGACATTGCCCCAGGAATCCTTGAAGACATTGCCCCAGGGATCCTTGAAGACATTGCCCCAGGAATCCTTGCAGACATTGCCCCAGGAATTCTTGAAGACATTGCACCAGGGATCCTTGAAGACATTGCCCCAGGAATCCTTGCAGACATTGCCTCAGGAATCCTTGAAGACATTGCCCAAGGAATTCTTGAAGACATTACCACAGGAATCCTTGCAGACATTGCCTCAGGAATCATTGAAGACATTTTTCCATGAATCAGGGGTATTGATTTCGAAAGCATCATATGCAGGGCTCTCTTTATCTACATGTATCCTTGCCAGCATTGTCCAAAAGGCAGAAAGAGCAGAGTCCTTACCAATGAAAGTACCTGTAAAATCCTTTAATATAATTATTGCCTTAATAATTCTTGAGGACATTTTTCCATGAATCAGGGATGTTGGTGTTAAAAGCAGGGCTCTCATTACCTATCCTAACCAGCATTGTCCAAAAGACTGGAAGTGAGATCTTACCAGGGGGAGTGCTGGTGTAACACATACAGATGTCCAGAAGGCAGTAATCTCCGTGAAAGACTTTATTCCCACAGTTCCAGTTAATATACAATGTCCATTCATAGGTATTATCTTTGGGGATAGTCTTCACCAGACCTGTAATAGTAATAGTGTCCATGAGAAGTCCCGGTGGACACCATGGAAGACATCACTCCAAGTATTCTGGAAGACTGCATTCCTTGCCGAGTGGATTAGAGGAGACATCATGTTTGCCAAATCTAAGAATTGCAGCATGTCAGGCAATGTCTCCCAGAGACTAAAATATATCTATCTACTTTCAATGTTGTATGTGATCCGGTGCATTGCGATTTTTCAAGAAATCACATTTTGCATTAAATATAAAAGTTCCAAGAAGAAAAATTTTATTTAAAGTTTGGCATGTTGTTAGGAAAACTAAAATCATATTTTTTGTGGCAAGCCCTATATGGTCGGAGTAAAGTCCAAATCGGCTTCAAGTCGCAGGCGATGTCATTACGATTTGGAATTGAATTTGTTTTTATTCATTTAGGGAGGCCCTAAATGGACTGAACTTGGATTTCAGTAGTCCTACTACTAATGTGAACTCTGATCCGTAATATTTTATTGGTTGGAATGTTCGTACCAAATGTTATCACAATTAATTTGAAATTCGGATCGCAACGAATCGCATAGTGTGAGACAGGCTTTCTGTAATGTTAGAGTGGCAATTTATCTCTGATATGTATTAAATAATCATTTTCTGTTAATCTCTCTCTTCAGGGCCCCATTTCATTAAGAGTTGCTATGATAGCAAATCTTGCTGGAATGTCAACTACCACGGCGATTAGTATACATTGAAATCAAGCAAAAAGAATATTCAGATAGCCATGATATAAAGTTACTGCAATGTATTTGTTCACATCATACACACAAAATACATACATGTATAGGTTTTTTTTATCAATTTCACATAATGTATGAAGCGCAATTTTCCCTCACACAATATAGACAAGGGCTCCAATGTCTATTTTCTTCACTGAACCTAACGTTATTTTGTCAAAAGGACTCCACGAAAAGGCAGCAGCCAGAGTAGAGGATCTTTGCCTCACGTGTGGAAGGGAAATTGGCTTGGTTGATTGGTGGTTTCATCCTGTTGAAACGTGTTGTAGCATTTAGCGTCCCCGAAGACATTCTCATTATGTAACACAAGAATCCCTACTATCTGAACAAAGTGATATTCAAAAGGCTTAAACTTTTGATCATGAAGGTAGCATAATCTAGATATTCACATTTTCCAACCCCCCCAAAACAATAGATTTTTGTCTACTGACATGGCATAAAAGACAGAAAACAAAAGAAAAATTAAACACAGCTAACGTAATACCTGGTAATGGGACCTATTTTTCAATTAAACAGAATATTCAACAGTGCTATGGGTATTATTTTGCCATTCCAATTTCAAACTCAAAACTACAGATGTCATTATCGGCAAATGGAGATTACAAACAAAAGTGGAAATATGACATATTGACACAGACGATTTATTAAGAGATTAGATTAGTTTCATGTTCTGTGTAGACTAGACAAACCAAATCATTCAAAAATTGGTTTCATATCACTTACAATATGAAATATATAGCATATATGCTACAAATACACTATCAAATTTGTAATCCTATCAAAAGGCAAAACTGGTGATTGTAGATGAGAATTGATATTGCAAATGATTGTATAACAAAATCGAAACTTATGCTAATGTTTTTGTCCTTAAACATTTGTGTACAAGTTGAACAAAATGAAATGTAAGCAGAATAGTTTCCTAAATACCTGCAAATCAATGTTTGTTTTAGGATGTTTGGGGATACAAGAATGTATCATCTTTTAAGATTTTTGAACTAGACTGGTCGCCCGTCCCCACTTCTTTGGAATGCATACATGTACATACACAACAAAAGCAAAGTAAAATTAAGATCTATAAACTAAATACATTCATAACCCAAAAATAGCACTGATAAAGATAATCTGCAGTTACAATATTTACATCATATACACAACAAAACATTAAACCAAGAGAAAAAAAAATATAAAAAATAACCAACTGCTAATAAAAGATTTTATATAAGATTATTATCTAACACAGCATGTACATGTAGGTTTAGCCGGTAACGCCACTTTTGCTCCAGCGACAATTGCTCCAGACTTTATTTCGTCTAAGACATAGAGATAGGGTTTTATAGGAGGGTTAGGTTTAGGATAGGGTATAGTGTTCAATCCAGGCTTGAAGTTGGTCATTCCATTAATGTGTGGAATCTGCAGTGGAGCAATGTCGCCGGATAAAATGTCATGGAAGCGGTCTAGCCAACTATTCTTGAATTTGGAAATTCATGTAGACTTAAAAG
The DNA here is from genome assembly GCF_037042905.1 of Lytechinus pictus. Taxonomy (NCBI): domain Eukaryota; kingdom Metazoa; phylum Echinodermata; class Echinoidea; order Temnopleuroida; family Toxopneustidae; genus Lytechinus; species Lytechinus pictus. The sequence continues at coordinate 16,055,928 of NC_087250.1, read as the reverse complement.
CAAAGTCCACTCGATTACAGTTACTAATAATTATATAAATTAAGCCATTTATACAAAAGTTGGGTATATACACAACATTGTCTGTACAAAATCTTGGTTAGCATGATATACCATTATTATTCTTACCTTTTCATACCATCCAGATCAACTTTCTCCTTCTATCTGTATTTGTCAAATTCTTTTACTATTTGTTTCTTAGTTGCTACTCTATCATCAAGTACTTTTGATGCTAGAATCTCATTAACATAAATTTTCAAATCATTTTTTTTTGTAGTGATTCAGGCTCTCCACTTTTAGTGAAAATGTTTCATCATTGAAATACACACGTAAAATCTTCACTTTGTATCTATATTTTGTTTTTCTTTCCTGATTTATGACTCTATTCTAACACTGCACAAATCACCAATTAAATAGAACACAAAACATAATTATACATTATTGTTCAAATTTTCTTAAGTGCATTTATTTTGTTAATTATTAGAATGATTAGTTGCACTAAATTCATATAGTTCATATTGATATTATTAGAGTACTAATACATGTATTGAATTTTCGTGAGAGCTGCAAACTTAACAACATATGTGCTTGGCAGATTTAGTTTATATTTAATGGTTGTTTGTGTATTATTGATATGAAAGAAACCACCGTTGATTTACAGTATTAAAACGTATTTATACAGTTATGTGAAATAACTATTTGTCTATAAGGGATTGAAGAGTTTCATTATTTTTTATGTATGTTTATAATCATGTTACATCTGTCTATGACAAATAAATAAATATTATTTGATAATCAAAAAAATGTTTTTACTTGTACTTTTTTATATATTACATGTATTGTTGTATCAAAGTTATTGTATCATAGTTAGAAACTGATCAATAGTGATTATTTTACTAACATAATGAATGTGGTTTTGCACGTAGGCGATCTCAGATGACCGTTTGTCAAGAAAATTAAAAAACAGATCATATCTATTTATTCTGGACGAAACATCAAGAGCTCAAATCGCTTTGATAAAAAAGAAAAATGAAAAATAAGAGAACATTTCCCACTTGCTCATTTGGAAAAATTATCTTGGAAATAAAAATCATATTTTTGAAAATATTAATATAACGAATTATGGCACATTTTTATGAAAATGGCAAAATGGGATATGGTCCCATTTTGGAGAGATCGCTTCAGATTCCATTTATGCTAAGTGACTTCCTAGTACAACATCCTGCCTGGTATGAAATACACTATATTTACATAGTTTCATAATAGAGGCATGCCAGAAATATATCAAATTCTGCAATCTCAAGATACAAGATATACAAAGATATACATTACTTTCATTTACCTTTAAACTTGAAAGCTACGAGCAAACATACTTCCAACATTTGCCAAGGCATGTTCGGATACATGTTATGAAGCGATAAAGCATTTAAATTGAAGTGTTGTATTTTGAAGTATAATATGATTAAATAAAAATGCGCACTCCTAATTCTTGGGGGCATGTTCAGATACGAAGCGTAAAAGCATTTCAATTTGAACATTTCGTTGTCCAGAATGATAAAACAAGCTCTCAACTGCGTTCTGTATATTTCTATTTAAAAAAAAAAATCAGCAACACAAAATAGTCGCGTTCTGGCGTCACTTCAAGAACCATATTGGACGCTTTATCAATATACACGCCAAATTTAGCACAATCCGCAAATGAAATCTGCATAAGTCATTGGTTCAGACCAGTTTTTAAAGCTACTTTTAGGCATTCAGGTGAATGACTATTCAATTGTGAGAGAAGAAATCATCTGAAATATCTATTGTATAGTCCCTTCAGAGCACTTCAATGCATTCTTACTTCAAACAGCTTCCCAAATGGAATTACTGCAGGGGGGAAAAAATCGGAAGTCAGATGAAAATACAATGTTTATGCTCCTTTGGAACTGCAAATGTGTAAAACAAAGGAATGACCTGATATGCCATTTTTCAGCTTAAAGTACGAGTGACCTAGGGACACGTTCTCGTAGAATCATCCGTCGCGCTTGACCGCTCATGAACTGTTGGTCCCGAGTCTGACCGAGAGTGATCTGCCACCATTCTTTGTTTGGACACGCCTGGAAAGATACAGAAAATCAGTAAAGATTCAATAAATTGGCAACGCATCAATGGACTGGAAAGTTAAAGGCTTGCTGGGGAAGATGGAATACTGTAAAAGACATTTAGGGCTTTCATCCAGTGAATTAGATACAGTGTTTAAAATAAAAGTTCTCTGGTACTTTTCAAAATTACAAACAAAACAGGAATATACTTTAAGTTCATAACAATTTTTCTAGTGTGAAAGGATATTACAAGAACTTTATAAGAATGTGTCTAATTTGTCTTTTTGCTGGCTCATATCTATGCAAACTTTATGTTTCAGGTAAACACAGAACATGAATTATCAGGTATTTTGAAACCTAATTAACCCTAAAAGGACTGGGCTATTTGAGATCTATTGAGGACTAGGGGGGCCATCATGGCCCCCCCCTTCTGATCTCGGCCGCCGTTCACGCGATCGCGCCGAAATTTGGCACGCACATTCCTCACCACATAAACTACTAGTATTAAAAAAAACATTCTGAAAATAATTATTTTTTATTTATTAAGAATAAAATATGCTAATTTATTCATGAAAAACATTATTTGCATATTTAACACCCAATTTCATTATGAATTTTCTTCTTTTTTTGCAGATCTCATCTTTTTAATCTAATTCAAAGGTTTTCACAAAGAAAAATTTCGAAAGCCAATTTTTTCCTTATGCATTTCTTTGTTTTTAGAATTTCTTATGTATTTCTTGTTTTTTCATCTATGTTTTTCATTGTTTTTTTCAATGGAAATTATTACAGACCATTTAACAACTAAGTAAAACACTAAATTAATTAAGCAGACCTATTAGAATAAAAAATAATCACCCTTTTATGAATTTCATCTCCCATAGACTTTGTACACAAAGTATAAAAATGAGCCATTTTCGGCATGACATTGTCTCGTAAAAAGTCACGTGACATCGCGATGCTATACCCGTATGTCACGAATTTGGTCTCAAAATTTGTGCGAGACTTCAAAGAAAAAAGTCATAAAATTTTGCATCGCTAATTTTTTGCATTTCGGAAATATCGTGCTAAGCGTCGAGGCGGGGGCCATCATGGCCCCCCTAGTCCTTTTAGGGTTAAAGGGATACTTCTGGCTGAAAATATGATTTGAATGGATAAAGAAAAATCAGACAAACAAAACACTGATATTTTTATCAAATTCAGACATGGAATAACAAAAATAATGGCAGTTTTAAGTTATGGATTATTTCAGTAAAACAGTTATATGCACGTCTTCATGAATATTCCATGAGCAAACTCATGTCAAATCCTCACTTGTTCTTTTGTATTTTATTATATCAAATCATATTTATCAAATTTTGTTCTCCGAGAAAAAAAATTGTAATGACAACTGATTTAATGCATTATACATTCAGTGCTGTTACTTATTATAAGGGCGACATATCATATGAATTATTAATCATTTCACGTCATAACATAAGAGAAGGGAAAGTGGGGGTGTGACATCATCCACCTGTTGAACTATTATGACAGTGTTCGTATATTTTTTCACAAAATATTGCTTAATTTTCAAATTCAATAACTAAATTCAATTACTTTATCAGATTTTGATGAATTTTTCATCATTTTGCTCGGGGGATTTTTACTCTATTTATTTAAATAGAATTATTTTCAGCCCGGAGTACCCCTTTAATTTGGTGTTTGAGTCCATTTGAGGAAACTATTGGAAATTCACATTGGCGTGACTTTATCTGTGATTATCACCTTGGCTTGAACTAGCGGCTTGTTGGCAGGTTCAGCTTTGACCTTTGACCTCTTCGGAGCGACAGGGGATGGGGTGGAAGGCATGCTGAAGGCTTCGTTGAGAGCTTTTATACTCATCTCACCGCCGAGGATTGACCCTTGCACTTTACTACCAATTGGGGGCGACAATAGTAGACTTGACGCCAGGATACTCTCCTGAAAGCAGAAATAGATAAGATAGAAACTTTTTTTTCATTATTCCAATACTTCCTAGCAAAATGATGTGTATTATGAAATGGTGATTTGATTCCTAATGTTCGGTTGACACTTGCATGCTTTATGGTTCCCGCATAGCTTGCGCGTGGGCACGCAATCATGCGGGCCAATGCGCGAACTATGCATGCCAGCTTTCGGATAAGTGCGTGACAAAATTTTGAACAAGTTGACAATTTTGGCACGCATTACAAATTCATGAACTTTGCGCAACCTAGTCGTGCCACTCCATACCACTGCGTGGCATCAAATTTTGTGGCGCAAAAAAGAGTAGGCACACACCCAGGTTAGTGGCACGCAGTTCATGACAGGGTCATGTATACTTTGCGCATAGGCTAAGCAAACTTCATGCATAGTTCGCGAATGATATGCGCAAAATTTTGAGTGCAGACCACGTGATCAGTGTAAGTCGTCCTAATCAACGAACGTAGAGGGTGACAACACCAGAACATTGGAATATTTAAATTTGCACTAGATACGTCACAGAATAGGGTGACGAGAATATTTGCTGAAAGCACGTCGGGACAGAGCGTGAACTATACACGAACTATGCGCAAACAAGTCGTGAACGTGTCGCGACAATGAGTGAACTGATAAAGCCAAGTCGTGCCATAAAGTGTCCCGCACTGGCGTGCATCAATGCAGGGCAATGTGGGCACCACAATGCGTGCAAGTGTCAACCGGGCATAACTATCACATACATATCATCTCAAATTTGGTCTTAAAGTAATATGTTAAGATATGAAGGTAAAAAGTGACACGGTCAGAAAATTTCGCGCAGAATGGTCACAGAAATTTTGAGCAACCCCCCCCCCCCCCATTTTAGGTTAACTGAGATAATACACAGAGACATAGTTTCACTCAACCACAGTCAGAAAATGGGTGTTGATTCGAGTGGTGACTCTACAGATGAGGGGCCCGTCTTACAAAGAGTTATGATTGATCCAATCAATCTCAGCTAATGTATGGAAATCCATCCATTCCATGATTTTTTGTACAGGAAATTTGCACAAATCTCCTTAGTAAACAAAGAGAACCACACTGAATTTTCAAGGGACTGATGAATGTATGCATATAGATCATATCTAGAATATATGTTGAACAAACATGCATTTTAGATGTTGATGGCCATCCATAGTTGTGGTTGATCGTATCAATCGCAACTCTTTGCAAGACGGGGCCTAGATCAAAACTGTTAATATGGGGAATCAGCAAAAGCAATTAGCTCTACTAGTTTGAGCTAAGTTATTTCACTTCCATCTAAGTATAACTTACATCTGGCTCCTGCCTAGTCTGGTTTCCAGACCCATTCTCTTTTTCCCTTTGTAAGCAGCTGGACAGTGACTTTCTGACTTTCTTCATGGGCGATACTGATTCAGCCTGGAACAAAGAATAATGGGCGAAGAACAGGTGAGCACATGTTTATTAAAGCGACCTTACATTGACAAATCATGGGGAAATCAAGGCTAATATCAGAACAGAGAAGGGATGAAAGTCTTTCACTCGGCTGCATGCCTGGGGGTGTTATGTAATAGACGCGGCATGTCTGTTATAGGAGAGCAATATTTAGAAGACTAACCAACCAGAAGTAAACTGCATGTTTTCACTTTTAAACATGTAACTTCACAGAGGTTATTTATTGTGGTTTAGCAATCAAGAGACCTGTTAAGAGTCTAGGAATTGGGATTGTTGGAAACTAGCACTGCGATGACCCGAAATAAATAACCATAATGAGTTTGGTCAATTGCAGGGCGCTATAAAGACAAATGTTAGTAGTTGCAGTAAACACTGATTTCATGTAAAATTCTGTAAAACCAAGATTAATTGCCACTATATCATTGTGGATCTAGATCTGATACAATTACAATTGGTTGGAAAAAGACCTGACAAATGTCATGCTTATTTTGCTTATTTCTCAGCAAGAACGACATTTCTTCCAGAATCCTATGGCACAAATGTTTTTATTCATACAAGTATATACCCTTGCTGAAGGAAAAATGGCTGGGAATCGAACCCATGTCCCTCAGATTGAAAGACGCGAGGCTTAACCACTAAACAACAACGCCCCCATGTGTCATTCATTCATGGCCCTACTCAGTGGAATTTCAGGATGAATTACACACAAGATAAGCACATTGATAAGCTACAGTTTCCCTTTAATTTAATAACTTTAATAACATTAGATCTGTATAGCGCGCTTTCCATCTTGATTAGATGCTCAAGGCACTTCAGAGCAGAACAAAAACTATACATATAATACATGTCTGAACAATAAGTCAATGTCTATTAAAAAGCACTCTTAAACAGGTATGTTTTCAGGTTGCTCTTGAAGGTAGTCACTGCGGTCAGGGTTTTCAATTTAGCCAAGAAGTAGACTTGGGTCACTCTTAAATTCAATTTTTCACATTAACATGACAACATCAAAAAAGATTCTTTACCTTCTGGAGGATGGAACGCTTCAAATTATTGACTGCTTTTTTATTCTGTCCCTCTCTCTCGTCTCTCGCGATGATCTCTGAGATATCGGAAAGCTGGTTTGGGGTATGAGGCTAAGAAAAAGAGAAGGAATTGTGTCACTTTTTTATTCAGATTTGCTTCGTATATCTAAACATAAATATAATCATTAATTTGTCTAGCGCAGCTTTTATATGAATATAATCAGCTGCGATTGTTTGGAGCTCTTTTTACTTAATTCTATGTGTACACAGCAATTGAGAGAAATGTTTTCAATTTTGATTTGAAGATAGTCAAGATTGGAGAGCTTCTTATGTCAATTGGCAGGATGTTCCATAGTTTGGGGGCAGCAAGTGCAAATGCATGATCGCCGAGTGTGATTTTTTTTTTGTCAGACGAGATCTGGAATAATAATTTATCTGTGGAACTTCACAGGCTTTGACTATGTGATTGGGTTTTAAGTTTGAGTAATTCTGTTATGTAGTATAAAGGCTTGAAAGATTAATTATATATTGACTGGCCTTGAGGGTAACATCAAATATGTCGCCCGCAACAGAATCATATTGGTCCGAGTCTTTAGACGAGGGCAATATGGTTCTTTTAAGGGCGACATATTTGAGAGCCAGTCGATATTTATTATTATTACCTAAGCCTGTACAATATGAAATTCAAGTCCAAATCAAGCTACTATTTGGAACAATTTATATGCCTGTTTGCTTTTCACTACTTTTGATTTCAGGTTATTCACAAACTTAGCGAAGTAACCCTTAATAAGCAATTGTGACGCAAATTGTTACCTTCCAGTCGCGCATCATGCATGGCGCGCACATACACATAACGCGTAGAAATCTACAATGCGTTGGTTCATAAACTGGTTCCAGCCAGATTTTTCAAACACTGAAATTAGCGATCAAAATCGGCTCCTACTGCACAAGCGCATTAGCAGAAATACATGTATGGCCAATATTGCCTTCTGTTTTATACAGGATTCCTATGGGCAAAGCCCGAGGAGGGCAACATGGCAAATGTTTACCTCATTGGTCTCTGATTGAAAGTAGCAAGCAAAATATGGCTTTTGTTAATCTCCTAAAATGCCTTGTATAAGTAATAATGATTTATATGCAATTAACAGTGTTTTGAATGAGATTCTCTGTCTGTTCTTCAAGATATAAGAATTATTATAATAATAATAATGGCAAATTTATCCAGGGGAGCCTCTTCAGTGTTAAAAACTAGATAATTCAATAGGAATTCAATTTTACTTTCTCTGTAGGAGTTAGATTGTAGAACTCCATAATTCACCACAGCTATATACTTTGATCACTAGTATATATCTTTCTATTTTTGCTATTATTTCCTATCTTACAAATATATTTAGCTAGATGTATTTATAATTCAGAATATGGGTTAAACTTTTTACTTCATTTTGTGTAATGTTGAAAATGGTTCAAACAGTTCTTTAAAAAAATTGCTTACCATTTTCCTGATCGGTCCACCTGCTTTCTCGATGGCAGCGAGGGCGTCCTTGAATGGGGTAGGAGTCCTGGGCGTGTCAATCAGTGATCGTCTGATTCGTGGTGTTCGGAATGTGCTGCCATGGTAACAGAAAACAGGCCGACAATAATTATCATGAACAAAAAGCGTTTTGCGCTTATAGTTTTTATTCGAAACCTGATTTACCTTTAGTAATAGTTCTATTAAGGTTTTATCTATAGGGGAGGAAAAAAAACAGAAACAGAGCTCTTTCAACAATGTTAGTGAAATGGAAGATTACTGATGATAATCATGTTAGAAGTGTCGCAATGATGATAAAAACAGATTATAATGATAATAATAGTGATAATTTATTCATTTTTAAGTCTTTTTTAGTAGGGTGGCTCCATCAGTAATTGGCATACAGATACTGTTTCCTTGGAGGCCCCATAATGGAAATATAAACATAACATTGGATAGAGAGGGCGCACTGAGCATGTAGCACGAAATTTTAGGAGCTTAAAAAATACACAACAAAATCCGTCTGCATCTTCTTCAAATAACGCTTTTTCACAACAGAATCATGAGCAAAGTATCTAATAACACCAAATCTACTAATGCTAAGGCATATTCCTTGCGGAATAAGCCTTCTTCCGACGATGAAATCAACGAACAAAGTGGCCGTCGTGAGTATGCAACAGAGGAGTCCATTGATAAGCTACGTAACGACTTTGACGGGTCAATGAATAAAATCATGGAAAAATTGAATATTATGAATGACGGAATTTCTAACTTGAGAGCAGAAATAGGAGCTGTGCGAAAAACTACCACGGATCTACAAAAATTTGCAGAGAATACGACGGCGCGAATTGCGCATTTGGAGAATGTGGTGCTACCTAAAATGGATGAGAACGCCCATGAGTCGGAGACCAAGCTAACAGATGCAATTACTAGTCTTGACATACATGAGCGGAAACTCAACTTGTTGTTCTACGGAATCAAATCAACACCCGGAGCGCCCAAGACATCAAAGAATGCTTTACAGGATATTCGCGTCGCCATTTCTACGCTAGGATTCTCTCCAGAGAAGGTGAATGCAATGTATTTTGTGAACGCGCATCAGCTCCCACGCAGGCCCTACCCAGGAAGCAGCCAAGAACGCCAAACGCCAAACGCCGGACCCGATAATTGCTAGGTTTGGATCAATGTTTGACCGCGACGAAGTCCTACAAGCTTTCGAGAGCAAGGTTCGCGACAAAAATTCTCGTCCTGGATTCACTATCCGCACGGATCTCCCCCCACATCTCAAGGCCAAGCGATTTCAACTTGAGAAATTGGCTTATTCACTACGCAAAGACAAGGGTAAATCTACCAGAGTTCGCCTCATCGGTACAAAGCTTCAACTAGAAACACGGGACAAGGGTAAAGCCGGAGCTCCGTGGGACATATACACAGAGTAAACCCCGTGAAACTGGTGAGAAATCTATGCTTTCAATCACTATATTGTGTCCATCTGCAAATGTATAAACTATAAGTTAAAGTACAAAAATATTTCATGATGGCACTTGTCTTTGCTTTATAATAACAACTGGTGAGAAGTCAACGCTTTCTCTCTGATTAACGTATCTACTTTCATATTCCGTATGACACTTTATGTATAAAACATTACTTACAGAACATAAACTATACCATGATGGCATTTTATTTGCTCTGTAATATGACTCTTTGCCAAATTAGTGAATATGAATCCCTACTTCACATATCTCTGATTCATAAGTTGGCCTAAATCAGTGCTTTTGCGTTATTTTCAATATCAGTGCATTTGGTGCTCTTGAATACCTTTTGTCATCAATCTTAGTCTCTCATAAGCTAATCAAGTGATATTTTTCAAACACTAAGCCTATATTTTGATGAGTCTTTTCATAACATAGGATGTTATGTAAACTGAATATCTGAACTCAAAAGATGTATACTGGCCATTTAGCATAACGCATTGATTCAACAAAAATGTTTGAACCATGGTATGCATGATATGTGTGGTAATTACAAACCTCCTTAGCATTGCATTTATTCGGTGGATTCTTGACCTGTCACCTATATGGGATCGTCAAAGGTTATGGCCTTCTAATTGCAGGAGTTGAATCTGTCTTTTCCAATTAATACACTTTTGCTTTCTTTTTCAATAACCCAATGCATAATATATTTAATAGGGTAACACCATGGACCTAGGTCCATGAGAAAACTCTTCCTTCATTTTAGAGAAAACCCTTTAATAAGCAAAGATATAAATCAAACTAAGCGAAACAAGCTCCTAGTTGACATACTTTATATAGGCATCTTTAAACAATTATATTAAATATACCTTAGACTCAGGAGTAGTAATGGTCTCGTTCATGTTTACAGCTTGTTATTACATGAAATTTGCTAATAAGGTAGATTTACGCACTAATCAATGTAACGGCATATGAAAATGTACATTTTCTACTTCTTAGCCCACCACATACCGTACGTGACAACCCCGCCAGTGACCATGCCTTTTTTGGATGTTGGTCACTAACTTATGATAATTATGTATCACTCTTGTATTTTAGAACTTTTGATACTTCAACATTTTGCTGGGTAAACCTACATCCTTTATACACTAGACCTTTGCTTTTTAAAATTATTATGCATCACCAACTAGACTTTAGTTGTCAATAATATTTGTTTTCATTTGAGCATGTGAAATGGTATATCAAATTGAGATTCTTTCATTTAAGGACGTTCCACAGTTAAAGTGAAATCCATGTCATTTTCACCAAACTTTGCTCATAGATACTTTAGAACCTTAATATTCGAAATATGCAAAAATTAACATAGGTCCATGTGCTTGATTTTTTGCTATAGAGCTTCAAAGTTCACCCAAATTGATATTCTTAAGAATTGCGCATTCAAACGAATTTGGCATTTTTAGACCGCCCAAGATTACTACATTGAGTTTAAACCTCTATTACTCAGTCAAAATACATGAAAAAGTCATCAAATTTCGCAAGAGAGTTAATAATTGTATCATTAGAATGGAGAATCTATTTATAGTGCTATTTGTTTGCAATTTTAAGTTTAACAGCACTGCCAGTTCTTAAAAATGGCGTAAAAGATAACAAAATCCCAATCTAAAAAATGTGAAATTTCAGTAACAAACTACAAACGTACAATATATGCTGCACTTTATTCAAAATCCATGTCATTTTCACCAAAATTTGCAGAGTTGTAGAGGAAGGTATACCTAAGAGGTACAAACATTAAAAAATAGGGGTTCATGTGCTTGTTTTTAAACTATCAGCATTTTTATTAGAGCAAATGTGCTTTTTAAAACACCAAAAATGCGCCGAATGCTTTGTATCTATGTGAAGAAAAATCAAAACCACTCTACAATTTATTCAAACTCGGGGTAATATTCGTGATTTTTGGCAGCACTGCAGAGTAAAGTATTTTGAAATTGTAGAGAATTTTTTTTGAATGGTCCATGGAATAATTCAATTTTTTAGTTTCATGAAATAACACATAGGATCTGCAGTTAAAGTGCAGAAGATGAGAAAAATCAGCTCAAACCTGCAGCTAATTAATCACCTGTTCATTCATTGTGACGTCAGCGCGCAGAGTGTAAACTATGCGCAGATCATAATGCGCACAAACATAACTGTGGAACGTCCTTAATAAGCTAAAAGCTACACCACATCTCACTGGCTTTGCTTATATGACTATCATAATTATTCAACATTCTATGAAGCTTGCCTTAAACCAATCTATTTTATACAAATGAGTGAGAACTCAATTTTGTCCAATTGATTCACTTCAGTAGGTGTACCTTTTTAGCATAGGCCTAAAACTTGATCCCAATATTGATCCCCCCCCCCCTTTGGCCATGTTACTGACGTTGGCGTCCAAATATTCCTTTCATTGAACATGTTGAATACTTGTCCTAATGCAATTTACTAACTTTATCATCCCTATAGTCTGTTGCTAGTAAATGCATTCTAGTAATTCATCACATCAATATCAGTCAGGCTGTCACTTGCCTATTTGCAATTTTGATATATTTTTATTCTAACCTTTACTCAGTAAGATCCGATAATGCACAGTATTATATTAAAAATAATAAAAAATAAGATAAGTGCACAGAGAGTGTGGGCTCTGCCCTATATTATGATACCTTTATAATTATACGCATATTTACTTAGTCTTATATTAATGACTCTATATGATAATCAAGAAAAGATAGAACAAGTACCATATAAGGTCATTGCCTATATGCTCTCTTTACTGTCTTTCAATAAGTATTTTTTTTAAACTAAGATCTTTGTTTATTGATTGATACGTCAGCTCCATCCTGTCCATGGGCATTTACATTGAAAAATACCTGGTATTGAGATCAATCCTTGACATGACTCTTCTGTATCTTGATAATTACCTCTGATTTTTTTTTTAAGAGGAAAAGAGATCACCACCATTACAGTATTTATCACATCTATATGAATTTTCTTTAGTGCTAAGACTGTACATCTCAGGTAGAACTCCATGTTATACACATATCTGAACAGAATCTTACTACTTGTACAGCTATGGCCGTTGCTCTATGGTGATTATTTCTCATGATTGTTGACCTGTAAGATTTATATTGTATTATATATAGTAAAATGACCTTTTGATTAACAATTCTGAGGAATATGTATCTAAAAAAAAAAAAGGATTACTTAAGCCATTGTTTGATTAAGTCAATTAAGTAATCACGGTGATTAGTAATTGTACCCATGGTTCTGCCTCTTTGTACAATGTTTATTTATTTCTTGCTGATAATAATCATAACAACATCATCTAAGTAAACCTTGGACACTTGGAGTATCCTTTCCATTCTGGCGAGTGATGAACATTGACCTCTATTTGTTATTATGTCAGGATTGAGATTGAGGGTGTCTCGAATCATGATGTTGGCTTTGATCTCAGATAGTGAGATATTGTATGTACAATGTGTGCCTTGTCTTTTAGATGTAAGAAATCTTGTTACATCACTCTGAATGAAAATGTTTACATTATTATTAAAAGGCATATATGCATTCCCATGATCAAGATTTTATTATGGTTTCTATAGGTTCATTTTTTGTAAATACATATCAATCCACTTTAATAATGATATTTAATTGACTGTACTGACTGATATTTAATGCCCATGTATTATAATATTGTTTTTGAGCAATATTCAGGCCTAATGAGTTTTTGAATGATTTACATAATTATGTATATATATATATATATATAAAGGTTTATGTAAACACACCTGACTAAACGGAGTTTGATGATTTTTTTTTTCTGCTCAGATGTGCAACTTTGATCTATGAAACAAAACTATTGTAAACAAATTGATGTACCTATAGCTTGTAAACAAAAAGAATAAGATAAAACAAGAATCTGCTGAAGGGTCATTTTACTGTTAGACGAAGTTTCTTTATCACAATTTTGAAGAATATGAAGTATTTAATTCTATATAACAACATTGCACTGTCAAGATTTTTGGAAATTTACTTGATTACATAATATAGATGCACATATCAGTTATGTAAAAAAGATATGGATAAAAAGGTAACTGCATGCATTTGCGTTTTATACTTGTCTCATTGTCTTTATATATAAAAAAATCATCAAACTATGGTGTATGCAGGTAGTCTCGTCTTTTGATTCAATCTATTTTTTATAGTTTTGATTGTCTGAAGTTTATCTTGTCCAACTATTCTTAATTTCTCAAGAAGAACTCATGTCTTTATTTATGACAAGACCACGAAAAATGTATTTAAAAAAAAAAAAAAAATCAGATTTATGGTATTTATTTTTACTCACAAAATGTGTATAAGGAAAGAGATATGATATCATTCATAGCAATTTATTTTGAATAATTCATGTCGTAATGCATATTACTTTTTGATGCAGACGCATCCACTTAATCATTCTTTTGCCTTATAATTGGCTCCTTATAGTGGTTATTAGTGGTTATACGATGAATTTTTCTACTGATTTTATATCCACGATGTTTATAATTTTGTACCAAATTAGCTTAATTATAAGGGCAAATTCTTCTTCTTCACATATTTCCTTTTCTACTAACTTTATTCTCTTCCTCCAACCTTCTTGTGGGCATGACTTTACCGTGTATACCAAACGACGTGCAATTGACGTTCAATATGTATTTATTTGGTTCGCACTCATTCAATTTGCAACAACAATTTGCATAGGTTTTGTTATCTTTCCCAAAGCCAAAGCTACAATACACATAGTATGTAACCTAATATATTTTAATGACATTTGTCAAATTAGGTATCAGTCTGGATTGAAATTCCTACATGATAAAGCGACAAATTTTTACTTTGATGACGAGTGAACCTATACAAGAATTCAGTGACCTAAATCGCATATATTGTTACATGTGTAAGCAAATGTGTCGGAACCATGACTGGAACGAATATTTTTCTTGTTGTAAACACTGTCTTGAACACTTATTTCCTTTCAACCAGTTGAATGATAACGAGCTCGATGATGTAATATCGGCTGATGAACCCTTAGAAGACAATTTTGACAGAATTTCTCATTTACATTTTGATCCTTTTTTAGCACATGAAAGCATTGTCCCAAATGACGATGTTGACCCAGACTTCCAATTCTATACTGAGAGTTCAAATGACTCTCGGTACTATTGTTATGAAGAATTTAATACAAACTTTGAAAATATTGGTGTCCCGAGCAGCGGTAAATTTTCAAGCATTCACTTTAATGCTAGAAGTCTTTTAAATTCTTTTGATGACATTTCAAGCTGTCTTAACTCTTTGAAATTTACATTTGATATAATTGCCATATCCGAAACCTGGCTAAGATTCGAAAGTCCCCTTGTTTATATGCCTAACTACTCGTTTGTTTGCAATAATAGGAAATATTCTAGAGGTGGTGGAGTTGGAATGTATATCCATGACTCTTTTAATTTCGTAGTACGCAGTGACCTTAATTTAAGCGAAGCAACATGCGATTCTTTATTCATCGAACTGGAACAGTGCTCAGGGAAAAATATCATTGTAGGAACCCTGTATAGAGCCCCATCGTTGGACATTAATTCATTTATTGAAGAGTTTGATAGCCTTTTGATCCGTCTTTCCAGGGAAAATAAAAGGGTATTTTTGACGGGCGACTTGAATATAGATATTTTAAAACACAACTCAAATTCTCAAAGTAAGAACTTTGTGAACTGTCTTTTCAGTAATTTTTTTCTCCCTTTAATTCACAGGCCCACAAGAATTACTAAGACAAGTGCCACCCTTTTAGATAATTTTTTAACAAATCAATTTGACTTAGATAGTAAAGGTGGAGTGATATACTCTGACGTGTCAGATCACTTACCAATATTTCATATAACTTACATGAATGTTAGTAAAATTAAATCGACAAATCATAACGTACTCCGTAGGTCTTTTACATCACAAAATATTGCGAAATTTAAAAGCGAAATCGAAAATTCAAATTGGGATGAAATTTTTAATATGCAGGATGCTAATGAATCATATGATATATTCATAACCAAATTTACTACATTGTATAATAACAATTTTCCATTAAAAAAAACACCTAGTAAGAAAATTAAACTGAAATGCTGGATGACCGATGGTTTGCTTCAATCTATTCGACATAAAAACAATCTATATAAAAAATATATCCATAAACCAACAGTTAGAAACGAACTTAAATACAAAGATTCTCTTAAACTAGTTAACTGTTTGAAACGGCAGGCTAAAAAACATTATTATAAATCTAAATTTGAAGAATATAAAAATAATATAAATCGTACATGGCAAATGATCAAATCAATATTAAATAAAAGAAAAAAATCAACCTCCAACACCATAGTTTGTGACGAAGGTCGGTCGTCAGACCCGTTCCAAATAGCAAATGCTTTTAATAATTTTTTCGTTGAAATCGGTCCAAAGCTAGCTAATATCACTCCTCAAAATAATACAGATTTCAGAACTTATCTATCTGAACCAAATTCAAAATCTTTGTTTTTAAATCCGGTAAGCCAACGTGAAATATGTAACATTGTCATGCGTTTCGATAACAATAAAGCCCCAGGTCTTGATGAATGCTCACCTAAGATTGTTAAACTTATAATCGAACTAATTAGCGAACCTTTATGTCATATATTCAATCTATCGTTAACCTCTGGGGTGTTTCCTGAAAAAATGAAAATTGCGCGAGTTTCTCCAATTTTTAAAGCTGGTGACAAAGAGCAGATCGGTAATTATAGACCCATATCAGTGCTCTCTATATTTTCTAAAATATTGGAAAAGATTATTTATAAAAGGGCCTATAATTTTCTTGAAAATAACAAGTGTCTTTTTGAATCTCAATACGGATTTCGTAGTGACCACTCAACAGAACTAGCTCTTCTCGAATTAACAAATACCATAATTGACTCCTTTGAGCACGACTCATTCGCAATAGGGATATTTATTGACTTGTCAAAGGCGTTTGACACAATTAATCATAATATACTTTTATCAAAACTAACTAACTATGGTATTCGTGGAACTGCCCTCGACCTTTTTTCTAGTTACCTCTCAAATCGGAAACAATGCACCGTTTATAACTCCGTTCAGTCTGAATTTAAGACAATTAAATGTGGAGTACCACAAGGGTCATTGCTTGGCCCACTTTTGTTTATTCTATTTATTAATGACATTTATCGTTCGTCTAATCTCCTTTCCTTTATCATGTACGCCGACGATACCAATATTGTTTATTCTGATAGAAATCTTCATCACTTGTGTGAAACTGTAAATACTGAACTAACAAATGTTTGTAAATGGTTTTGTGCAAACAAGCTTACCATTAACTATAAAAAATGCAATTACATTATATTCCGTAACTCCACAAGGCGTATTGATTTTAATCATGTAGTGGTGAAACTTAACAACCAAATTATTCCCAGAGTTGAAAGTACAAGGTTTCTTGGCGTAATTATTGATAGTAATTTAACATGGATACATCACATAAATGAAATTGAGAACAAAGTTTCAAAAAATATTGGAATAATACATCGCCTAAGTTTTTACTTGCCTAAAACTGTATTGCGTACATTATATTGCTCTTTAATCTTGCCATATTTTTATTACTGTAATTTGGTCTGGGCGAACACATACCAAACACATCTTAAGAAATTATGTTCCCTTCAAAATAAAATTGTGCGTATTATTTCTCCAGATTACAATATACCACTAGCAAATACTAAAAATTTGTTTCATTCCCTAAAATTGTTGAAATTAGACGACATCAATAAACTTCGACAATGTCAGTTTCTCTACAGGTGTTTAAATTCTCAAATTCCACACAAATTTCGTGATTTGTTTACGCATGTTTCCAACATACATAATTTTGATACCCGCTCAAATAATCAAATATTCATTCCCAAAGATAGAAAAATAATCTTTCAACACAACATTCGTTATACTGGCCCCAAAATATGGAACGAAATACCGGATTACATAAAACAATCTCTATCGTCAAGTAGCTTTAAGTATAAAATGAAAAAACTTCTTCTGTCATTTTATATATGAATATTTTTCAACTTACGTTTCCTTTTGACTTTAAGTTAACATGAACCATGGACAATTGTTGTTGCGGCATTTATATTTTTGCCCCCACTGATACATTTGTTGAGCATTCTATTTTATACAGTAATTCATGCCCGCCTCCCGCTCACGTCTCCCTCTCTCGTTCCATTTCCTTCTCTTCTTTTCTCTGCCCTTTCTTTTGTATTGTATTTTGTATTGTATTTCTGTCTATAGGCGTATCCCGTCACAAGCCTCGGCTTTTAGGGTATACGCCTTCTTCTTTATACCAAACATGTACATATTTATATTCCTCATAACAATTTGATTTTTGTATGAACTAATGTTTATAAAAAGTGTTTTGAAATGGAAGAAAATAAATGTTTATTTGAATTGAATTGAATTGAACAAACATAATTATGAAAAGTGTACAATATGAAGTCAAGACAAACAAACTGTAAAGAAGAGAACAACACAAAGGGCCAGTTTATAGATTAACCCTATCTTAACTGGGCTTTTTCGGACCAGTATATACTGGGGG
Source organism: Lytechinus pictus (assembly GCF_037042905.1). Classification (NCBI taxonomy): domain Eukaryota; kingdom Metazoa; phylum Echinodermata; class Echinoidea; order Temnopleuroida; family Toxopneustidae; genus Lytechinus; species Lytechinus pictus. The sequence continues at coordinate 16,037,746 of NC_087250.1, read as the reverse complement.
GGGGGGGGGGGGGGCAATTTGACCCCCCCTCAGATCTCGGCCACTGATTGCACAATCGCCGCGAAAATTTGCAAGCGCGTAGAGCCGATTTAAACTACAAGAGTGTATAGTAAAATTTTCATGGCATATAAAATTTGCCATAAATTTGGTTATTTGTGTATGTATTTACTTTTAACTCAATTTATATAGCTAGTAGAATGCTAATTTTTGGTGGGAGTATCAATTATTACATTTCTAACAAATATCTACAAAAAATTGCAAAAATATAATTAATTTCTTATGTATTTTATTGTTTTTTTAATTCTTATGTATTTTTTTTATTGTTTTTCCCGATGAACTTTGTCTAGAACCCTTTTGCGATCATAAATAGCATAAAATAAATCCATTTAAACCAACAAAACTAAAAATAATCATACATTTATGATTTTTGGTTGAAAAACACAATTTGCATTGACTTTTTACACAGAATCACGTTTTTGAGCAATTTCTGGTCCGACATGCACTTACAAAACGTTGCGTACTTTTGGAACCGCGTACCCGGGCGTCGCAAATTTGGTCTCAAAAGATGCGCAAGACTTGAAAGTAAAAAGTCAGAGAGCGGCGCAGTCAAAAAAATTCGTGCGACGGCGTAGTGACAAAATTTGTTGAGGGGGGGGTCAAATTTACCCCCCCCCCCAGTTTAATATGGGTTAAGGCTATTTTAACGCCAAAATATACAACAAAATGAGGATTCTGATTAGGCATTTCTTAAAAAAATAAATGATGATGATGACGAATTAGGTTATAGTGGCTATTATAAAGATAATGATTATTATGATAGTGAATAAGGTTATAGTAATGATGGTGATGATAATTAAGGTAAATAGTGATGATGATGATAATGATGATGAAACTAAGAGAGACTGATTTAGTTCCTTTCTCATTTTATTTACCAAAACAAGAATAAAATGGGAGAAACACATTGCCCCATATTCTGAAGTCGGGTTTGATTTAGACCACAGTCTAACTGTCTAACTCTGTGTTAAAATTATGGGGAGCCAAAAATTAAAAAATTATGTTTATATTGTATATTTCTTATGTTAACTATTTGTTTCCTTTTGCTTTCATAATGAAGAAAAATACTTCAGATACCATTCCCAGACAATTTGGGCATCATATGAGATAATTAATTGGATGTGTACAATCAGGGATTTGTACCCAAATTGGCTCTCCATAATTCAACCACAACTTCAAACCAGGGTTTAATTTAAACCCGAGTTAAGAATACGGCCAAGAAGTATATCTTACCCAACTGGTGTTGAGAGCATTGTGGGTGTGGCTTGAGAATGATTTCCACCAATAGGAGTGGAGGTCAGGAGTAAAGAGGAGGAGCATGTTGCCGGGGTGCTCACATTCAGGAACTAAGAGAAATAAAGTGATTTGAGTAAAACTATGACGGTAAAATACGAGACCGAAAGATGAAAAACATAATAGTAATCATCATAATACTCATTCTACTCCTAACAATAACAATAATACTGATGACGACTGTACTACTACTACTACTACTACTACATGTACTACTACTACTACTACTACTACTGCCCATTCCTTTTTTCTTTCTTTCCTTTCCTCTTTCTTTCCTTCCTTCTTTCTTTCCTTCCTTCCTTCCTTCTTTCTTTCCTTCCTTCTTTCTTTCTTTCCTTCTTTCTTTCCTTCTTTCTTTCTTTCTTACTTTCCTTCATTCTTTCTTTCCCTCTTTCTTTCCTTCCTTCCTTCCTTCCCATCCTATATTCAAGCCTAAATCCTAACTTTCTTTTAAATTATGAAAAACAACCTGAAAACCATAATTCTTATCTTTCTTACATGTTAAAAAAAAAATCTTATTTCTAGGGGAAAAAATTCTTCTTAGTGTCAATTTCCCCCAAAAAAATCCTACTAGATAGAATATATCTACTAATTGGCAACAAGGTCATTCACATATATTTCTTAATGTAAAGAATATTTTATTGCTAATGAGAGGTGTTATCTTACCTGGGAGGGGGAGAATGGTAGGGTCTTGATTGGGGTACCCTGGGGGGTCTTATTCTCCCCTATTATATACCGAGAGGTATTGGGCGTATTTAGGGTGGAGCTTAAAGATGTATCCATGGAGACATCAAAGGAAGAGGAGCTTGTTCTCACTCGCTGCGGAACAAAATAGAGGAGAAAAGATATGGGGAAAGAATATTATGTATTAATGAACAAATTGTAATCTATAACTCCATGGCACTGTAATGGCTGGAATAAAATGGTTTTAAAGATTGCATAATGGGAGCTCAAATTCGTACTCTTTATTTGTCATTCAATTTCAATTTTTTTATGAATTGTTGGGCAATACCTTGCATTGTTTAGGATGCCTAACGAATATTTAGAGGGGTTCCAAACTTAGACGTTACAGTTCAAGTGATTGGGATAAGAATGATCAGGTTAGACAGTACACCAAACTCAGCGGGTGATTTCAAGTTCGATGTTGGTGTTGAGAGCGTGAATATGCTTCTGAAACGAACCACACTGCTGATCATCTCAACTTTGTGCAAGAACCTCTCGACAAAAGTGAAATCGAGGAGAATTTTACAGTAAAATCTCATCTTAACAGAATGCAAAGGCTAAAATTACTTGAACAATCCGAAAGAGTAAATATTGTCCATTAAAATGTATACGGCTCTAGTGATTTGCACTCATCTTGTCTGTAAAAATCTAATTTTACGGGATTCAGCCTGTTTGCCTCCTGTTCTTGGGCTTTATATCACCAATACCAACACCTAAACTTGAAATCACAATTTTCCCAATCTCTGGGGGTTGGTGTTGGTGAAATTACACGTAGATCGTCAACGCCAGCTGTGATGCTCAGTTCAGCAGACGACATTCAAAACCAGCGCTCAACACGAACTGCCAGAAGTAAGTCATATTTTCCAAGGTCAATCCCGACACCAGCATCATTTCAAGTACAGCGTTGTAGCTGGTGTTGTCACAGCACCTACACCAGATTTCAACACCGTACTTGAAATTACTCGATGTATACCTCAACTTAGTTTGACTTCTCACTTTGCTTAGCTTTCCTGAGAATGGTTGGTTCAGATAGTACATGACTTTACAAATTTCACTAACCTTGCGCTGTTTGGCTTTCCTCAGGATAGTTGGAGGGGTGCTAAACTTAGAAGTGACAGGTGACGTGATCGGAATAAGACCACCTGACGTCTCCCTGGAGAGATCTAGAAGCGCCTGGCCGTCAAAACGATAGTCTAATAGGAGAAAGATAAAAACAAAAGGTGCCGATTTTCTAGTTGCCTATTCAATGGCGCGCTATAAATTACCCCGGCTAAAGCTCCAGCCGCTAAAGGCACTTGGTTCATTCAAGGAATTAATCCTGCTCGGTACCCAATCACCTCACCTGGGTTGAGTGTAGCACAATGTGGGTAAATTTACAGCTGAAGGAAAACATGCCATGGCTTGGACTTGAATCCACTTCCCTCTACTTGAAAGACTATAGTTGTAACTACTTCACCATTCTAACGTTTGCAAAATACAAGTAACCAAAGAAATCTGGGTCCCATTTCATAAGGTCTTGTTACAGTAACAAATTAATACTAACAAATTTTTTTCTCATTTTCTCTTTGCCTGTTCTGTCTCCTTCAAAAGCGCATAGGGACGCATTTGGCAGTGATATGCGCTATATAAGCATGTTGGTATTATTATTATTAAGCCAATCAGAAAGGATTTCAGTATATTTTAAATGTTATTGTAACAAGTTTCATGAAACAGACCCCTGGACTACCTGCATTTTGACATTATCAGGAAAGAAATAATGTGTAGTAACAATATCCGTATGAAAATTAATTATGCTGAAACAAGAACAAACAGGATTTTTTTTATGCAAATATTATTTTTCTTTATACAAATATTTTTATTTTTTAACAAAATGCATTTTAATTAAAATATGAAATTCCAAGATGTAAAATCATTTTATTTGAAGTCCACGTAGTGCTAGGAATACTAAAATTCAAATTATGCTTTGATGCAAGCCCTGAGGTCAGAGTAAAGTCATAACTGTTTCAAGGTCACAGCCGATAATGACGTCATTACCATTTGGAATAGGATTTCATTTTATCGCTATTAAGGGGAGGCTAGACACACTGGAATTTCATTTTAATATTGATACAGAACTATTAGGAACTTTGATTGTTTTTAAAATTTTATAGGCTGAATTGTTCATATCTTATGCTATGTCAATTTAATTGAAAAACGGATGACAATGGATAGTACAGTGTACGCCGGGCCATTTTGTATATGAAATCGCTCTCTAGCTCTGTCCCCTGTACTGAAGTGAGAACCTTGAAACGTGACATACCGACACAGCCTTTGGAGTTCATATGGGTGAACTTTATGGGAGTACTTGAATTGATGCCCAGTGACAGGTCAAAGGTCGTGATGCTATTATCCTTGTCATCCACATCAAACGGATGGGCGCTGGCCTCAATCAACTCCCGAAAATCTCTGTCGAGGGAAGAAAGAGATGGAACATTACCCCTTCGACGGAAAAAGAAAATTACACGGGACCATTTGGAGAATGAGCCTGCATATATGCGGGCTGGAATCTAAGGGAAACAATTGCTATTTGCAAAGTCATTAAAGTCTCCAACAAGTTAAATGCATCCAAAGCCCCTAGGATCAATTACAGAGGAATGGACGTAAAAGAGAGGGGGTGGTTTGAGTAAGTTTCCAAATGCTTCCTAAAAAGCCCTGGAGGGGTGGGGGAATACAATTAAAGGCATAGGCTATTTAAAAAAAGGTTGATTTGACTTTAAGAAAGAATCTGACTTGCAAGCTCCCACTTTTTACATGTGCCTGTGATGTTACAAAAATGAAGCCCAGAAAAAAATCATATCCAAAGATTTTTTAGTGAGCACTTCAAAAAAGGGAAACATATATATGGTGACGGCAAACACCTTAATTTCATCGCATATGCGATATATGTTCTATTAATGACTCGAAGCATTGAAATTATTAAAAAATAGTTTGTGTTGTACTTTTTTCATTCTCGATAATGGTCGTCTTCATGTTTTGGTTATAATAAATGTACTCATATACAAGTTTCATCGTGGTTTGAGAATTTTCTTAAATCACTATTCCCAAAGCTAGCCAATGCCTTTAAGGGGCTGAAGGTGACTTTGTCCTTGAAATGCAAAGCAGTCCCCCCAAAAAAGAAAAAAAAATAGAAGCATATCTTAATACATTTGAGTTAAACCATTGAAATTCTTCTTAAACAAATTATCTTTTTAAAAATTACCGTTTACTATATCAGTGGCCAAACATTTCTGAAGGTTCTAGATTGAACTATAAAATTTATTTTCAAACATTAAACAACGACAGAAATTTTTTGTTAGAATGTTTACCTGAAGGGTGATATTTCCCCACTGTTGTTCATCCACTTCGGAGGACTATTAAAATCTGGTGTGACCTTTGAACTTTCACCTCCGTCTTGACCCACGCTCTCATGACCCATAGGATAGAGGGTACGCACCACTCGTTGACCTTGACCTCGCATCCTCAGAGCATCTGAATAAAAAAAAAATACAGCCATCCATGTTATCGGCTCGAGTTCGTCTTTATTCAGGAATGAATTTCTTGTTATCGCATGACCCCATGGAAGAACTGATATTTTGTCAATATCACTGAAATGGGCTATCCTCCATTTTACATATTTTCTTGATTTTCATGTATTTTATTTCTAATTTTCATAGGTTAATAAAAACAAACAAAGCTTCACAATTTGCTTCACATTTTTTTAAAGACTGCTATGCAAAGTCTTTTGCAAAGCAGAGTATTTACACAGGACTTTTCAAAACATAGTTGAAATCCTTTCTCATATGACTAAAGATGCTAATTGAATTTGGTAAGTATGCAACCCTTTGTACAAACATGTATATGGAATTGATTTTGTTGACAATTTAATGACCAGGCAGGGGTCAATGAAAATATCTTTTTTTTTTCTAATTATTCCCTGTGCGCTATAAGTGAGAACTGAAAAATAAAGGAAATATTTAAATGAACGATAAATCCCAAGCGCAGGGAAGGTGAAGGATTTATCAGTAGAACTGCAAATTGGATCTCAGGAAAACTAGTGTTTCAATGAGTTCTGTGAACACTGGGTGCTATTCTGATAGCCCTTGTTTAGTTAAAGGGGTGCTCCGGGCTTAGAATAACACGATTTAAGCAGATAAAGAAAAATCAGACAAACAAAACCAAAACACTAAAAATTTGATCAAAATCGGATTAGGCATAATAAAGTAATGGCATTCCATTATTCCAGTGAAACAGTTCTAGGCATGTCTTCATGAATATTCAAAGAGCAACTTGATGATGTCATATCCCCTCTTGTTCTTTTGTATCTTATTATATGAAGCAATATTAATACACTGTCCCACTTATGCTTTTCCGTGTTAGTGATCATCAGAATTATCGATTTTGAGATAGGATTTCATGATTTTACAAAGATAAGTTTACATTAATGTACCAGATCTAGATGTATGATAATATTTTGACAATTAACCTTAAAGACTTTCTCATGAAATAATTGCTTGCTGCACCTAGTGTCTTTTACCTTTAAACCTGCATTAACATTGACCACACTTTTATTGAGTGCCAGTTGTTAACCTATTCACCAATTAAAAATCATTTTCATCCTGCGACAAAAAGTTGCACAAAAGTCAATTGAGTCGTGAAATGGGGTCAATATGAAAATTAGAAATATATTAATTTTAAGTAGTTTATTGGTTCACTATTTGATATTTCCATGAATATGGAAGAAGTATTATTAAGCTAGAATTCCACAGAAGTGAGGTTTAAAATTCTACTTTCGATTAGGGTTAAACATAGGTTTAAATTCAGATTACCATCCACTATTTTTAAGAATGGTGTTGGGAATACTGTGTTCGAGAAAACAATCAGGATTACCATTAAATTAAATTTAAATCATTAAATTATGAAAAGAGAAAGACAGAGATGATGTAAAGTGAGTTTTATTTCATTCTTTTTACAAGTCCACGTTTCAAACATGTCACACATTCATTATATATGCTAAATTTTCGTCAAGTCAATCAAGTTTCTGAGGTCTGATTTCTCTGTGTTCGTGTATAAACCGCACCCCCCATTTTCGAGGTTTTCCCCGACGGAAAAAGGTGCGGTTAATACACCGGAAAATACGGTAAACACAGAGGAGATACAGGTGCATCTTGCCTTAAAGGGGGAGTGAACTGTGTGTGGTCTCTCATTGACGGTCTGTTATAAATACATAGTCTTAAAATATACGTTTTCAGATATCTACCAAAACTATAGAGAATAAATTGACCTATAATTGTATTTGTATAGAGAAACTAAAATGTTTTGAGAGGAAAAGTAATTGTTTTGCTACTAGGTAATATAACTATTGCGGTATAAATGTATTGAGTAGTTAATTAGCATGTTATCATTCAAGAAGGGTCTATATTACTAGACTACATTAGCACTATGGGTCAGGAAGCTGGCCAGGTATGAGTGGTTGAGGACTCGAGAAGGCGCAATTGGTTCGTATCTGCTTTAATGCATGAAGAAACACACAAATAGAGAAACGAGACGGGGGTGCAATTTTGAATGAAATTAGAAACGAAAAACAGGACAAGAAGTGCATACCTCTAATAGAATTTGCATTCATGAAGTCACTGTCTGGTGTGTAGATCTTTGAACTACTGCTACTCGGCTTCTGTAAAAGAAAACACAAAAATAAAATTTAGGATTAAAACTTGTGAGCCAAAATGCTCGAATATTACCTTAATAACATTAACATTAAAGGACAAGTCCACCCCAACAAATAGTGGATTTAAATAAAAAGAGAAAAATCCAACAAGCACAACACAGAAAATTTAATCGAAATTGGATGTAGAATAAGAAAGTTATGACATTTTTAAGCCCCCGTGTAATTTTTCCCCCTGGTGACTGGCAACCTTTCCTTGTGCGAGTTAATATTCTCAATCATTTGATTGCTATTAGTTCAAGTCTAATAAACAGAATCTTTTCAGATAACATTTTTATTGTTTTAATGCAAAGTTTGTTATTTGTCAAGACTTGTAGAGATAACAGAGCAGTCATTATAAGTATATTAACAATTGGACCGGCTATGGCAGTCTCGCCTGCATTACGCAGTTCAATATCGCAGCAGAGCTGACTTTGAAAGCGACTATAGAATAATTATTCACAAAAAACACCATTCATATGAGAATAACACTTAACGACATTTGACCTTGATATTGTGACCTACAAGTATGACTTGCGCAAGACGATCAGTGATACCTGATTACCCTTATGTCCAAATTTCATGGCCTCACTCTACTATGCAGGCAAGACAAAAATGGGAAAATTTCTGAGTATTTCATGTATCTCCTGGCAATCTGTCACCTTAACAAACATAATTATTACCAATGTTTATTTCTTAGATATATGTATCAGATCTCTTATTTTTCTTGCCAAATTTGCTTTGGCTGTGACAACTTATTGATTGTATAATTCAGTTTGACTATATGTCTATGTACATGTATTAGGAATTATGTATATACCATGTTTATCTACTGTTTGTCTGAAAAAAAAGTGTAAATGTTTATACAGTGTAATTAAATGCTTTTTGAAAATAAAGAACCCTGTGGAAGGGAAAAAAGGGGATTTTTTTGATTTTTTTTAATTTCATGTATCTCAAGAGGGGTCACCATAATGCATAAAATAAAACATCTTTCAAATTTGAATTACCTGATTTTCATTAGTGTTGGTGTAATGGGGAGTGTGGGAGGATTTACTAGGTGTGTACGGGTTACAAGTCTCAACTTTTCTCTTCATCGTAGAATTCCAATGGTTCTTGATTGCGTTGTCCGTCCTGGGAAGAAATTAATATTGATACAAGAATTATTCAAACATTTCATGCCATTTGCCGTAATGATCTCAAACAAGAAAATTATCCAATGAAATACCCACCGAAGAGTCTGTCTTTATATAAAGAAAAAACAAATTTGGGCAAGTATCTGACTTACATTGAAGGCCGGTTTATGTAACATTTACCTGTATAAATATATCAAAATATAAAATATACAAATTTACCTAAAAACCTATAAATTACACAAGATGCAGAAGTTTAATACACACATTACAATTTTGCACCACTGGATGTATTCATTTACAGACATAAACTATTGCCATAAACTTTGTACACTTTTTATATTGAATACGTGTTTGGTACGGCAAAATTGGAAAATAGCATTGAACATGGACGCACTGAAGCTTTTCAACATGCACACATCAGAGTGAAATAGCATGAATAAACAGAACGCTACAATGAATGAATATGAGGATGACAAAGAAAACAAGAGAGGATGCTGAATAACGAGCTGTGACTGGTTACCACGGTAAACAAAATTAGGCTTAATAAACAGCCGCAAATGAACTCCTTCTGGCAGCCATTCTCAAATACTATTTCATTCTGGCATTTTGATAATTCAAGTGACTTGTAATAAAAAACGTTTTTTATTAAAAAAAACAAATAAAACGTTTTTTATTGTTTTAAAACGTTTTAAATCGTTTTAAAACGTTTTTTTTCCAACGAACGATGTAATTTTCCTGTAAATCAATTAAATTATACACTTAATACAATATGATTTAAGCTCTTGATGTTTTAATTACATTTTTGGAGTATTAAGAGATGACTACAATTTTTGTTACTGAATTTTCAACAGAAAAGTTCATATTTTTCCCAAAATTACTAAATCAAGGAAATTGAATGCCAAAAAATTAAGTTGACATTTTATAGGTTTATTCCTCATACATGTAGTCTCAGGTTTTTTAGTCTTATCAATCTATAGGGGTGAGAAGAAGTTGCACTATGTAAGAAAACAACATAATCTATACACTATAGGCTTTCAAAGCTTAATTTCATTTATTCAATATGCTTTATTTCATTTGTATCAATTATATAAATTTTAAGTAATAATAATGATAATAATAGTCCGCTTTTATGTAGTGCTTAATACATTGGAACGACGTGTCTAAGCGCTTTACAGATATATTATTAACCCAGTCATCGGATTCAATCAGTCATTCCCGCACACAATGTATGCACATCCTCCACTCCCTGGGTAGTATTCCAGTCAGTCGCTAGTGAGGCGCACACAGTACTGGACAAGCTACAATGACTTTCACATCCTACCGGGTACCCACAAGTGCATGAAATATAAGTTTGGGTTTAAATCTATAAATATTAGGCCCTTGAACTGCTTATTTCTTTAATTGAGGAATTTTAATCAAATTGTTTTTTTCAATGTTTGTTTTAACTGTTTTTTTTTTAAATTTCTTATGTACAGTTTTGTGGTTACTTTTGGGTTTTTTTATCGTTTTTTAATGGAAATTATTGGCAATTATTTTCCAATCATTAACAAAAAGTACAAATATTGATACAGATAAAATGTTGGCGAAAAATTTGCATTGGCTTTACTTGTGTAATATCATGGAGCTATCAATGTGTTGATAGCTCCATGGTAATATCATAACCGCATATCCATGCATGTATCCAAAAAATAGTCTTGAACAATATGGCGTGGCCCTGCTGTTCTTATGGATTTATCATAGAAATTTTTAAGGGGGCCATTACAGTCCCCTGGGATTGTTAGGGTTAAAGGTCAAATCCACCCCAGAAAAATGCTGATTTGAATCAGTAGAGAAAATACAAGCATAATGCTGAAAATTTCATCGAAATCGGATGTAATAAGAAAGTTATGACATTTTAAAGTTTCGCTTATTTTTCACAAAACATTTATAACAACTCAGTGATGTGCAAATGAGGGAGTTGATGATGTCCCTCACTCACTATTTCTTTTGTTTTTTTAATTGTTTGAACAATAAAATATTTCAATTTATACAGATTTGATAATAATGACCAACTAATAACTGAACCAAAAAATGTTAAAACAATGGTAGTTCCACTCATGTTCAGGGAGGAAAAAAAATATATTTCACATTACGACAATGAGAAAATAACGACATACAAAATAAATAGTGAGTGATGTCATCAGTCCCCTCATTTGCATACCAACCAGGATGCGCATATAACTGTTTTGCGAAATTAAGCGAAACTTAAAAATGTCATCACTTTATTATTTTACATCCGATTTTGATGAAACTTTCAGCATAATACCTTTTTCTTGGGGTGGACTTGTCCTTTAAGGTTTGCTAGCTGATTATCTTATTCTGAATTAAACTACTTTTCTTCATCTTTACAAAGCGCAAAGTTTCACCTACTTTCGTGTGTACCTCAAGGTTACAATGTCAGTTATACTGTCTATTTGCAAAATATTATTGTGCTTGTGCAACACTTCCATTTCATTCAAGTACTACTATTACATATTTGAGCTTATTTTAAATAGTGTTTCTTTCCCTGTCTAAAAGTGAGCACAACACTCAAATGCTTGTTAAAATGAGAATATATAGATTGATCTACATAATTGAACAGGAGGAAAGGAACATGACAAAGCAATGGAAAAGGGGAGAATAAGGGGGGAAAGAGAGAGGAGAAAAAGAGTGGTTGTAAGAAAGAGATTTAGTTAGAAGAAAATAATATACCACTTAAGAAAAAAAGTATAAAAAATATATTCATGTAAAATCACGTCCATGCATATTTATAACACACAAGTCTATGAGGTGTTTTAAAACACGTTTTTTTTGTAAAAAAAACGGGTGTTTTAAAACGCGTTTTAAAACATGTTTTAAAACACACCGTTTAAAACGTGCCAACCCTGATAGTAAGTGGTACTGTGAGAAGTGCATGTTGAAAAGCTTCAGTTTGTCACAGTTAATAATAATAGCCAATTTTTATAGAGTGCTTTTCCCAGGATGGCTCAAAGCGCGTTACAGCATATTATTACCCTGGTCATTGGATTCATTTCAATCCCGCACGAAAAGTGCACAATTTCCACTCCCTGGGGAGCATTCCTTGCATTCATCGCAGCCTCATTATGGCGCTGGCAAATTCAAACATACAATATCTTTCGCATCCTACCGGGTACCCATTTTAGCACCTGGGTGCAAAGTGTGGATTAACGCCTTGCCAAAGGACGCTAGACCGCGGTGGGATTCGAACACATGACTCTCTGTTTACAAGCGAGAGTCTGAACCACTACACCACGGCTCTTCCACGCTCTTCCACAGTTCAGTGCTTATTTTTTCATGTATTCTCACCTTCCGGGTAGCAGCTTGGCAATCTCTGCCCATCGGTTTCCAAGCTTTTTATGAGCTTCGTAGATTATGCAATCCTCTTCCTTCGTCCACGCCGATTTCTTGATGTCAGGATTCAAATGATTGTGCCATCTAGAAAAAAGAAAATGGATCGTTATGGTATTGGAAAATAGAGATTTATGACATACTATCCAAAGAGAAAGAGAGAGAGGGGGGAGAAAGAGAAAAGGGCAAATGTGATTTGAGAGGGGCTAAGAGAGAAGTTGTCGAGGATTAGATACCAGGGGACCGTTTCATAAAACTTGTTATAATAATGAATTTGCAATAGCAGTTAAAAGCTTCTGAAATCTTTCAATCGGATTGGCTGATAGTGAATCTGTTATAGAAATGGTGAATTTGTTATTATAATAAGTCTTTATGAACGGTGGCCCTGTAGTAATGGAACATAGAAAGGTAACCTTGAATTGACATGTAGATAACAAAAAGTAGAGAAAGAGAGAGCGAGTGAGAGAGGGAGAATGATTTTTTTTTCCTACATGACATCCCATCAAACAAACAGTACTTATCCAATTACAGGTGAAACTGAAAATTTCAAAAATTTGCTATTTATTATTTTGTATTAGTGTACTTCAGTCAAAGAGAGGCACGCCTGAGCCCCTCTAATATTAGTATTGGAATACAGCCCATTTTTGGGGTTAAACAACTTTTTAAAGATCCAAAATTCCTGTATTTATAAGTACTTGCTAACAGGGTTGCATGCTAACCTGAAAATAAATAAATAGTAATGTTTTTTTGCAAGATTAATGGTCTAAAATATGTCATGAAAGCTGACACATGTAGATCTAGTAATACCTTGGATGATAAATGACCACACAGGAATTTTTCCATTTATCTGTGTAACACAGGAAAAGAAATAACATCTTCACTCTGTTCAGATAAATTATGAACAAACACTTTACACCAAACATGACAACAAACTATGGGAAAAAACAAAAAACAGCAATAAAACTTTAAATGAAATAACAAACACAATGCGGGGAGGGGGGGGGGGGGTTCTAAGGCCTATGAGACAAAGCTTAGCGACATTTTTCATATTCCAGCCCAAGGAACATTTCAATTCATCATGAAACAAATAATCAGTGATTTTCACTATGTGTTAGAAGAGACTGGAATCATTCATTGCATCATGGAGCGTTGTGGCTCAGTCTTCTGACTTTGAAACAGAGGGCTGTGGTTTCGAATCCCGGCCATGGCGTAATTTCCTTCAGCAAGAAATTTATCCACACTTTGCTGCACTCAACCCAGGTGAGATGAATTGGTACCCGGTAGGAATTCCTTGAGAGCTTTGGCCGCCTAGGCAGCCCAGCTAAAGCCGGGGTAATAATAATAGCAGGGCCCGATGGGAGAACAGTTTTCAGAACTGAAGTGGCTTCCCTGGGTAAATATACCTATATTAATATTATTTTTATCTGATTGGCTTAGAACAAAAATTTGTCACGTGAAAATCAGACTAGATGCTGCCTTTCTTCCATCCCATGCAGGGAAGAAATTACACAGGAGCTGGGGGGTGATTTAGCCCCAAAAATGATCAAGAGAGATCAGCAAAGGAACCTTGAAAATCTCCATTCATCGCAATGTAATGTTGCAGATTAATACCTCAGTCACATTTGCTGTAAGGCGAGTCGAAAACAGCCGTTTTGTTAAAACCATCGTTTTATCAATTGTTGTAATAGCTACATATACATGTAGGTGGTTTGAATAGGCTGTCCAGGCTGTTTTCAACAAGCCGTACGGCCGCCGTAGGGGAAATGTGACTGAGGTATTAGGCAGAAAGTTGTTAAAGTAGCCCCGGAAAAAAAATTGCGTCATTACCTCTCTCTGCATTGCTTTCCAGTTCGTCCTACAAGGAACTTGCTGATGAGAGACCAACGTTTTGGGCCGTGCTCACGAACCAAATCAACTACTCGCTCATCCTCCTGTGTTAGTTGAAAGCAAAGAATTTGCAATGCAAAACAATAAAAGCATGCATAATAAAATCAAACTAAAAGGTTTATTTCAATTCATGAAATTGAAACAAGAAATCACCATCAATGAGGCTTCCCAGAAGTCACGATGGAGGACAAACAAATACTGTAGAACTGCACAATATAAAAACAATGATTTATGACAGTTTTGATGGATAAATTTTTATTTTTTGTACTTCCTCTAACATGCTTGTGGGGAAGAGTTAAAAGAAAAGAAATTCCACTCCAAAATAAAATTAATTTAAATACTGTATGCAAATTGATTGCAGGCCTGCTTCATACAACTAATGGATGTTTAAGTATGACAATGGGTGATTTCAAGTCCGGTGTTGACCTTTTGGTGTTGGTGTTAGGTCAATTTTTACACGAGTATAACACCAAATATAACATGAAGATGGTCCCGAAAAGTCACTCACTAGTTGTTGAGATGTCAATAATGTGATCTGGATCAGTTTTACAAAATCTGAATAAGTTTTGGAGCTAGGGGAAGCAATCCAAATTCCAACACTAACACCAACACCAAGGCCAACACCGGACTTGAAATCACCCAATTGATCCATCAATTGCAAGGCTTCAAATCAATTATCATTGCAATCGATTTGAAATACGTGTAAGGTTCTGGGGAGCGTTTCATGAAAGGACTTGTCCCATTTTATCCGACAGTTACCATAGTAACAGTACCTCTCAGCCAATCAACATTAGAGAAAGATGTCAGATTTGACAACTTGTCGGATGAAAATGTTGATGAAACACTCCCCAGGTAGTCGCAGCACCCTCTTTGGTCATTCACAACGCTCTGTTTCATTTACATAGATCTATGTATGTGTATGTGATACCAGCTTGGGATCGGTTTGACCAGCCGCAGATCCAGCCATATTAGACATATTAGTTTTGAGAGGCCGACTATTGTGCAAAAACAATATGGCCCCTAAAATGGTGCTGTGTCTTATCCGACTGGATCCGCACTTAGGGGTTTGGCAGTTTTATTACAACCAGAAAACTGTTGCATCTATTAAACTTTTGCAAAGTTTGCATCGTTCAAGTTGAGAAGCACATACATGCACATGCGGAGAGCTAAGATTTGTATATATAATTCAAGATGAAATATTGTTAATACTGAAACTTGAACTTGAAAGGCACTCGATCTTGGATATTTTCTAAAATAAACAATTGCTTCTGATTGGAAATGTGTCTGTTTTTATAACGGTAATTCAACGTCATGAAAGAGAAATGCTGAAAAAGAAGCACAGGATTTAAATTCAAACCATAATAGCAAAGTAAACAACAACAAAAATGAAAGAAATTGATTGAATGTCTGAACAAAATGCTGGCCGGAAGCCAGGGGAAACACTTGTAAAACTGAATAACAGCCAAACACTTAAATCAACAATAACAACCGGAACAAGAAAACTGAGAAAACAACTCTCTAAAACTTGGCAACCCCTCACCTCTCTCTGCACTGCTTGCCTATTCTACCTGGTATATGTTGACTGATAACAGACCACTGTTTGTTGCCTAACTCTAATACTAACCGCCTTATTAACAGATCCTCCTATATCATTGAAAAGGGATACCATTCTTGTTAGGGAGAAGATGGATATAGCAATAGTAACAGAGATCGGTCAACATTTGTTGTCTAACTCTAATACTAACCGCCTTATGAACAGATCCTCCTATATCAATGAAAAGGGATACCATTCTTGTTAGAGAGAAGATGAATATAGTAATGATAACAGACCAGTCAACGTTTGTTGTTTAACTCTAATGATAACTGCCTTATCAACAGATCCTCCTACATGTATATCATTGAAAAGGGATACCATTCTTGTTAGAGAGAAGATGGATATAGCAATGGTAACAGACCAGTCAACGTTTGTTGTTTAACTCTAATACTAACTGCCTTATTAACAGATCCTCCTTCATCATTGAAAATGGATACCAACCATTCTTGTAAAAAAGAAGAGAAGATTATTAACTTACCACAAAACAAACCGTTTATTCCCTACATTTTTAAAAAAGAAATTGAAATGTATTATAGCAGTGTGCAGTGAAATTATCAAGCAAATCTGCATATCATTTCCTCCATAAAACATGACCTAACCTTTGACCTTAATTGACCCTTGACCTTACATACCTCTGTGGTCCAAGGACCTTTCACCAGGTCGGGGTTAAGAACTTTCTGCCAACGATGAAAACACTGGAGTTCCGATCGGTTTGAGAAGAAACTCGCTATCTGCTTCCAGTCCAGAGTACCATGAACCTCGATCGCTTGCTTCAGCAAGTCGTCCTAAACACAGACAGTCCAAAATGATGTTTAAATCAATAATCATCTTTATTTGTAAATGTTTCTTGATGAAAATTTGAAATGGTCTTACCAAATTTTGCCTGTTGAGAAATTCAGTATACATCACATGTAGGTCAATATAATTTCTTGTTGTAATCTGAAAGATTTCTTTAGTTTTTAATCGTATTCCAGGGAATAATATTCCTGGTATCGCATCGCAATTTGCTCCACTTATTCGAAAGACTGCTATGCATAAAGTCTTTTGTATAGCATACTTTTACATCTAGGACTGTACATTATTTAGTTTGAGAGCTTTTTTCTTATGACCAAAAATGTGATTCAAATTTGTAAAGCAAAATTATTCCTTGTATTCAATCATTAATCCTTCTATTTTCATTATCACTGGTGAAATTTTTTTAAAGAAGGAAGTGTGAAATCAAGCATACATGTAAATTAACACATCGATGAGCCCAATATCATGCTAATTTGGTACACGCACACATATTGAACAGTTGAAAATAGAGCGTAGATTGAATTTCATTTTCAAACCATTCAATTCATGAAACCAAGTAGCATACATGTCCTTTGAAAAAATCTAGAATGGGCTACAATTAGACACTTCGAGGATATACTATATCTTCAGTCACAGATATCTGAAAAGTCATGCCTGCACAGGTTTCATTTCTCCATGAACCTGTGGAATTACCATTGTTTGAACATATCGTGGTCCAACCAAGAGGGACCTTATTGTCAAATTTGTGAAAAATGAAATATTGTATAATTCAAACAATAAAAACAAAAGAAATAGTGAGTGACGTCATCAACTCTCTCATTTACACATCACTGAGTTGTGCATATCACTGTTTTGTGACAAATAAAGCGAAACTTTAAAATTTCATAACTTTCTTATTTTACATCCGATTTTGATGAAATTTTCAGTGTTATGCTTGTTTAATTTATCTCTATTTATTCAAATTAACATTTTTCTGGGGTGGACTTGCCCTTTAAAATGTGCCATCAAGAAAATGTAATGAGAAATGAACCACACCTCATCTTTTGTCCATCTTGCTCTGCTAATCTCTTTACGTGAATAGAACGATGATGAAAATGAAGAATCGCTCATATCCTGATCGGTATAATCATCTCCATCGCTGGCACTATCGGTGTCATCATAATCACTGCTCAAAGGAAAAACAAGAATTACAGGAATTATCAAGAAATGCTCATTAATATACCGGTAGTCTTTATTTCTAATGATCCTATTAAACTTGTCCTTACCATGTCTAAGGCAAGGTCCTCCAAGTCTGCGATTCGAATAGGATGGGGGGGGGGTGGGTGTCTGGACACTAACATTTTGAAGCCTTCTTTTTTTGTTTTTGACTTTGGATGAGGGCCTAGATCTAGAGTCTAGGCCTACACAAAAAAATATGAATTCAGTAGAATTGTTGTAGATTCTCTAATCTTCTTCAATTTTGATCTCTAATGTTAAGGTTATAATATTGTTTTAGAATATTTCTTACTAAAAATTGATGAGACTTTGTCTTTGTTTGCTAACTTATCCAATTCCAAACCGATTGTCTGGGCACACAACTGGGTAAATACACAATGACCTGAGGACCACAGACTTAATGTAATGAAAATAGATCTAGATGATAGATCTAGACTTTAAGATATAAAAAGATATTCATTAAAAATTCTGACTCAAATTTTGGAGGAATAATGAATTTTGGGCATTTTATGTGATGGCCTCAAAATGCAGCCTTTTAGTTTCTCATCTCCCAGAATCAAGGTTTAAGTGAATGGGTGCACATACAAAGTCATGGGACACCATGTCCATGTTTGTCCAATCTGAAAATGATTGGACAAGATTTTTTCCAAGAAAATTTCAAATTTTTATAAGATACATGTATTTATCACACTTACTCATAGGATTATGAGGAACATTATCACCTGAAAAATTTTGTGAACTAAATTTAAAATAAATTCATGTAAATGTTGATAGTCGTAAACTCTTATTAGGTGCGCACAGACATGTCATGGCTAGACCAAAAGCTTCAGTCTCTGTAATAATATTTTGGTTGTTTCGCTGAACTCCACTCACCAAAGGCCAATTACAGATAGATCTAGACCAAAAGTTCTAACTCGATTTGTACAGGGACTTAATGGCCATACTTTTAAGTTCGGATCAACCAGGGAAGTGGGAGTCGCACGACAGCCGAATTTCCCCTTTGAAGTTTATTTTTCCCCGTTTTGGTGCATTTCATGCCAAAACGGAATAGACCCTAAATGCCTAATAATCTTTATTTTGGACCATTTTGGCCCAATTCTTTTTATAATATATATTTTTTTAATAAAGACAAAAATCGATGAGCCTCGTCTGGGGAATTTTGCATTGTTAACCCCCAATTTGTGGCTGCATGCACGCCAGCGAGCCGTCTGTGTACGAGGAGAAATGTAAAACTCCTTGAAACAGACGGCTGCCAGCTGTTTAACTTTACATATGCAAAATTGCAATACATAGAAAGCTATTCTTTAAAATATCTGACTCAAAATGGTGGAAAAATAATGAATTTTTGGCATTTCATTTTCATTTGACAGCCTCAAAATCAAACGCATTCTTTTTCATCAAAATCCCCGAATCACCTGCAAAGTGAATGGGGGTGCGCAGACTTGGGCCAGTTGGGGTACCATTTTCATCATGATTTTCAATCTGAAAATTACTTCCCAATCACCAATGGCAATGTTTTTTCCAAGAAAATCATATATTTCTTTCAAATCTTTATGAAATACTTGGTTCACTTAATCATAATAATATAAAGAAAATTATCAGCTGAAAGATTATGTAAAATAAAAAGAAATTCATGTTAAAATAAATCTTAACTCAAACATGTCAAATGTTAGGTCTCTAACTTTGTTAGGTGCGCAGACTTGGCCAAGAAGGCAAGATGATGATGAGATTGAGAACGAGAGAACGGTCTTAAAATACATGAAACATTGATAATTTGCCACTACCGGTACCTTGTAAATCGTCTGGAATTCATGTTTCATACATCTCTCAGGAACTTCCAAGTGATGAAAGAAGTAAAAGATCTATTGCGGGAAAATTGTATTTGTCGTCAAAAGTTGGCTGCATTCCGACGCCTCGATTCCAAACGCTACCCCACTCAAACAATGGCTTTCGCACGCAAAGCCTTTGCAAAATGAATGAATGGATTGCACGTAAACAAAAATGGGCGGCTGGCTAGCTGTAATAATATGCTACGTGCACAAAGACTGTACAAAAGTCAATAGGAACCCCGGAAGCACAGAACGAACGTCGAATTTGCGCGCGGTGAGTAATAGGATTACGTCACTGGCCTTCTCTGCGGTGATTGGCCAAAGGAACTTTTATCGCTAGTTTTAGTTTCAGTCCTTCAATTTTTAGATTGACAAGGACAATTAGTGTGAGGTTAATATAGAGGGATATATACCACAAATTAGTATATATCTCTATGAAGCATAATCACGGAACAGAGTTGTGGTGGAAAAAAATGAATTATTGATCATTTCGTGATGATATCGAGTTTTGGTGACTTACAAAGGCTCTGAACAAGGAGGCCATATTTCTAGCAAATTTTTGCAGCCGTATCGGTCGCCCTCTGCGGTAATCTCGAGATCGATGATATGAAAGAGCTGATCACTGAACTAGAAATACGTATCTCTAGTTCAGTGGAGCTGATTAGTGCATCGTAGAGAATAATAAGCGCTTCAGCCCCCCCCCCCCCCCCGAAAAAAAAAAGGAATACAAGAAAGTAGGATGCGGATCCTCGTATCATGGATCGCCAGAATTAAATGAAATTATTCTTGTTATGTGCTTATCATATATTTTTTCAGGATTGTCGAAATGTTGCCCCCTTTTGTAGTTAGCCTTTAATTAATTTTATTCTGTAATTAACATTATTTATTACCTTGTCTGAGAACATCGGGAAGTACTCCTCAACAGTTTTGCTGATAACATTATGTCATCAGTTTTTCGTTTCGCTTCTTGGGGTTGTTTGCCCCCCCCCCCCCCTTCTCCCCCCCCCCCTCTCTCTCTCTCTCTCTCCCTCTCTCTCTCATTAATTAATGGTGATCAAAATAGTATTTTTTAATTATTTATTTACTCATTCATTTATTTGTATATTTATTTATTTGATTTCATTTCCTTTCCATTGTTATATGAGGAGAAACAAATTGGTTACCTATCAAACCAAGAAAGATGTTAGATTAAAAAAAGCAATTAATCGTTTATCAAATTAGAAAAAAGGTGTTGGGTCAGTCGGTTGAACGTTTAAAGTTGAAAGGAATCCAAGTACATGGCGTATTGATCATGTTCACGTGAGAGTATAACAAAAAGAAAAAAAGAGTAAGTATGTAACAAATGATTTTTAAAAATCAGATAATCAAGATTCATACCCAAAGTAAAATCGATGAAAAGACTTTGTAGATACAAATGAATTTTAAGCTTAAGCAATGAAACGGTAATTAAATAATCATTTTAGTTAAAGAAAAGTAACTGCCAAATAAAAATAATAAATGGATGGATGGATGGATAATATAGAGGTGAGCGCACAGGCATGCGGTACAGCACTGGTGGATGCAGGGGGGGGGGGGGAACCGGCCCGTGCAAAATATTTTCGTAGAAGAAGTGTCCCTTTTTGTGAATACCTTTTTTTTTGCTTGTCAATTTTTTCTCGGGAAAGTGTGCTTCCCCTTCAGTGGAAAATCCTGGATCCGTTCCTTGTGTACAGATAGATGGACAGGGGCGTCCATCAATGCCTCGGAGGTGGCAATGGGGCAAAATTAAAACAAATCGGTAATTTTTTCGGCGCAATTTTGTTTCTTTGATAGTATTTTTACGCCAAGTTTGGTGGTTTTATAATTCTAATGCTTTGAAATGAATTGTAATTTTTCAGGGTAACCAAATTATTGGGGTCGGGGGAGGGGGTCGATATATCCCCCTAAAAATATCTTTGGGGCTGTCATCCCCCCCCCCCCCCGCTCCCGGATTTGAGGTCTCTATAGTTGGCGAGAAGTGTCCCTTTTAGGCACCTCGGCATAATAAAGGAGCTTATGTTTACGGAAAAATGTATATTTCTCCTTTTAAAAATGGAATAAAGTGGAATATTGATATCGTAATAATGACCTACACATTCCGCTACTTTTTGAATCAGTGATATCGAAAAAGGGCATTTTACTTTTTTGTGATCTTCACACGCTAAAAAATGAAATGTATTATTGGACTTATTTTCCATTAGCAGCACAACCAGGTATTCTGGGAGATGTGTAAAAAATTAACCAAAAATTAGAAATTTAACCAAAGTGACCATCATTTTTTTTTTGTAACACTTTTTTTTGCTTTTCAAATTTATCAAGACCAATTTGACCTCCATTTTGTACTAAATTCTTTTTTTTTTCTTTTTGCTTTTCAAATTTACATCAGCACCCCCAGTGAAAAGAACTCGTAATTCTTAGGGCCCTGCCCCATCGCCGATTATACAACTCCCAAGAATCTGATTGGTCCAAATCGGATCACATGATATTCAGCGAATTGCACTATTGCATCCAAAACGCACTTTCCTGCACTCTGACGTCATACCAAAAGTACTATCCTGCACTCTGACGTCAGAGTGCAGGATAGTGCAAGGTCTGGAATTATCTAGAATTATCTAGAATTTAGATAAAATATAGCATTTGGGGCAACTCAGTAACATGGGGGGTTGTATAAAACAAACAATGCACGCATTCTTGTGAAGAGGACCTAAATAATGAACTCTGTGCTCGACTCGCCGAATGGATATACCGCACTCGGTCCTATATGCGGACCTCGGTGCGGTATATCCATTGGCTCTTCTCGCACATCATTCATTATTTGGCCCTGCATGCACGCGCTTACGCGCATTTTTTGTATATTGTACGATATGGAAATTCAAGATGTACAGACTCCATGTTACCCTGTAAAAACTGTGGTGTTAAAAGTGACACTAGTTCATGTAGTTGGTGTTAATAGAGGACCACACCCTGAGGTGTTAAAATGACACCCTATATAGAGATTAAACATAACACCAAAGAAATATAACAACCAAAGGTGTTATATAACACCTATAGGTGTTAAACCAACACTGACAATTTAACACCGGTGTAAAATAACTGATGTGGTCCTCTATGTACACCGGTTAACACCACAGTTTTTGCTGTATACACTTTCAAATATTGTTTTCATTAAACTAATTAATGCCTACTAAAGATCACATACTAAAGGTAAAGGTAAACTTTATTTCCAAATCAATTCAACGTAATCGATAAAAACATGTAATCACAAATCAATAGGATAATATGTTAAAACAGACAGCAGAAAACATAACAAAAGTACAATTTAACGTGATTGGAAAATGGTGTATGAGAAAGCCAAGGTATGGCTTGTATAAAATACACTAAAAAGATGAACCAGTGTCGTGAAACGGGAGGCTTTAGAGGGTTCACCCCCAACTTTTTCAGTAAACTATTTTTGTGTGATTTTCTTGCAAGTTACTCCCTTTCTTCCCTCTTCAAAGTCATGCGAATTAGATACATTAGATATAACTATTAACATGATAATGCGCACTGGTATAACTCAGTGACATCGTTCAGAAGAAACAATATTCATCGACGATGCACGGAAAATTGTAACGTAGGCCTACCATGACATGAAATCTTGCAGAAATACCTTTTTTCAAGCTACATTATCACCCTTTGTAAATCATTAACTATGTTTGATGATAATTAATATCTAAATTGATAATATGTCGACCTATGCTCAGGGGGGCAGCCTCATTGATCAGCAAAAGGAGTGTAACAGCTGCCCCCCTCCGCTCTCCCCAGGGGCGGTACAGGGATGCTTTAGTAACTTATAGGGGGTATAGGGCAGAAATATTGTAAGACGATCAATTGAACATAAGGGATAAATTACAGGACTTCTCTATTGTCGTGGTTTATATGTTACCACACTCGTATTTCTTGAAATTTCATTAGATTTTTTGCTTCGTGCGTGATAAAAGTAAAAATTATCTCATATGTGCATTGGACACGCAGAATTGGACATTACTTTATAGCTCTCAGTGCTCTCTGAGGGCTATAACGGAGTCTTGTAAGCCAAGAAGTCTAGCTAAAGTTAATTCAATTAATCGTGAATCTTTGTGCGTGCGTGCGTGTGTGTGTGTGTGAGAGAGAGAGAGAGATGGTGTGTGTGTGTGTGTATGTGTAGGGGGCGGTTAAGCAAAAAAAGCCCCATCTGTGCGCTATAGTGCATGGAGGAGGAGACAGATGAAACTATAATTGAGTAGACTGCTATGTTGGGCAATCACATTCGCTGATCCATCCTTCCTTTCCGATCGTGAGGCCTATATCACTTCAAGTATCCAATTGATAATAAAATCAGACAATACAAATAATTAGAACAGTAACAATTGAAATAATAACAAAGACTACATGACACGTTCGACATGATGTTAATTAAACTATAGCGATGTATGCTAGATCATGTCTCACCGTCAATACAGATTCCAAAACGATTAGTTATGAGAAATTTCGTTGTAGTTTTGATCAATCATGGCCCGTCTTCACAAAGTGTAGCGATCGATCCGGTCAAACACCACTGTGGAAAGCCAGCCTATCTTAACTACAAGTTTTGAGCAAAACATTTTCTTCATTTTTTCTTGCAAATTCAGTGTGCTTATTTTCCTTTACTAAGGACATGCTGATTTACTGCAGAAAAACACATTATGATATTGATGGATTTTCATATACACTGCAAAAACTCCGGTGTTAATTTAACACCAGCCGGAATCTATTTACAGTATGTCCACATGCACCAGAGAAGTATTGAAACAACAACAGTTTGGAGTCAAACCAATGCTGTTTTAATACTAATTGGTGTTGTATAAACACCTATCTGGTGTTAGACCAAAACCAAACTAGTGTTGTTTCACACTTTTCTGGTGTGGACATCATAGATTCCGGGCTGGTGTTAATTCAACACCGGGGTTTTTGCAGTGTAGCTGAGGGTGATCGGTTCAATCGTAACTCTTTGTAAGACGGGGCACTGGAGTCGGCTTTGCTAGTGTGACTGTATAGATTTAATTTGTGATAAGATGAAGAAAACAAATCCATTTTTAGATGCTACGCAATGCCTCATCAAAGGCACCCGATAAGATATTGATTATGACGTTAAGTTCAAAATTCATCTCATCATAATAAAGAGGCACATTGTACCAGCCAGTGATAGGCGTATATATATATCGACGCTGTATTTCGGGCAGATTATTTATTGAAACGTAGTGTTCATGTTGGTTTCGGACGATCTTCATCTGCAAACGTAAGGATATTAACCAACATATTTCGTGGAAGGATAACAGAAATTGATTGAATTGAATAAAATGGCGGGTAAGTTGTATGCGTGGTCGGCGATCCTAAAAACGGGGGGGGGGGTAGTAGAGTAGCCTATGAGAGAGGGCCGTCTCGTCCCCCTCACCTATAAAATGACAAGAAATCTCAAGAAATTGCTACGCATAGGCCCAGTGGCGTACCTAGGATTTTCCACAGGGGGGGGCAAAACCGTCCGCCAAAAAATTTGACAAGCAAAAAAAAAAAAAAAAAAAAAAAGGTCTTCGATCACAAATCAAGGATTTCGTACCAGAAAAAAAATTGACAAGCAAAAAAAAAAAAAAAAAAAAAAAAAAAAAAAAGGTCTTCAAGCTCGTCAGGGGGGGGGGCAAAAAAGGTTATTCAAGCCCTTCAGGGGGGGCAGAGATACGTTTTTGCATGGGTTGTGACTCGTCAGGGGGGGCAGAGTGCCCCCCTGCCCCCCCCCCCCCCCCGTAGGTACGCTAGTGCATAGGCCTACACTATTATGAGGCAAAAGAGGTGGGGTGCACATGGATTTTTCTTTTTAAGTTTGTGGAGAAGTTTATTCGTGGAGGTGCCGTGGCCGAGTGGTATGAGGCACGGGACACGACACATGAAAGTCCGGGGTTCGATCCCCGGCCACGGCACCTGCATGCTAAAACGCAATTTCTATATGTTCTTTATAGCTTCAACCAACTACTTAATAGGCCTACAAATGCAGGGGTTTGAACATGTTTAATAATATATATCTGACATCATAGCCTATAAAGCAAGGTATTAATCCTTTCATCGTTGTTCCTTATCCTATTTAAATACTACAAGCATTCTTGGTATATAATGTATGCACCCCCACCCCCAAGTATTGAAGAAAATCGATCCCTCCCATTATGGCCCCTAAATCACAGAAAATTCAAAATGGGAAGCTAAAATCATATCCAGAAATTATTGCTATTGGTTCAATGAGGCTGATATTTCATTTCATTTGATTAACAGGAAATTACATGCATCCCAATTAACAAAACTTAGACTCGGATTTGGATGGAAGAAAAGGAAAGGGGAAAAGCAAACAAGTATAGCGCTGAAAATTTCATCGAAATCCACTGTTAAGTAGGGCCTATAAAAAACAACTTGGACAATTTGAATTTTAGCTTATTTTTACCAAAAATAAAGAGTTATGCACGTCGTGAAACAAAGTTCGATTCCTCATTTGATTTACAGGATTATTGTTGCAATCGAAAAAATCGAAATATTTCTTGATTTCATATTATGTATAAAAATGTAATTGAGGGATTATCATCGACTGTCTCATTTGCATATCACAGTGTTGTGTATAATATATAACCGTTCTATGAAAATCAGCGAAAGCTTAAAATGAATTTATTTATTCTACAAAGGGATTTGATGAATAATTTTTCACCGTTACACTTCTTTATCTCAAATCCAATTTTGATGAATATTATGATACCGAAAAATTTGTGTGTAAGTATTAAAACAAATGATTTTGCGGTGATTTTTGTTTATCTGTTTGTTGGGACGAGAAGGCTTCTCCCCCCCCCCCCCCCCCGATACAGAAAAACACCCAACCGGTCGGTAGGTATATAGCTGACGTCAAAGCTCTTTACCCTTATTTGCAGTTCTCCTTGTTTGACCCTAATGCCAATTAATGAAGCTTAATGCTATTACACGGAACTTCATTTCTATTCATTATTCCTCTGTTGTTTATATTTGTGTTGTTTTCTTCATTAATTTTATCCTGAACATAGAAATGAAAAGCGCCCCCTACGACCAAACACCCAGCGCTCCATACGATAGCACTGCCAGCGGGAACAACGCCTATACGTACGGAAACGCTGGGTATTCCACAGGCCCCCCAGCCCCAAGTGGTGGAGGTGTAGCTCCCCCTCCATACCCACATCACACTGTACCGGTGGTGCAAACGGTCACTGTTGGGGTAAGGAAACAGTTCTCCTAAATTATCTCCCCCTCCGTAGTGGCGTACAGATGGGGGGGGGGGGGGGGGCTTAATTGGGGCGCTTGCCCCGTAAAATTTTCACGACCAAGAAAAACAGAGAAAAGTGAAGGAAAGAAAAGACAGAAGGATGAAGTGGATTACTTTTATGTCCAAAGTGGATTATTTTATGTCCAAAGTTCATTATATTATGTCCATATATATCACAAAATTTGACTTTGGTAATAAGAATGTGGACAATTTTGACTCATTACACCCCTGCCCCTGCCCATCCTTCCCGACATCAGAATCATCCCCTTCCATTTTTAATGAATATATATTTATCAAATGTTTCGAGAATGCCAACGTTCAGTAACGCGATCAACAACCAGTAGCGTATCTTTAATAGGCAATAAGTCTCCCGGGGCAAAAAAATTGTGCCCCCGGACGCGATCGAACATCGGTTGTTAGGGGGGGGGGGGAGAAGGGGAGGGGGGGGGGGCAAAGTAATAAAACGGCATCGAATTTTTTTATTGTTTATTTAAATCGGTTTATTGCATCGGGGTATGATCATTACAGCCAAATTGCATGACCGTTTTTAATTCTTTTTTTTAAACGGTTAAAACGCTGAATATTATGATACCATTATCATATGAAATATACAAAGGAATTAAATGCTGAAAAGATCGAAATTTATACGTCAAGATTATCATTTTTCCCCCTTTTCCTAAATTGACAGTGCATTACACATGTCACGTATATACAAGGCTCATCAGGCTCACTCACTAACTCTTTTTTTTTTTTTTTTTTTTTTTTTTGCTGTTTAAAATGGTCTGTATTTTTTTATGATGAAGTAGAAATAAAACTTTAGACCCGGACTTAATTTTTGTTTTCATTTGTGTGTGTATCAATAGGTGCCAATCGCTACGACTATTCACAGACAGGGTGCCCCTCCTTTGCCTGAGAAGTATATAATTCATAACATCCTCGTGCTCCTCTTTTGCTGTCTATTATTCGGTATCATAGGAGTCATTAAGGGTTCGCAGGTAAGACGGTTTATAATATTTACTACTAAGACTCAGGCACACCGATGATATCTATTTTAAACCGATCGATGGTATGATATCAAAAACATCATCCTGTGCCGTGGCCAAGTGTTATAGACATTTGAAAGTCCGGGGTTCGATTCCCGGCCACTGCACCTATATGGCTGTGAGCATTGCGTTTAGCTAATTGACAGTGCTCTTTCATCTTACATTGATTTCAAATAAATGGAAATGCTATATGCATTCTCGGTAACTAGGTGTGCACTTGTTAATATATATATATATATACGTGCGATTGGTGAATCGGCGGTCACACGATCCATTACGGGCATATAATGGTTAGTTTCGGTCATTATCGCTCATTTGGTTTACGTAGCAGACGATGCTAGCCTGCTAGTATATAGTATACTTCCACAAACCCTATTGCAAATCAAAATCAATTCCGGACTCGATATTTGCTTCCTCAAACTGTAGCTAAATTATAAATATCAGTAGGCAAAGTTTTATAGTAGAAGAACGTTTTTACTTTCAACATTAAATGCTTTAATTAAGTTTATTTGGACTGTATTAAATGTTCCAAATGAATAGGGTCTAGGCACAAAAACTATCATACATTAGTCACGTGACGTTGTACGCAGAAAAATGCCATGTTCTGCCTGCTCGATCTCAAAGTTTGGGGGGAAAATAAGATGTAACCATTATACCAGGGGCGGATCCAGCTTTTTATAAAGGGGGGGTTGGGGTGGTATGCGAGGGAGCGTAGCGACCGAGTCCAAGCGAGCGGAGCGAGCGAGGGGGGAGGGTGTGGGAGGGGGGTGTCCCCCCTCCCACAGTAGGGAAAATTTTTGAAAATCTGTGTGTGAAAATGGCGTTACAAGTTTAAAAAAAAAGATAAGATTTTAAAAAATGGTCCCCGGATTTTTTTTTTTTTTGGGGGGGGGGTTGCAACCCCCCCAACCCCCCCTCTAAATCCGCTTCTGTATACCAGTCATAAAGTATTATACATCAAACTGTAGGTAATCTATTTAGCATTGAGATGACAATCAATCTCGACCTCCTTGACCCTTAGGGATATTCCATTGGGAAAACAAAGGTGCCAGGGACTTGAAAATATGGGTGATTTCAGACCGTTTGCCATAGCAAGAGTTGTGAACATGGACACTTTCAAATGAACAGCGAGACGTAAATAGTGCATTAATTGTAATAATATTTACATCAAATTAATGGAATTTGATAAAATTTTCACACTATTATCAATCTGGTGTGAGATTATAAAGATATACCCGGATTTCTGCAATATCACGTCCATGAAAACCACTGTTCTCTGTGTTGAAGCTGTGTGTGTGGACTTTCGGACACTCAAATGCACGCGACTAACCATTATGGCGGTGTCACAAACATAATTTCATACCCGGCCCTCTTTGATGGATATTAATAATCAGCCGGTCAATATAGAATAATTATCTCACACTATATCGGTCAATTATACAGTATAATAATATTTACACAGTGATGCTCGATCTGGATTCGGTATAATTGGCGTGACGCTGCGATGATTATTTTTTTACTAATTAATTTTGATGACAAAGCAAATGCTAATGCTGAAAGATATGAAGAAATTAAATGATGGAAATGGTGATGATAATGGAAATGATGATGATGAAGATGGTGGTGGTGATGATGATGATGATGAAGATGATGATGAGGATGATAATTATGATGATAATGATGACGACGACGATCATCGTCGTCATCATCATCATTATTATCATCATGGTAAAGATGATGATAATTTTTATGATGAGGATGATGATAATGATGATGATCATGATGATAATAAGATGAGGAGGATAATGAAGAGGATATGATGATGGTGACGCCGATGACAGTGGGTATTGCAACAATGGAGGTGATTATGATGACGATTAACACTGATGGTTTTGTTCCTCCTCTTAATCATCATCATCGCCATCATCTCATCCTCCTCCCCCACATACGGTGATAGAAGCCAGGGCCCTGTCTCACAAAGAGTTACGATTGATCAAGTCAATCTAAACTGTATGGAAATCTATCGATCCATACAATATATTTTCTCTACAGTAAATTTCGAACAATCTCCTTAATAAACAAAAAAAGCACACCGTATCTTCAAGAGA
The DNA here is from genome assembly GCF_037042905.1 of Lytechinus pictus. NCBI lineage: Eukaryota > Metazoa > Echinodermata > Echinoidea > Temnopleuroida > Toxopneustidae > Lytechinus > Lytechinus pictus. Next base: position 16,007,624 of record NC_087250.1, on the reverse strand, counting down.
ACGATGAATGTATAAATATATACATCATATCTAAAAAAAAAATGTTTTTTGCCTTTTAGATGTAAACGTTGCCATTGTTGTGGTTGATCGGATCAATCGAAATTCTTTGTAATACGGGCTCCTGCATGCTGTCGGTGTTGTGACAACAGCACCAGTCACAACACCGTACTTGAAACCACCCATGAAGTATATATGATATCTTCACACTGCAAAAACTCCGGTATTGATTTAACACCAGCCCGGAATCTATATATATGTCCACACCAGAGAAGTATTGAAACAACACTAGTTTGGAATCAAACCAATGCTGTTTTAATACTAATTGGTGTTGTATAAACACCTGTCTGGTGTTAGACCAAAACCAAACTTGTGTTGTATCACACTTCTCTGGTGTGGACATATATAGATTCCGGGCTGGTGTTAAATCAACACTGGAGTTTTTGCAGTGCATTTATACTTACATAATGATCAAATCAGAAATAAAATACAACATCGCTCAAAAAAAAAAGTTAATCTTTCTTCGCATTATAGAAGGCCTAAGTGGGCTTGTGCCATCTCTTGGGTTGTCGCGTCTGGTCGAGCAATCGCATAACCAAACCATTCGAGAAAAGGGTACCCTAAATTCTCGAAAGGTCGGTTCTTTTCAATAACTGCGCTGTTAATTTAACACCATGTCCGGAATCTATATACACTGCAAAACCTCCGGTGTTGAATTAACACCAGCCCGGAATCTATATATGTCCACACCAGAGAAGTATTGAAACAACACCAGTTTGGAATCAAACCGATGCTGTTTCAATATTAATTGGTGTTGTACAAACACCTATCTGGTGTTGGACCAAAACGAAACTGTTGTTGTTTAACACTTCTCTGGTGTGGATATATATAGATTCCTGGCTGACGTTAAATCAACACCGGAGTTTTTGCCGTGTATAACCACACCAGAGAAGTGTTGAACAACACCGGTTTGGTTTTGGACTAATGTGGACTAGAATTTGGACTAGTGTTAAAACAGTATCTATTTAATTTCAAACCGGTGTTGTACGTTTCAACACTTTTCTGGTGTGGTGATATATTGATAATTCAGAACTGGTGTTGAATTAACACCGCAGTTTTTGCAGTGTTTAGTCTACCCAGTGATTTGCGAAAATTATAGCAAAATTCTCGAATGGGCAGGTAAAGTGGACCCGACCTTTAGGGCACTTAGAGGGCCCTGTTACAACCGATAATGTCGCAGCGACGCATAATGTCGCATCGGTATTTTATTCAGGAATCGAGTGATATGTTTTCACCCAGTAATTTTTTCAAGCCCTGTCATCTGCTTTTATCGTTGTTCATTACATTTTAGAAAGAAATTATATTTCGTATTGTAACTCGGAATGTACTGTATGAACAATAATTTTAAAGCGATATGTCCTATACCAATTTCCCCGGGGCAGAGGGGAGCACGTGATAAATTAAGAACATGTTGGTACGTAGCGGGATGGGCAGAATTAATGCCCATCCCGGCAGCGAAATTATTTTTCCCACCGAGTTCTGGACCAACATTTGAATATTCATGACTTGCGTCTTCGGATTGAGAGTACGCATGCGCGTGGACTTTGCCTCGACCAGTGCCGATCGTAAGCATTCACGTTGCTCAGAATGAATTAGCATCGTCAAATTACCGGTACCCTTACATAGTTACATATATAGGTCTTATAGGCTTAGATCTATATATATATATATATATCCAATTCTTAAACACTTAATAAACTAGCTGCATTAACTTTACCTCAACTCTGGACCTGTCTAATTAATTCCTAGTACTAATCAGTGTTTGTAGTGCCTTGATGCTCGGCCTTGGCCTTTAGGCGCCTTAATGCCTAGCTACTTGTTCAAAGCCTTGGCCTTGAGGATTTTGAGCCTTGAAATTTTAAGGCTTTTTCCAGGCATTTTGTATTTTGTACTTTCATTTGTTTTAAATAAGTAATTATAAATGTTTCAATTGTTTTTTATATATATATTTAATAACACTAATGGTCAATACTACCAATCACCAGTAACAGTAGCAGCAGCAGTAGTAAGTGTATACTAGCAGTGTCATCAATTGTAATTGTCACCATTGTCAAGAAATTCAAACAAAGAATACATCAGTTATGAAAAATAGCATTATGTATTGGTAATGTGTTGTAATCATATGATGATAATGACAGTAAATAATAATGGTCATGATCAAGATGACAAGAATAATTTTTACATCTGACTGCAATTTTGACAACAATTTTCAAACTTTAAACATAGCTAACTCTAAAGAACAATAACAAGGTTGATTTCTATTCCATTAGGATTTTCCTTGTATTATTTTCTTTGGCCAACAATAATGTTTTAAGTCTTAATGATATTCTGAAAAGATTTGGTAAACTTGAACACAGTCTCCAATTTTGTCATATCCAAATGGGTTATGTCAATGGCATGATGAGCCAGAAACTTTGAGGCCAAGCATGGCATATATAGAGCAAAATTTCTGTCCAAAAAAGAAGAAAGCGATTGAAGCGAGCGAGTGAACAAAACCTGTCCCCCTCTTTCTATAAGAAAAGCTAATTTTGCAATAGATTGTTTAAAAAATAATATCACATTTACTCCATCTTTTCCTTTCCCTTTCCCCCCTTGTCTAAGTTTATTCTTGGTGGTGGGACTTCTTCTTCTCTCTATCTCTCTTCTAAATTTTATAGTTGTTTTGGGTCACATTGACAAAACAAAGGGGAAAAAATGTTTACTTCTTTTTAATCATATATCGTTCAACATTGAATCTCATTTCTCTACAGTTTCAAGGAAATAAACAACATATTTGTTTTTGTGTCAATATGGTTTCAAGAAATAATAATTAAAAAAAATAATTCAATAATTATTAATATTATCAATAAGTATTAATAATTAATGATTAATTAACTGTTTAATAAAAGTGGTTGTAAGCAGAAAAAAATTTGAAAACTGACAAGAGTCCTAAAAGTTACTCATTTTCAGTTTAAGCATTTGAAAATTTTAGCTTGCGCTTTGTGTTCTCTTGCCCCCCCCCCAAAAAAAAAATCCCACATTTCAAATGAAATGTGCCCTTTTTAAAAAAGAAATACCTTCTTTAATAATAAAACATAATACATTTTAGGTTCGAAAATCACAGATTTTGAATCGTGCTTGAATCAATTATTGTTTAGTACAGTACTGCTAATATAATGGTTACAAAAATGTATAGAATGTTGCTTTATGGTTGAAATATCACAAATATTTGGCTCGCTTCCTGCACTCGCATCAATGATTGTACTCGTTCTCTTCCCGTTCACAAAAAATGCTTAGAATGTCCAGTTTTCAGGTTGGAATATTACACATTTTTGAGCTCGCGCTTTGCGCTCGCATTATTTTTTATTGGTGAGTTATGTATCTTATTTAAAATGCAGTAATTAACTGCTTCCTTTACTGGTCAGTATATAAAAAGAATTAGCGAGCGCAAAGTTATTTTTTAGTTAGATACACATCTTTTTCATGATTACAAAACCAGCTCAGAATAAAATAATTTCCATGTCTTATTACACGACATGTCAAGAAGTTTGAGCTGGTGATTCGCGCTGGCAACATCGCGCAAGGAAATTTCAACAATGATTAGCCCCATAATTGACCATAAATCAAGTTTTACAACTTCAGATTTTTTTTTTCAAAACCGCTTGCTCGCTATGCTTTCTCGCTGAGAAGTAAAACCTAAAGCAAAATATCTATCTTATAATTAAAAATCACTTTAGAAAGCCTTTGCTCAACTTAATTTCTATAAAACACACAATTACTTCACGCAGTTCATAATCTCATTTTGAAAATACATGTATCTGTTTGCACAAAAAAACTCATTTTGAAAAATGGGTGCCTTTTTGGCGTTGACCCCCCCCCCCCATAATAATTTTCTGCTGCCCCAGTCCCAGGGAGTGGAGACTGAAACATACGGTACGTTGAGAATGCCAGGATCAGATGACCGTGGTAATAATAATTATTGCAATGTAAATCGCCTATAGAAAAATTATGGATTATGTGTACACAGGTAACTATATCATTACTTTGATATGTCTCTATCATGAAATTATTTTTGTTTTAAACAAAGGTTTTTTTTTTTTCTCGCTCAGTCCCCTCGCTCACATACATTTTACCATGTGTGATGTCTGCCGCCTAAGTATTGTTAGTTCATTGTTCTGTATATCGTAAGTTTGAAATGCCTTGGCCTTGAGGTTTTCAGGCCTTGGCCTTGGGTTTCCATGCCTTTGCCTTGGGTATTACAGCCTTGGCCTTGGGTATTACAGCCTTGGCCTTGGCCTTGGAGGTTTGAGCCTTGACTACAACACTGAATAGCCGACTAATGCCATGGTTAACTTCGAACTGGTTGATTCCGAACTTCACGTTTAATTAGGTTTAGACAAATATTAGCTTATTTGCCATGGTTTAATATGTCTAGTCCGTATACAAAACCAGTCCTAGATCTAAAAAAAAATTATCTTAGTTCTAGTCTAGTCTCTATATCTAGGTTAGACTCTGATCTACGCTGTATCAGCATGGAACCACTATAATTTGACGATGCTAATTCACGTGAATGCGGCACTGGTCGAGGCAAAATCCACGCGCATGCGTACTCTCAATCCGAAGACGCAAGTCATGAATATTCATATGTCGGTCCAGAACTCGGTGGGAAAAATAATTTCGCATCCCGGCATCCCTGGAAAAAAAGTGAAAACCATTCTTTCTTACTGAAGAGTTTTACAAAAATTAATAAAATGTGCACGAAATCATTAAATATCACTTAAGATTCGTTTTTCACATCCCCTCGTCACAGAAAAAAATATGCGTATATATTTCTTTAAAAGGAAATACCGGGTATTACAATGTTTTAGATGCATTGACAACCTATTTTCGTTTCTCTTCTAAATAACGAGAGCCCCCGAGTAGTGGCGGCACCATGATTTTAAAACTGGTGAGTGGCAGAGGAATAGGGATAGAGGGGGAATACAATTTATTTTGCATGTTTCACAAAATGGAATGTGAAGCGCGAGCTTAGTGACTAGGGCGCTGGATCCAACTTCTTGGTCCCTGCTGGAGTCCAGGGGCAGAGCACACATGACATAGTACGTGTTTCTAATACAGTATATAAAGCAGGATTTCGCCAAAAGGGGGTGGGGCGCAGAATGTTTTCATTCATGTTTCCCCGATCGGCCGCTAAAAGTAATTTTTTGCCGTTGGTTTATAGAGGGAACAGTCCCAACTAAAGACTGAAGTTTTAAGTACACTTAATTAGCTTTATTCTTACAAACAATTAGGCTATTTCACATTGCCTAAATAGATGAGAGCGCGAAGCGCGAGCTCAACTTTTTGGATATTTGATGCATTATAGACCAAAGCAATGAACATTCTGAGCAGTATTTGGCAGTATAAGATATACGAGCGAGAATCGCGCGCTAAAATTTTAATATATTGCTGGCACATTCCTAGTAACAATACAAGCTATAATCTCTTTATTAAAATGTCATGAACAACAATGAAATGTAATTAAATTTGGATTTAATTTTCAGTCAGATGACTTTACTCTCTTGTAAAATAAGTTAAATTGCATGTACAGCGATATGCACAGATGATTGGTGGTATGCGTATACTTGCGTTTCACGAGTCCACACATTAAAAATTTTCAAAGTCCACCCCCTTCTCCTGCATGACAATGAATTTGATACTGACCCCTTCCCCTGCATCCGCACCTGCCCCACCACCAGACCTTGCACAAATTAATCAGTGAAAAAATATTTTATGTCGTATATTTCACTCGAGTCCTGAAGCGAATACCGCTGCGACATTTTTCGTTAAGACTTGCGACGTTATGCGTTAGTAGAAAAGCTACGACATTATGAGTTTACTGCGACATTATGCGTTGGATGCTCTTGGCATAATGTCGCAATCTGCGATATTATGTGTTGGTGTGACATTATGCGTTACTGCGACATTATCGGTTGTAACAGGCCCGACCCGACGCGATAACCCGATATGACATGGTACAGGACGCCTAAATATAAGTGGACGTTTGACATTCTCTGTTTATACTCTTTATGTACGCTGCATGGTCGTAATTTTCTTGAATTATTTGTAATTACATCTTGATTATGGTGTTGAATTTTCAACAAATACTTAATTATATTACAAAATAATTCTCTCTTGCTCCTCTTCTCTCCTACTCAGGTTGATTCTCTGTATATCCAAGGCCATTATGAAGCGGCTCAGGTTGCCTCTCTCTCTGCCAGGCGATGGTATCTCTGGGGTCTCTGGTTCGGAATTATTGTGTACGCTGTCTTTCTGGTTACTTTCTTGATCATTATCTTAATTTAGCGGCTTAAGAAAAGACAGCGAGTATTTACAGTCGCCCATATCCCAACTGTAAAGAACACAATGTCCCACAGAACACTGCAAATACACCGGTGTTGATTTTAACACCAGTCCATATCTATATCGGTTTACACCAGAGAAGCGTTGAAAAACACCAGTTAAGAATCAAACCGATATTGGTTTAACACTATGCCAGATTGGTGTTAGCCTGACGCGAAACCGGTTTTTGTTTCAACACCTCTCCGATGTGGACTGATCGATGTAGATACCTGGCTGGTGTTAAATTAACACCAGCGTTTTTGCAGTGTATGTACCATAGTGTAGTGTGTCCATAGTGTGGAACACAATGTGAAGTCATCTTCACACTGTCATATATTTTAGCATTTTAACAGTGTAAAAAATAAATTTATATATATATAGTCCACTATGTGAACACACTGTGATCACACCGTGCGACACTGTGTTTTTTTCCAGCAGGGTATACTCTGAAGTCGGGTTCAAACTTTAAAACAAACATCGAGACTTGTTAAGGGTCTTATACAAGACACTGAGAATTAAATAGACAATAAGGAAGCTTATATATACGACATCGACCGCCCTTTCACACGGTAAAAAAAAATCGTAATTTGAATGATGATTCCAGTGGAAAATAAGGCCAATGACGAATATTTAGCACGTGTGAAACCAAATTTGAACATGATTAGAATCACGAACGCTAATCACAGTCACGATTACAATAGCAATCATCATTACAATGGTGATTCAAAATTCACGTGTGGAAAGGCCCCGAGACTTCAATACAAGACACCGAGACAACGATTCACCGAAACTTAATGAGAAGACACTGAGAATTAGATTAAAATATTTAGAACCGGGGCCCACTTTTTTTCCAAACCGTGTACCAAAGATTAAAAATTAATCTGATGTGATTTTTCATGGTCAGCCCCCGACACTTTTACACAACCCTTCCCCCCCCCCCATTTTCTAAGACGGTTCTGTGGCCCCGCATTGTATTCGAGTTAACCACACTCTTTCGGTATAGCGATTAAGATAGACGTGTGTAATGATACTATATGCTTGTAAATACTTCATTGCCAATATTTGTCGTTTGCACAGAGAGATTGTAAAATTGATTGACCAAACATCAAAGCCTTGTTTTTCATAATAATATATTTTGTTAATAGGAAAGGATATATCAGTCGTGTATTTGTGGTTTTTTATTCAGTTGATCATAGCTTGAATACTTAACCTTACTCTTAAAGGACATGTCCACCCAACAAAAAGTTGGTTTGAATAAAAAGAGAAAAATCCAACAAGCATAACACTGAAAATTTCATCAAAATCGGATGTAAAATAAGAAAGTTATGACATTTTAAAGTTTCACTTAATTTCACAAAACAGTTATATGCACATCGTGGCCAGTATGCAAATGAGAGACTGATGACGTCATCCACTCACTATTCCTTTTGTATTTTATTATTTGATATATGAAATATTATAATTTTCTCCTCATTGTCAAGTGAAACAATGATTAATTCCTCCCTGAACATGTGGAATTAGCATTGTTTAATACTCTATGGTTTAGTCAAGTGGGTCCTTATTGTCAAATTTGTAAAAAATCAAATATTGTATAATTCAAACAATAAAAAACAAAAGAAATAGTGAGTGATGGACATCATCACTGAGTTGTGCATATCACTGTTTTGTGAAAAATAGCGAAACTTTAAAATACCATAACTTTCTCATTTTACATCCGATTTCGATGAAATTTTCAGTGTTATGCTAGTTTGATTTTTCTCTATTTATTCAAATCAACATTTTTTTGGGGTGGACTTGTCCTTTAATGATTATAAAAGTATCCACTCTGTTGAGAGAGAAAATCTATATTTCATATTGAATGACATGTATATATAAAAGACATTTAGATAGTGGTTTCCAGATTATGATTAAGATGAGCTTTTCTTTGTTTGATCTGTAATGCTAATGGAAAGTCACACCAAAAGAAAGCGATTCCAAATCGACCGATAGTATGTCCCCGAGTATGTCATTGATCATGTTGGTAGTAACTCAATCGCTGGTCAGTCTGGATCACTAGCGTACCTACGGGGGGGGGGGGGGGGGGCAGGGGGGGCACTCTGCCCCCCCTGACGAGTCACAACCCATGCAAAAACGTATCTTTGCCCCCCCCCCCCCCTGACGAGCTTGAAGACCTTTTTTTTTTTTTTTATTTATTTTTTTTTTTTTTGCTTGTCAAATTTTTGGGCGGACGGTTTTGCCCCCCCCTGTGGAAAATCCTAGGTACGCCACTGGTCTGGATTCAGTTTCGCTTGTATGATCGTAGCATGATATAACTGTCACATTAAAGGGAAGCTCCAGGATGAAGATATTTTGTATCTCAATAGATAGAGTAGAATTCTAAGAGCAAAATGCTGAAAATTTCATCAAAATCGGGTTACATACAACGAAGTTATTGAATGTTAAAGATTTGCATTATTCCGGTGAAACAGTTCTAGGCATGTCTTCATGAGTATACATTAGTTGGACAGATGAGTGTGTGTGTGTGTGTGTGATTTTTGTCAGACGTGTATCAATCAGATATGATTACTTACGTCTGGGACCGACATTTAACGTCCCCAACCAAAAGACGTGACCAGGGATCGAACCTCTGCATCAATTTGTAACTTCCCCACAGCTTGGATTACAGGCTCACGCCACAACGCCCAGATGATGTCATATACCCGCTTGTTCTTTTGTATTTTATTATATGAAATAAGGTTAATTCAAATATTTTCTACCAAGAACTAAAATAATCGGATTGTCAACTGATTAAGTGCATTAGTTATTTATTGCTGCAACTTATTTCATCATAACGGAGACACATCATATTAACATGTATGAAAAAATGAAACAATTATGATTTCATGTAACAACAGAAGAAAAAGGAAAGTGTGGATATGATATCATTAGCCTACCTAATGAATATTTATGACGACGCGCATATAACTGTTTTCATAAAATATTGCTTTACTTTAAAATTCAATCACTTCATTATTGTTATCCAATTTTGATTAAATTTTATGCATTTTGCTCTGTGAATTTTTGCTTTATTCAATATTTAGATATAAATATCTTCAGCACAAAGCATCCCTTTAAAGCCAGCCGCACACTACACGATCCGTCTACGCTGCGATTTGAAGAAACTGTATTTTGGATTAAATATGAAATTTCCAAAGAGTAAATTTAGACAACAATTCTGCTTTTCTGTACGCCTTGTGGTTGGAGTGACGTCCAATCAACTCGCAGGCGACGACGATATCATAACGGTTTTGAATTTATTCGCTTTTATTCCGTCAGGAAAGCTAAATTAAAAAAAAAAACTGGAAATTTAGATTTTAGTCGTCAAAACAATATTTTGAACTTTGGTCAAGATTTTATGGGTTTAAACATTCATACCAGTCTCACAATTTATCCGATAATCGATTCGCAACGGATCCTATATAAATAATAGTGTACATCGTCGATTCCAGAAAGATTTGAACGATGTCACTGTCACCATGGGCGGAAATCCCAGGGGGGACAGGGGGGACGTGTCCCCCTACCAAAAATAGTATGGGAGACACAATATCAAATGTCCCCCTACTATTTTTGGTCTTTTATGATGGAGAAAAATGCATCATTCACATTCGAAATAATACATGTATTTTGGACTAAAAGACCTGTCAGATGATTTTTCAATATGGAGCTTAAATATCAAGTTTGGAAGTCAATATACATTACACATTTCACCTCGGAAATCGAACTTTCATTTAATATTTTGTGTGATTTACAAACTGATATTTAAAAAGTGCTCTGTAAAAGTGACAGCTTCATGGTCTGAATATTGACATTATCTGCTCGCACTGAGTGCTCGCAAATTTCGATTTATTAAGTACCTATTATTTTTGTGTATTCCATTTAGTTTGAAAAAAATCAAGTCTGATTGTCAAAACGTATCAGATAGCGCTGGCTACTCGCTCGCATTTTAATTGGCGATTTATGTATGTCTCAATATTGATTTTCATGACAGTTTATCAAAGATTTTGGCTCGCGATTTGCGCTCGCATTAATGATTAAAAATATTTTGACTGATGTATTCTATTCAGAATTACAAAATTGCTTGAAATGTCCAGTTTTCAGGCCATAATATCATCAGATTTCTCGCCCTCATTATGCATTAATAAATAAGATATTGATAATTTAACGATTAAATTGTCCCTTTTGTTTCATCTCGCGCTTAGCAAGAGGAATAGGAAGATATAGTCATCATTTTCATATGACATGTCCCAAGGATGTCCCGGTCCTATGTCAAAACTCAAATGACAATGAAAAATATCAGCTCTCAAGTGCGATCCATATCCACCTCACAATTTTCCTACAAAGTGCTTGAAATATATAGCTGAAATGGACTCTTTTTCAGATTTTTCATGATAAAAGAGGTGTAGAATGCCTAGATTCTAGGTCTAAATCTGAAACACGCGCATGTTTATTCAGATATTCAACTTGTTCTCTATTTAAATCGTTATCCAGTTTCAGATCACAATATCAAAAATTTTCTGCTCGCGCTTTGTGCTCGCATTATTAATGTAGAAAGATCCCCTATTACTCATCCTTTTCATGATTTACAAAATATGAATAGAGTGTCCCGTTTTTAGGTCTAAATCTCGAATTTTTCTACTCGCGCTTCGCTTGCATCAATTGGTTAGTTATATAGCTACCCTGTTCACGATTACGAAAATTGATTAAAATTTTCGATTCTTTTTGTAGAAATGTCAACAATTTTCAGCTCGCGATTCGCGCTAGCATTATTTGATTGTTGAAATATGTAACGTCTTCATGGCTAAGTGCAAGCAGTCCTTAACAAGTACCTTTTCGATCAGTTCAAATAAAAAAAAAACGTTTCATGGCAGCACTTTGCACTCGCATTAATGTAAGGACCGGGTATAAGGAAGGCCCCCAATTACTCATCATTTTCATGATTTACAAAACATGAATAGAGTGTCTCGTTCTTAGGTCTAAATCTCAAAATTTTCCGCTAGCGCTTCGCATCAATTGTTTAGTTATATACCTATTATATGTTTCAGTTACAAAAAGTGCTTAGAATTTCCATTCTTTAGGCAAAAATTTCAAAAAAAATTTAAGCTCGCGCTTCGCGCTCGCATTATTTGATTGTTGAAATATGTAACGTATTCATGGCTAACCTTTTCCATCAGTTAACATCTGCTCGCACTTCGCATTTGAAGTAATTATTTAGTTGCATATACATCTTTTTCAGGATAACAAACATTGCCCAGAATGTTCAAATTTTAGGGAAAAATACATAAAATCCCCCCCCCAAAAAAAAAAAAAAAAAATTCTCGCGCTTCGCGCTCGCATTACATAGATAAGGATTATGATATTATATATTTATGTTGAATTATAAGAATAAAGCTTAAAAGTGGCCATGAGGACTACTCCTTCAATGAAACAAACAACAATCACCTTCGAGAGGCCGATGGGGGATAACATATGGCTAAAAAAAAATCACCCCCCCCCATTGGCGAAGGCTGGATCCGCCCATGTTGTCCCCCCTACCTTTCGGGACAGATTTCCGCCCATGACTGTCACCAACGTTCGGGAAGCTGGTTTCGTTGATCTGACTGAATCATTTTATTCCTTATTTATCATTAATGATATTACTGTAAATGATTCATGCACAAAAATATTGATAATTAACTTTACAATACTGAATTTCCAAATGAATTTGGGACTTTGATCACACTCATTTCGCCTTTGTTATAAGCATATGGATTGTCACGATTAAAAAACAATCAATACTCACGACAATGGAATCTGCAAGTAGTGCTTGGTGGACGAATGTTACACTCTACACTTTAATATTTGCCCAATATTTGAACCCCTTCTCGTGAGCTCTTTCTATTATTCTAATAACCTAAGTTGGATATTTTTTCATATAGTTGTTGGCAGATTTACTCAGCATCCGATAAGATATGATAAATGTATTCAATGAATGAATAAAGATAAAACTAATCGAGACAGCTAGAGGAAGAGATGGGAGAGAGCAAGAGAGAGGGTGGGGAGGAGGGGGAGAGAGAATGTGATTGATGAGGAGGGGGGGGGGGGGAGAGAATGTGATTGATGAGGAGGGGGGGAGAATGTGATTGATGAGGGGGGGGGGAGAGAGAGTGTGATTGATGAGGAGGGGGGGGGGGGAGAGAATGTGATTGATGAGGAGGAGGGGGGAGAGAGAATGTGATTGATGAGGAGGGGGGGGGGGGAGAATGTGATTGATGAGGAGGGGGGGGGGGAGAGAATGTGATTGATGAGGGGGGGGGGAGATAATGTGATTGATGAGGATGGGGAGGGGGAGAGAAAATGTGATTGATGAGGAGGGGGGGGGGGGGAGAGAGAATGTGATTGATGAGGAGGGGGGAGAGAGAATGTGATTGATGAGGGGGGGGAAGAGAATGTGATTGATGAGGAGGGGGGGGGGAGAAAATGTGATTGATGAGGAGGGGGGGGGAGAGAATGTGATTGATGAGGAGGGGGAGAGAGAATGTGATTGATGAGGAGGGGGGGGAGAGAATGTGATTGATGAGGAGGGGGGGGGGAGAATGTGATTGATGAGGATCGAGGGAGAGATAATGTGATTGATGAGGAGGGGGGAGAGAGAATAGGATTGATGAGGAGGGGGGGAGAGAGAATGTGATTGATGAGGATGGGGAGAGAGAATGTGATTGATGAGGAGGGGGGGGGGGAGAGAATGTGACTGATGAGGAGGGGGGGAGAGAGAATGTGATTGATGAGGAGGGGGGAGAGAGAATAGGATTGATGAGGAGGGGGGGAGAGAGAATGTGATTGATGAGGATGGGGAGAGAGAATGTGATTGATGAGGAGGGGGGGGGGAGAGAATGTGATTGATGAGGAGGGGGGGGGGGAGAATGTGATTGATGAGGAGGGGGGGGGGGAGAGAATGTGATTGATGAGGAGGGGGGGGGGAGAGAGAATGTGATTGATGAGGAGGGGGGGGGGAGAGAATGTGATTGATGAGGAGGGGGAGAGAGAATGTGATTGATGAGGGGGGGGGAGAGAGAATGTGATTGATGAGGAGGGGAGAGAGAATGTGATTGATGAGGAGGGGGGGAGAGAATGTGATTGATGAGGGGGGGGGGAAGAGAATGTGATTGATGAGGAGGGGGGGGAGAGAATGTGATTGATGAGGAGGGGGGGGGAGAGAATGTGATTGATGAGGAGGGGGAGAGAGAGAATGTGATTGATGAGGAGGGGGGGGGAGAATGTGATTGATGAGGAGGGGGGGAGAATGTGATTGATGAGGAGGGGGAGAGAATGTGATTGATGAGGAGGGGGAGAGAGAATGTGATTGATGAGGAGGGGGAGAGAGAATGTGATTGATGAGGAGAGAGAGAATGTGATTGATGAGGAGGGGGAGAGAGAATATGATTGATGAGGAGAGGGAGAGAGAATGTGATTGATGAGGAGGGGGGGAGAGAGAATGTGATTGATGAGGAGGGGGAGAGAGAATGTGATTGATGAGGAGGGGGGGAGAGAGAATGTGATTGATGAGGAGGGGAGAGAGAATGTGATTGATGAGGAGGGGGGGGAGAGAATGTGATTGATGAGGGGGGGGGGAGAGAATGTGATTGATGAGGAGGGGAGAGAGAATGTGATTGATGAGGAGAGGGAGAGAGAATGTGATTGATGAGGGAGGGGGAGAGAGAATGTGATTGATGAGGAGGGGGAGAGAGAATGTGATTGATGAGGAGGGGGGGGAGAGAGAATGTGATTGATGAGGGAGGGGGAGAGAGAATGTGATTGATGAGGGGGGGGGAGAATGTGATTGATGAGGAGGGGGAGAGAGAATGTGATTGATGAGGAGGGGGAGAGAGAATGTGATTGATGAGGAGGGGGAGAGAGAATGTGATTGATGAGGAGGGGAGAGAGAATGTGATTGATGAGGAGGGGGGGGGGGGAGAATGTGATTGATGAGGAGGGGGGAGAGAATGTGATTGATGAGGAGGGGGAGAGAGAATGTGATTGATGAGGAGGGGGAGAGAGAATGTGATTGATGAGGAGGGGGAGAGAGAATGTGATTGATGAGGAGGGGAGAGAGAATGTGATTGATGAGGAGGGGGGGGGGGGAGAATGTGATTGATGAGGAGGGGGGAGAGAATGTGATTGATGAGGAGGGGAGAGAGAATGTGATTGATGAGGAGGGGGAGAGAGAATGTGATTGATGAGGAGGGGGAGAGAGAATGTGATTGATGAGGAGGGGAGAGAGAATGTGATTGATGAGGAGGGGGAGAGAGAATGTGATTGATGAGGAGGGGAGAGAGAATGTGATTGATGAGGAGGGGGGGGGGGAGAATGTGATTGATGAGGAGGGGGGAGAGAATGTGATTGATGAGGAGGGGGAGAGAGAATGTGATTGATGAGGAGGGGGAGAGAGAATGTGATTGATGAGGAGGGGGAGAGAGAATGTGATTGATGAGGAGGGGGAGAGAGAATGTGATTGATGAGGAGAGAGAGAATGTGATTGATGAGGAGGGGGAGAGAGAATGTGATTGATGAGGAGAGGGAGAGAGAATGTGATTGATGAGGAGAGGGAGAGAGAATGTGACTGATGAGGAGGGGGGGAGAGAGAATGTGATTGATGAGGAGGGGAGAGAGAATGTGATTGATGAGGAGAGGGAGAGAGAATGTGATTGATGAGGAGGGGAGAGAGAATGTGATTGATGAGGGGGGGAGAGAGAATGTGATTGATGAGGAGGGGGAGAGAGAATGTGATTGATGAGGAGGGGGAGAGAGAATGTGATTGATGAGGGGGGGGGCGGGGGAGAGAATATGATTGATGAGGAGGGGGAGAGAGAATGTGATTGATGAGGGAGGGAGAGAGAGAATGTGATTGATGAGGGAGGGGGAGAGAGAATGTGATTGATGAGGGGGGGGGGCGGGGGAGAGAATATGATTGATGAGGAGGGGGAGAGAGAATGTGATTGATGAGGAGGGGGAGAGAGAATGTGATTGATGAGGGAGGGGGAGAGAGAATGTGATTGATGAGGGAGGGAGAGAGAGAATGTGATTGATGAGGGAGGGGGAGAGAGAATGTGATTGATGAGGGGGGGGCGGGGGAGAGAATATGATTGATGAGGAGGGGGAGAGAGAATGTGATTGATGAGGGAGGGAGAGAGAGAATGTGATTGATGAGGGAGGGGGAGAGAGAATGTGATTGATGAGGGGGGGGCGGGGGAGAGAATATGATTGATGAGGAGGGGGAGAGAGAATGTGATTGATGAGGAGGGGGAGAGAGAATGTGATTGATGAGGAGGGGGAGAGAGAATGTGATTGATGAGGGAGGGGGAGAGAGAATGTGATTGATGAGGAGGGGGGGGGGGAGAGAATGTGATTGATGAGGGGGGGGGGAGAGAGAATGTGATTGATGAGGAGGGGGAGAGAGAATGTGATTGATGAGGAGGGGGAGAGAGAATGTGATTGATGAGGGAGGGGGAGAGAGAATGTGATTGATGAGGAGGGGAGAGAGAATGTGATTGATGAGGGGGGGGGAGAGAGAATGTGATTGATGAGGAGGGGAGAGAGAATGTGATTGATGAGGAGGGGGGGGGAGAGAATGTGATTGATGAGGAGGGGGGGGGGAGAGAATGTGATTGATGAGGAGGGGTTGGGGGAGAATGTGATTGATGAGGATCGAGGGAGAGAGAATGTGATTGATGAGGAGGGGAGGGGAGAATGTGATTGATGAGGAGGGGGGGGGGGAGAGAATGTGATTGATGAGGAGAGAGAATGTGATTGATGAGGAGGGGGAGAGAGAATGTGATTGATGAGGAGAGGGAGAGAGAATGTGATTGATGAGGAGAGAGAATGTGATTGATGAGGAGAGGGAGAGAGAATGTGATTGATGAGGAAGGGAGAGAGAATGTGATTGATGAGGAGGGGGGGGGGGAGAGAATGTGATTGATGAGGAGAGAGAATGTGATTGATGAGAAGGGGAGGGGAGAATGTGATTGATGAGGAGAGAGAAAATGTGATTGATGAGGAGGGGGGAGAGAGAATGTGATTGATGAGGAGAGGGAGAGAGAATGTGATTGATGAGGAGAGGGAGAGAGAGAATGTGATTGATGAGGAGGGGGCGGGGGGAGAGAATATGATTGATGAGGAGGGGGGGGGGGAGAATGTGATTGATGAGGAGGGGCGGGCTGAAGGAGAAAGGGTTGGGGAAGGGGAGGGAGTGAACATTTAATTTCTATTAAATAGCCTCGGGATAGGAGAAAGATTTAGTGATAGAGAATGACAGAGCACTTGAACAAGTGAAAAAAAGAAGGAAAGTGATTTCATTGATACTCTCAATATACCCCCCCCCTCTCTGTTTTATTTTTCTATCTCCCTCTAACCCCTTCTCTCTCTTTCTTTTAATCTAAGCTTATTATACTCATCTCTAAAGTTTACACTATCATGGTTATCTGACCAATTCTTAATTTCATATACTTTCCAACACCTGCGCCCCACTTATATGGCGTATAGGTACGGGTTAGGGTCACTGTCCCCCTTATGAATAAAAATCCACGATCAAGAACGTTAAAGGGGAAAGGGAAAATTATAGGAAAATAAAAGGCAAGGAATATGGGGTTAATAATATTATTATTACTTATTATTTGTCCTGCGCTTTTCCCATTAGGCCCAAAGCGCTTACAATGAATTAATTAAATGTAATATTTTAAAAACTACAAAGTACGAAAGAGATGAGTTTTTAACGACTTTTTGAAAATTGCTAATGTTGGAGACTGTCTAATTATTAGTGGCAGGTCGTTCCAGGATTTTTGAAGCCGACACCGTAAAAGTTCTGTCACCAGCTTATGTACGAGTTAATGAATACGTGAGGCGAAGGTGATCACTGGCCGACCTAAGTGCTCTAGTTGGTGTATACAGATTCAAGCAGTTACTTAAATACTGTGGAGCCTGTTTATTCAGTGTTTTGTAGACAATCAAGAGTAATTTGAACGTAATTCTCTGTTTAAAAGGAAGCCAGTGAAAAGAATTAAAGAGTGGTTAGGAAGGATGATCTCGGGAAACCTGTAAAATTAATCATGCTGCCCAATTTTGTAGTCGTTGAATACGGATTAATTGATTAGAGGGAATTGTAGAAAGGAGCCCATGACATTTTTATCATAATTTGGTAAATGGACCTTTCACATTATCGCTGTCGCTATCTCGGTTTTCTTGGTCACGACTCACTAAGAACTTCTCCATCCGTTATTCTGTGCATGCCTGTCCTTAATTTTTCTGGCCCATTATACGTTATGACTCCCCATCAATATTTCCTTCTGTTCATAACTCCCTCTCGGTTTTGTTACTGAAAAAAATGCTGATTGAATTAACCTGTACTGCCTCGTTTGCAATCTCAACAAATGAGTCCAAAGTGTACTTATTCTAAACAATAAAAACATTATAGAAATGGTCTTGTGATAAAAGAAATAAATAATATTGAAAACTAAGTAAATAATCATAAAGATACATAATCTCACTTAACAAACATACATAGTCACATTTCGAGTTTGTGCTTGTAAGTCACACAACATCATACAAAAGTGCATTGAACTTCAGAAACAAAATAACCAACAATATAAAAGATCAATTATTCCCTTCCCAACAGCCGTTTTTATTTTATTTTCTTTTGTGTGCGAATATAAGTCTGATTCTCCATACCTTCGCATGATTTTAATCAACCATGCATTTTTCATCGAGTTAAAATTTACGAAAAGGCTACTATGACAACAGAAAGCACATTAAGAAATCTACTTGTACAACTTAAAAAAAAAAACATGACAGGCCTACGTGAAATATATTACGTCCCACAAAAAATGAAACTGAGATTTAGTGATGATTTATCATAACTTAATCATAAATACAATCGACAATGACCTACCAAATTAAAGCTTAGGGTCTCCTCTTTCATCTGAAATTACTTAGATTATTCTTCATTCACGCATGAGTGAGCAAAAACAATTTGAAGAAAGGATACCAAAAACTAATTTGGCTGGGGGTATCTGAATTTCAAAAAGAAAATCACATGCCTAAAAAGTTCATTATCTGCTCTTTTATTTGATAACTTAATCACAGAAAATGGTCAAGAAGTAAAAAAGTTCTGTTTCCTCGAAACAATGCTTGTATATCCATAATTTTATTAAATAAACATTTTTTCACCGGTTCCCCACAGAAGCTACGATATCGCACGGTTAACAAAAGAATTAATGCATGGTTGATCGTCAACAAAACGGAGTGTCGTGTGAGTGTGAACGCTAGCCTGTAAAACCTCTTCATTTTAAACGAAATTATTGAAATTCAAGCCTTATTTCATATAACCAGAACCTTGTTATTTATTGCCATTCTCTGTAATTGAGGTATCAAATTAAAGAGCAGATATTGAACATTTTGAAAACGTGGATTTCTTTTTGAAACCCAGATACAAGTGACTTCGTTATCCCGTCTTCAAATTGTTTTTGCTCATTCGTGCGTGAATGAGAAATAAATTAAGTAATTTCAGATGAAAGAGGAGACTCTAAGCTTTACAATTATGGTAGGTCATTTAAACGAGAACTTTAAAAAAAAACTGTTAAAGGGCTACTGATTTATATATGTAATAAAACTCACACACACTCTGATACACCCACACCCACACAAAGAACACAGGAGCCATAGTTATCTTACACAAACTACATGCTTATCAATACAGGATAATTTGATCATACACTTTCATTAAAACCACAATAACTGCTAAATGGCTACTAAATTTATACAAAATATGTACTAAAACACTATCTCTCACTCTCACACACACACCCTGACACCCCACACACACACAAAGAACATAGAAGTCTAATAACCATACACAAACTACATGCTTCTCAATTCTGGTTTATCTGATCATACACTTTCATACAACCACAGTTAAAATGGCTACAAAATTCATAAAAAACAAATCCTCCACACACTGCCACACCCACACACACAAACACAAAGAACATAAAAGTCATAATAACTGTACACAAACCACATGCTTCTCAATACAGCTTTATTTAATCATACACTTTCATTTAAGCACACTAACTGTACTGAAACTACTCAAAAAGAAACTTCATTTGCTGCACTGTACAAGAATTGCAACTGCTTTTAAATGAGATGTATTTGCAAAGCTAAACTGATCCCATTTGTCAATAAAAGCACAAATTATTCAACTCTATAGGAGCCACATAATTCGCATACAGGTTACAAATCAATTATACAATTTATCATAAATATCAATTGTGTCTTGTTATGTTAACAAGTAATCATACCTGATATGGTACATTTTATTAATTCAGTTTTAGCCAGATTGTGTGCAAGTATATAAAGTACAGAGTGAGCACTTATAATAATAAATCATGATGTAAAATTATTATTGTTATTATTGTAGATTATTTAGTTCAAGTGAATCTAGAGTTAGTTTTTGTTTTACTAACTCAGCTCAGATTTCATCAAAGTTTATACTATACACTAAACGTATTGGGCATTCATTTATTAATATAATTATCTAGTTATTTATTCATCTATCTAATGTATATTTTTTACTCATTTATAAATTTACTAATTAATTCATTCATTTATTTACTCATTCATTCAATTCTTAATGTATTCATTAAATCAATTAATCCATTAAGTAATTAAGTAAATAACCTTATTCTAAATCCAGAATTGAAACAACTCAAATAAACAATGACATTAAAAAAAGAACAAAATATGTATAAAGAGAAGCAAAATTTTGAAAGTTTCTAAACAGATATGATGAGTCTGTTAATTCAACTTTGTCATGATATCCAAAGTTTGAAAAAAAATAGTAGTAATCAACCTACCATCTAATAATTGTAATATTCCTTTATCTGCCTTTGCTGGGTTTTGATTTAGGGTAGATTTGATAAGTTCTGATTTTCTAAAATTCCCATTTTCAAACATTACTGTTGCTGCACATGCAAAAAAATAAGAATTCAAGCTCACAACAAAATGAGTTGAGCGTGTGTACTGTGCGATATCATCACAATAAAGACACATGTAATGGCTTATACGTGGGTGATACTGATCAATGGGTAATACTAACCCATGATATACCTATTGGCATGGTGACGTTACTGGGCATGAGTCATGAGAGATGGCGTTAGAGGACAGTCCCACTATTAACTGGTTCCGAACTGAAGTGAGTTAACTCTCACCAGAGCAGGCGGTCGCTTCATCCATGCTCGTTTCAAAGGTACTCAATGCTTGGCGTATGTCCAAATTTCTGACTAAACTCTGCCTTGGATAAAGTACCATCTTGGAGAATTTTCCATACAAGTACCGGTATCTAGACAAAGAAAAGAAGTTTGTCGAAGTGAAAACTAATGACAATCTTGAGACCATAACGTGACAGTACTCCCTACCTAGTCCTAAATCAGACTCCGGACACTCCTCTCAGAGTGATACCAGGGATCAAGCCCTTTGGAGTGAACTATACATCTTCAGGTATTACATCATAACTTCTTCAGGAGTGAATTAGGAATCCATTTATAGACATTTCCACTCCAAAAAGAAGTTCAAACCCAATCAGGCACCAACCCCTTTGGAGTGAACTGGGGATCTATTTAGACATTTCCACTCCGAAAAAGCTGAATGTTCTCTCAAAAGACACAATTCTGATTCTGAAAGGAGTGAAATTGTCTCATTAAAGTGTGATTACGGACCAGGGTCCCGTAACACAAAGGTTAGTGATTAATCGTACGCTTGATTATCACAATTAATTGTACACTGAAGTCAATGCAATCAATCATAGAAAAATGTTGTCAAATCATTGCTAAGCTTTGTGTTACGGTCCCCCCGAGTAGCTTCTTTGCATAAAATATTACCACAATAACAATCAGGTAAACATGCATATGTTTCATAAAGCTGTTTGTATTTGTTTTGTATTGTTTGTAATTTGATTACTTTGAAATTAATCAGATCATGATTTATTTAACCCTAAAAGAGCCGGGTTATTTGGACCGCCCCCCCCTGAGATCTCCGCCTTCGATTGCGCGAGCGCCGTGAAAATTTGCACAATGGTAGTGTGCGATAAAATCTACAAGGCTGTATGGTTAGTTTTTTTTTTAATAATAAGATTTTTCATATAATGAATTAACTATGATAATTTATGCATGAAATGAAACATTTGCTCTAATCAACTATCATACGGCCCCAAAACTGCTAATTTTTTATTCACAGACTCTTTGTAGAATCCGATCAAATGTACTATTTAAAAAAATTGGTATCACAATTTTTTTCTCATGTATTTTGTTTTTTTAAATTTCTTAATGTATTTCTTTGTTTTTTTTGTTTTTTCGATGGAACTTGTTGCAGACTTAATTCTGATCATAAACAAGACAAAATTAATTAAGGTTAATCAGTAAAAGTAGAAATAATGATACATTTAGGAATTTTTGCTAAATACACAATTTGCATGGGATTCGTATATGAATTCAAGTTTTTGAGCAGTTTTGGGTCTGACATGCACTTACATAATGTTGCGTAATTTCGCAACCGCATACCCGGGCATTGCAAATTTGGTCTCAAAAGTTGTGCGAGATTTGAAAGGAAAAAGTCAGTGAGCGGCGCGATTTAAAACATTTCGCGCGGCAGATTTATCTTGAAAAATGTAGAGGGGCAGCGGAATCTGCCCCCCGACCTTATGGTACAGATTATTGAATGGTCATGGTTTCATTATGAGAAAAATAATCATAAAAATAAGAATAATATGCAAAATTTATTTAGTGCTTAACCCCATTTTCACTGGGATATTTCAGACCAGGGTATAAGGATCTTCAGATCTCGACCACTGATTGCACGATCGCCACAAAAATTTGCACGCCTGTAAAGCCGGAAGTAAACTACAACACTGAATAGTAAAATTTCCAAAAAATAAATTGTTCATATTTTGTTATCAAATTAATTATGCAAATAAGCATTTGAAATTTGCCCAAAAAATGTTTGTGTGTGAATGTTTTGCCTTTAACTCATTTTATATCTTGTAGAATGCTAATTTTTGTGAGAGTATCAATTTTTTTCATTTCTAATAAATATCTACAAAAAAATTGCCAAAATATAATCAATTTCTTATGTACATGTATTTATTTTTTTTCTTATGTATTTCTTTGTTTTTTCGAACCTTTTTTAAATTTGTTTTTTCCAATGAAATTTGTTGGGGACCCTTTGGCGATCATAAGTAACATAAACGAAATCCATTTAAACCAACAAAAGTAAAAATAATCATACATTTATGATATTTGGTTGAAAGAACAAAATTTGCATTGACTTTGTACACAGAATCACGTTTTTGTGCAATTTTGGGTCTGACATGCAAAATATTGCGAAATTTCTGAACCATGAACCCGGGTGTCGGATATTTGTTCTAAAAAGATGTGCAAGACTTGAAAGTAAAAATTCAGCGAGCGGCGCGGTTAAAAAAACAACATTTGTTAAGGGGGATCGAATTGACCCCCCTCCGTTAGATAAGGGTTAATTTGATGTCTCTAAGAATAGTTAAACAAATAAAAATGATTCACATCACTAACTTATAAAACAAATAATACACATCATTTTGATTGGGCATTTGAGTAATTACACACACTTGTTACCATAGAAACGTGTGTATAATTCTTACTATTACCCTCCATGATGTGTGTTACTTTTAATATACCTTTCAACTCCATCTTTGGTGGTGTACTTGAGGGATTCCCGGCCAACGAGTAAAAAGTCACCAGGGATACTTCGTTGTCCAATTTTGGGGCACTTACAACCTTCATTGACATACAACTGCCTCATCCCGTTCAAAGGAATGTTTTCGTCTCCTTCGTTTATGAAAACAAATAAAACAACAAGCTTGAACATCAACAGAATGGACAGTTTATTGACCACAAATGACCTTTGACCTTGATTGTGACCTGACTTTCAAAGTTATTACGACAATTCAAGATGAAACAAGTTTGAACCTCAATAAACTGGTCAGAGTTTATTGACCCCCTTAGCACTGGCCTTTTTAATAATATACACCTTTTTCTTTTACATAACTATCAACAAAACCAAGAATATATTTCCCAATAATTTCAATTGTTCCTGTTCAGCTACTGGTACTTAGTATTAACAGAATCATTGTTGTATGAAAATACTGAGTAGTGAAGGGATATTGTATTATCATTCAAGTGGACCTATATTACACGCCTATACACTGCTCATAATGTCTGAAATGAAGCAAAATCTACGCAATTGCATGGGTAAATTTTGCTAAATCGATATATGTTATTATATATGATAACCTTTATTTAGATATTTATTTATTTATATATTCATTCATTCATTTATTTTTTTATTTTTTTTATTTATATATATATTTATTCATTTCTATATTTATTTATTTATTCATTTCTATATTTATTTATTTATATATTTATATATCTATTTATTTATTTATTCATTTATTCATTTTTCATTTATTTATTTATTCGTTTATATATTTATTTATTTATTCATTTATTTGAATATATTTAGTCAGGTACATAAGATCAGTAAAATGCTGTTTTTCATAAATGATCTGATGTAAACAGAATCAGGATTACAACAAAAATCATCAATATCATACATGTAAATAAAATCAAATTCTGAGTTATTATAGAGGCAAAGTGTAGTAACATAAATAAACAAATATTTTTACATAAATGATAACATGAAAATGACTTAAGTGTTACGAGAACAAAAAATATAGATACAAATTGCAAATCGTATAATTTATTCACTGGTAAAAACCACTGAAATGAAAGTGAGGAAATAATTACGGGCACTATAGGAAATGGAAACTTGGGTGAAACACTAACTATAAAGTAATAATTTGTGTAAAACCATAGAAACAGAGTATATACAGATAAACAAAGTAAATAAAGTAAGATAAATAGCAAAAATTATGTTCAAATCCGACATATATATAAACTATGGTAATTATTGAATGTAATCATACTTTTTTATTCTAATTCATATAATAATAATAACGGTTATTTATATGCGCTATACACAAAAAGTATCACATCGCTTACAATTGTCAGAGGTAAAATATAAATATAAATCTTAAGTAACAAAAAAGTATAGAATAATGCTAATGATTGGTGTAACAGCATTCACAATAATTGTACTTTAGACAAATCTTGCTACCAGAATTTATTTCTTGTTATTTGTTGTTTTATTGAATTTCTACAGTGCACGTTTGTATTCTTAAACCTTTCCTCTGTATGATTTTTTTTTAAAGAAAATTTGTTGGGAACATTATTTGGTCATAAATAGTTAAAAAAGTTTCATAGCGATTTTGGGTCTGACATGCACCTAAATACCGATGCTTACTTTCGTAACAGCGTACAAGGATGTCGCAAAATCTCAAAAGTTAACTCAAGACTTTTAAAAGAAAGGTCATAAACTAAGTGGTGCAATCCTGAAACATTTCAGATTCATCATAAAAATGTTAATGGGGGGGGGGGGGGCTATTTCAATACCCCGTGGTAGTACATCTAGGGCTAAATAATTTGAAACTTACCCCTTTTTATTTGTTTTTTGACGGTGAAGTTGTACACCCTGAATCCGCCTATTACTTGTTCTTGCTCAATGTGGATCTTGAGTGCTGTGTACAATAAAACACAATGTTAGATTAGCATGAATGTTGAAGACAAATACCAATGGGTTAAATTTAGTTGTTTAATGATCTGTTATAATTTTCATTAAAAAACAATGAAAAACAAAAGATGAAAAAACAAAGAAATACATAAGAAATTCTAAAAACAAAGAAATACATGAGGAAAAAAATTGGCTTTCACAATTTTTCTTTGTGGAAACCTTTAAATTAGATTACAAAGATGACATCTGGACAAAAAAGAAAATGTGAAGTGAAATTGGGGGTTGAATATGCAAATAATGTTTTTCACGAATAATCTTGCATATTTCATTCATAATAAATAAAACAGATTTTTTATACTGGCTTGCAGTATGGTAGTGTGACGACCTTAATTCGCATGTAACCTAATTTTGCGCATGGTCGAATATCTCAATATCTAATTAATATCTTGAAAAACTGATATTACCAACAGAAAGAACGACTTAAAATTATTCAATATGGTAATTTTGTTGAAGGTAAGGTCTCTATTATTTTGTAAAAAAATTCGCAAAACATCAGCAAATTTTGTTACCTTTGGCGTCCGCTCCGATTAAATCTGATCTTCTCGACAAGCATCAAGAAATCGCTAGTCTGCGCAAGCAGAGGTCTCCAAATAAGTAAAATGTGGCACCAATCGAATTTATGGTATTTTAACCTCCATCTGATATAATTATCTTACCTTTGTCTACTTAATATCTTTTCTAAAGCCTTGCAAAACGATTGTGCACAAAATAAGATCACACTTTTTCAGCCGAGCGCGCACTAGTCGATCGTCATGGAATTTTGAGATCACAATGCCAGTGAAGCCCTTGACCTACTTTATAATTCCGTCAAGCAAATTTGACTTTGGGATCTTGCCTTCCATTTGGTATTTATGATTTTGATTAATTTTGTGTGAGGTTTGATAAATTTTTGATTGAAAATCAACTTCATGATAATTTTTTAAATGTGCGCAATTTATGGTCACCCCATCATATATGTGGTAAAGAATGTGCGTGCCAAATTTCGGCGCAATCGCGCGAACGGCAGCTGAGATAAGAAGGGGGGCCATGATGGCCCCCTTCAGTTCTCGATGCATCTAAAATACATGTAGCCCAGTCTTTTTAGGGTTAATGCCTTAAAATGCTTATGCGCTGTTATAACGGCGATGACAAGACATCTGCTCCTGCGACTTTTGCTCCGGAGGGCATAGGGTTAGAGTTAGGATTGCAATAGAATTTTTGCTTCAGCAGAATGTAAATATCAGGATTAGGGTTTATTTAGTTTTCAAGGTTGGGTTCTATGGCTTAAAGATCAAGTCCACCCCTGAAAAAATGTTGATTTGAATAAATAGAGAATAATCAAAGCAGCATAACGCCGAAAATTTCATCACAATCGGATGTAAAATAAGAAAGTTATGATATTTTTTAAAGTTTCGCTTATTTTTCACAAAACAATAATATGCACATTTCAGTGACATGCAAATGAGACAGTCGATGATGTCCTTCACTCACTATTTCTCTTGTTTTTTATTGTTTTAATTATACAATATTTCATTTAATGATAAATTTGACAATAAAGACCAACTTGACTGAACCATATAGTATCAAACAATGCTAATTCCACATGTTCAGGGAGTAATTTATTGTTGTTTCACTACTTGACAATAAGAAAATTGGAATATGCCATATTTCATAAAATAAAATACAAAAGAAATAGTGAGTGGATGACATCATTAGTCCCCTAATATGCATACCGACTAGGATGTGCATATAACTGTCTTGTGAAATTAAGTACAACTTTAAAATGTCATAACTATCTTATTTTACATCCGATTTTGATGAAATTTTCAGTGTTATGCTTGCTGGATTTTTCTCTTTTTATTTGAATCAATGTTTTGTTGGGGTGGGTTTGTCCTTTAACGTGTAGATTTTCCATCAGAGCAATTGTCGCCGGAGCAAATTTCATGGAACCAATTACAGCTGCCAAGCTAAAGCCGGAGTAATAGAGAGTAATATAGACATTAGCCCGTATTCTGAAGTCGGGTTTAACTTAAACTCAGGTTTAAAGTTTTGGTTTAAGTATGGATAGCCAATTGTAACATAAATCACTAATGGTACGTAGATATATCATATTTCAGCTCATTTGGCTCTCAAATCATTCATAATTGTCTAGGAAGTATAAAAAGATTATTTTCTTCACCATCGATGAATCAGCAAAGAGCACAGTAAACATAAGAAATACACAACTTAATAAAATTTTGACACTTTTGGCTTCCCATAATTTTAGCAGGGAGTTTACCCATGGTCTGAGTTAAGCCTTCTTCAGAAAACTTCAGAATACGGGCAATTGTAATCATAATGTGATATGTGGTATACAAGAACTGTTTATTATGATTATTATTATCATTTACCATAACTGCTGTGGCTTTGACAGGCAGTTGCCTCCAATTCACTAGCAGAATATAAACGAGGGCACCGATCAGTAGGGTTGCAGAACTCTGTAACAGAATTGAAATAGGCATCAATCAATTTCATGCAGAAAAAATATGACATTGATGGATTTTCATACATCTAAGGTTGATCAGATTAATCATAATTTGTTGTAAGACAGGCATTTTTACATCTTAAAGACAATGGCTAACATTGACTTGATTTTAAAAGTCTGGGCCCCGTCTTACAAAGATTGATCCGAACTGCCACAACTATGGATGGCTAGCAAAGTCAACATCTAAAATACAAATTTGTTCAAAATATTGTCCAGATATGTTTATTCATTCAGCAAGAGGTTTATCCACACTGAGCTGCACTCGACCAAGGTGAGGTGAATGGGTCCCGGCAGGATTAATTCCTTGAATGCTTGAGTGCCTAGGCAGCCCAGCTAAAGCAGGGGTAATAATAGCAGGGCCCACTGGGAAAACAGTTTTCGGAACAGAATTGGCTACCCTTGGTAAATATACCGCTATTATTATTATTATTCATACATTCTTTGTTTTCTTGAAAATTCAGTGTGCTTCCCTTTGTTTACAAAGGACGTGTGCAAATTTCATGCAGAAAAAAATATGACAAAGATGGATTTCCATACATTTGATTTCCATACATATTATCCCGTAGGGTTGCAGAATTTTGTAACAGAATAAACAGAAACAAATTAATCTTTTTACACAAATAAAATGTACATCGCCCGATCGGTCAATAAGATGAGACTGATTTTATTCAGACATGGTTAAAAAGCCCAAGCGGAGAGAAAGAGTGGTGAGGGGCATGGAGGGGAGGGGGAAAAGACGGAAGGGACAGAGAGAGGGAGGGAGGGGGAGGGAGAGGAAGATGGAGGGGAGGGGAAGAGAGGAAGGGGGAGAGAGGGGGCAAGGAGAGGGAGAGGGGGAGGGAGGGAGGGGAGGGAGGGTAGGAAGGAAGAAAGAGGGAGAGGAAGATGGGGGAGGGGGTGGGGCAGAGAGGGAGAGAGGGAAGGGAGGGGAGTGAGGGAGAGAGGAAGGAAAGAGAGAGAGTGAGGGAGGGTAGAGAGGAGGATGGAGAGGAGGGGGGTTGGGAGAGGGAGGGAGAAGGGAGAGAAGGAGTGAGCGAGGAAGAGAGGGAGAAGAAGATGGAGGGGAGGGGGGTGGGTGGAGGAGGGGGTAAGGAGCCAGAGGGGATATAGGAGGTGACTGGATACTTACTAAGTGAACCACCAGAGCAGATACATTCATTTTCAGAGCACAGTGTGTTCAAAAGGGAACTACCTGTGCCAGGCTTGTAGAAAATAGTACAGGACAGGTCTGTATTGCAAACAAGACAATAAAACATCTAGAAATATGAAGGGACAGCATTAAGCTGCCAAAACAAAATGATATCCATTTTAAACATTTCAAACAAAGCTTAAAACAAAGTTCCAATTAAACAAGTAACTTGAACTTTAAAAATGCATTTGTGCATCACAGAAAACAAAAAAAGGAAACCCTTTTTCAGAGATGAATGTAGCAATCACTAAGCAGGTTTTGATGGGAAATCTAACATTAAGAGTGACTTCTCTTTATTGATTTTAGACCAAACGAATTGTTCATTCAGTCAGACTACAGAAAATATATACTGAGGCATGTCAAAAACAATGTGCATAGAAACTGAAGCAGAATCCACGCAAGTACTTGGTTGAATGTAAAATAAATTCAGTGAGAGTTATACATGTACATCCCTTTCAAAATTAAGTTGTGCTTTAAAAACGCTCGATTTAAATTGCAAATTTCAATTTGGGCGACTATCAAGGGTTTGGGGGTGATAGGTCAAATGTAAAAGGTACTGACCGGGATCGTAGTAGTCATACACATGAACAGCGGCCGCTTGTACATTCCCGACAACCACTTCAGTTTCAGCATAAAATGTGAAGCATAGGTCACTTGTCTTTGGAATCTAGGTTACAGAAAAACAAATAACAAATAATTATAATGATAATAACAAATATCATCATCATAATCTAAACAAAAATATTGATAACTAATAAGAACAATTCATAATACTAATGATAATAATAATAAGAATAACAGTTATAATAATAAACACAAACAAAAAACATAACAGTAATAATAATATGAATATGGACACATATTTAAATACATGTACATCATCAGTACAAGTACGAGTAGATTTTAAAGGATTACACAAAGCTTTTTTTCTCCTAAAGCCCATTAAACATAACACACACACACTAGTCCACCCTCACATATATTAGTGTTATACTTAAATGAATGAACCAACATAAACTAACTTCACGCCAGGGTCTTCAACCTGTTTGAAAATGAATGATTTTGCTGTAATACATGTGTCCCACAGACTCTAGCCCGCATATATGCAGACTCAAGCTCCAACAGCTTAAGGACGTTCCACAGTTAAAGTGAAATCCATGTCATTTTCACCAAACTTTGCTCATAGATACTTTAGAACCTTAATATTCGAAATATGCAAAAATTAACATAGGTCCATGTGCTTGATTTTTTGCTATAGAGCTTCAAATTTCACCAAAATTGATATTCTTAAGAATTGCGCATTCAAACGAATTTGGCATTTTTAGACCGCCCAAGATTACTACAATGAGTTTAAACCTCTATTACTCAGTCAAAATACATGAACAAGTCATCAAATTTCGCAAGAGAGTTAATAATTGTATCATTAGAATGGAGAATCTATTTATAGTGCTATTTGTTTGCAATTTTAAGTTTAACAGCACTGCCAGTTCTTAAAAATGGCGTAAAAGATAACAAAATCCCAATCTAAAAAATGTGAAATTTCAGTAACAAACTACAAACGTACAATATATGCTGCACTTTATTCAAAATCCATGTCATTTTCACCAAAATTTGCAGAGTTGTAGAGGAAGGTATACCTAAGAGGTACAAACATTAAAAAATAGGGGTTCATGTGCTTGTTTTTAAACCATCAGCATTTTTATTAGAGCAAATGTGCTTTTTAAAACACCAAAAATGCGGCGAATGCTTTGTATCTATGTGAAGAAAAATCAAAACCACTCTACCATTTATTCAAACTCGGGGTAATATTCGTGATTCTTGGCAGCACTGCAGAGTAAAGTATTTTGAGATTGTAGAGAATTTTTTTTGAATGGTCCATTGAATAATTCGATTTTTTAGTTTCATGAAATAACGCATAGGATCTGCAGTTAAAGTGCAGAAGATGAGAAAAATCAGCTCAAACCTGCAGCTAATTAATCACCTGTTCATTCATTGTGACGTCAGCGCGCAGAGTGTAAACAATGCGCAGATCATAATGCGCACAAACATAACTGTGGAACGTCCTTAATGTATAGATGTACCTCATATGGCACTTGTATCAGATGTTCTGCAGATCTAAAATAATAATAATAATAACTATCTGGGGCCCGTAGCACAACCTGAGCTATCAACACAGAACATTTTTTTACAGTTGATTCCATTGACTACAATGTACAATTAATTGCAAAATTCAAGTTTACAATTAATCCCCTAACCATTTTGTTACTGGAGCCTGTAGCGCTAAGAAACAACAAATTGAAAATGAAATTGAAAAAAAAAATGAAAATCCATATTTCATTGTCCGAAATGAAATGTGAAATAAAAATACATCCAATATTGTTTGTGCCCAATTGATTGTGAACCTGGCAGACACTGTGCAGTGTCGGATCCAGGTAGCGCTATCCCTTGAATCATTGAACACCAAAAAGGGTAGCAGCAACTCTCATCCTTTAATCTCTTTTTGTCTGACGCAGCCGGGCTTTGAACTGCCAACCTGTCTGTTGTGAGAGGGACGCTCTACCAGCAGAGCCAATACACTGGTTGCTGTGTAGGTTTTTGAAAATACTACTCCCTGTTCTCAAAGCAATCGATGATCATGCTCCTCAGTACAATGTTGATCTGGGTCCCATAACACAAAAGTTAGCAATTAATCGTACACTCGATTTTCACGATTGATTATACATTGTAGTCAGTGGAATCAATCGTAGAAAACTATTTTACAATCTTTGCAAAGCTTTGTGTTACGGGCCCCTGGTCGACAAATACATTCCTATCAGATTCCTACATTCATCTAAATCTGGTTCCACAAAGGCATGGGAGCATGAGATTTTGCATATCCTGGCTAAGTTCCCTGGAATGACATTCCCTGGTTATGGAAGAAGTGCACTTCCATTGACATAATTATACATCACCTGGAGTATAGTCCACACCATGCTTCCAATCCACGTTCAACATTGATTTACCATCGTACAGTGTATCTACTGTCTCCCACTCACTTTCCTCATTTTTTTTTCATTGCACCTTGGCCACTCCAAAGAGTGAATTTGGCGCATCATTAAACCAAACCTACTATTATTTTTATTATCATCATCACTATTACTGTACCTCATCTAAATAGAAGATGACAGACCGTTGGCCAGCTTCATATGAAGAAATCGAGTCACTGCCATTAATCAACTACAAAAAAAAAAGAAAAACAGTAATTTTGTTAAAAGATAAAAGTTTGTTAGATCCTACATATTTTAAGGTTGGAAGCCCCCCCCCCTCTTGCCTTTGACAATTTACCCAATAATTCCTAAGTGTAAAGTGATTTCACCACAACATTTCTTGACCTTTTTTCTTTCAAGTTTCTTGTAACTTTTAAGACCGAATCAGAGAGGCCCGGGCGCAGGGTTCCAAAGTTACACATTCTTTTGTGTAGGCTCAAAAACTGCAATGGATATTCTGTATTTCGAGGAGTGAAGTACTTGTTTCGCTTCTTGGCAATGAATATAATGAGTAGCATATACATGTAGAGCCAGAAACAAGGCCACATCAACCCTTATCTGATGGGGGGGGGGGGTCAATTTGACCCCCCCTCGACAAATTTCATTGTTTCACTGCCGCGCGAAATTTTTTGAACATTTTTTCCAACCCTCGGGTACGCGATTTCGAAATTACACAACATTCTGTAAGTGCATGTCAGACCTAAAATTGCTAAAAAAAACGTGATTCAGTGTACGAAGTCAATGCAAATTGTGTTTTTCAACCAAAAATCATAAATGTATGATTATTTTTTACTTCTGTTGGTGTAAATGGATTTATTTTATGATATTTATGATCGCAAAAGGGTCCCCGACAAAGTTCATTAGAAAAACAATAAAAAACAAAGGTTTAAAAAACTAAGAAATGCATAAGAACTTTAAAAAGAACAATAAAATACATAGAAAATAATTATATTTTTGGCAAATTTTTGTCTATACATATGTATGTGTTAGAAATGTAGAAATCGATACTCTCACCAAAATTAGCATTCTACTAGCTATATAAAGTGAGT
The DNA here is from genome assembly GCF_037042905.1 of Lytechinus pictus. Taxonomy (NCBI): domain Eukaryota; kingdom Metazoa; phylum Echinodermata; class Echinoidea; order Temnopleuroida; family Toxopneustidae; genus Lytechinus; species Lytechinus pictus. The sequence goes on along the minus strand of NC_087250.1, from coordinate 15,974,657 downwards.
TAAAGGCGAAAACATCCACACCAAAAAAATTTAGGGCAAATTTCATAAGCTTATTTGCATAATTAATTAATAAAAAAATCTAAACAAATTTTTTGAAAATTTTACTTTACAATCTTTCAGTTTACATCTGGCTCTACGTGCGTGCAAAATTTTGCGGCAATCACGCAATCAGCGGCCGCAATCTGGGGGAGGGGGGGAATCCAGTATATCCTGGTCTGAAATATTCCTAAAATAGGGTTAAGAAGTTGGGGACTTTGATGTGGTGCTACATTAGAAACCTTACGTTTTGTTTGCTAGAATAAAAAATTATATTTTCTTCAGTTTTAAATAACATTCTGTGCTCTTCAGTGACACATATAAATCATGATAAAACAATTGTGAATAGTAAAAATCATACAGAAACATAAGTTTCCATGGAGACAATACGAGACAAATACATGCCAAACACACAGTTTACATGTACTTGTAATGAATCTACATGTAGCTTTTAATTTGATGATCTTTCACATTTTTTCCTTGTATTTTATTTTCCCTGGGCCTCAAAAAACGAGTTTTCTTTGAAATTATGTGAGTTCTGCAATCATCCAGGACTTGTGATTTTTCCCCTGCTTTTTAACTTTGCAGAAACCTGGAGATTCTCTGCTACAAATACACATTGCTATTAGGTTATTATTCCATTGCCTCCCGAAACCAGGCCGATCGTGTACAAAGAACATTGGAATTACAGAACTTGGTAAATAATGGTATAAAAAAGTTTGTATTGGGTACCTCTTTGAGTCCTGTCAATCCTGATTTAGTGTCTTCAACAGCCTTGAATCCAGAGTATAATCCTACATCAAGAATACTCATATGGGTGTTCCCTTCACCAGTAAACCTGCAATCAATAGTGCAATCATATAGTTATGATATGAATATTCATATGGGTGTTCCCTTCACTGGCAAACCTGAAAAGAACAGTGCAGTTATAAAATCATGAATGCATACTCATATGGGCATTCTCTTTACCAGCAAACCTGCAATCAATAGTGCAATCATACAATCATGAATGCATACTCATTTAGGTGTTCCCTTCACTGGTAAACCTGCAATCAATGGTGCAATCATATAATCATGATTGCATACTCATATGGGGGTTCCCTTCACCAGCAAACCAGCAATCAATAGTGCATTCATACAATCAAGTATGCATATTCATATGGATGTTCCCTTCACTGGTAAACCTGCAATCAATAGTGTAATGAATGCATACTCATAGGGTGTTCCTTTCACTGGTAAACCTGCAGTCAATAGTGCAATCATACCATGATGAATGCTAACTCATACATGTACGGGTGTTCCCTTCACCAGCAAACCTGCAATCAATGGTGCAATCATACAATCATGAATGCATACTCATTTGGGTGTTCCTTCACTGGTAAACTGGCAATCAATAGTGCAATCATACAATCATGAATGCTAACTCATATGGGCATTCTCTTCACTAGCACACCTGCAAACAATAATAGTGCAATCATACAATTATGAATGCATACTCATTTGGGTGTTCCCTTCACTGGTAAACCGGCAAGCAATAGTGCAATCATACAATCATGAATGTTAACTCATATGGGCACTCTCTTTACCAGCAAACCTGCAAACAATAGAGCAATCATACAATTATGAATGCATACTCTTTTGGGTGTTTCCTCCACTGGTAAACCTGCAATCAATAGTGCAATCATACAATTATGAATGCATACTCATTTGGGTGTTCCCTTCACTGGTAAACATGCAATCAAAGGTGCAATCATATAATCATGAATGCACATTCATATGGGTGTTCCCTTCACCAGCAAACCGGCAATCAATAGGGCAATCATACAATCATGAATGCTTACTCATATGGGTGTTCCCTTCACTGGTAAACCGGCAAGCAATAGTGCAATCATACAATCATGAATGCTAACTCATATGGGCACTCTCTTTACCAGCAAACCTGCAAACAATAGAGCAATCATACAATTATGAATGCATACTCGTTTGGGCGTTTCCTCCACTGGTAAACCTGCAATCAATAGTGCAATCATACAATTATGAATGCATACTCATTTGGGTGTTCCCTTCGCTGGTAAACATGCAATCAAAGGTGCAATCATATAATCATGAATGCACATTCATATGGGTGTTCCCTTCACCAGCAAACCGGCAATCAATAGTGCAATCATACAATCATGAATGCTAACTCATATGGGTGTTCCCTTCACTGGTAAACCTGCTATCAATAGGGCAATCATACAATCATGAATGCTTACTCATATGGGTGTTCCCTTCACTGGTAAACCTGCAATCAATAGTGCAATCATACAATGATGAATGCATACTCATATGGGTGTTCCCTTCACTGGTAAACCTGCAATAGGGCAATCATACAATTACATGTATGAATGCATATTCATATGGGTGTTCCCTTCACTGGTGAACCTGCAATCAATAGTGAATCATACAGTTATGATTTGAGTACTGATATGGGTGTTCCCTTAACTGGTACACCTGCAATCAAAAGTGCAATCATACAATCATGAATGTTTACTCATATGGGTGTTCCCTTCACTGGTAAACCTGCAATCAATAGTGCAATCATACAATCATTAATGCTTACTCATATGGGTGCTCCCTTCACTGAAAACCACTAAAACTGCTACCCATGCAGATTGCGTGTATAGGAACCATCTGTAGCAGCCACAAGTCTATAAAAGCCACATTTAGTGTTAATTTTGGGTGGTTACTATCTTACATGTTTCACTGAAACAATCTTATATCACATCTTACACATCCTATGCTTGGGTATGCAAACTCATACAATCTAATGCTGAACAGGATGAGCAACATTCACTTTTTGGGATATACCAAAGTTGAAACTTGGCTTCAAGCACAGACAACCCACCTTGTACATACTGTTATTCGAAGTCCTTCTAGATTTTGTCCATTATTGGCCTGAGAAGGTAATTCAGCAGCAGTGATGTTCAGATGGAATGGGCAGGTGTCCAGATCAGATTTTTCAGTGTTGTACCGCAGTTCCACCTTAGAAGGAAGCAGAGATATAAGCTGACTGACAGGGATGTAGTCGAGGCCGGCCAAAAGGTCACGTTTTGCCGGCCTTGGCCTTGGGGCTGGGTCATGTGTACAAAGTCATTGATAAGTTTTTCTCCAGCGGCATTGCAACTCAGAAGTACCGGCCTAGACTACGTCCCGGCTGACAGAACGCTGCACTCATTACCTTACCACTTCGTCCCTGGTGCGTTTTATTAAATTGTTTGTAAGTTACATGCAATGGTCAATTATCATTTCATATTAGCCATCTAAATTTGGATAACCTTCATTCTGATACATACATGTACATTATAATCACATCTGGCTTTGACCAATATAGCAAGCTTCACATCTCGTAAATGTAAACTGAGGGATGGAATCTCTAGCAGAAAGTAAAGAACTTATCGAGAAAGACGATGAAGATAGAAGTCTTGCATTAATGTTCAACCATAATATTCTCTTTTCAGTTTACTTTCATTCATGGCCAGCATAAACTTGAAATATCTGGATATTTATTCATATTCAACATAATTATACAGGATAAAAATGAAACAATCAAATCCAAAAGGCTGTTTTTCATTGATGTCCTGTTAACATGTACATACAAAAATCAATTCCAATTGTAAAATAGAGATCACAAAAATAAAAGGAACACTACTGAAAAAGATTATATCCTGAAATTTTCAGCCATTTCCATGCCTGAGAAAGTGTTTTATATAGGCAAAGTTCCAAAACACAGATGGTCTATTTTGAACAGGTGCCCGGTCAATTAAATTCTGAAAACCGATGAATTCATCTAATAAAAACATATTCGAAGTTTATAACCTTCATAACACAATCGGTTGGGGGAACAGGCATTTATATAATCTATAAATGCCAGTGACACATACTTTTCAGGGGATTTACCAAACTAAAAATAGGCTAACTATAAAAAGGATTTGATGAACAAAAAAAATAAACATCTTACATTTGCCAGAGCAACTCCTTCTCCAACTGAATTGATTTGTAGGTCATGTCCGATAGACTGAGAGACCTGAGGGATAGAGAACATAAAAAGTATAACGACCAAGTATGAAGTGATTGGTTGATGGAAAGGAGGTGGTAGTGATGTCCATGGGGGGGGGGGGGGCACGTAACTACGTAGGCACGATCACAGGCTTTAACAAACCCATCCGATGCAAGTTTTATCCATTGATCAAACTCTAAAACCTTTTCAAGTATATCCACAAGCTCTTTTGACAATTTTGCCTGCTAAAAAGTATAAGCCCTAAAGATATTCTACAATGATTGGTAAGCTTTGTGTTACTTGCCACTGCTTACCTTGACTTCTTCTTGTATTTTAGCATTGTGATTTTCAATCACATGTCTCTTAAGAATATCCCCTCCTGTTGATAGAGTGCAGTCCATGTTTATGTTACTGAACTGAGGACGCTCTGCATACTTGGATAGTGCTTGTAGAGCCACAACTGTATCCTGCAAGCCATAAAGAACAATACAAGGTCAATCACAAGGTCAGTTACAAAGTCAAATACAAGGTCAAATACAAGGCCAAATGTACTGAACTAGAGATGTTAAAGCATACTTGGCTAGTGCTTGAAGAGCAACAACTGTATCCCGTATGCCATCAAGAACAATACAAGGTCAAGTTCCAAGGTCAAATAGAAGGATAAGTACAAGGTCAATAACATCCACAGACTTCCTAACAAATGTGACTGGGAAATTCCTAGAATGCTTGAGTGCCTACATGGGCAGCAAAGCTAAAGTCGGGGTAATAGTAGCAGCGCGTTGTATCCTCAGGCAAAAAGTGCTTTATAAATCCAGCTATAATTATCATTATCATTATTATTATTATAGTTGTTATCACATCACCTGAGTAGAGACGAATCCGCCACCGTAATCCTGCTGCTTACTGAGCCAAAGGGCTACCCTGCCAGCGTTCTGATATTGGTGCAAGGCAAGCTGTGCTAGCAAAGCGTATCCAGCAGTCTCCACATCGATGGAGGAGGTCGGTATCCGCCGCCACATTGGACGGTTGCCAATATATTCATAGCGGGATGAATCCAAGGGGAAGAAGACCGCACCAGTATCTGAACATTGAAAGTGAAATAATAACAACGGATTATGAAAATCTAGTGACAAGGTAGTTATTTTCATGAAGATTTAAGTCTGACTTAGACTTGCACTTAAGTTCCTACCTATGGGTGTTATAAAAGGCTGCATCGCATTGGTTAAATCGTGCAAAGAGGACGCATGTACTGTATATTTATCAATAGGATCATGTGTCGCATATCAAGTGCGCGTCTGCAATTAATGATGACTAACACTTATCTCTGAAGCACCCCTAACATGTAGCGAGTTTAAAAAGAATCACATGGCAATAAAATATATCAATGACAATCACCACATACATATGGCATACCATAAGCAAAGTTACCGCATAGCATAGCATACCATAGACAATATTGTTTTCCTGAAGAAGACTAGAACACACTAGTCGATACATCGCATTTGGGTTCTCCTTTTTAGGACCAACTATTGCCCATGAAAGACTACATGGAGCGTTGTGGCCTAGTGGATAAGTCTTTTGACTTTGAAACAGAAGGTCGTGGGTTTGAATCCCAGCCATGGAGTAATTTCCTTCAGCAAGAAATTTATCCACATTGTGCTGCACTCGACCCAGGTGAGGTGAATGGGTACCCGGCAGGACTAATTCCTTGAATGCATGAGCGCTGAGAGGCAGCTCGAGCTAAAGCCGGGGTAATAATAATAACAACGCGCCTTGGAATAGAATATTTCTAGATAGATGGCGCTATATAAATGCCTATTATTATTATTACGTAGTGTACCGTGAATCCCACAACACAGAAGTAGATTACATTGCTTTTAAATATATTGTATCATACGATTCTGTAGCTTAAATATTATGCCTTTGTGAGGGATTAAGATAATTGGGCAGGCAACATCAAACAGGATCTGGAACATAAGAGTGATAGGGGGTATGAGGAAGAGATGAATATTAGTTTGACCCACCTCTCACTAATATTCATCTCTTCCTCATACCCCCTATCACTCTTATGTTCCAGATCCTGTTTGATGTTGCCTGCCCAATTATCTTAATCCCTCACAGTTTAAGGTCTTTTACTGGCCTTACACTAACTTCCCTTTGTGTTTGCTTACTCCTTTGCTTTCATCCCCTTCTCTAACCTGATTGGACATCACAACTCTCTAATGCCCTTTTTGTCTCCTTGTTTCTAGTGTTGCTGTTGCATGTCTATGGTCTATATTATGGTAGTTCCACTATATATGTTTGGCATTTTGCCTCCGACGAAGATTCTGCTATGATCGAAAGCTAAGGCCCCTTTTAACTCTCTAATTTACTCCATTGGCTCTCTTCTATTAGATAAGCAGTTTTTGGTTAAAGGGGAATCCAGCCTTGGCCATAAAATGTTGTGTTGGGAAGGAGAAAAATAAATTAAACAGAATGGTGAAAGTTTGAAAGAAATCGGACAAGCAATAAGAAAGTTATAGCTGCTTTAAAATTGAGATCACTAATACTATGTAGATTTCAAATTGGCAACTGGGTAAGTAAATTATGACAAGGGGTAAGGACAACTTTCCCATAGGCCATGTACTTTATTATCAGGGATTTGTGGTTTTCTCCTAAGTACCCATTCCCCTGGGGCAGTAATCTAAATATAACTCAGGTAGTATATTGTTTTATGTCCTCATGAAAGAAAAATATAATCTGAAATAAAACTTTTACGAAAAATGACATTTTAGCCATAATATGTATTGGAGTACATGGAAGAGTGGTCCTTGCCTTACATCACTATGACATCCCATATGCGGCCAATTTGAAGTCTCCATGGGTATAGTGATTACCAATATTTACAACTTTTAAAAATTCATAATTTTCTTGTTGTTTGTCCAATATTGTTCAAACTTTCACCTATCAATTTGTCTGATTTTTCTTTTCCTTATGAAAACAAGTTTTTATTTGGGTTGGATTCCCCTTTAAATAATGGTCAAATGGCCTTACAATGATACGTAGAGCTATCACTGGTCTACAACCAAAACAGTATAAATGTGACCAGCCATCCCAAACCAACAGAAGTCACAAAGGAAGGTTCTCTTTAGATAGCTAAACCCGGGGGGGGGGGCCACTTACATTGACGAGTGGATACCATGCGCGACCCAAAAAACACGTAAAAAGGATGTCTTTTTTAAGATAGGGCACGTTATGTACGTAACGTGAAAAGGGTGTCAAAAACACAAAAATAATGATAAAAGGGTATCTATTTCGCTAGGAAAGCTACGTGTTTAGGGTCAAATTTGCGGGGATGATGAAACAAAACTAAAATATTGTATAAAGGATGTCCTTTTTGCCCCAACACTACGTGTTTAGAGTCCCGATTTGCGCGAGGTGAGGAAAGTGGGGCCGTATAAACCAAATGGTGTGTAAATTAGGTAAACCGACGACTGACGGACACGTGTCACAACAATAAAATATCGCTGTATACTTGTTTAGGGTTCATTTCAGGGAATACTTGCCAAGAGTATAGTTTTGTTTCCAATATTTGTTAAGGGTAGGGTTTCAGACACCAATACTTGTTAAGGGGTGCATTTTCAAAACATGGAAAATATGTGTTTAGGGTGCTTTTCGAGACACCGTGGTCGCGCATGGTATCCACTCGTCAATGGAAGTGGCCCCCCCGGGGGTTCTCGTTAGATAGCTAAAACAATAATTTTGTCTTCAAACAGTACAAATTAAAAAAAATAAGCTTTTCTGAAAGAAATAATTCTTCTTCTTCATACATGTACTAGTTGTCAAAATTTGAAGTTGTAAAGTTGAATGACAGACAAGATTCATGAGTTTTATTTGAAAATGGTGTTTGCAGACTGCTTGGAACATTCACAGAGACTGCACAGTGCACATACATGTATCCCATACCTGGGTGACCCCCGATCTTCAAACCTGGTTTTCTCCTTATTTTCGGGAGCTCTCGCTGAATTTCTTCTCCATTTGATCAAATACTTACGGTTGCAGAACAATCGTGACAAAAGATGTATCATTTTGAAGCTTAGGAAGTTGCTTTTTCAAAACCCAACGAAAATCTCAACATTCATTTTGGACAACTTATTGTTGGATTGGGGGTGTCTGGTCGCAAATTATAGGAGAGAAAAAGTATTTCACATATTACTGGAGGGTTGAAACTGCCACTGCTACAATTCAATATGGTTTACATTCATTTGATCTTTCAGCAGTTGGACTACGTTTTTTTTTTAAGAACAGCATAACACTATTTGGTCTATTATTTGGTCTACATGTGATACTCCATTAGTCAAATTGTCATTTGGTCTACTATTTGGCCTAATTGCTGCACTTGGTCAAATAACAGTCTAATTTTCATTTGGTCTAATTGCTCCACTTGGTCTAATACACTTAGTCTAATTGCTCATTGGTCTAATACACTTACATGTAGTCTAATTTTCATTTGGTCTAATACACTTAGTCTAATTTTCATTTGGTCTAATTGCTCACTTGGTCTAATACACTTAGTCTAATATTCATTTGGTCTAATTGCTCACTTGGTCTAATACACTTAGTCTAATTTTCATTTGGTCTAATTGCTCCACTTGGTCTAATACACTTAGTCTAATTTTCATTTGGTCTAATTGCTCCACTTGGTCTAATACACTTAGTCTAATACCCACTTGGTCTAATTTTCATTTGGTCTACTTACCATCCTCTTCTTTATGAGCCCATAGATCATTATTCAGATCTCTAGCCCTTGTACTTTTAGCCATTGCCAAGGCATATGTGACGATAGCCTTGTCGTACATCCTCGGTAATCCATTTTCAAGTTGGTTATGGAGGAATTGAATCGCCAAAGAAATGGAATTATTGATTTTCTGTAAGATGCAATAAGAAGGAAGTAAGGGAGTGCACTTCATGCATGTTTCATTATAAACATATCAATATCACATGCACGACTGTAAAGAAAGAAAACGTGCAAAGACCCATGATGTCAAAATGAAGAAAAATTACGTATTTCATGTAAAATGCCTCAAAATGCATTCTCCCTCACTAAAAACCACTGAATTGTTAATGCACAAATGATCACGATATGCAAAGTACCGTTAAAGGTTATTTTACTAACTTTTACTTGGCATAGAGTTCAATACATCTTATTGAATGAAGTATGCTATGATATGACAAATGTACATACGTGTAAAGTAGAATGACTTTTTGAACTGAAGTACAATTCATGAAGAATTCCTGGGATAAATCTCACAATTTCAACATTTTCAAACCAATTTTTTTCAATAGTGGGCAATTCAATAATTCATATATATTCGGCCCCATGTAATACCCCACAAAATAGCTTGGGGTAATAACAATAATAACAATGCACCTCGGAACAGATTATTTCTAGAAAGATGGCACTATACAGTGCGTATCAAAAAAAAGTTTACACTTAGAAAAAATCCTGTAAAATTATTCATTTGTAATATCTTGAAGATTTTTTCACATTTTAACGTTGGTACAGATCCGTTTAAGCAAATGACGATATAACTGTTGAAAAATATTTCCGCTTGAGTGAGCACCACTTACTTTTGAAAAATTAGTGGAAAATGATTTGCGCAGAACTTTGAAATAGTTATGCGAATAAAAGTAGACCTTAATCATGAAAAACACATGGAATTTAGCTAATAAAATTAATTTGAAAATATCTTTTACCTTTTTAAACTTATTTTATTGCCCAAAACACTTCGAAGAGTGCATTGCGCCCCATCCCACTCCCCCTCACACCAAGGCCATCGTAGTGGCATTTGCTTTACACTGAGCTGTGATCTACATGAAATGGCTTAGGCTTGGTTTTCATTTTGTTAATCACTGTCAACCTTGGGAAAAGTCTGGAGAAGCAAGTATTAAATGAACAATGAAATGTAAACCCACATTAAATGATAAAAACTTATGCTGGAAAAAAAAACTTATGCTGAAAAAAAATGCTGGAGATGTCTGATATAAACTTTTGATCAGATTCAGTTATGTCCTCAGATCCAGCGGGCACAAAAAGGGTAAAGGTTGTGCTTAATAAGTGTTGAAATTTCAATTTGGGTGGCAAAATTGTTCCAAAATGCTTGCATGTATCCGTTTTATATCAATTGACTAAAAGTGCAAGGGAAATATATGAGAAATGTTTTGCAGGATAAGTTTGATTTCGCCCTTTCCCCTCAACACAGCGTGAAAACAAGCATTTCTGCGTGCTTTAAAAAATGGACAGTGCTCACTCAAGTGTAACATTCTGTCAAAACTTTTACTTTCATTAGATAGATGAGACCCAAACCCAAGAATATATGTGAAAAAATTATCCACATGTTGTATATTTTTTAATTCCACGGGCTTTTTCAAAGTGTTAACTTTTTTTTTGATACGCACTGTATAATTGCCTACTATTACTATTTTTTTTTTAGATTGTTCTTTGGGCCTGATGTTGCCATAATAAAATGACAAAAAGTGGCCTATGACTGCCACGAAAAAAAACATAATTAAATTAAAAGTACAAGGTTTTACATCAAGCTAACTAAATATGAATTAACACTATTCTTAAATGTGTTGGAAGGGAGTGAATTCCACAGCCGAGCTGTCCTTGGAATATATGAAGATTGATAAAGAAGTATTTGACTTTGGGACAATGACTTATTATTACTATATACAGTATCTTCCTGGAATGATTCTTCTATGCTTGGTGTTTCATAAGACCATCACAATATTGCAATGCTTTCAAATTATAATGGTTTGAGTAGTTAAAGTTCATGAAGCTGGGATGTAGTCAAGACCGGCCCCACGGCCAGATTTTGCCGGCCTCAGCCGAGACCCAAATCCCGGAGGGGGGGAGGGGGCAGTCAAATATATTACTGTACACATGCGTGACCAAAAAACATGTTTAAAGGAGTGTTTTTTTCAGTTTTGGACGGCGGGCCACGTGTGCACTCATTAAGGGTATCAAAAACGCTGATTTTCAAGGAAAAAGGAAAAGGGTGGTTTTGAAAGACTAGCCAAATGCATTTAGGGTATGCTTTTTTTCCCAAGCTTTTTCCTCAAGGTCATATTCTGGCGATAACTTGTTTAGGGGCCAAATTGTGTAAATAAAGCCCACGAAAAACTTGTTTAGGGGGTATTTTGCACACAGATAAAAAACTTATTTAGGGGGTGTTTGGAAATAATTTGGCCACGCATGTGTACAGCAATAACATTTCACAGGTCCCCCCAGCCCGAATCTTGTTTACAAAGTGTATGGGAGGTTTTCTCAAGTGACCTCCTCAACCAGAAGCACTGGCCTCTCTACATCTCTGCCATGAAATGAAGCAAATTGGAGGAACGAAAATGGAGGGTCGGATTTACAAAGGGGTTGATTCGTTTATGGATTTATCCATTTCAAAAAAGGTATTTGCATATCAGATAGAGCATTACCTCATTCTTCAGGCTATCCAGTAAGTTCCTACCCTCCAGAAGAGAGATGAGAACAAATGCCGTCCTGGAAGTATCACCCTTTACAGCTCCCTAAAATACAAATAAATGACAGCGTGAGTGCCTTATGATGTTTCACTAATCGTGTCGTAAATTTTGTGATATCAATATTTGGATATTCGACCTCTTGGTTGTGATGTTAATAAACAGCACACAATAACATGACTGCGTCCATGGGCAGTGGAGTAGAGGATTATCCTTTGTTCATGGGGGGACATCTATTGTTGTGCCCCCCACCCCTAAACACAAAACTACTCCTCTGCTCAACCATGACTGCGTCTAATTATTGCCTTTTTGGTGGCAGCAGTGGGATGCACATCAATGAAATGACAATGATTTGAGAGTCAAACGAGCAAAGAGACCAAACTTCAACTGTTTATGTCACCATTTACAATTTCTTAGATACTTACGATCATTTCCTGATGAATAACCTGGTTATTTTCATGAAATTCACCGCCAACTTGCTGATTTTCGTCTATGAGCCAGTTTACACTGCCTTCTACGTGGCTCTCATCATTTAGAGCATTGAACTGCTTTGCTTGACTGAAGATCTTCACAACAAATGCTGTCAACCTGACAAAAATAGGAAATTTAATACAGAATATGAGCGGGCGAGCCTAACTAATAATAATAACAAAAATAATAATGATAATTATGGTTTATTTACTAAGGAAAGCCAATTCAGTTGCGAAAACTATTCTCCCAGCGGGCCTTACTATTATTGACCCCTGCTTATGGTGCAGTAACATTTCCCCTACAGCGAGTCAAAAACAGTCATTTTATTCATTTTCATTCACACCACCTATGCGTAGCTGTTACTTAAATTGTTAAAACTGCTGTTTTCGACTCGCCGTACAGCCGCCAGAGGAGAAACGTGACCGCGCCATTAATAATATGCAACAGCTGTATAATAGCACTTTATACAATGCTTAATACAACGGAAGTGCTGCATTGGGATTCAAACCTACACTTGCTGGATGACAAAAATATTACAAAGAGAAGACAAAGAAAGCAGTTCAAAGGTTGACGAGGAATTCGTAACTGATTGGAGACCGAATGATGTTGCTATAACACGTTTCCCATAGACTCTAGCCCCGCATATATGCAGGATCAGTCTCCAGATTATTTTTTCTTTCATTTTTCATCCAATATCGTGATGAAATAAGCTTCTACCTACCAAGTACTTCCAGCTCGATTAGTCCATGCTGCGTAGGCACCGTTATGTTGTCTATAGGTGATCTCCCTTGCCACTCCTATAAATAAGACATTGTAAAGTCAGAGAATTTGGTGGATTCACAATACGGTACACTATCTATTGGTTGCAGCGGACTGGCAAAAATTTGCAGTGCCTTATGGGAAAAAGTCATCATCATTATCAGAAATAATCTCTGTGGCACACGCTGGCACTCCATGCTCCCAATTATGCTGCGCTGGCCGGCTTGCATATGCTGTCGACCGGGGTCCATGAGATGGGAGAGAAACCTGCCGCATATTTCTTTGTGAAATTTAGACTGTTTTCGGTGAATTCTTCCTTCGCGTTTGCCAAGGCATGCTAGGCATTGCAGTGGATGGTTGCATGAACACACAGTCACGTTACAGTACACTAGCACTGCTGTGAGCTGCCTGTGGCTGTGATGTCGACCTTGGCCTGTATGCCACACCCAATAGGTGGCGCTCTTCATTGTGGATCCACCAAGCAAAGTGCCGTGGTCGAGTGGTCTGAGGAGCCTGACTACACCATGAAAGTCTGGGGTTCAATTTCCAGCACTACAACTGGACATTCAACAAGAGCATTTTATGGCCACCACCCATTTCCAGCTGTCAAAATTGCTGTCATACACTTTACTTTCTCTTTACGCTGTTGTAACTACGACCGCGCGGGGCGAATGTTTACACAAGCTCCTTTCGGCCTATGATGGTCACCGATCGATCACTGGCCCTCTTTCGACCAAAGACAGTCATGTTTTAGCCCCGATTGCTAATAGGGAAAGTCCCTATATTACCTACAATGCAATGCACAATTTATTTCCAGTTTTCAATACATTATTTCACGCTTTCAATATTGTGCAATTGTCAACTGATCATCAGAAAAAATCCTAATAAATTTCGCCAATGCTTTGGAATCATACACCCAAATGAACTTCTGACCGAAGGTAAGTGCGACTTTCAACATCAGTATTGTCCTCAAATTAAAAAGGTGCATTTTTAATGTCTTTCCGCTCATTTCTCAGTCGAATTTTTACTGCTTTTTTGCTGTAGCTATTCTTATCTGCATGGTGATGTCAATGCAATTTTGTGAGCGGTTGTAAATGATGTACTACGTAAAAAATATGTTTATGCACGCCTGTTTTCTTGTTTCTGCGATAATTTTCATAGTGCTAACTAACGTTCGCTGCTGTGTGTACTGCTTTTGAAAGTGAACAAACAACATCGCGATGTGTAGGAGCAGCGCACAATTGAATTCTGCTGTCCATCAGTGACGGCTTGTTTTACGATGGGCTTGATGGGCGTCAGCTGCCAGCGCTCTGTTTATAAAAGGATTAGCGGCAACGGACTTAGGCCCAATTCTGCAAGGGTCCCTTCTATTACCCATTCCCACACTTCATTATAGCATTATGCCTTGAAAGCAGGACTCATGCTCGAAGATGTGGCATAGCAAAGTTTCGAAGGAAATTTTCGGAGAATATCATTTCATATCAACTTCGAACAATAAAATATGATTTTTGACCAGGGGGGGTGTTTCACAAAGATTTAAGTGACTTAGAGTCGCGCTTAGATGCAGATGCACACATGATAGAATATGAATGATGGTTAAGTGGTAGTGCGTGTCCCGTGCGCATGATCTGACCAATGTGGTGATGTCTTCTATAGCGTGCGCAACTGGGAATTCAAGTGCGACTCTAGTCACACTTCAATCTTTGTAAAACACCCCAAGGTACCTACCAAGTTGTTTAACACCAGGAAACATAAGAAATTCACAGGAGTTGGAGCACAATATTTACAAAATATCATGGGAAACGCAATTTTTTCAGGGCAAAACATTTTAGTTACAAAAACTACGGTTAAAATCATCGTTTCACAGCACTTTACTGATATAACAATATGAAACATGTAATACACACAAATTTTGCCGCTGCCTTAACAATTACACATACTTGTTACATGTAGCTTTGAAACAATCGTAATGCCCTCGGCTATGCCTTGGGCATGTATGAATTGTTCCAAAGATACCTTGCATGTGCTACCAATCTTCATGTGTATTGGCTGCATATCTGTACCGAGATAACTCCTTACAATCCCTCTTGTAACCTAATATCCGCTAGCTTATCCTTACTTGCTGTACTACAATCTCATAATCCATGGGGGGATCGATCACATCAATACGCTGGGCCATTTCTATGGAATAAATTTCCAAAAGACATCGGCAATATTTCTTGACTCAAAACTTGTAAAACTTCTCTGAAAACCTGATTATTCCCACAAGTTTTTAAGCAATTCCGATTCTTCACCCTATTTTAGGTTTCCATATTTATTTTTGTTTCCTTTTCTGTGCCAAAAACCTCATTTTACATGTATGATGGAAACCAGAGCATTGCAAATGTCCTTCTTCTTCCTCTTCTTCCTCTTCTTCTTCTTCTTCTTCTTCTTATCATCATCATCATCATCATTATAAGAACCCAATGTTTTTCTATTGACCATCTAACCCTTATAATGTAGCAACTTTGCTTTGGTGTACAGGTGAGATAAATCAAAGTGCTTCTTAGCCAGTTGACTATTAAATTCTGTAATTCCCAAAGGCTTTGTAATGGGAACACCCGGTTCAAGTAGCTAATGGGTTAAAACAGTTATTTTCCTGATATATTGTTCTACTGAGTACTACAGAGTAACCTGTTTTATGACAAGGTGGGTGTTTCATAAAGCTGTTGGTAAGGTAAGTGTGACTTTACAAATGACTGCTGATCCCTTCTTGCGGTAAATGGTATACATGTACACCAAAATGCTCATTGGGGCTGGTTTAGCGCTTAAGAAAGGTTCACCAGTCATTCTTAAAGTTGCTCTTAATTTACGAACAGCTTTATGAAACACCCACCAGGTAGTCACGTTAATATAATAACAAGTGTTGATGGGATATCCTATTCAAGGGAACCAATCTTGCAGTATTGACGGTACATATTATTAAAGCGGATCCACAAATGTGGTCTTTAAACAGAGAGCTGGAATGTAGCCGAGGCCAGCAGCGAAGCCACACATGTTTTGCCGGCCTTGGCCTCTGGACTTGGGCCGAATCATGTGTACAAAGTTTATGGGAAGAAGGTTTCATCCAGTTCCCTTGTGACTCAAAAGTACTGGCCTTGACTACAACCCTGAGAGACAGGACATGTTTCTACCCCTAAAGTAGATGTATCTCTTATTTGGTCATTTTTTCATGAATCCTGCAATCTGATTGGTCAATTTGTTTGTGAGACAAACCTGTACATGTATTTACCTTAATGTACTTGAAATATATAAGCCTGTATCACGTGTTTAATATTTGCTGTTGCTTTAATGTTGTTTTTATTTTTCACGTATGCCCAGCTGAAAATAAAACCGATGTCACTGGCTCATATTCACTGGCTCATTCATGTGACCTGCAACTCACACAGGGTGTTCATTGATGCTCGATTACTCTTATGTCCAAGTTTCATGAATTAGATCCATTAACTTTCAAAGTTATGACATTCTAAAAACTTAACCTTGGTTAAGATTTCATTTTGATTCCCCCAACACAATCTAAGTTCATTGACCCTAAATGACCTTTGACCTTGGTCATGTGACCTGAAACTTACAAAGGATGTTCAGTGATACTTGATTACTTTTACAGGTATGTCCAAGTTTCATGAACCAGATCCATAAACTTTCAAAGACATGATGGTAATCAACAAATACCCCCAACATGCCCGAAGTTCATTGACCTTGGTCATGTGACCTGAAGCTCAGGCAGGATGACTAAAAAAACCTCTCAAAATTCATTTTGGGCGACTTATTTTTGGCTTTGGGGTAACTGGTCATGTATAATTGACAATCATATTACCATTTTTTATGTATTCTGTGAGGAGTTCCTCTTGGTCCCCTGTATCCTCTCCTACAGCCTGGAGGTACTTATAGACAAAAAGAGTTGGAGCTAGGCGAATCATAGTCTGCTCGCCACACCCGGTAGGTTGTTGAACAAGATTTTCTACTCCTTGAATAGGATCCGTAGCTATCGTACCTAGCAGAGTGCCTGGATATAAATGCAAATGTAAACTGCGTGAGAGTGTTAATAATAATAATAATTATAATAGCTAGATTTTTAATGTGCTTTTTGCCTAATGCGCTGCTATTATTACCCCGGCTATAGCCGTGCTGCCTCCAAGTGCTCTGGCATTCGAGGAATTTCTTACTACTGGATACCCATTCACCTCACCTGGGTTGAGTGCAGCACAATGTGGGTACATTTCTTGCTGAAGGAAAACATACCATGGCTGGGAATCGAACCCACGTCCCTCAGATTGAAAGACGAGAGTCATGACCACGAGACCACAATGCCCCCATAAAAGGCATACGGACCAGCAGCCATAATAGCCCCATCTCAAGTCCTCAACTACTCATATCTGACCTGGTCCATAAACCCATATGCAACATTCTGTTGCAGTGTAGTCTAGGGGCATTTTCACGGTAACTGACATTACACGGCACAATGTTTTCACACCTTTCATTGTCTGTATCTCTAAAACAACAAATGATAGGAGTTTGCTTTTGATAGAGTTAATAAAGTGAACCTTGCTGTATACTCTGATACTATGTTTTCCTATGTAACCACATTTTTTTACGCATCAGCAAGCAAAAATGTGTCGGTAACTGACATTACGCAAAAGGACATGCAATTTCAGGGTGTTCATTAAAATTGAAATATCTCATGTCCCTGAGTAGATAGAGTAATAATTTGAATAAAATGTAAATATACCTCCGTTACTAGGTTAAGATGTGTCAAAATATTGAACAATTCGTTTTTTGTCTCCACTTGGTAACTGACATTACATATATTTAATGGTACCCTATGGCTTCATTGTTAATTGGTAATCTTTAATTTTGGTGTAGAAGGGAGGGGTGTTACCTAGAGAGGAAATCTACCAAGTTTCATATAATATATCCTCTTTTCCAGGAAATGAGAAAAAAAAGTTCTTGTTTTCGGTAACTGACATTACATACCATATCACATACTTCATCAATGTTTTTTTATCAGAAGAATGAATAACTGGTGTTTCTTTCTGTGGGATTTAAAAAAGTGTTATAATAGCAAGCTAAATCACAGGTGAAAACATCATGATCAAACCTGTTCTTTAAAAATCTGTCAAAACAAAATATGTATCAATTTGCTATTTTCAACACTAATTTGTATCCATACTTTGGCAGCCATTTTGAAATAAAAAATGGCTGCCAGAGTCGGAAAAATTTGTGTCTCAGAAAGTTCAGGTCTTGTTTTATTAAAAAACATAAAGCATTTGACATAAATATCAACTTGATTTTTTTGCCTCTGTGTCCATCTGTGGTGAAAATGCCCCTAGTGATATAGACCCACTAGATAAATGGGTCATTCTCAGAAAAATGCTACAATTGATGGGAGGAAAAATCGTAAAAATAAAATCTACAAAATGGATTGAAAAATACAGATTGTGAAAGTACCATGTATGAGAAAGTGGCAACAGAAAAGGGGCATGTCGCTGTTGCGTCAATTTGAAGTACTGACCGGATTAACTCAAGCACTGTATATCAACGTTACGGAGGTTAATCGTTAGCATTGTTCACTTATGTTACTCAATTAAATCACCTTTGAAATGATTGAAATAGAAATGCACACCATTAAGTTTCAGTGTGGTATCAACAATTTTATTTACTGAAGCAAAAATGTTTGCAAGATAGAAAAAATATTCAATATTCTTTTTCAGAAGCAGGATTTTACCAAATAACATTTAACAAAAAGAACCATAAAAATCATTGCACATCTTTCGTTCAGTTTAATGTTCATAATTTGAATGAGGCAACCTTAAAATAACTTTCATCCATAACCTGAGATCCTAAGCAATGCATGACCAATGCTGGGAATCAAAAGATACTTTACCATCAAATCCTCGAGTGGCATGTACCCTTGTCAATCTTCGTTACGGAAGTTAAATGAAGTTACAAATTTCAGTATTTGTTTGTTAGCTTAGGAAAATCCATATTTAGGTATTCGTATAACCGTTTATTAATAAATAAAGATAAATGTGGAACGCATAGCTTAATTTGCCAACCCCGCCCCCTAAAAAAAATGTAAAAAACATAAACAGGAAACGGAAACTGTAATTTTATTGTCGTTCTTGTTCAAAGTTGGAATGAAAAAACCGAATAACCGGGCAACAGAATTACAGTTCATCTTTAAAGTTTCTGGCAATAAACAAAATATAACAATCGCAGTCCCGTTACCAGGATGAGTTCTCTGGGTTACGAGGAATCCCGCCGCCTGCCAATAGCCAAAAAAGATAGAAAAAGAGGGAAAAACATTTAAAAAAGGACATGGGGAAATGAATAATAAAAAAGTAAGGTGAATGAAACAAGAGGCTAAAAATTCACAAATACATAAATTATTAATGGAATCTATATGATCTAATCGCGATTTTTTTTCATCAGTTTGTTTTATCGAGATACGCAATTACACATTCTATTCGTGATTTAAAAAAATGATGAATAGCCAAAATGTTTGATTATCGAAATACGTATTTCATTTATAAATTCCAACAAACCGTGAGAGTTTGAAATACCCCTTTCCATGTTTTCATGTAAGTAGGCCTATATCGATTATTCAAGCGCTTTTCATGCACGTTAAAGGGGTCATCCAGGCTGAAAAATATGATCTGAACAGATAATAAGCAGACAAACAAAATACTGCAAATATTATCAAAATTGAACAAGGAATAGCGAAGTTATGCCATTTTAAAGATTTGCATTATTTTAGTGAAACAATATAGTCTATGCATATCTTCATGAATATTAAAAGAGTTGATTGATGGTGTACATACATGTAATCCCCACTTGTTTTTTTTGTATTCTATTGCATGAAATTATTTTTTATTCAATTTATATCCTCTTTATTTGAAAGCGTGCTTAAGATGTCTGGTTTTCATATTGGAATGACACATATTTTCAGCTCGCGCTTCGCACTCACTGCGCATCATTTCCTTAGCAAGACACCCATCCTTTTTATGATTACAAAAAGTTGGTAGAATGTCCCGTTTTGGGGACTAAACCTAAAAAAGCGCGCGTTTTACATTTGCAATAATTGTTTATTGGATATATATCTTGTTCTCAAATTACAACGTCCAAAAATTATTGTTTTCAGATCAACATATAAAAAATTTACAGTCGCATCAATTAAGATACCCATCCTTGTAATTGGTACAAAGAGTGTTTAGAATGTCAAGCTTTCGGTCAGAATACGAAAAACAAATCAGCTAGCACTTTGTACTCGCATTAATAGTTTATTCAGATAACATCCTGATCATTTCTACAAAAAATGCTAGAATTTCAAGTTTTCAGGTTAGACTATTCACAAGTTTTAGCTCGCGCTTTGCGCTCACATTTTTGATCGGTGATACATTAACCCTCCTCATGAGTCATTGCAAACAGTTTTTCTGTCTCTTTCCTTGTCCATGAAAGCTTAATTGTTTCTCCTTCTTCCCTTTCTCTACACCATTTCTGCCGACTACAGCATTAGACAAAGCCATGTCACCTATTCTGGAACTAGAATCGTGCTATCAATCTTAGCAAAGTACAGCAAAGAAGTGTATTAACTTCCGTAACAGTAATTGTTACGGAAGTTAATGCACTTTATATAGCAAAGGAAATTAGAAATCTTAAGTTCTAAAGAAGATGCCAATATTCAAAATTTGTAGTATGTATTATTTAAAATTCTAAAAACATTAAATATATATAATTCTCGGGAAATTGTTTTCGCTGGCAATTTTCCCTCTTTTCAAAGTGATGTTAAAAATAAGGTGTGTAATAATAATTTGACAAGGATGAATAGCTATCATTTGTATGGGTAAGTAGGTGGACGGTACCTTATATGATTTATATCTGTATGATCCGGAGTGATTCAGTATAGCACAAATTTGTAGCATATTCAAGAAAAAATGTTACGGAAGTTAATGCGTTACGGAAGTTAATGTCTTTATGCTTTATGGTCCAACGTGGTCCTTATTTAACAGTCATACCTTTGAAAATTGTATTTATTATGAAAGGTGTCTCTTATCATATAAGATACTGAATCCTTAACAGAACTGCCAAAGTGCATATTTTCTTAAGGTGCGTTACGGATGTTAAAGCTGTTTAGTCATACATTTTATTTTTTAAGAATAGTCCTTTATTTCCGTGTAATACAGGAAACACATATGATAATTCCCTATCAATTATTTATTAATGAATATCACTCTACTTGTAGACACATTATCATATAATATCATTCAGTTTGAATGGGAAAAAAACTTGTGGCAGTATTCGTTACGGAGGTTAAAATGAATTTGGGACAAAGTTAAAAGTGAAATTAATCACAAAGGGATCATCAAATACTAGGATAAGCGCAGTATGTCGGACGTTTACACCAAGCTGCCCTCACCAGACATTAATGTAGGTAAGAAATACAGACTACTTAGGAAAGAGAATGATAGTAAAATCTAAAACTGACCCGAGACAGCGTCGATTCTAACAAAAAGCAAAAATAAAAGGCTTTTGTAATAAAATTAGAGCTTTATTAGTCACTGGTCGTATATGCTTTGTGGAGCTAGTCTATTATTGTAATTTTCTTGATAATATTTTTGTAGAAAATGTTCAGGGTTGTGAAGCTAGCGGCCATAAGATAGTCGAGACACGTTTTTTGTGAATTGTAACATTTTTTTGAGAATGACCCAAATACACTAATTCATAACTGAATATATCAGTATTACAATAATTATCTTACCCAGTAACAAAACAGGTACCTTTCCTCTCAAAAACATTTTAGTATATCTGTACAAACACATTTATAAGCTAACTCAACCTCTGTATCATTTAAAATTGTCCCAAAATGTTGATTTCACGGCTAGCCATTTATAACACATTGTCAATGAGATACCCACGATATTAATCAGTTTGCTCCCTATTTTAGATAATCTCATAAACAGACGAGTTAACAAAAATATGCAACATTTCTCCTTCTTTTTCTTCTTTATCTTCTTGTATATACCGGTATCATCTCTATATCTATATGGGTACCCGGTAGGATGAGAAAGTCATTGTAGCTTGTCCCGTACTGTGTGCGCCTTACATGGCGACTGACTGAAATATTCCCCAGGGAGTGGAGGATGTGCATACATTGTGCGCAGGAATGACTGATTGAATCCCATGACCGGGGTAATAATGGGTTATTTCAAGTTCAGCGTTGACCTTTTGGTGTTGGTGTTAGGTCAATTTTTACACAATTATAACACCAAATATAAAATGAAGATGGGCCCGAAAAGTCACTCACTAGTTGTTGAGATGTCAATTACGTGATCTGGATCAGTTTTACAAACTCTGAATAAGTTTTGGAGCTAGGGGGGACAATCCAAATTTCAAAACCAACACCAAGGACAACACCGGACTTGAAATCACCCAATATATCTGTAAAGCGCTTTGACAGGTCGTTTCGGTGTATTAAGTGCTATATAAAAGCGGATTATTATTATTAACATTTCTCATTCTTCTTCTTCTTCATCATCTTCTTCTTCTTCATTTCCTTTTTTTCCTGTTCTTCTTCTTTTCTCCTTCTTTCTTTTCTTCTTTTTGTTCTTTATATTTTTCTTGTATATAACATCTCTATATCTTATTTATTGCTTAGAGTAACTTCTGATTTTCTTGTTTTCATTGTGTAAATAGTATGATTTTACCTTTTATTATCGTAATTCACATCGCTGCCTTACAAAACATAATATCATACTACATATGTATTTCAATAATATTAAACACATCATTTTGCATGGGCAGCAGAAAACAGCCTTTCAAAAGGTCAAACTGTTCTTAAGATAAGTCGTGCATGTAATTCTTACTAACACCCACCTAGATGTGTATTATTTTAAAGGTCAAGTCTACCCCAGAAGAAATGTTTTGAAATGATATGAATAAACAGAGAAAAATCAAACTAGTATAATGCTGAAAATTTCATGAAAATCAGGTGTAAAATAAGAAATTTATGACATTACCACCAATTACCACCATTTCAAAGTTTCACTTTTCACAAAACAGTGATATGCACAACTCAGTGACATGCAAATGAGACAGTTGATGATGTCCCTCACTCACTATTTTTTACTGTTTGAATTATACAATATTTCATATTTTACAGATTTGACAATAAGGACCAACTTGACTGAACCATATACAATGTAGTATTAAACAATGATAATTCCACATGTTTAGGGAGGAATTAATCATTGTTCCACTTGACGATGAGGAGAAAATTAGAATATTTTATACAATAAAATGCAAAATAAATAGTGAGTGAATGACGTCATCCGTCACTGTCTGTTACCATATTATATTGCTATGCAGAATGGAAATAAATCAAATCTCAGAAATAATAAATTTATACTGACCAATAAGCTTGACACTACAAGATTCTGTTTCTGGAATAGAATCCACGGGCAGGGATATAGGTATCAGGTCCACCTGATTATTTGTTTGATTATTGTGGATTGAAACAACTGTAATGAAAGAAAAAAATAAAGCAATCTAAATTCATAACAAAACTAGAGTCCATGCCGTGCATGGCCCACAGCATGGAGACGGATTCAGGGATAGAGGGGGGCACACTGTTATGAGGCGCCGTTTGTACCAATATTATATAGAACAATTATTTGTTGTATGATCATTATTTAACGGCGCCTCATACACTGTTGCTGTGGAAAAACAACTTTGCACAGATGTCAATCGCTTCATTAAATGTGATGTTAGTGAAAATCCTAACAATATCACAAGAACATCTAACACATTAATTCAGCACAAGCAAATGAATCCTTTATAGCTAAATCGGTACTTCACAAATGGCAGGTTGCAATAGTTCATTGAGCAATTTAGCCAATTCATACAGTGTGGTGAATTAGTCAGGGACAGGTTAAGAGGTAACGGTACGTTGCTTTCGTGTGTTTGAGGTAAACCATGCATTCTCGGATACTGCGATAAATAATATTACACAAATGATGCATATAAAAAGAGTTTTGTGGCAATGAAGTGCATTAAAGGGTGAGAGAAATATGCGACAAGCATGATGCACTTGCACTGACTGCTTTCGAGTAATATTAAATATATCTGAGATGCCTGCATCATCAATAACATGAAAAAATCAAAATGTGCATTATTTGTTTTATTAAACAGTTCAGAAGAATATGTAGTGCAAAGTTAGTTCGAAAACCTCAAAATTTTCTGGGATTGCACAGACAAATAGGCCACATCTGCTTTCAGTATGACACCACAGGCGTACCTACTATGTGCACCGAAATCATTGCCATAAAATTTCCATTGAATAATGCATATTTAATATGGCAACAGTTTTTGCCCCCTATGGGGAAATTGAAGCACCAAAAATAGACAGCGCTGCCCAAAGAAATGCACAGCAAAGGCTTACATAGAATGAATGCACTCATCATTATCTTTATCCTTGAACCCATTTTATAATAATGAAAAATGATTATAATTCAATCTTTTGATATTCTATAAGTAAATCTTTTGACTTTCTCTTATACAGTACCTTGTCCCAGGCTGTTGTTCGGGGCTGGCGTTGTGACATCATCAGTGAACATGACCCCACCAGGGTTGAGAGTAACAGATCTACTTTTCCTCGTTAAAACTCCTGTAGGCTGTAAATATAAAAGTAATATTTATATAGCGCCACCTATTGACAAATAATCTATTCCAAGGCACACTAGCATATTACTTCTACTTGAGCTTGAACTGACGTCTCTAGTACCCTGCATCCAATGAATTAAACCAGTCGGGTACCCACGTTCACTCTAATTGCAAATTTTTGTCCCAAAAGCCATAATAATCTATTCCAAGGCACAATTTTGGGGGCGTCGTGGTCTAGTGGTTACTGGTTATGACTCTCGTCTTTCAATCTGAGGGAAGTGGGTTCGATTCCCAGCCATGGTGTGTTTTCCTTCAGCAAGAAATGTACCCACATTGTGCTGCACTCGACCCAGGCGAGGTGAATGGGGTACCCGGTGGGATTAGTTACATTTTTTGCATTCTTATATTTAAACATTGAGAAATCACAAGTACCCAGGATTGGAAAAACTATTCTACTCTAATACATGTACACCCATACACACACCAATACTTCCCCCAACATACAAATACATTTGGGGCTGATTTATTTTCTTCATCTTAAATAAATTGATGAACTGAGTGCTCCTCTTTTTTATTGATAAAAAAACTCATAAAAACAGGCTTATATGCAGGGATGCCACTAGGTGTCCTCCAAAAATACTGAAACTTATCGCGGGCCGGGAATGTGTAAAAAGAAAAAAACAATTTAGGGGGGTCCACCTTTAAATTTTGGGATGGACACTGATAAAAAATTGGACAAGCAAAAAAAAAAAAAAAAAATTAGGAGGGGGGGGGGGTCCGCCCCCACCTCAAATTTAGGGGAGGGGGCGAGGACCAAGTGGCTTCTTACCTTGTTGTGATCGATGACTTTGAAGTCAATTAGGTTTGAAAAACTGACGGTAGTTAGTTGTTGTGTGTTTCTCATAGAACGCTAGACCAAAAGCTTTAGTCTCTGTATTTTGGTTGTTCAGCTGAACCGCATTGGCTCCACTCACCAATACATAGACTGAAGAGTTGTTGGCGCGTACATAAAGACAACGTATCAGCTAACCCAGGGAGCTCCGGCCCGCTTTCCGGGCCGGAGCTCCCTGGGTTCCGTATCAGCATGCAGCAGTAACGTTAGATCTAACATTCGGCGGAAACCCGATTTTCGGATCGTTTTTGGTACATAAAATGTCACATTATAAAAAAAAAATTACATCCAAACTTACAAGAAAATATATAAAATTCAGAAACATCGTATCTTAGACCGCAGTTACCGCTAATTCCTTTCAAATGATGATAAAAACTTAGTCATCCTCGATTCCTTCGTTGGTCATCGTAAGTTGCCATCTTGGATGACGTCATCATCTTTACAGACGTATTTATCAGTCGCTAATATACCGCGATTCGTGCCGCTGCTTTGCGCTTGTCTATGTGCGTGCATTCGGAACTTGTCGCTCGCATTGATTGGCCAGGATATCGAGAATTCTAATCAGAAAGCCTTGATAAAAGCATAACTCAATGAACGTAGTAGGCAGTGCGCGCGTTTATAAATTATGTACTGAATAAAAGCAAATATCTCGGTCGATCGACATGCATCGCAATCGGGAGAGATAGGGAGAAAAAAGGAGGACTTTCCGATTTTTTTAATACACAAAACGGGAAAAGTCGGAAATACAGAAATAAGACAGATAGCAGGAAAAAAGCTGGAATTACGTATAAATACGGAAAAGTGGCATCCCTGTATATGTGTAATCAGTCCCAACACTCTGGAATTCACTCGCTCTGTACATCCGCCAGGCTTCCTTGCGACAGTCCTTTAAATCTCTACTTAAAACTTACCAGTTTCTTTCCTAAATCTTAGTATCTTTTATATCATTTGTTGAAATAATTCCATATAATGCTAGTTTATTCTAATTTTACAATAATGAATACATTTTATTTAGTTTATTCCAATTTTACAATAATAAATTAAAATTTACATGCTATTTGACAAATGTCTTATGTTAACTTTGATTTAAATATGCTTGGTTTTGTTTTCATGCTGTATCAGTAATATATATCTTTTAGCTAGTTTGCATTCTTACAATGACTTTGTTTTGTATTATATTAATATTTATGTCTTACACCTTGTAAAGCGTATTGAGAGAGCTTTCTATTATGTGCTTAATAAATCAATCTTTATTATTATTATCAGCAAACCATTATATCAATTTGCAAAGGCAATACATGCATATGTCAGGGTTCCCAGCTTTTCAAGAAAACAAAATTCCCTGATTTTTCCCTGATGAAGTTAGAAAATTCCCTTATAATTATTTAAACTCATTCCCAGTTTCGCATGTTTTCTAAGTTGTTGCAGTGAATTAAATGTATTTTCAGCATAAAAACAATGTAAAACTAATTAGTACCACAATAACCAGTCATTCAATAAAATGTTGCTCTGATATTCAACAAAAGATAACACTGACTGACTTCCGTGCTTTCAACTTTTGGGCCGATCAAAATTCCCTGATTTTTCCCTCATTTGAGGCATTTTCCCCTGATTTCAGGTATTTAAAAAAAATCAAATTCCCTGATTTTCCCCGACTGGAAAAAAGTAATAACAATTTTCCCTGAATTCCCTGATGGGCTGGGAACCCTGAGATATGATGGTTAGCTGACAGAGTATGAGCATATTAGTGCAAGAAGCTTCTATATTTTTTTTTTATCTTTCCAATGAGATTTTAAATAGCATGTTATCACAACATTTGTAGAGCATCGCCATGAAAATCCCCACATATCTCCCAAAATAAAATAAACTGCTGCCTAGGAATTGATCTACATATAGAGTAGAACTTGTGCTTTTATTTTGTGCAAAAAAATGTCAATATTGATACTTCAACGAAAGTTGACTTTAATATACAATGGTTCGGATGAATGCCAACGAAATAGTAGCAATTAACTCTAATTCTAAAGACTTATCTATGTACATTTCATTCATAAAACCCCTGTTTGGTCATGGTGCAATTACATGTACATTCTTTTAGCTTTCACATTATACATGTAAAAAAAAAAATAATAACTGATTCTTACCACGACCAGAAGTGATTTCTTGACGCTATCTTGCTTGCCGTTATCTTGCTTGCCGTTTGCTGAGGCATTCACTCTGATATCAAATGTACCTACATCCACCGGCCTTACAATGAATGCAACGGAGGCGGCATTCTTGGACTCGACCGAAACCATACGCATGGCTGGATTTTCAGCAGTGCACAGACCCTCTTCAACAGAAAACCATACTGTAACCTGTATTGTAACAGAGAGGTAAGGGATTAATCATGACTTGATTTTCACCATTAATTGTACATGTACATAGTAGTCAAAGCAATCGATCGTAAAAAAAAATATTAAAAAACTGGTATACAATAATTTCTAAGCTTTGTGTTATAGGCCCTTGAAATGGATAAGGCATAAATGAATAAAATCAAACAAGACATTGGCCATTTTCAAATTCACCAACCACAAAACCAACACTAAGTCCCAAACGATCTTTTTTTTATACAGCCAAAATGAAAAACCTGTAATTTATTGGTACAAATTAAAAATATTGAAGAAAAAAAAGTGGTTGAATTCAAATCTATTCATGTAAAATGTGATTATCTATATATGGGACCAGGGGAGTGTTTCATCAACATTTTCATCCGACAAGTTGTCAGATCTGACATCTTTCTCTGATGTTGATTGGCTGAGAGGTACTGTTACTATGGTAACTGTCGGATAAAATGGGACTTGTCGGATAAAACGTCCGACAAGTCCTTTCATGAAACGCCCCCCTGATACCCCCAAACCAACAATGAAATGCCCGTCAAATGACAACTGCTAGGAGGCCTTTGTCAAAATATGGTGAACAGGAATGGCAGATCATCCTAAGATTTGGAGCTGATGAAAAATTGCAAATAAGTACTTTTTTCCAGACGTTTTGAATCACTGATTTTCAACCAACTCTGCTTCATCATGAAAGGCTTCTCACAACATATTCTCCCTAAATAGTAATCTGGGGTGGTATTCTGGAACACTCATAACTTTTGTTATAAATTTTGTCATTTCTCTCCAAGATAAGACACCGCTATGATTGTCACAAATCGGTATTCTTAACATTGTTGTTTCCCTGTCATATCTCTCAAAGTTCACGCCCATCTTTTTCGGAAGCAAACCAATCAAAATCATCGTTAGTTCCCAGTGGGAGCCCTTCTAGCCAATAGGAAGGCCCCGTGACAGGTAGGGCGTATCCCCAATACAGTTGTTGGCAACGCGCAACTACGCAAATATTGATGCGCTTAATTACAAAGAGAGACAGGGAGCTGTGAAGGATTTTAGAGAAGTAGAAAAAGAAGGAAAACAGAAAAAAAGGAGGAATTAATATGTAGGGCCTAACTAATTGTAGCATGAAATAATAATTTTGAAAATTGTCATGGATGATGAGTGAAACTAATACCACAATCTAATCTAAACAATTCATATATGTCATATATTATATGCTTGACATTCAGTCGGCAGGGTATCGGGATATTTGGTACTAAAAGATATGACAAAATTTATGACTGCTACCCCCTACCCCCCTGTCATAACTTTTGTCATATCTCTTGCTTGTATAAAAGGATTACGCACATTTAAAGCCGCATATTTTTGGTGCGCGCTAAAGAGAAGAGACGAAATTATGACAATTTTTGTGACAAAACTTATGACATCCCCAAGAATACCGATTTTGTCATATCTCTGAGAAAGGTAAAATATGGAGAAAAGACAATGTTCAGAATACGGCCCCGGGTCTTCAAAATGCCCCGAAATAGAAAATTAGCTTATATGAAAATGTAATAATTCTAATGTCAAAATTTCAAGTCGTAAAGTTGAATATAAAACAAGATACACAAGTTTCTTCAGCACCATGTTTGATGGACAGCTTTAAGTTTAACCAAGATTTCACAGTGTGCACATCTCATGCTTGCGTGGCAAGCGAGCTTTCAATCTTCTTTTTTTCTCTATTCTTTGAAACTCTCACTGAATTCATTCATACATGTAAACCTCTGTTCGTTATCGTTGATCAATTTTGACAAGTTATACATCATTTCAAAAGTTTGGAATGTGCTCTTTCAAGCTCACTAAAACTTTAATCCCGGGCACCTTGTTGTTTTGGAGGCAGCAGGTCTAAGTTCTATTGTACAAACCTTCAATAAGGAGGACCATAGTTGAACAAGGTGACGAGTTCAAGCCCAACAAACAATTCCTGGTATGTCATCACTGTGATACTAATGATCATGATGATAATGATTATGATAGTGGTGGTGGTGATGGTATTGATGATGATGAAGATGGTGAGTGATGATGATGGTGGTGGTGATGATGATAATGATGATGAAGATGGTGATGATGATGGTGGTGATGATGATGGTGGTGATGATGGTGGTGATGATGATGGTGGTGATGATGACAGTGGTGGTGGTGATGAGGATCATTATGATAGCGGTGGTGGTAATGATGCTCTCACTGAATTCATTCATGAACCTATTGTTGGTTATTGTTGATCAATTTTGACAAGTTATCCATCATTTCAAAAGTTTGGAATGTGCTCTTTCAAGCTCACTAAAACTTTAATCCCGGGCACCTTGTTGTTTTGGGGGCAACAGGTCTAAGTTCTATTGTACAAACCTTCAACGAGGGAGACCATAGTTGAACAAGTTGACGAGTTCAACAATGGTGATGATGATGATAATGATGATGATGATGATGATGATAGTGATGATGATGATGATGATGATAATGATGACGATGATGGTGATGATAATGATGATGGTGATGATGATGATAATGATGATGATGATGATAATGAAGATGATGATGATGATAATGATGATGATAATGAAGATGATGATGAATGATGATGACTTCCCTGCTGGCAATAAATTGCTGATGATTTATTTAGTGGGCGTGTTGTGGTCTAGTGGTTCTGACTCTTGCCTTTCAAACAGAGGGTCGTGGGTTCGAATCCTGGCCGTGGCGTGTTTTCCTTCAGCAAGAAATTTCTCCAGTGTGCTGCACTCAACCCAGGTGAGGTAAATGGATACCGGCAGGAAATGATTCCTCAGAAAGCCTGAATCAGTAGCCTAGCTTAGCCGGTAATAACAGCAGGGCCCGCTGGGAGAACAGTTTTCAGAACTGAAGTGGCTACCCTGGGTAAATATACCGTTATTATTTAATTATTATTATTATTTTTCAAACCGAATTTATACCCACCTCTGCAAGTGAAATACCATAGTTGAAGATGGTGACGAGGATCTGTGTCTGTTCAAGCCTGACGACAGAGTACGGGAGATGAAGCTGAATAAAGAATTTCTGGTAAACCATCACAGTGGTATCATCTTCAATACACATTCCTTGTGTTTGGGATAAACTGACTGCCGTCAAGTGCCATTCCGTGATACTACTCGGCGTGGTCAACGGGTGTAACATCTTATCACCGTTTGTACTGGAAATTAAATTGAATAACGGTAAATGGGAGTAGGTTTGGACACTGTATATACAGTTTCACGTTCTGGCTTCAATGATAACAAAATAATTCTGAAAGTTGACCCTAAGAAGACGGGGGGGGGGGCTGATTCAGCACCCCTCGACAGTTTTCGTGATAAATCCACCGCACAAATTTTGTTTACATCGCTCGCTGACTTTTTCGCACAACTTGTGAAATCAAAACTGTCACCCCCACTGACGTGTTTCTGAAATTACGCAACATTTTGTAAGTGCATGCAGGCCCAAAATTGCTCGAAAACATGAATTCATGTACAAATTCAATGCAAATAGTGTTTAAGCCGAAATTCATAAATCTATCATTATTTTTCCTTTTAATGATTGAAATCAATTAATTTCATCTTGTTTATGGTCAAAATAAAGTCCCTGACAATTTCCATTGAAAAAACAATTAAAAAAAAATGTAAAAAAACATAGAAATACATTAAGAAATTTTGAAAAAATAGAATACGTAAGAAAATAAATGTGATGTTAAAATTTTTTAATGTACATTTGATCAAATGCTTGTAAAGAGTGTGAAAACAAAACAAGTTGAACCCCTCTGGCAGTCTCCCCTGCATTACGCGATTTAATATAGCAGCAGTGTGAACTTTGAAAACTACTATAAAATAATCATTCACAAAAACACCATTCATATAATGACATAATACCACTTTCATTGACCATAAATGACATTTGAACGGCGACTTAAGACTTGTCAACTACACCCATGTCCACATTTCATTCACTCTATCCATAAACTTTCAAGTTATGATGGCAATTCAACAATTACCCCAACATGGCCAAAGTTTATTGACCTTAACTGACCTTTGACCTTGGTTTTGTGACCTGAAACTCACAGGGGATGTTCAGTGATACTTGATTACTCTTATATTCCAAGTTTTATGAACTAGATCCATAAACTTTCAGAGTTAGGATGGTAATTTAACAAATACCCCCAACATGGCCAAAGTTCATTGACCTTAAATGACCATTGACCACGGTCATGTGACCTGAAACTCACACAGGATATTGAGTGGTACTTGATTAACCTAATGTCCAAGTTTCATGAACTAGATCCATAAATTTTCAAAGTTATGATGGTAATTCAACAAATACCCCCAACTTGGCCAAAGTTCATTGACCCTAAATGACCTTTGACCTTGATCATGTGACCTGAAACTCAAGCAGGATGTTCAGTAATACTTGCTCAACCTTCTGCCTAAGTTTCATGAACTAGGTCTATATACTTTCTAAGTTATGATGTCATTTCAAAAACTTAACCTTCGGGTTTAGATTTTGAAAATAATTCTCCCAACATGGTCTAAGTTCATTGACCTTAAATGACCTTTGACCTTGATCATGTGACCTGACACTCAGGCAGGATGTTTAGTAATACTTGATTAACCTTATGTCCAAGTTTCATGAACTAGGTCCATATACTTTCTAAGTTATGATGTCATTTAAAAAACTTAACCTTAGGTTAAGATTTGATGTTGACGCCGCCGCCGTCGGAAAAGCGGCGCCTATAGTCTTGCTCTGCTATGCAGGTGAGACAAAAATTGCATTTTCAGGGCATGATTTTGTTAATTAGAGCAATTTCTTTTTATTTTACGCATACAGCATAATTATTCAGCAATAATTTTCGCAGAATTTTATTATATAGTTTTGTACATTATGCCATAGGTAACGCACGTGCCAATTTTCATCCTATCGCGCCATTGACGGTCGAGATGATAAGAGGGGGCTGAATCAGCCCCCCCCCCAGTCTTCTTAGGCGTCGAAAAAGCACAGTCTATTTAGGGTTAAAGCATTACTCTGCCCGTGTACATGTATGAGCAGCCGTCCCCAAAACAAACAATAAGCAGCCAAAAAAGAATTTTGGGATTTTCTTTTCTTTTAGCTTGAATTAAGAAAATATACTGAGCTATAAATTGATATACATGAATAGCTTGTCAAAATTTATCAACAAGAACCCTTACAAGTACTGGATTAAATGCAGAAATTTGTGTCAAACAAACACTTGTACCAAGGGGGGTACTCGAATTATAACATGATACCTATGTGAAAGTAAAAAATAGAGGGGGTCTGTATTAAACTAAATCTTGGTCTAAAAATGGGGGTCTCCAGAACGGCTCTTGGATCAACGATTGCTAAAAATGCCATACTCTGGAACTGATTATATAAAAAAAGGGGGTCTCAGGAACTTGTTACATCATAATCGTAGTGTGATAATATATAACATAATATTATAAGGGCGGAGACATTTTGCAAGTATTCTGAAACACACAATTTAATTGAACATTGAAAAATTATTCCAAAAAAGTATATTTTGAAATGCACAATTTTTATTCAGCACAGACAAAAAAACACTTCAGAAATATTTATTTCAAAACTACTTACGGCATAGGAAAAACATCAAAGAGCCAAGTCTCTCTAAAATCGTCACGTACTTTGACACCGTCGATCTGGTTGTTATTACCACCTGATCTTGATGTTTCAGATGTTACCCTGGGAATGGGAGGATTTTCGCAGCACACTTCAAATCTCTGAAAACAATTCAAATGATAAAAATGCGGTGTTTTAGACTGAGCTCAATAATCTCCTTCTTCTCTTCAAATGGACAACAAATACTTATTTCCTATTCTTATTCATTGTTTGAAAAAAATGTATGATATAGTTATACTCTAACATGAGTCAAAATCAATGATAGAAGAGGAATTTTATCAAATTTACAAATTTTTATTTTTAAACAGTGATTTATGACGTCATATAAAAAATCAATGTCATTTTAAAAAGAAAATGAAAATAATTTTTAGAGTACCATCGGTATATCAACACACAAATTAATTCAATCCACTCCTAAAAGACATTGTTTTAAGGCATCATGAACCATTTTAAAATTTGAATTTAAGTCTTTTATTATGTAATACATGGGACAGCTGTTCATATAACTTTCTTACTCTTTTAACCTTCACCAGTATTTTCATTATTTGTATGGTATTTCTTACAACAAACTTTTCTTCAAGGTGAACTCTCCCTATAAGAATAGGCCTTCATAGTACATCCTGCATGTCCTCTATATACCGCTGAGTAAAAAAAAAAAATTACATCTCACAAACCCCAATTTAAGGAAATATTATGCTGTGAACATAATTATTATATATGGCCTGAAAGAGTATGTTCTGCCAAATAAATCTCATTGAATGTCCAGTTGTAGTAGGTCCATGGTTAGAGCAACCCTTGTAGGATTACGACATCATTGACATCTGGATTCATTCATTGCAGTCATGCCTTACTTTGGTGCAAATTAAAATTTACATCACTGCAAAGAATAGGGCCTACCTACTGATTATCCAAGCGTTAACACATACCACATAAATAGGGTATCAAATTATGTGGGAGAACATACTCTTTCAGGTCATATATAATAGTTATGTGTTCATGAAATTTTTTTTTTCCTTAAATTGGGGATTTGTGAGGTGTGAAGTTTTTTTTTTTACTCTCATGGTAGTTTACAACTCTCTTGTAAGACCTTATGCATTGACGTCATCGGCCCACCATCTTAGAGGCTGAAGCCATTGCCTTGCATGCAGTGGTGATCTACAATTGGCGTACCTCTGACAACTCTGTTCATGCATATTCCTATATCCTCTGAGGGAGGGCGCTATGACATTATGACATTATATGCATAGATCTATGGTCAAATTAGGGCAGAAGGAATGTCTTAGCTCATATGACCTTGAAAGAAGAAAAATAAAATACCGTTTTTTGTTCAGGAGTTAGTCCACATTGAGATGCTAAAATTCTAGCACGACGAGAACATGGATAGGTTGCATAATCAGTACTAGAAAGCATACGTTTCAAACGTATTCTGGTGGCTAAACAAGATGATTCGTAGACTGAGTAGCATATCTCACCTGAGGAAGATAATAATAATAATAGTCAGTTCTTGTATAGCGCATAACACATTATGAAAAACGTCTCTATGCACTTCCAAAGGACTTGGATATTATTACCCTGGCTGTAGCTCAAGCAGCCTTCAAGCGCTCGGCATTTCAAGAAATAAATTCCTGCCAGGTACCCATTCACCTCACCTGGGTTGAGTGCAGCACAATGTGGATAAATTTCTTGCTGAAGGAAACTACGCCATGGCTGGGATTTGAACCCACGACCCTCTGTTTCAAAGTCTGGAGACTAATCCACTGAGCCACAACGCTCCATAAATAAACCATGATAATCATAATAATGGTAATGAAACAAACAATGATAGTAACAACAACAACAATAATAATAATAAAATAGTAATACCAATTATAACAAACATAACAATGATGATGACAATTACAATATATATAATATTAATAATGATAATGATAATTATAATAATCATCAAATGATAATGAAAATAATAATAATGATAATTCCAATGATAATAATATGAGAAAAATGTTCTTTATTACACAATCACAAATATTTACCTGTTTTTGGCAACCTTTCACTTGCTAGGCTGCAAGTTTTGCTAGAACTTTGTCATAGCTGGCGCTGATGCTGGTGCAGCACGACAGAGAATGGTAATGATGATGATAATATTATCAATAATAATATTCATCATGATAATAATAATAATAATGATCTTAATCATGATAATAAAAATACTTATAATATCAATAATAATGATAGCAATAAGAATAATATTAATAATAATGATAATGATAATAATAATATTATTAATGATAATGATAGTAATAATAACAATAATAATCATCATGATGATAATAATAATATCATTAATAATGATAGTAAAAATGGTAATAATAATAATAATAATAAATAATCAATAACCAAGCTACATGCAATCTTACTAGCGAATCTCTACAATATGTTACATAAGAAGAACTGTATGAGGATTATTTCATTTGGTTGTTCACATAACTAGATAGCGAATGCACATGAGAAATTGTAATATTTAATGTAAGAAATTACAAGTAAAGAACTGCTATGTTTTAAATAGACTATAATATTCTAGAATGTCTCAATTAAGTTATGTTACAACATTTCATTCAATGGTATGGCATATTCAACAAGGCAGTGGAATGCTCAGTAAGCTGAAATTTACAACAAAGAACTAGTAATCCCAGAAGACTATAAGGATTGGTGGGAAGGAAAAGGAACAATAAATTTAGGTATGTTGTTGACAGTGGCGGATCCAGGGGGGCACAAATTTGTAATGCAAAAATGCTGTTGAAAAAGGGAAGTTCCCCCCCCCCCCCTTTGAAAGTGAACACCTTTTTTTTCCTTTTTTTTTGCTTGTCAAATTTTTTCTGGGACAAAATATCCTTAATTTGGGGTTGAAAACCTTTTTCTTTTCTCAGAAAAATGCGCCCCCCCCCCCTTTCAGAGAATCCTGGATCCGCCCCTGGTTGTTGACATTGTTAATTTCACTGGGGCTATTCACGACTCTTCCAGAACATGTTCAAGGAAAAAGCAAAATGTTCTCATCATTATAGATTCATTTGGAACTTTCTGGAAGATTGGCAATTGATATAAAAGACTTGGAAATCCTTCGACGAGATCAGAACTCTGAAATTATAGCCCAGCTAGACTTTATGTCCGTGCATAGTTTATCTCAATGTGGAATACTGCTTTAACTTCTGTGAAATTATTTCATGTTATCAATGAATTGTTTGCAACTATTTTAAGAGAGGAATTCTCAGATCTCATCAAACTGTTCTAGGGAACACTTTTCAACCCATGGGTTGCTGAAATCGACTGTTTATCATCATCGATTTCGTCTTCACAGACATTTCAGTGCGTTACAGTGACTCTAATTATCCGTCGCGTCTCAACATCTCATCATCGCCAGCATTGTGGACTTTAACCCGAAAAGGACTGTGGGGGGCCATGATAGCTTTGCG
This sequence comes from Lytechinus pictus, assembly GCF_037042905.1. Classification (NCBI taxonomy): domain Eukaryota; kingdom Metazoa; phylum Echinodermata; class Echinoidea; order Temnopleuroida; family Toxopneustidae; genus Lytechinus; species Lytechinus pictus. The sequence continues at coordinate 15,937,721 of NC_087250.1, read as the reverse complement.
CAATAATTCTAAAACACAAAAAGATAGCGCTACAAAATTTTATGACTATTTCTCACGCAACTTTTGAGACCAAATTTACAGCATACGGGTATAGCATCACGACGCCACATGACTTATTGCAAGACAATGTCATGCCGAAAGTGGCTCACTTTTATACTTTGTGTACAAAGTCTTTGCGAGATGAAATTCATAAAAGAGTGATTATTTTCCATTGTATTTGGTCTGCTTAATAATGTGCCAAATTTCGGCGTGATCACGCGAACGGCCGCCGAGATCAGAAGGGGGGCCATCATACCCCCCCCCCCCATCCTAAATACATCTCAAATAGCCTAGTCCTTTTAGGGTTAACTTAGATGTCAATTCCACCTCAGAAAAATGCTGATTTCATTCAATAAACAAGAATTGAACATAATGGCATTATGGCATTTAAAAAGTTCCCTTTTTACAAATCATTTAAATGTACAACTCAGTTGTATGCAGATGAGAGAGTCAGTGATGTTAATCACTCATTATTTCTTCTTCTTTTTTTCAATTTTACAGATTTTATGATAAGTATCACCTTGCCTAAACCACAACAAGTTACAACAATGATAATCCCACATGTTCAGGGAGGAATAAAACTTTATTTCACATAAAGGTGAGGAGAAAACTAAAATATTTTATATTTCATATAATGAAATACCAAAGAAATATGAGTGGGTGATGTCAGCAGTCCCCTCATTTACATACCGACCAGGATGTGCATATAAATGTTTGTGAAATTAAAGCAAAACTTTAATAAGGTGCTATAAATTTCTTATATTACATCTGATTTTGATGAAAGTTTCAGTGTTATGCTTGTTGAATGTTCTTCTTTTTATTCAAGTCAACTTTTTGTTGGAGTGGACTTGTCCTTTAAATAGTTTTTACCAGTTTTTGAGAAGTTTGGATATAAAGTGTAATCAGAATATTACACAACTGACATGTCTTCAACCCAATGATGGATATGCAAGATAATTTATTACTATGTTTACCTTTGTAGTAATAAAAGAAAGATCAAATTTGAAATTAATCTAACTTGTTATTTGTTGACGTAACTTATATCATAACAAATACAAAACACAATTACATTCATATTTAAAGAATGATAGTCCTACCGGGAACAATAGACCTTCTTCTCCGGTTAGCCTCTTCTTCACAGCCAATACCTAATAATCAAAGATCAACAAGAATTAATAAATCAAATGGCATATGTGACCTGCCACCATTAAAAAAAACAATAAGTCGACCGTGAGCTTGAAAAGTCACTTCCTATGCTTTTAAAATATATGGAGCAAACAAGGTTTAAAGATAAATTCCAGTTTTGGTAACGATCTCAAAATGACTTTTTACAGAATCTAATATAATGACCACCCAAGTGTCTACTTGTATGAATAAAAAATATGTGCCAAAGGATTCTGGAAGAAATTGTGTAATTGCTGAGAAATAAGCAAAATAAGCGCGGATTCGGTCACTTCCGTCGGGTCTTTATTCCAGCAATAATAATACACTCTCCCACGTGTGCCTATCTGTGTTGGTGATCTTCAGTGTGAACAATTTTCAGCGTAGATTTCAAGATTTCACGAAGTTCAGTTTATGTAACTGTACCAGATCTAGATCCTCGATGATATACTGACAATTAAGCCTGGTTTTACAGACTTTCTCATGAAATCAATGTTTACTGCAACTACTGGAATTTCTCTTTAAAGTTTGCGGTTCACTCAGACAAAAATGAGATGTGCATTCTATGTAATCTCACTGAAACTTCCAAGCAGTCCGAAAAAAAAGTGTCCAAGAAACTCTTGTATTTTTCTTTTATTCAACTTCACGACTTCAAATTTTTACAGTATAAAGAAGAAGAATTGCTCTATCAAATAAGCTATTTTTTCATTTTGTGCTTTTGGAGACTAAATTACAATTTTCGCTTTTTACAGAGAACCTTACCTGGCGACTTATTTTTTCTTTTCTGTTTTTTGTAACATATTGATATCAAAACAAATTGGCAATACTTTTAAGTTATGCTCTAATAGGGAAACTGAAAAAAAAAAGAAGCTCTGCTTTTTGATAGTTTACCCTTCATATACTCATCTTGACGTATCTGTCTCAAATCTACAATATTTAAATGACTGTTCTTACCACTGTCTATCTATATTGAATTATTGTAATTTATTGTATTATTTTATTTTTAATGATTTCTTCTTTCTTGTTGGATGTTTCATAAACCACAACAAAACATCAAAACATCAAAAATGAAGAAGCAGGGGCTTCATTTGAATTGATTTTCATCTCTATTGACACAGACAAAACAATCATGTTCTGTATTGACCCTTCGTGACTATTTCTGCTCATTTTGCAGCTTTTCAATTCAGACCTCATCCAAGACTTTTTGAATCCTGCTCTTTTAGTGATGACATAATCATAACAAACATGGTATCACTTTAAAGAGAATTAAATGATCTTTTGAATGATATCAAACATGTATTGTGTCAAATTGAGAGTTGGGAGAAGTTAATGGCCAAACTCAGATTTCCAAACTTTTTTCGAGGGGTTTATTATTTCATCATTAATATCTTCTTTCTTGTTGGATGTTACATTGTATTGTGAGATATAAAAATAAACCAAACTGAAACTGATCGTAGGAATCAGATTATTTGCTTTTCTTATTTGGAAACAGAATATTGAGCAAAAAATGATTCTGACTTGTTTTACATAGAAAAAAGGTTTATAATCAACAATTAATATCAAGGATTATTTTTGTGTAATCAAAGATTTGACAGAACAAACTGGTTTTTTTTACCATTTCCTACATTTTTTCTACTTTTCTCTTCATAAAGGAACTTAAAGAACCTTTTAGACTTCTCATGTTTGCACTTGTTAAAATTAAAAAATTAAACACTCATTTGCAAGTATAATTGCTTTGACGAAACAGAAAATTGTTCACCGCTACTGATTTTGTTTTGTTTTATTGTTTTCATTTTGATGAAACAGAAAATCCAACACCACTTCTGATTTTGTTTGTCTGTTTTTTTAATTCCACTCTGACAAAACGGTAAAAGGCTCTCTACATTAGTATTTGTGCAAGCTCGCTGAGGGCAACTACACAAAGAAAAAGAAGATGATGAAATGTCATTACAAGGTGCACAGCATGTATACACACAGATCATCAAACTGGACCCTACACGGGCAATCATCCTTTTCCACACCCTAAACAAATTCCTACATTTCATTTTCATGATCACGTGATATACAGCGGTGCTCAAAAGTTGGTGAACCCCACCAGAAAATGGACATATTCAAAGCATTCAAATTCTGCCATATTTTAGATATTTCACTGTAAAGTCAGGAGATAGAATATTACACTCAATAAAGTACGTTTCTCTGGACTCGCCGAACATTGTTTTGTGTTGTTGTCTACATTTTAACACTCCGCAATTATTTATGAATATTTTGCGATGGGGTTCTCAAAGTTTCGAGCACAACTGTATATACCCTTTACCTATAAAAGTGAATGTTCAAAAGCAATTGACACCCTTTCCATTGTACATGTATATATCACCTTGTCATGTACATGTATAACAGCTCTTTTTTTTCATTATGTGCAAGCAAATTGTCCATCTTCAAATGGCAATATGCTCCCCCCCTCCCCGATAAGAACCACAACATCGATGCCAACAAATTGTTCAATCTTCCTCTCTCTCTCTACATGTATATCTCTACCCCCCCCCTTTCTCCTGTTCTCTCCCTCTCTCTCTCTCTCTCTCTCTCTCTCTCTCTATTGAATTCTAGCATCCCGTCTCACCGTAAAGAGCTATGATTGATCTGGGGCCCTTCTTACAAAGAGTTGCGATTGATCCAATCAATCGCAACTATGGAAAGCCAGCAAAGTCAGCATATAAAATGCATGTTTGTTCCAAAAAAAAATTATAGATAAGAATGTATATCCATAAATTCATAGATTTCTTGACAATTTGGTGTGCTCTCCTTTGTGTACAAAGGACATTTTGCAAATTTTCTGTAGAAGAAATTATGACACTGATGGATTTCCATAGAGTTACGATTGATTGGATCAATCGTAACTCTTTGTAAGACGTGGCCCTGCACAACCTCAACTGTATGTACAAATCAAATTTTCCAACAGGAAATTTGCACAATGTCCTTTTTGTAAATACAGGAAGAAGAAAACTAAATTGTCAAACAATAATTTAATGTATATCAATCTAGAAAACATTTTAAAGAAAAATGGATTTCAGTTGTTGGCACATTGCTGGCTTTTCATAAAGTGGTTGATTGGATCGATCGCAACTGTCTGTAAGACTGGGCCCAGACTTAACAACTTACTTGCTCTTACACCGACCTCCAAATTTCCATTAGTAAGCACTGTCATTCCAGAGTCCTAATAACATACAAGGACAAATTTTGTTCAGTACTGTATTCACATACATGTATATGTACATAAAAATGTTGTAACCTCAAACGGTTCTGAGGCTATTGTGAAATGTACTGTATATTCAGGAAGATAATGATCTTTTTGACCTTTGACCTATAGGATCTCCATGATTTTACTGGCCATTCCTGTATGCAGTCATGAACCGAGTTGGAAGTTTAACCATCAAGGAGTTCTTTAAAATGACAATACAGTTTACGTTTTTATAGTGGCCTCTGTGACCCTCTTTTAAACATTTATGTTTTATTGGGAAATTGACCTCTGTGACCTTGGACTTGGTGACCCCAAAAGTTGATCAGATCATTGTCCATGCAATATGAATGGCTCTCTGTTCTCTGAATGACAGGAGTAGTTATGTGACAAGAGTAGTCATGTCACAAAACTAAAAGTAGTCATATGACAGAATTTATGTGACAAGTGTAGTCATGTGACAACAGTAGTGATGTGATAAATGTAGCATGTAACAGAAGTTGTCATATGACATATTAATAGAGTAACAGATTTTAAACATAGTCATTTGACAGTAATTTGAGCATGGTTTCAAATTGCCAAATTAGATGGGCATCAAGCGAGGTAAGAAACATTCAACATTTACAGTAAAATTTGAATATTTTGGTTACATATATGCAAAAAAACACAGGGTTTCTTGATACAAAAAGCAAAAACCGTGGAATGTGAAACTGTGTACTGTGATTTATGACTTGTAACTCTTATGTTACCTTAAAAATTTGAGAAGTATCAAATCCGCCTCCTGGTCCACAACCGGTGTCATAGCTCTTCATCCTATTATACATCTGAAAAACAACAATAACAACATACATTATAACCATGATTTAACTCAGGAATTTCAGACCAAGATATACTGCGACATTATGTGTTGAGACTTGCGACGTCATGTGTTAGTAGAAAACCTACGACATTGTGCGTTGACTGTAACATTATGCGTCGCTGTAACAGGGCTTAACCCATTTGGTCTCTCATTTTGGTCTAAGTGTACTCTTAGCCTTAACCCACTTGGACTATTTCTCATTTACTTGTAAGCTAGCCCAGTTTGTCAATTTTCCTCTTTTTCAACTTGTAATGTTTTAATTGTCAAATGAAAATTAAGTAAATATAGAAAACATCCTATCCAAGCATAGAGACTTTTAAAAGTAGATGTTGCAAGAAATGGTGCTAGCCAACTGGAAATCAAGCAAAATTGAAAACAATTAGACCAAAAGATTAGTGCACGATCAATGTAGACGAAGGATATAACGGATGAGACCAAAAATATGAAGAGATTGTAGGCAAATCTGCAATAGACTGTTAAAAGAAAGTTTCAGTCTCGAGCTCTCTGTTCATAAAGACTTGTTACAGACTTGTTATAGTAACAAATGCACAATTTCTATAACAAATTTACTATAAGCCAATCAGATTGAAGGATTTCAGTAGCTTCTTAACTATTATTGTAATTTTCTTATGATAAAAAGTTTGATGAAACAAGCCCCTGTTCTTAAAAATCATAGCTACTCGGGCCAACGTAAAGAAAAACCTTTCAGGCGACCCAAGGAGACCTGGGGGGCGTTTCATATCGGACGAAAATGTTGATGAAACGCTCCTGGGAGCGTTTCATCAACATTTTCGTCAGACAAGTTTTCAGATCTGACATCTTTCCTTGATTCTGATTGGCTGAGAGGTACTGTTCCTATAGTAACTGTCGGATAAAATGGGACTTGTCGGATTAAACGTCTGACAAGTCCTTTCATGAAACGCCACCCAGGATGAACCAAGTGGTGGTGGAGGGTAGGAGGGTGGGTTGATGGAGGAAGATGCACTGATGAACACAGTAAAGTGGAGGGGTGAGGGTGATGTCTGTAGGGTGAATCTGGCCACCCCCGTAGTCCGGTATTTAATCTTAAGAGGGGGGAAGGGGGTGATTCAGCCTCCCCTCAAAAATTTTCGCAGAAATACCATAGGACAACACATAAACTGAAACTTTAAAAATCAGTAATTTGCATGAAAACACCAGTATTCTTTCTCATTTTTCCGTAATAATTTCTGAAAACCAGTACTACTTCGTAACTCTCTATAGGGGTCACCTGATCAAGATCATATATTTCAGTATTGTAAATGCTGAAAATCAGTATTTTGGTAAGAAAATCAGTACTTTCACAGAAATACCATAGGACAACACATAAAATGAAACTTTAAAAATCAGTATTTTGCATGAGACCACCGGTATTCTTTCTCATTTTTCCGTAATAATTACTGAAAACCTGGGGCCCGTTTCATAAAGGACTTGCAACTGTTGTAACTTTGCCATTATGGCAACTACCAACTACCGACCAGGCACGGATCCAGGGGGCACGTGTCCCCCTTTTGAGAAGCAAAATTAAAATTTGTAATGTAAAAATGCCATTAAAACAGAGGTGTGCCCCCACTGTTGAAATTGAAGACCTTATTTTATTTTATTTTTTTTGCTTGTCAATTTTTTTCGGGTCCGAAATATCCTTAATTTGTGGTTGAAAACTTTTTTTGGGGGGGAGGGGGGCTTGTCAAAATTTGTCCCCCTCCCCCTTTGGAAAATCCTGGATCCGCCCCTGTAACCGACTGACTTACTTTTCGATTGTTCATTCTATCCTTATCTCTCAGCAGATAGACAGCCTTATCGACAGCTAGCAGACCGATGGAGGAATCGTTTGGTGCTGTGATTTCAACCTCAATCATGGAATGTGGGTCATAGATAGAAAGTAGAGGAGGGGGTGGCTCGGGTAGTATTCTCAATGATAGCTACAGAAGGAATCAAAAATATAAATAACAAACTAGATGTACATGTACTTTGGCTAAAAGTGAAAGCATTATAGGAGGTAGCTAGCTCAGGGAGTATTCTCAATGAGAGCTACAAAGTGAATAAAAAATATAAATAACGAGATATACTTTGGCTAAAAGTGAAAGCATTATAGGAGGTAGCTAGCTCAAGAACTTCTCTCAATGAGAGCTACAAAGTGAATCAAAAATATACATAACAAACAAGATATACTTTGGCTAAAAGTGAAATGATAGCTACAAAGGGAATCAAAAATATAAATAACAAAAAAGATGTACCCTGAAAGTATTATAGGAATTAGCTTATGAAGTATTCTCAATGATAGCTACAAAGGGAATCAAAAATATAAATAACATACAAGATATACTTTGGCTAAAAGTGAAAGCATTATATGAGGTAGCTAGCTCAGGGAGTATCCTCAATGTTAGCTACAAAGGGAATCAAAAATATAAATAACAAACAAGACATACTTTGGCTGAAAGTGAAATCATTATAGGAGGTAGCTAGCTAGCTCAGGGAGTATTCTCAATGTTAGCTACAAAGGGAATCAAAAATATAAATAACAAACAAGATATATTTTGGCTGAAAGTGAAAGTATTAGAGGTCGCTCAAAAAGCATTCTAAATGATAGCTACAAAGGGAATCAAAAATATAAATAATAAGACATAATTTGGCTTAAAGACAAAGTGAATTTTCAGTATTATAGGCAAGGTCCAGCCCAGAAAAATGTTACCCTAAAAAAATCAATGAGAAAGATCAAACCAGGGGGGTGTTTCACATACATGTAGAGCTAAGTATGACTTAGAGTCGCACTTAACTGCCAATGCGTATGTAACGCGTAATCTTATTGATCAATATATACACACTATTTTATTCATGAGTCCACTCTTCAAACAGTGGACTCATGAATAAAATAGCGTATCTAACCATGGTAACAGGTGTCAATTTGGCGCACTGTGACAAAAGTGCGCATCAGCATTGGACTTTTTTGTATACGTGCTAGAATAAGCGTAATTTATACAGGAAATCTGCATAAACCATGTACTCAACAGTGGGTTTTCAAAACCACCTTTGTGAATTTGGGCCAAAGAGTTGCAACTCTTTAACTTTGCCATTATGGCAACTACCATGGCAACCTTGATTTTGATTGGCTGCTGAGCCCTCTTTCCATGGTATTTGCCATAATGGCAAAGTTACAACAGTTGTAATTCTTTATGGAGCGCGCCCCTGATTGAAAACCTCATCTGATTTTTGGCGGGGATTTGAATCAACACCCCTCTGATTACAAGGCGAGAGATGACGAGGTACAGTAGATAGCTGAATGCTTTTAAGGAGTGAAAGTAAATTCATCTAGGGTACATACTCACCGGAGGATTTTGCCTGCACTTTTCTTCTACACCAAGTCGAAGGGAGTCGGCGATGACTCTGCCGGTGGCAGTCATGTAGTAGACGATTAATCTCATTTGTGGCGCCATGTCGGACGTGATCGTTATTTGAAGGGATGTGCCTACATCAGGCATGCCAGGTTGAAAATTGCTTTCGACAATCCTTCCCCCTGTAATGCACTGTTCAAGTAAAATAATAATAATAGCAATAATAACAATGATGATGATAATAATATTCATAATATTCATAATAATGATAATAATGATAACAATGATAACAATTATTATAATAACAATATTCACAATAATGATAATAAAAATATTCATAATAATATTCATAACAACGATAATAATAATGCTAATAATTATATTCATAACAATGATAATAATAATATTCATAATAATAATAATAATAACAGTAAAAATAACAATAATAATTATAATGATAATATTTATAATTTATAATGATAATAATGATATGGTAATGTGTAATATGGCAGTATCCATAATGAGCTGTTCATGGTGCAGTAAAGAATAAAAATTTACTAAAGAGAGAAAAGAGTAGCACTAGAAAACTTGTGTGAGTAACCAGGTTTTTAGTAAATTTTTGAAGGTAGTAAGACAAGAAATATTGCGGATGTCTTTTGGAAGTTTCAAAGGAATGGCCCAGCACATTGCACTGCCAATATTAATCATAATGTAGCTTGGGACTTTAATATCCACATTCATACATAAAAAATGTTAATGACATCATTTCAGTAGAAAGTTACTATACATCAGAATATAAAGCATAGTACAAAATAAATACTTTGATCGTAAGAATCTCCTAAATAATTACAAAGGACAATACAGAAAAAATATATATGTAATACAGCGTTTCCCACAAAAAAAATGTTAATGGCACTCTAGATTGGTAAAATATTGAAATTACAACATCATATTATTTATATCTTCACACACGTAAAATGCTATTCCTTTTCTACAAGTAGATGCAATTTTATGTAATATAGTCCAATAATCAATTATTATTATTGCTTACGGCTACACTTCGTAATTCCGAAGGTTCGTAATTCCAAAGGTTCTTTGCTCCGAAGGTTCGTAATTCCGAAACACGTAAATTGCCTATACCTTGATTTTCGTTAATCCGAAAACGTAAAAGGGTTCGTTAATCCGAACATTTGTGGCGTTATCCCGAAGGTTCGTTATTCCGAAGGTACGATAATCCGAAAACGAAATAAGGCTCAATGTTCCGCAGCTTCGTTAATCCGAAAACAAAATGATGTTCGTTATTCTGAAGGTTCCTTGGTCCGAAAACGAAATAAGGTTCGTTAATCATTTCGTTTTCGGACTAACGAACCTTCGGAATTACGAACGTCATCTTGTTTTCAGATTAAAGAACCTTCGGAATTACGAGCCTCACTTCGTTTTCGGACTAACGAACCTTCGGAATTACGAACCTCATTTCGTTTTCGGACTAACGAACCTTCGGAATTACAAACCTTTGGAAACACGAACCATCGGAATAAAAAACCTTCGGAATATCCGAACCTTCATAATAACGAAGCTTCGAATTACGAATATATGCGGTTGATTACACATAGGGAAATCTCTCCATCCCAGTCTTGTATTAATCATGTATATATAGTTTTGCATGATATGTTATGAATGTTCAATTTATCTTATTTGTATATCACTGGCGGATCCTCGGGCGATCCTTTTGAGAGGCACAATTAAAATTTGTAATATAAAAATGCCGTTAAAACACAAGTGTGCACCCTTTTTTAAAGTGAGGACATTTTTTTTTGCTTGTCAATTTTTTTGTGGATGAAATGTAGATAGGCCTAGATCTACTTATTTTTTTTGGTAAAATTTTTCCTTGAGAAAATGTGCCCCCCCCCCCTTAGAAAATCCTGGATTTACTTACTTACCTGGACTTACTTGAAATATGCACTCTTTTCATATTTTTTTTTGGGGGGTTACTTTTATTTTTATATTTCGAGGGCAGCATTCCATAAGACTTTGTTCTTCGAAGTTACTTACTGTTTTTTATTAATTTTGAATGGAAAAAAAAAATGAAAAGGAACTGAATATAGTAACTTACCAAATAATGAAGATTTGTGTTTGGAGGCACTCCTGATGAACCAACCCTCTGGATCAGGAATTCAGTATTCCTACCAACCTAAATCACCAATGAAAAAAATGATCAGAACACGCCACGAAAAACCATAAATAAAGGCACTTGCTCACTGCAACCATCCTGCCTGTAGGGGAATCTACATTGATTTACTTTATGCTATTCATAACTGCAAAAGTTCAATAAAAAAAATAAACAAGTGGAATGCCTCTGGGGGTCTCACCTGCATCACGCGATTCAATATACCAGCAAGGCCGACTTTGAAACTACTATAACTTGCACAAGATGTTCAGTGATACTTGGTTACTCTTATGTCTATGTTTTATGAACTAGACCAATACACGTACAGAGTTATGAAGGTAATTCAACAAATACCCCCGATTTGGCCAAAGTTCATTGACTATAAATGACCTTTGACCTTAATCATGTGACCTGAAACTTGCACAGGATGTTCAGTGATACTTGATTACTATTATGTCCAAGTTTCATGAATCAGATCCATAAAATTTCAAAGTTATGATGGTAATTCAACAGATACCCCCAATTCGGCCAAAGTTCATTGACCTTTGACCTTGGTCATGTGACCTGAAATGCGCACAGGATGTTCAGTGATACTTGATTAACCTTATGTCCAAGTTTCATGAACTAGGCCCATATATTTTCTAAGTTATGATGACATTACAAAAACTTAACCTTAGGTTAAGATTTTGATGTTGATTCCCCCAACATGGTCTTGACCCTAAATGACCTTTGACCTTGGTCATGTGACATGAAACTCAGGCAGGATGTTTAGTAATACTTGATTAACCGTATGGCCAAGTTTCATGAACTAGGTCCATATACTTTCTAAGTTATGCTGTGATTTCAAAAACTTAACCTTAGGTTAAGATTTGGTGTTGACGCCACCACCGCCGCCGGAAAAGCGGCACCTATAGTCTCACACTGCTATGCAGGTGAGACAAAAAACAAAGGTTTAAAAAAATGAAGGAATTACATAAAAATGAAAATAACAATAAAATACAGTGGTAATTAAAGATATTTTGGTAATTTTTTTAGATATCTGTTAGAAATGTAAAATTAATACCAAAAATCACAATTCTACAAGCTATATCAAGTGAGTTACAGGCAAAAACATACAAAAAAACAAAATTCAGGGCAAATTTCATACTCTAATTCCCATAATTAATTGATAAAAAATATAAACAATTAATTTTCTTAAAAATTGTACTACATAGTCTTGTAGTTTACATCCGGCTCTACACGTGCAATCAGCTGCCAGGATCTGACGTGTGACCCCCACCCCCATATATCCTGGTCTGAAATAGCCCAGTTAAATTAGGGTAAGTTAATAGCATATTTTGGGGAATGAAAATATTTGTTTATAATAATCTAGGACGCAAATCTTATCAAAACAGTTCATCTGTTCACTACTCATCCACTCCAGATTTTGTAAAATTGACTCATTCAGCTGTGCTTTCATTAAACTTTTATTTATATTAAGTATTTTTTTTCATTTCCAGTGACGGCTGGAATTGCTAACATTTCTGTCTTTTTGTGTGTATTTTTTATTCAAGAGACATGGATTGGAACATGATTCTGCTTCACATCCCAAACCAAGGCAAAGACACGCTCATCCCGTGCTGGTCTTCAGTTCCCAGTGAGATATGTTCAACCATAGAGCTATTACAGAAAGAGGACTGACTCTCTCGAACGCTTTGCCCCATGCGCGGCACCACTAATCCCCTCAAAGCAGGGTGGTCCATCACGGCACTTTCACACTTACAGGCGCAGCCCCCCCCCCCCCCCCCCCGTAAATCAGCCCTATAAATAAGATAGGAAAAGTTGATCGAATGCAATCTAAAACGCCGTCATTCGTACCCAATGGGTAATATTAATATAAATAAAATTTACAGATCATAATCAACAAAATATCATAAAAGTTAGGTCTAGATCTATCTCTTCAAATGCGTCAATTCAAGTTTTTCCGAAACGGTCCGGAGCTGAGGCCTGTACTGTGTGAATGAGCAGGGCGCGCGAGCTCGGAGCTCGCGCATCAAGCATCACACTCACCTTCAACTTACACAAATAGGAGTACATGGGGCACCGGAAGATACTCGACGATGCATCAATCGACGTAGAAATGCCCCGTAGATTCATCGTTATATTATCAAGGCCATTGTAATCACGCAAATGATCTTTGCATAAAAATTAAGGTCAAAGTATGCTTTTTCACCTTGTTATAATTTCTAAAACAGTTACGGGCAGGGAAAGATTTAACTACGGAAGGAGGACAGACATACCTAACATGACCAATCTCCAACTTCCTCCGTTTGTAATTTTGTTGAGTCAAATCAGATTGTGACGTGTTTGGTATGTATGCAAAGGGGATCATCTCAGAAGTTCAGCCATACATGAAAGACGTACATCAGAAATCCGTACGAAGCGATATGGATGTTGGAAGTACAGCAAGTCGTGTTTCGATTTTGAAAAAAACAGAGCTCGAAGGGAAGTTATGTGGAAGAACGTCGTTTTCGGCGGTGCCTCGCAGGGACCTTCAAAAAAATAACTGACCTCAGATTTTACGAGCGGGCTTATCGCATTACGTAAGCGGGCTCTTACTTTTGCCTAGCGGCTCGCCGATTGATGTTAGATATCGTTCCTTCGCCAGAGGGAAGCGATAGCAAAGGATTCACAGAGGAATTGGAAGAAGGATCTCCTTCTGTAATAGCTCTATGGTTCAACCATTGCAAGACCAAATTAAGCTGCAGGACCCTCATGATTCAAAGGGTAAAAAAGATGATACAATGATTTTTCAATCATGGCAATAACAGTATTACTTAAACAACAAGCAGCCTCGCCAACTCTTAATTTTTTTAAATAAAATTACATGGCTATTGCTATTCTCATTGACTTATTTCTATACATAACTCTGTATTTTCTATGGTGCCTTCTATTCTGCAAACAACTGTGAATTTAAGTGAGACTCTAACTGCCCTTTCACACGGTAAAAAATGGTAATTTGAATAATGATTCCAGAGAAAAGTAAGGTTACAATGACAAATTTGTAGCACGTGTGAAACCAAACTAGAATCACAAATGCTAATCACAATCACAAATTCAAATTCTGCTCAGTTCGGAGGTGAATTCCAATTAATTTTCACTCAAATTGCGGTACAAATTTTCCGTGAGAGAGGCCCGATGATTCTAAAGACGAATTACAATCATCATTACAATGATTCAAGACTCACGTGTGAAAAAGGCCCTATGTCACACTTAACTCTTTGTGAAAAACCCTCCAGGACACAGTTGCACAAAAGTTACTATTATGGTAACAATGAAAAGCAACCAATCAGGATCAAGGATTTCAGGGAAGTCACCACTGGATGGCAAAGTTACTGTAATGATAGTAACTTTTATGCAATAGGGCCCTGGTGATTTGGGGTGACTGGTCACACATATGACTTACAACTAGTTTGCGATCATCTGCATTCTGTGGCCTGATTAGGATGAATTCTCCATTTTCGGGGTCTGAACCAGTCACTTCAAATGAAATGGACGCTTGGTTTTCGGGATTGTAGTCTCCGCTCACAGTGGAGGCCTGTTAAAAAATGACACAAAAAAACGTTCATGTAATAATTTCCATTTTGTCTTCACTCACATAAGAATGCACATACCAATTTTTCACATTTTGCACAACAGACACCTTAAAGAAAAGAAACACCAGCATATTCTTTTAGAAAAAAGTACACTTAAACATTGCAATTTAAAGTAGAATGTCAATCAAGAAACAGGATGAGTTCATATAAAAGAGAAAATCAATGAAACAGACCATCGAAAGTCTGAGGAAGATTAAAACGATCAAAAAAGAGACAGTAATAATTTTTTTCTCTACCGTTGTTCTAAATTTACCTCAAGTAGTCTAGATCCCCCTTAAATTTTCAAAGTAGTTGCATTAAATGGTGATTTCATGAGAAAGTCCGTAAAACAAAGGTTGTCATGACTAGCATATCATCATAGATCTACTGCATGATATACTGGACAGTGACGTTAACTGTATTTTGTAATTATGTGTATGTTTATTGCGTCTGTCTCAATATTTGCATCAAATTTCTTCCCAAGTCAGCTCGCAGACCAAACATAAGGTGTATGGTGGCCTTAAAGGGGTACTCCAGGCTGAAAACAAATACACCTTAATAAACAAAGTGAAATTCATCGAGCAGAACACTGGGAAGTTTTTTTAAAAATCTGATGAGTTATAACAAAGTTATTGAATATTAAAGTTTAGCAATATTTGTTTTAAATGTTTAAATGCACAGTCATCCATTTTGTGTCATAATTTTTTTCTACAGGAAATTTACAAGATGTCTTTTGTAAACAAAGGAGAACACACCAAATTGTCAAGAAATCAATCAATTTATGGATACATTCATATCTAGAGAAAATTTTTACAAAACATGCATTTTATATGTTGACTTTGATGGCTTTCCAGATGCGATTGATCGGATCAATCGCAAATCTTTGTAAGATGGGCCACAGGTCTCCATTGTCCTCTTTCTTATGTTACTACATGTACATGCTGATTATTTGATATTTTTCTACGTGTGTGTAAAAAATACATGTCTCCCTTGTAACAAATACAGTCATGTGAGTAGAAGAAATGAATATCTTACGCATTAAATCAGTTGTCAATCCACTTGTTTATTCTTGGTGGACAAAATTTGAACAAATATGATTTCATATGATAAAATACAAAAGAATAAGTGGGGGCATGACATCATCTGGTTGCTCATTACATATTCATGAAAACATGCACAGAACTGTTTCACCAGAAACATGCAATGTCGTACAATGTTATTCCGTGTCCGATTTTGAGGAAATTTTCAGTGTCTTGTTTGTCTGATTTTACTTTTTCTGTTCAAATCATAAGAATTTCAGCCTAGTGTACCCCTTTTGGAAAATAATTCATACGAAAGAACTGAGTCACCATTCATTTCGATGACATGGGTTTGTATCCCACCGCTGCCACCATGAAGGAACAAACGAGTCAACAGACAAGGTGTACTTATTGACCCTTTATTAAACACAACCGCAGCAGGTAGGAGACACTACCGAAGACAGAGCAATGCAACGCAAGCAAAAGACAGTAAGACGCTTCTACAAGTCAAAGCGACACAAGGTGGCGCTATAACATAAACAACACAATTAATGGCGATAGATCGGGGGTTGGGAGCTGGCAAAAATAATACTCACTACTACCCGAACGCTGACCACATTTGACTGGATGTCACGAGAGGTTTGAATGCCTCCATGTTCATCTGTGTTTGGTATCACCGCGTTTGCCCCCTGGTTTACCACAGGAAGTTCGCTCTCATCGCCATTGGTATCGGTACCATACGCTTGGATTTGCACAGGTACATCTGGGGCGACATCTCCATTTACAAAGGTTAAATCCAGCTGTGAACAAGGATAATTATTAATAAATAAATAAAGCAATCAACAAATAAATATATAAAAAAATGAAATAAATAAATGAATAATATCGGATTTGTATAGCACATGTATCCACCTCGCAGGTGCTCAACGCGCTCCTATATTACCTCGGCTAAGCTAGTCTAAGCTAGTCTACCAATCCCAGTGCTCACAGCTTTTGAGAAATTATTTCCTAACGGTTACCCGTTCACCTCACTTGGGTTGAGTGCAGCAGAACGTGGGTAAATTTCTTGCTGAAGGAAAAACCATGGCTGGGAATAAAGTCATATTGGGAAATCTGTCATTACTAAGAAATTTATAACTGGATTTTGAATCGTTGCCTGGGTGAATAATAAACAAGATCTCATGAGTTTAGGGACACTGATAAACACATTTTGCAGAAGTGAATTAATTCCTAGACTTTTATTGAGCTAGAAAACGCACATTCTGAGCTTTGAATTTAGATAGAACTTGTCAAAATGCAATTACTTGTTAGGAATGTGAAAAAAAATTCAGAGGTTTACACACAATGAGAAAACACAGTTAAATATTTGGGGTTCACTCAAACATGAGTTATGCGCATTTCCAAGAAATCCAGAATTGGGGGCAAAGAAAGAAAAAAATACTATTCTTTCAGATATAAGCTAATCTCCTTACTTTTACTTTTTGAAGACCAACATCATTATTATTAAACAATATAAGTTTTTTTATTGCAGCTAGACTAATGTACAAATGTGCTTCCCATCGTAGAGTTTACATACACACGAGTCTATCCTACCTTGATTTGCAAATTGAGGCCAGCTTTGAAGTACTGGACTGTTCGTTCCGTACTAAATCGGTAAGGTGAGCTTTCAAAGACGGTACTTGTGCTGATTCCTGCCTCTGTGAACTGGGTTGCCGTCTCACGTACAATGGCTTTAGCATGGAAGCGACGACCTTTATACTGGTCAAACCAAGACGCAGTACCAAAATCAGTAGCAAGATTGTGCAACGTGATTTGAGAACTTCCCTCTTCGTTTAGCTGATGAAAAACAAAATGAAAATCCATATTTATTGATCCGAACAGAAATCAGAAATAGCAATCCTCTGAAAATTCAATTTGCCCAAGTAATCGTGCGGGATCGTGGGCCCCCACCACTGGCACTGAGTAGCGCCAGATCGACGTAGCTCTATCCCTTTAATTGTTGAATGCCAAACAGGTTAGCAGCCACTCCCATCTTTTGGCCTGCTGCGACCAACACAACCGTGGTAGGAATAAAAGATATGATTTATCATTTCATTGGTTGTATGTAGTGGAAGTTGAAACATTATTCTTAAAAACATAAATACAAAAGACAACTTTGTAGGTGTAAAACATGAATGATATCTTAGGTGACCTATATCAATTAACAATCTTATTTTGATGGTATTTCCATGTTGAACAGTGATCACATGCTCGATCTGTAATCAAAATCATAGTAATCAGAAAAAAATTGGAACCAGTGGGATTTGCACCTGCCATCGACTGCTTTCCGGGCAGCAACTTAACCACTAGGCTATTCTTTGGGTGTCCTATTCCTCAAGCTTCTGCTTTTCTAAGAGCACCCTATTCATCTAAACTTTATCTACAATGATTGTTATTCATGTACAGTTTCATATTGATTTTTAAATGATTGAGTAAATTGAAATGAACTTAATTGAATCAACCAGACTCATAAAGCAAATTCCAATATCTGCAGCTTGTGCCTAGGTTATAGGCTACAGTAGGCATCCTTATCTGCATGTTTCATACAGGTAACACAGGCCTAATTCATTCCCCATAGACTCGTGTGTTAAATTGGCACTTTAAAAAATTCATAAAAAATAAGGATGAAATTCGGGGGTCGAATGTTTACTACCAGTGGATAGGATATATGTCTGGCAATCCATATCTGACCAGAAAAGGGTCCCTCGACCGGCTCATTTTAAAAATAAATTGGCGTGTTTGAAGACACCGTCGGGGGGAGCAGATTCATCACCTCAAACAGCAAAATAGCCCTAATCCTTCCGCCAGTCAAAATATAGTCCAAAATTGGTGATATTTCTTCCCAATTTGGGAAAAGGAAGTTCAATAATTACCAAAAATAGAATCAGTGTTAGATGGACAATCATATGCATACACTTTGTTAATCAGCCATATCAAAATAAAAAAAATAGCAATGGGTTGGGTCGAATGAATATCTATGGCCTGCCTCTAGTGATTAGGCCCGTGAAGCCTGTATTGTATGGCACATGAAGGTTTCTTTTTAATTTACCTTCCTGGCTTTTCTTTAACATCTGTACACTCACTTTATCACAAAGAAATGCATGAAATATACAGATGTGTTATGTAATGACCAATTTTAATGTTACTCCTAATGTCTAGTGCCCTATGGATTTACACACATCCTACCTGCCTATATGTAGCTCAACAATGGATGCAATGTAGGGCCCAAATCCTATAATGCAAATTGTAGATATGAATAGTGTGCATATCTGGATTCAAGATCTGCCCACAATATAAATACCAGATTCACATGAGTTAAATTAGATAACAATAAAAAGAAATGAGAATCAACATACAAGCATACTATACATTCACATCTTCCTATGACAAGGGCCCAGCCAAGGGATGTAAGAGAGAGAGACAGGGAGAGAGGGGGGTTAGATGGCTTGTATTCTAAATGGATGGGGGCTAGTCTGGCTAGAAGTCAGTAAAAGTTGAACAAGATAGCAGTAGCACTCATTCTCAGCCCCCCCCCCCCCAACATACTAACTATGCTTTTTCTCTATACCCCCCCCCCCCCTCCCTATTGAATCCACCACTCTTCAGCCAAATTCTAAAGTTTTCTCTTCTCCTTCCCTTCCCCATGAACCAATTTCACAAGTGCAATTAATGCAAGGCCTATCTAATGTGTACTATATCTTGTGATGGGTGCTATACACGATTTACAACAGCGCTCGTCGGTATACGAAAACACACGACAACGTGCAACGCAGAGACAAACACACAGCCTACACAGCCTAGCCTAGGTACACAAACACAGAGTTACTAATCACAATTTGTTACCTGTTATACCCCCTATGTAGCCTTGTATATAGCCATGAAGTTCAGTTTTGGACCTCTTGATGATTGAAACATGTATACTAGTGAAAGCAATCTGCTACTGAAGAGTTTGGGCCCCTTTTGGGCAGGTATTTCATCAACCAGAGAATTTCCCTACTAATAGGCTATGGTCAAGGATTATAGGTAACACAGGCCTAATTCATTCCCCATAGACTCGTGTGTTAAATTGGCACTTTAAAAAATTCATAAAAAATAAGGATGAAATTCGGGGGTCGAATGTTTACTACCAGTGGATAGGATATATGTCTGGCAATCCATATCTGACCAGAAAAGGGTCCCTCGACCGGCTCATTTTAAAAATAAATTGGCGTGTTTGAAGACACCGTCGGGGGGAGCAGATTCATCACCTCAAACAGCAAAATAGCCCTAATCCTTCCGCCAGTCAAAATATAGTCCAAAATTGGTGATATTTCTTCCCAATTTGGGAAAAGGAAGTTCAATAATTACCAAAAATAGAATCAGTGTTAGATGGACAATCATATGCATACACTTTGTTAATCAGCCATATCAAAATAAAAAAGATAGCAATGGGTTGGGTCGAATGAATATCTATGGCCTGCCTCTAGTGATTAGGCCCGTGAAGCCTACAGTGTGTTCCATTGATTAATCTATGTGGATCAGTTCAGATTGGTTAAATAGCGCCATCTTGAGGCTCCTTCTAAGGAAATAGCTTTATTTACTTTGTCAATTATATATTGAATTGTTATTTGGCAAAGATATTACAAAATTCTGTAGGACCTACTAATAGGTGGATGGGTGACTAATCTATATTGTATTTTTGCATAATTGTCGCTAAATGGTTTGATGTCACATGGGCTTTCCTTTGCCGAGGTCCTACTTACGAAAGCGACTGGCGCATATAATCTGGAGAGATTGAAAAGTGCCATCATATTCAACTACTACAAACAGGGTCATTTTTTTTATTTCCAGTCAATGAAATCTGTCTAATTTGGAGACATTGTCGTGTATCATGATGAAAATTTACATAATAAAGGCAGAAAGGAGCTATGTGTTGACGTCACAATAACAATCACAATAACATAAGAGCTGACTGAACATCCGCGCCCAATCTTACAAAGAGTTATTCTTTATCCTTTTTTTCATTTTATTATTGTGTTTAATTATACTGTACTTAAGTTAATCATTATCCTGCATTCAATCCTGTTAATCTGTAAATCAATTTGCAATATTCCGAAATTGTTGAAATGTTTATTTATCAAATTTCCTTTAACATGGACTTTGCTGCACACTGAAATTTACTGTTTCTTTTGATATTATTTAAACTCAAAGTAATTCTGTTTTTATCTACACAACAGAATTACTTTATTTCAATTTCAATCACTTGACCCTTGTTTCAACTACACCACTCATTTTCTGCTTTTGTTCATTGTTTTTCATTTAGACCTGTTTGTTTGTTTCTGTATTTTGACTTAAAATATGATAGTAGAATATTAATACTTTTACTTTAAGTCCACGATGCTGTAGGCTTGAGTTGAGTGCCTGTTCATCGATCGTAATATTAATTTATTATTATTTCTATCAATTGCATTTGGCATTTTATCAATGTTTATTTATGTTTTATCTCTCACCATTGTATAATTATATTGCTTGTAAATTGAACATTTTCAGCCTGCGAGCTGCCTGTTTGATATTTTTCCCAATAAACCATACCAATTTCAATTCAATACAATTCAATCAACCTCAACTGTATGGAAAGCACTAAATGTCATAATTTTTTTAAGGGAATTTGCACAATATCCTTTGTAAGCAAAGAAAAGCACACTGAATTTTCAACAACAAAAAGACAATGTATGTATTAATACACAGGAATCTACAACATATTTTGGGCAATTCCATAGGTTGGTGGACATGAGCTCAATGTGTCTTTGTACATATAGCCCATCTGAACCGTAACGTGAGTAACCACTTTATCTGCACCCCTAGTAAAAACCATGTGTTCTTTATTTTTTTAATTTTATACAAATTTGTCTCCCTAATATACTTCTTTGAAATGGATATAATCAACTTTCATAAAAGCCTTGTATGAGGACAATTTTCACTTATGTCCACTTTTCATTTTATGCATGTCCAAATCATGTAATATGAGTAACCGACACATTTCGAAGATTTGCCAGGAGCATAATGACATTTCCCAAGTTTTGTTTTTATACAAAGGATAGTCAGACTGCATACTATGTTGTAATAAAGAGATGTTTAGTTCCTATCAATAATAATGAAGTTACAGCTCCAAGTATGAGTCAAGGTGTCTCCAAATGTAACGTGAGTAACCGTGGAATAGCCCTTTTGAAGAAACATGCATTTTAGATGTTGACATTGCTGACTTTCCATAGTTGTGGTTGATTTGATCATTTGCAACTCTTTTTAAGACAGGACCTTGGAAGTACTGTTCATCTACAATATATTTCCATGGTCTGTATATGTAGCTGTCAATCTGATATTGCAGAATATAAAGCGGATCAGTGGAAGCGATTACATTGATCCGCTTTTTAAGAAGTGTGTCTTTTTATTTGAAAGACACACTCTTTGTCAGAGTGTGTGACATCGTCAACTCTCCCTCATTTGCATATCGTTTTGTTTTGCACCTTTTTTTAGAAAGAAAAATTAAAGTGAAAATTCAAAATGACATCATTCTTTTTTATCTAGGTATACTTTTTTTTGGAGGGGGGGAATTTTTATTTTACATCCAATTTTGGTGAAATTTGAATTTGCTTGTTTTATTTTTTTTCTATTTATTCAAATCAACCTTTTGATGAGGTGATCTTCACCATAAAGGGTCATTACGCCACAAAAGTGTTAATAGAATTTGTTCTGCATAATCAATTTAGGGTTTAATTTAGGTGTTAGATGGTCTATAATAACCTCAATTGAAAAAACAACGAGAAACAGAAAAAACAAAGAAAAAAATAAGATATTCTAAATACAAATAAATACATTTATAAGGAAAAATTTGGCTTTTGCAATTTTTCTTTGTGGAAACCTGTAAATGAGATTACGAAGATGACATCTGGAAAAAATAATAAAAAATTGAAGTGAAATTTGGTGTTTAAATACGCAAAAAACATTGTTTTGCAAATAAATTTGCATATATTTTAAGAATTTTTTTTATACTGGCTTGTAGTTTATGTGGCAAACAATATATGACCCGTATTCTGACGTCAGGTTTAATTTAAGCATGGATAGCCAATTGTTACATAAATCAATAACAGTAGAGATAACATATTTCAGCTCATTTGGCTCTCAAATCATTCATAATTGTCTAGGAAGTATAAAAAGACGATTGTCTTCACCATCGATGAATCAGGAAAGAGCACAGTAAACATAAGAAACGTACAACTTTATAGAAATTTTGACACTTTTGGCTTCCCATAACTTGAGCACAGAGTTAGACCATGGTCTAAGTTAAAATTGACTTCCGGATACAGTCCTATATGAGTGCCAAATTTCGCCGCGATCCAATGGCGGTCGAGATCACGGGGGGAGGGTCCATCACCCCCCCCCCCCATCTCAAATAGCCCATCCTATCAGTATATACCACCCTTAATTGCAATTGTGTTTACATGTGATCGGCTTTTGGTTCAGTTGGTTCAGAACCGGCTTTTTGTTTATCTTGCACCGCATTTACACGCTGTTACAGCTCGAGGTGCAGAATCGGCTCGCGTGGCAAAAACCTGAAATGATACGCGCACCAACAATATACGTCATGATAAAGACAACACTGGATACGTGCGCTTTGAAGTACGTCATAATGGTAAAGTAAATGAAATGCGTGCCAATTGCCGATGCAGAATCGGCTAATACACGTAGTAAAAGAGCCGATTCTGCATCGGCTCCCGGTTCTGAACCTACTACTTTGGTGGTGCAAAATTGCAGATTCTGAACCGAGAGCCGATGCAAGTTAATCGCGTTTACACGCAACAAAAAAGCCGATTCTGCATCGGCTCTAAGTTCTGAACTGCGAGCCGATGCAGCGTGTAAACACGGTAATTGACTCACATGTCCATTTCTCTCTCCTAGTTCTTCCACAGATCCATCATCTTGAAGGATACCATACTTGAAGACATAACGTCCAATCACAGGCTTACCGAACACATACCTGCATGGAGGGGGGGGGGAAGGGGGTAAATAATGAAGAGATCGTTATTTGATTTCTCATCCTCATAGAGCCTGGCTTTGACGGTATTTTCATGAAGCTGTTCATTATGGTACACACAACACTAGGCCTATAATGGGTTTGGTCTTCCAAAGAGTTGTGATTGATCCAATCAACCTGAACATTAGAGTACCAACTAATGTGATGACATCACAAAGAGCTTTATTTTAAGGGATATTGTGCAAATTTCCTGTAGGAAAAATTGATAGAGTACCGAAGTGTGACGTCATCAATTTTCAATTTTTGCATTTTGGATACAATATTCTGGTAGAGCATGATGAAAATGATCAAAATCTGGTGAGAATTAGTTCATTGGGGCCTGAGATATGACCTCATGAATAGATAATTAGCCCCACTGAAGTAAATGTGTTATTGGCCTGGTTCCTATAAACATTTAGAACCAGGCCAATAATACATTGACTTCAATGGGGCTCATTATAATAACAGTCTCTATTGTCCCCATACAATAGGGCCCATGAAATGCTTTGTAGGATCTGATGCTGGATACCCGCCTATAACTGCAAACCCTCAGTATAAACCCTCAGGCATCTAAAATCTTTCATAAAACCGTCTTGGGGGCTGTTTCATAAGTTAGGAGCGACTGGTGATCCTTTCTTATGCGCTAAACCATCGCCAATGAACGCTTTGGTGCTTACTATTAACCACAAGAAAGGATCACCAGTCGTTCTTAAAGTCGCTCTTACTGACAGCCTTATGAAACACCCACCTGATGGGTACAAGTGGCTATAAAAATGACTGGTGATGTTTTCGTAGCGAACTATTAAAGGATCAACAGTGAGTCGTTCATAAAGTTCGCATAACTTACATACAGCTTTATGAAACCACAAGGACAGTAAAGATATTTGTTTGGATTTTTTTCTGCTCAAAATCGTCCCCCACATTTATATTTTATCATTTACAATGAAATTCACTATCACTCAGAAAGACAAATACCGATATCTGTAAAAACATTAGGGGAGAATATCATGAAACAAATGATCACTGATTTTTTTTCCGATATTTTTTATAAGCTCCTGAAATCCTTGCGTCCGACTGGCTCACAGCAAAACTGTCACTTACTGAGCATTTATTGTTGAAACCACTGAATCGGCCCCGTCTAATATGTACGCAGGTGTTTCGACCTTCACTGAAAATGTGGGTAGAACTGTAGCCAAGGAAATCAAGACATGAAGAAAAAAAAGGGAGAAATTGTGAGGGATTAGAATCATACTGTTTTTTCCACTCTCTTGAATGTAGAAAAAGAGCAAGGAAAATGGCGACCATTGAATTTCAAGACAATTAGGCCCAAATTCACAAAGGTGGTTTTGAAAACCCACGGTTGAGTCCATGGTTTATGCAGATTTCCTGTAAAAATTACGCTTTTTTTACCGCGTATATTTAAAAAAATGTCCAATGCTGATGCGCGCTTTTGTTACATTGCACCACATTGACACCTGTTGCCGTGGTTATCTACGCTATTTTATTCATGAATCCACTGTTTTGAATTGATGAGTCTATTCTTCACACAGTGGACTCGTGAATAAAAAAGCGTATCTAACCATGGTAACAGGCGTCAATTTGACGCACTGTGACAAAAGCGCGCATCAGCATTGGACATTTTTTATACACGCGCCCGATACGCGCTAAATTAAGCGTAATTTATACAGGAAATCTGCCTAAACCATGGACTCAACCGTGGGTTTTCAAAACCACCTTTGTGAATTTGGGCCATAGTGTCACAGAAGCATGCGTATCTTGTATCTTATCACACATTAGAACTTGAAATTTTGGCAGTATGAAGATGAATCACTCTTTCACTTTTAGAGCTTTAAGCAAATTTAAAAAAAAATGTTTTGAAAGCCATATTATTATTCTGACGACTTTAATACAGAGAGCATATTCTGGTGGCTCGTACTGCAGTTTCCCCTATACGATGGCCGTACAGCGAGTCGAAAACAGCCATTTTGTTCATTTTTTATTAAAAACACCTATTATGTAGCTGGTACTAGGAGTGGGCTATAAATTGGTGATTTTTGGTTTTTACTGTGGCAACAGTTTTTTTGCATTCCTTTTACCTTATCTCAACATGAAAAAAGTGTGCCAGGCCAAAATCCAAAATGGCCGCCAAAACAAAGTACTAGTACGGCCTCTCGTTGAATACTGTTCTTCGATATGGGATCCATCAACCAATCGTCTTATCCACCAGATTGAGATGATCCAAAGGCGGGCAGCTAGATTTGTGCTTAACAGATACCACAACACCTCTAGCGTTACATCTATGCTTGAAGAACTGGAATGGCCCTCACTGCAGAAACGAAGGGAGGATTCTAGACTGGTCCTTATGTACAAGCTGCACCACAATCTTGTCAGCTTCCCAGTGGAAGAATACATCACCCCACTCACTGGATCAACAAGAACTCGATCGCAGCAACAAGGGAACGGCTACCAGCTACCACACTGCAGGACAGAGCACCATTGTCAATCCTTCTTTCCGAGGACGATCAAGGCATGGAATACTATTCCTCCCAACGAAATCAATGCCTCTTCTCCAAAAGCCTTCCGCCTGCAAGACTGGCGGAAGGCCAGAGCTAAATCAGATGGGACTTTTTACTTGCACCTGTATATATTTTGCACTGCACACCTAAACCTGGCCATACACACATGCCAAATAAACCATCTGCAAGAATCTTCAATCCTGAAGGAGGCAGATTTAACCTGAAGAAGAAGAAGGAACCCCCCGAAATCACAGTTTTGGCCACAACTTCTTTATTTAGTGGTCTTTTTCTCTGGTTTTGGTGTCTATTCATATGTTTTGGGGGGCAGGCAATTTGTTTTTCCTAAAATTAGTACTTTTAAACCATTATTTGTAATAGAGTTAAAAGGTGATTTTACTTAAATTTACCCATTATTAGACCCTTTTTTTCAGCAAAAATTAGGTTTCATTGTCTCATGGTTCTTGGATATTAAACGATACCAGTTGAGAAGTATGATGCAGCTTCATATAGCTATCTTGCTTTTATTACTCTAAATTGTGTTTCACGGATATTTGCGAAAAATATATTATTAAATGAAAAAATGTCATTTATCCATAGGGGCTACAATGTTTTGTACATACCTATATCCATGCATTGACCACCATGGCATATAACAAGTCCTGTATATATTATAAACTATCGTGTCATAGAAGTGAGCTCCTGAGGTTTAGAATTAGATTGTCACTTGTAAATTTGATTGCTTGTTAGCTGATGTACATGTACATGATGTAACCTGATGATAAACATAAATTGCACATAAACATCATGTACAGTACGTACATCACATTTTTAGCCATACTTTCTTCATTTGGAGGCTTGTTTTTACCTGGTTGTGGTGGCTAACCCTGTGTTTATGGGGTTAGGTAACTACCATAGTAATGCTGATCAATGACCAATCAGAATCCAAGATTCCATGCAAGTTACAATATGGGATGGCAAGGTTACCATAATGGTAACAGAATAGCCACAGTGTAAATGCCATAATGTGGGGTTGACCGTAATCCATCGTTAATGATATTTTTCTCTCTCCGCCCTGCATGAGCATATTTGACAAAACATGTCTTCAATTTCTGGGACAAAAAATACAGTATCTTCAATTTCTGAGGCATCTAATTCAAGAGCTCATTTCAATGACACTATATATCCTACAGACGGTGGTCAATGCAAGGACATGTACGTGTATGCAGTGCAGTATACAATACATTGTACTATACTGTATATAGCCCCTATGGATAAATGACATTTTTTTTATTTAATAAGATATATTTCGCAAATATCCGTAAAACACAAAGTAGAGGATTAAGAGCAATATAGCTATATGAAACTACTTGCTATTGTGGAACTCGTATCGTCCAATACCCAAGAACCACAAAACGATGAAACCTAATTTTTGGCTGAAAAAGGGTCTAAAAATTTGTAAATTTAAGTAAAATCACCTTTTAACTCTACAAATAATGGTTTTTTTAAGTACTAATTTTAGGTAAAAAAAATTGCCTACCCCAAAAACATATTAATAGACACCAAAACCAGAGAAAAAGACAAAAAAATAAAGAAGTTGTGGCCAAAACCGTGATTTGGGGAGGGGTTTTGGCGGCCATTTTGGATTTTGGCCCGGCACACTTTTTTCTCGGACCCGAGACAAAAAATATTGTCATTTCATGTTGAGATACATTACAAGGAATAAATAAAAACTGTTGCCATATTAAAATGACAAAAAAAGTATTTTTGACCCATGTATAGCCCACTCCTACTGGTACAAAAATGTTAAAACGGCTGATTTTGACTCGCCGTATGGCCAACGTATAGTAGACTTGTTAAGAGGTTGAACGCTGCATTTTTTAGTACAAATGTCCCACTTGGCACAAATGTTCCTTGAGTCAAAAGAAAAGGATTCATCCAAAGAGACACGCTGTATCTATGCAAATAAGCAAGTAATTTGCATAAATTTGCATATTATGTCGATATAGTAAAAACAAGTATTTCAGAATATATATTTAACCAGAACTGCCCTAAAATTGGAAATAAAGACTTAGGGTAAGAAAGGGAAGAACATTGTCATAAATTAATTGGGATATCCTTGTTTATTATTACCTAATTTACATAAATTATGCAAATTATAATTTAAAACAGAGTATTTTTTCATGAATCCTGAACTGCTTTTAAAAAACAGCAACTAATACACAATGTCAACATTTTACATGAAAGAGAATATATTAGCGAAAACATCGATATGCTTCATGACAGTATTAGTGTCTTAATTTGCTTAGAAAGAGGGCAAATATGTCCAAATGTATGACGTGATATTGCGCTAAAACGAGACCAAAACAATCTCTATGTCACAGTCACACTCACGAATCAGACAATAAAGCGATCAATGGTATGTCAATCGAGATAACACAATCTCAACACAATAGCTTCCATCGGCTTCTCGTATCACTTTTGTTGGTGTGTCTGCCACACCGTAATCTATGATACATACGGACAAAATGCATTTTGGTATCGGTAAAACACTATTAATTTTGTTTTATTTGTTTCTCTTGGAAAATTTTCAGGAGACATTGCTTTGCAGGTTACTGCTTTAATGAAACTCTGGCACATGAATCATGACGAATGTACCCTACCTCAATCCATATTTTAACTTTATTAATATATATATCTTTTTGGAGACCCCGAGGTGGCAAAACTGCATCCCCCTGCATTCCCGCCACTTTACAAAACCAGTTTGACTTGTATAATCGACTTGGAAAAGACAGATGTATGAGACATCAGTCAACATGTTTCATGAAGAAAGTTTTTTTTGTTTATTTAAGCCTACGCCCACGGGAGCCCTCCGAATTTACCCCATCCCCTCTCCGTATTTCGACTTTAGATAAAAAAATATCGTGTTTTAAAACCATCGGCAAGGCACATTGGGTTTTTTGGTATAATAAATCAACTTTTATATCTATATTTTTATATTTACATTCATCATTATTGATATTATTATAATTATTATTAATATTATTATTATTATTATTATTATTACTGTTATTATTATTATTATTATTATTATTATTATTGTTCTGCCATTTGTAATAGTGCTCTAGCACAGTAAAGGCTATAACCCAACAGGAGGATACCCTCTCCCTTTTTGGTTTTATGTATTAAAAAATAGTTTATTGTCTTTAGAACTCTTAAAAGATTACTTTTGTTTGTATTGATATCTTGGAATAGATTGAGGAGAAAATACTCTACAACTGACATGTAGAGGAGCTGTGGTACATTGAAGAACAGCCACATAGCCCTTTATTGATTCCACTCTATGTTAGATTTAAATATTTTTAGAGCCCAATCGGAAGAAAGATGCATTTCTACTACACAAAGTAAAGCCTCTTTGCATTCTCCTCTTGAAAAAAAACAAAAACATAGAAGGCATTGTTTTATATCTCATAAAATAAGTTCGTGTCGAAGATGCCCAACCGTTTATTTTGTTTTGACAATATATATTTAGAATATCGTCTAAATGAAACCCTCATCTGGAAAAGGGCACTTATTAAAGGCAGCATCTACATTATACAGAGGAGGCCCTGGCACTGGGAAGAGGGGGCTGAAGCTTGTTAAATTTCTTCGGACCAAAATTTTACATTGAAACTTTTTTGCTTTTCAAATTTACATCAAGAAATTTAACAAGCAAATAAACAAAATGGATTGCACTACAAAATGAAGTTTTTTTGTTTGGTAACGTTTCTTTTTTTCGTTTTGTCACATCTGCCGGAATTCCAGGGGGTGCTGTCTATGGAGAATAACACACGCAGCACAGCCCCCCCCCCCCTTCAGAAAAATCTTGCGGGTGCTTCAGCCCCCGCTTCCAAGTACCAGGGCCTCCTCTATATAATGTAGATGCTGCCTTTAATAAGTGCCCTTTTCCAGATGAGGGCTTCATTTAGACGATATTCAAAATACATATTGTCAAAACAAAATAAAGGGTTGGGCAACTTCGACAGGCCACCGTCATGTACACGAACTTATTTTATGCGATATAAAACAATGACTTCTATGTTTTTTTTTTTTAAGAGGAGAAAGTAAAGAGGCTTTACTGTGTGTAGTAGAAATGTATCTTTCTTCCGAATGGACTCTAAAAATATTTAAATTTAACATAGAGTGGAATCAATAAAGGGGTATTTTAGAGCTTACGTGTGGCTTTTCTTCAATGTACCACAGCTCTTCTACATGTCAATTGTAGAGTATTTTCACCTCAATCTATTCCAAGATATGAGTTCTAAAGACAATAAACTATTTTTGAATACATAAAACCAAAAGGGGAAAGGGTATCCTAGGCATGCTCCTGTTGGGTTATAGCCTTTACTGTGCTAGAGCATTATTACAAACTGCAAAACAACAACAATAATAATAATAATAACAATAATAATAATAATAATAATAATAATAATAATATTAATGATAATGATAATAATAATATAGATAAATATGAAATATAGATATAAAAGTTGCTTTATTATACCAAAAACGCAATTTGCCTTGCCGGTGGCTTTAAAACACGATATTTTTTTGTTTTATTTAGTGTCGAAATACAGAGAGGGGATGGGGTAAATTCGAAGGGCTCCCATGGACGTAGGCTTAAATAAAAAAAACTATCTTCTGGAAACATGTTAACTGATGTCTCATACATCTGTCTTTTCCAAGTCGATAATACAAGTCAAACTGGTTTTGTAAAGTAGCGGGAATGCCGCGGGGAATGCAGTTTTGCCACTTCGGGGTCTCCAAAAAGATATATATATTAATAAAGTTAAAATATGGATTGAGGTAGGGTACATTCGTCATGATTCATGTGCCAGAGTTTCATTAAAGCAGTAACCTGCAAAGCAATGTCTCCTGAAAATTTTCCAAGAGAAACAAATAAAACAAAATTAATAGTGTTTTACCGATACCGAAATGCATTTTGTCCGTATGTATCATAGATTACGGTGTGGCAGACACACCAACAAAAGTGATACGAGAAGCCGATGGAAGCTATTGTGTTGAGATTGTGTTATCTCGAATGACATACCATTGATCGCTTTATTGTCTGATTCGTGAGTGTGACTGTGACATAGAGATTGTTTTGGTCTCGTTTTAGCGCAATATCACGTCATACATTTGGACATATTTGCCCTCTTTCTAAGCAAATTAAGACACTAATACTGTCATGAAGCATATCGATGTTTTCGCTAATATATTCTCTTTCATGTAAAATGTTGACATTGTGTATTAGTTGCTGTTTTTTAAAAGCAGTTCAGGATTCATGAAAAAATACTCTGTTTTAAATTATAATTTGCATAATTTATGTAAATTAGGTAATAATAAACAAGGATATCCCAATTACTTTATGACAATGTTCTTCCCTTTCTTACCCTAAGTCTTTATTTCCAATTTTAGGGCAGTTCTGGTTAAAAATATATTCTGAAATACTTGTTTTTACTATATCGACATAATATGCAAATTTATACAAATTACTTGCTTATTTGCATAGATACAGCGTGTCTCTTTGGATGAATCCTTTTCTTTTGACTCAAGGAACATTTGTGCCAAGTGGGACATTTGTACTAAAAAATGCAGCGTTCATCCCTTTTTTTGCAGTTAACAAGTCTACTAGTAAAGGAAATGTGACTACAGAATTATTGTTGATTTTGGGGTGGCTGGTCGCATATGGAAGTTATTCCGAAATGAGCTGTCCTTAAATACAAGCAAATAAATGTTTACTCACCATATTCCTTCACTTCAAACGTCACACTTGACTTGACACGGTACTTAAGTGCCCTATTATTGAGCTGTTAAAGGTATAAGAAAGTAGTTGCAGCAAACAATTATTTCGTTCATAAGAAAGTCTTAAGATTCAAGGTTAATTGATCTAGAACTGGTACATTTATGCAAACTTATTATTGTGAAATCATGAAATCTTAGCTCAAAACTGATAATTCTGATGATAACTAACACAGATAAGCATGTGGGACAGTGCAGGCCTACTAATAAAATACTTGCATCGGTCGATAAACATCATAAAGCGATCTTTATATTTATCAACCAATGCAAGTACATGTATTTGACGATTCATGATATTTATCGGCCGATGCAGACTTGGGCCGATGCAAGTTTTTTTTTATCTAAGTTGGCACTGCTCATGATATTGTCGCCCTCTATACATGCGTGTGGTATCTAGGTAAGGATAAAGACGGCAAGATGGCGATGATAACAGACTGGGTAAGTAAACGCTCGTGCTATTAATTATTTTTCAAATTTACTACTATTTTTAAAATAAATATAGACGCACCGTTATCAAATGAGGGGGGTAAATATTGTTTTGGCCCTCGTTAGTTTGGGCTCAAAACGATAAGTAAAATGTGTGATTTAGATTTTAGGTCTAGTTTCACCATGGGAAAACCTACGGTATATTGAGAGCAATGGTATAGTAGACTGATTTTTACTCTCCAGGAGCCTGGCCAGGCTAGGCATGAGTGCATTGCCATTGTGCTGCGGACACAGCCATCTTGCCTTTTAAAAATGTCCTCAACTCATTAAAGGGGAATCCAACCCAAATAAAAACTTGTTTTTGTAAGGAAAAGAAAAATCAGACAAGTTTGAACAATATTGGACAAACAACAAGAAAGATATAATTTTTTTAAAGTTGTAAATATTGGTAATCACTATACCCATGCCATGGAGACTTCAAATTGGCCGCATATGGGATGGCATAGTGATATAACTTGTAAGGCAAGGACTACTCTCCCATGTACTCCAATACATATTATGGCTAAAATGTCATTTTTCCCAAAAGGTGGTATCTTTCTTTCATGAGGACATAAAACAATATACTACCTGGGTTATATTTAGATGCCCCAGGGGAATGTGTACTTAGGAGAAAACCACAAATCCCTGATAATAAAGTACATGGCCTATGGGAAAGTTGTCCTTGCCCCTTGTCATAATTTACTTACCCAGTTGCCAATTTGAAATCTACATAGTATTAGTGATCTCAATTTCAAAGCAGCTATAACTTTCTTATTGCTTGACCGATTTCTTTCAAACTTTCACCATTCTGTTTAATTTAAACTTAAAGGCTGGATTCCCCTTTAAACAAAAATAATGAATACCACAGTTGTAAAATGAAGGAGTACATACATATAATTAATAATAGATCTATGGTAATCTATCTTTTCAGGTTGACTGGAAAATACCGAGCTAATCACGATCCGACTCCGGCTTCAAATTCATTTGACAGCGTTGAGCTGAGTGTAAAATGTTGTGCAGTACGGGCACTGAACTGGAAATACGTGTGGTAATACTGTGGGTATATTCTACAGCGAGCGTGCTCAATCGACAAGACTAACCTTAGCTCCATGCTTAGACTCTATATCAAATTTTACCACTGCAAAGTCAATCCAACTTTGAAATAGGTATAAAAGCCAAATGGGTCTATTTTACTTCTTATCTTATAAATTTTTACCAGATTTTTTGCAAAACTTTGCTAGATCCTGAGTTTCTTCATTTTGAATTTAGTATGAAATATAAACTTTGTCAATGACGTCTGGAATAAAAGACATTGGTAACAAAAAGGGAAATTCCCCCAACAAAAAGAGGGAATTTCCCCCTGGGGATCGGAGCGTTAGTGAAAGGACATGCCACAAATCAAAGACTTAACTTACGATTCCAATTACTTAATCTTTACTGGATTTTCCTCAAACCTTCACCCGTTTTTTCATTATGTTTATGCTATTTTTAAAATATATAATTTTGGTAGGGGTGAACTTCCCCCTTATAAGATCAGAAACGGAGTACTATCCCATATTCTTAAGTCTATATTTAATATAAACCACTGAAATATCCGGATGATATACCAATGATTTTTTAAACTCCAGTTCTACGCCGTGGTTGAACTATGAATAGCCAATTCTGACGGTATAGGTTCAATGAATAAGTTATTCCCACACAAAGTCATACACTAGCTGTCTGGCAATAAGATAGATTTCTTCAATAGTATAGAATTGTGAAAGGGCGCATTAAACATTAGAAACATACAACAAAAATAAAATGTTGACATTTTTGGCTTTCCCTAATTATAGAACAGAGTTAGACCGTGGTCTAATTAGTTAAACCCAACTTCAGAATACGTACGGGCCGCGATGGTGTATACTTACATCCGGACCATAGAAGGCTGTCACATTCCATATGCCCAAAGTTGGATGATCATGAAATGTGTACTCTCCAGACAGAAAGCCGTTGCTTTCAGCATGAGTCCTACCAAGTTGTTTTACACTGATACCATTCGGATTGATGATCTCAACATGGATCTGCAATATGACAAGAAAAGATTTTGACAATCAACAGCTCATCATTATTTGATGTTATCCAACATCTGTTACTTTGTTCATACACTGTAAGGAAGAGATCGAAGTTCATACACTTTAAACCACTGTTTAAAATCGTATGAGCAAGTACGTTGTGGGGATTTTTTTTACCTGATTCCTTAGAAAGCATGAATGCTTGTAAGCAAGCAAACAGCTAGATGACTGACGGCTTAAGGTCCTCTCCGAAGAGGCCTGGTAACAGGGATTATTATTCCTTAATAAAGAGCACTAGCGCTCGTTAAGCCCATCACTTTAACAATAAGCGGCTTGATTTTTTTTTTTTGAAATTGCTTCATTTTTTTATTGTTCAAACTTTGCATGGTGATTAAATATATTGAGATGAGCACTAACTTTGATGTCTGTTTATTCATATAGGCCTATTATTTTGAAATGTGCTATTTCAATCCAATGGGTAGCAACATTCGTCCATTGGCAACTGGTATTTATATAACAGTTGGCTAAAAAAAGTATAGGCCTATACATAGAAACATGCGAATGCATTCCAAGTATAGAAATTCAAGAAATAGCTTCATTAATCATTCATTGAATGAGCTGTACGTAATTCTAGTCACCAGGGGCCCGTTTCTCAACACCGTCATAAGTATAACTTCTTGACTAAATCGGAGATAGTGAGCTACTTGTCCGCTAACCGTTTCACGAAGCCCTCTTTACCAAGATCGGGTACAACAACCTCACTAAATATTTATGACACCTCCGAACCTGTCATAACTTCTTTCTTAATGACGTAGTGGCATCACGTGGGTAGACTATGACATGCAAAATTGCCTCGAAATTTGAAAATTGTAATCTTACGTAATCATTCATAGAAGTTGAGATTACATTACAAAACAGGTGTGATAGCTCATTCAATAATAATTGTAATACACAGAAACTATAAAAACTGTTGGTAAAACGCAACAAATCCACTCATTGAAATAATAAAATAATTGAATCGATAAAGATTCTACCACGTCAGGTCATCCATAACTGGACTCGTATTCGTCGTTTTCAAACACCTATCAACATTTTTGATAAATTCTATCTCTAATTTATGCAAAGAATTTGTCAAATCGTGTGTTACGGTATGTAAGAATTTAAACATTTATGTTAAACTATATTTTGATGATGTTTGGAACCATAGATGATCGTATAATTATCATTATTTTACAAAGAAAACAATTGTGGTTTACTTTCGTAAACTATCAAAATTTACTATCCCGGGGATACCCATCTCAATGTCCACATGTGATTTTTTAGTCATGAAATGAATTATTCATAATTTGATTTTCTCAGCAATTGAATGCTCCAGTCTTCATGGTTTAAGTATGCATGGTTCATATTTTGCCTCTGCTATTATTTTTATTAGATTTATTTCCAAATTAATCACAATAATTGCAGTTTTATCACATTTTTGCTTTTCAAAAATTATGCTATTTTGTGACTAAGGCTACGTCTCGTCTGCTCTTTCTACCGATAGTATCGATATCAAGGAATTCTAGTTAGGAAGCCCTTCGTGAAACGGGTTTAGTAAGATTGGAACTAACTCCGTGGTTGGTGGATAAAGATATGACTAACTTGTCCAGGTGTTGAGAAACGGGGCCCTGGGGCCCGTTTCTCAACACCGTCATAAGTCTAACTTCTTGACTAAATCGGAGATAGTGAGCTACTTGTCCGCTAACCGTTTCACGAAGCCCTCTTTACCAAGATCGGGTACAACAACCTCACTAAATATTTATGACACCTCCGAACCTGTCATAACTTCTTTCTTAAAGGTCAAGTCCACCTCAGAAAAATGTTGATTTGTATCAATAGAGAAAAATCAGACAAGCACAATGCTGAAAATTTCATCAAAATCGGATTTAAAATAAGATAGTTATGACATTTCAAAGTTTCGCTTATTATTAACAAAATAGTTATATGAACGAGCCAGTTACATCCAAATGAGAGAGTCGATGATGTCACTCACTCACTATTTCTTTTGTTTTTTATTGTTTTAATAATACAATATTTCAATTTTTACAAATTTGATGATTAGGACCTCCTTTCCTGAAGCACAAAATGTTAAAATAATGGAATTCCACGTGTTCAGGGAGGAATGAACTTCATTTCACATGACAATGACAAGAAAATCAAAATATTTCATATTTCATAGAATAAAATACAAAAGAAATAGTGAGTGAGTGATGTCATCAGTTCCCTCATTTGCATACCGACCGAGATGTGCATATAACTGTTTTGTGAAATGAAGCGAAACTTCAAAATGTCATAACTTTCTTATTTTACATCCGATTTTGATGAAATTGTCAGTGTTATGCTTGTTGAATTTTTCTCTTTTTATTCAAATCAAGTTTTTGTTGGGGTGGACTTGTCCTTTAATGACGTAGTGGCATCACGTGGGTAGACTATGACATGCAAAATTGCCTCGAAATTTGACAATTGTAATCTTACGTAATCATTCATAGAAGTTGAAATTACATTGCAAAACAGGTGTGATAGATCATTCAATAATAATTGTTATGCACAGAAACTATCAAAACTGTTGGTAAAACGCAACAAAACCACTCATTTTAAAATAGTAAAGTAATTGAATCGATAAAGATTCTACCACGGCAGGTCATCCATAACTGGACTCGTATTCGTCGTTTTCAAACACTTATCAACATTTTTGATAAATTCTATCTCTAATTTATGCAAAGAATTTGTCAAATCGTGTGTTTCGGTATGTAAAAAAAAAAAAATTAATTTAAACTATATTTTGATGATGTTTGGAACCATAAATAAACGTATAATTATCATTATTTTACAAAGATAACAATTGTGGTTTACTTTCGTAAACTATCAAAATTTACTATCCCGGGGATACCCATCTCATTGTCCCCATGTGATTTTTTAGTCATGAAATGATATATTCATAATTTGATTTTCTCAGCAATTAGATGCTCAAGTCTTCATGGTTTAAGTATGCATGGTTCATATTTTGCCTCTGCTATTATTTTTATTAGATGTATTTCCAAATTAATCACAATAATTGCAGTTTTATCACATTTTTGCTTTTCAAAAATTATGCTATTTTGTGACTAAGGCTACGTCTCGTCTGCTCTTTCTACCGATAGTATCGATATCAAGGGATTCTAGTTAGGAAGCCCTTCGTGAAACGGGTTTAGTAAGATTGGAACTAACTCCGTGGTTGGTGGATAAAGATATGACTAACTTGTCCAGGTGTTGAGAAACGGGCCCCAGGAGAGCACCAAGGTCTTGTTGGATAAAACGTCTGACAAGTACTTATCCGACAGTTTCATAGGAACTGGTTCTTTAGTCAATCAAAATCAAGGAAAGTTGTCAAATATGACAACCTGTCGAACATAATTATAAATGTTAATAAAACTCTCCCCTGGTCAAAGCAAGTTGTGAATCTTGCAGTGTCAGGCATGCTACACTGCCAAAACTCTGGTGTTGATTTAACACCAGCCCGGAGTGTATATATATGTCCACACCAGAGAACAACAACAAACTAATTTCGTTTTGGTCTATAACACCAGATAAGTGTTTGTACAACACCATTTAGTATTAAAATAGCATCGATTTTATTCCAAACTGGTGTTTTTCAATACTTCTCTGGTGTTGACATATAGACTCCGGGCTGGCGTTAAATCAACACCGGAGTTTTTACAGTGTACTTGCCCCATCTTAAATGGAAGAAATGAACGGTCACAAACTTTCCCATGAGGTAACTACGAACATACCTCTCGATCAGATGGACGCATATCTTGATCCAAAGACATCACCTTTATCATCACTAGAGTGAATAGAAACATATGAAAGAATTTTAAATTATTCTACGCCTATATGTGTGCATGGCGTACAGGATGGGGGCAGGGGGTGGGGGGGGAATTTGGAGTTGAATTATTGTCTTCTTTTGAATGACCGCCAATGTGATTTTCGTTCACTCGCTCATTGAATCTACAAACCGAGTGTTGCATATCAGCCCGGCATATCAGAATCATTACATGCTCTTAAGCTTGTTGCTCCCTAACTTTTTTCTGTTTTTTTAAGTCCATAACAAGCCCGGATAGCAAGAAACAATACCGAATTGAACATACGCTGGTAAATGAAAAAAAAAAATTAGACCTAATGATGACTCAATAA
Organism: Lytechinus pictus; assembly: GCF_037042905.1. NCBI lineage: Eukaryota > Metazoa > Echinodermata > Echinoidea > Temnopleuroida > Toxopneustidae > Lytechinus > Lytechinus pictus. The sequence continues at coordinate 15,899,109 of NC_087250.1, read as the reverse complement.
GACATATATATGATTAATATCGAACGTACAGGGTGTCAACACTTAATTCCCATCGGTGTTGCTGCCCTCCGGCTGTCCGTACTGTTAAACAAAATTTCTTGACTGTCAAAACATTTTTAGGTCCTTTTAAAGTTTTGCCCCCCCCCCCCCCGGGGACTTCCATTGACGAGTGGATACCATGCGCGACCATGGGGTCTCGAAAAGTACCCTAAACAAGTATTTTCCATGTTCTGAAAATGATGACGATGATGATGGTGGTGATGATGATGATGGTGATGATGAAGTGATGATGGTGATGATGATGGTGATGATGGTGATGATGATGATGATGGTAATGATGGTGATGATGGTGACGATGATGACGATGATGATGATGGTGGTGATGATGATGATGATGATGATGGTGGTGATGATGATGATGATGATGATGATGATGATGGTGATGATGATGATGATGATGATGATGATGATGATGGTGGTGGTGATGATGAAGTGATTATGGTGATGATGATGATGATGATGATGGTGATGATGATGATGATGATGGGTTATTATATAGGCCAGTATCTTCCTCACAAGTATATTTAAACAGTATTCAATAGAATCATCATTCAGTTCAAATACTCTCTAAGTAGTGCTAAAATTTATTAAGTTATTCTTGCGATGATGTTGGAGTGGGGGAAAAGAAAGGTCTTCAGGTAAGACTCGATCGAAAGTTGATTGGGTCTCTCCTCTCCTGATACAAATGGATCTCATGAAGAGCGCTATGCAAGACTAAGATAATATCAGTAGCGTACCTAGGATTTTCCACAGGGGGGGGGGGGGCAAAATCGTCCGCCAAAAAAATTGACAAGCAAATAAAAAGAAAAAAAGGTCTTTAACCCGAAATAAAGGATTTCATACTAGAAAAAAAATTGACAAGCAAAAAAAAAAAAAAAAAAAAAAGGTCTTCAACTTCAAAGGAGGGGGCTACTTGTGGCTCGTCAGGGATCAGTTGTGACTCGCCAGGGGGGCAGGGATACGTCCCTTGCATGGGTTGTGACTCGTCAGGGGGGGGGCAGTCTGCCCCCCTGCCCCCCATAGGTACGCTAGTGGATAATATTATCATTGCTATTATTATTGATGGAAACAAAGGCGCCCCCCAAAAAAAAAAAAAAAAAAAAAATGATAATAATAATAATAAATAAAGAAAGAAAGAAAGAAATATAAAAAAGAAATAAAAAAGATTAACAAATTTTTTTTTACCGTTTTGATTTGGGGTGTAGATTGGCTTGTCGGTTTGGACGAACACGTATCCAGATTGGAGCGTTACAAGAACTTCTGTTTCCTTATTGAGTATGCTGATGTCATCAGGACATTCCGCCTTTAACACCATGTGCTGGAATTCTCCCTCATTGTTCACAAGGTCCTCGGGTCGAACTACCACCTCAAACTCGACAGAAGAAGCTACAGTTTGGTGCAAGGAGAAGAACAGCTACTCAACCATTTATCCGTAGCATTATAAAGGGGGCAACTTTGTCATGTTTGTTGAGGCTCGCACAACATGGGTCCCATGTTATTAAAAAGAAGTTGATAAGATAGCAACTCTTGCTAAAATGTCAACTTTGTTTAGAAGAGCCAACCAGGAAACAAATTTTCACTGCTGTCATGGTGTTGACAAGCAAGAGTTGTTATCATGTTAACTTTTTTGTGAAATGGAACCCTGAACTGTTTGTCCTTTTATCTACTGTACGTCAGCAAATGCAATAATGTTTCAAAGTATAGATCTAAACCCTGACAATAGGCATCAATCCCTGATTTAAAGCAATATAACAACGAAAGAAAAATAATGAAACATTTGAAAAATGCTTCAAATGCCCCCCAAAAAGGTTTACTTCACCCATATGCCATCAATGTAGACCTCATGCGTTAACACTGTGTCCCCTTCAGGAAAATAAGTTGCAGCAGTGAATATATAATGCATTAAATCAGTTATCAACCCAAATTTGTTAGTTTAAGGAGGAAAAATATTGAATAAACATAATTTCATGTAATAAAATACAAAATAACAAGTCGGGATATGACATCATCGGTTAGTTCATTGAATTGTCATGAAGACATGCCTGGAACTGTTTCACCGAAATAATACAAACCTTCAAAATGCCACAACTTTGTTATTCCTTTTTCGATTTTGATCAAGTTTTCATTATTTGTTTTTGGCTATTTTTTGTGTTGTCAAATCATGATGTTTTCAGCCTGTAGAATCCGCACATACCTTCACCAACAGATCTCGTTTCATGGGAAAACGGCTCATCTGTAGATCCTGGTTTAGAGAGGGAGACCTTTACGGAAATGTCGTTGTTGCCACCGCCTCTAACCCGGGTAACCAACACCTTCTCAGGCACTCCAACTCGGAAAACATTGGGGGATGTCACCATAAAGAAGCTGTAAAGGAGTGACAGAGAGAGGGAGAGAGAGAGAGAAAGGGAGAGAGAATTAGCGAGAGAAAGAAAGAAAGAAAGGAATGAAGGAAGGAAGGAAGAAAGAAAGAAAGAAAGGAAGGAAGAAAGAAAGAAAAAAAGAAAGAAAAAAAGAAAGGAAGGAAGGAATTAGGAAGAAAGAAAGAAAGAGAGACAGGAAGGAAGGGAGGGAGGGAGGGAGGGAGGAAGGAAGAAAGAAATGAAAGAAAGAAAGAAAGAGAAGATATCCGAGAGTTTTTTTGCTCCACGATGCACGACAGATTCAACAAGTTATTTTTATCCGGATGTTCCCATCCATCCTTAAATTGATTAGATTATTATAAAAAACTAGTCAATATATGACTTTCTAAAAAAATGTAATTCACTTTCCTTATGAAATGGTTAAAGCATAGGTGCAAATCCGTGACGTCATGCTTATCAAGTGGGAGGATGTAACAATAGATTGACACCCCTCAACAATGTATAGTTTCACCGCTTAGATTTGCGCCAGTTGATTGAAGACCTAAAACCTATAATAGTATTTTCCATTTAGTATATACTTCCAAATTAATTGGTAAAAGGGCGGGTTATAAACCGAAAAAAAATATTGCAATAAAAAATCGCGTACTGCTCATAATAATGCTAAAAATAATAACAATTGAACAATAATTATACGACATTGATGAAATTGGGAGGGAAATAATTTTGTCATCCAGCCATCAACATCGTATTGTAGCTTGGTTTGATATTCCTATCCACTTCAACAATATTCAGTGCATCTATCGGTTCTCAAAATAAAAAAAATAATCAAATTTTTCCATGAAAATAGTTAGGTTCAAGGCATAAAATTGCTGGAGAAAAGCGGCCTGGCCATACTCTGCTTATAATATTGAAATGTAAAGGGATGGTCCAGGCTGGAGATATTTATATCTCAATAAATAGAGTAAAATTCACAAAGCAAAATGCTGAAAATTTGATCAAAATCGGATAACAAATAACGAAGTTCATTGAATTTTAAACATTTGCATTATTCCGGTGAAACAGTTCTATGCATGTCTTTATGAATATTCATTAGGTGGGCTGATAATGTCATATCCCCACTTGTTCTTTTGTATTTTATTATATTAAATTAGGTGTATTCAAAAATTTTATACCAATAACTAAAACAATTGGATTGACAACTGATTAAGTTTCCGCAACTTATTTCATCATAATGGAGACACATCATTTACATAATTATGTATGAAACAAAATAAAATATTTATGATATCATGTAATAAGATAAGAAAAGGGAAAGTGGGGACGTGAAATCATCAGCCCACCAAATGAATATTCATGACGATGTGCACATTTACTGTTTCACAAAATATTGGTAAACTTAAAATTTCAATAATTTCGTTATTTGTCATCCGACTTTGATGATATTTTCAGCATTTTGCTCTGTGAATTTTATTCTATTTATTTACATTTAAATATTTTTAGCCCGGACCATGCCTTTAAGGCTCTTTCACCCATATCTGTTTTTTTTTTCGGTATTTGATTTTTTTTTTTTTTTTTAGGCGAGTCGGACTCCCCTTGAATGAGGAACCATAATTTTTCCATCAAGCCACGGGTTGGATCCTACACCTCGTTCCCACTGTGCGCGATCCTTTACGAAAGCTACGATTTCATAACTGAAGGTTGAACCATTCAAAATTTTCTCTACGATCAATACGATTTTTTTTTGTAATAGTATTTATTAAACTCATTCAGTTCAAAATCATACAAGTAACACTGTTCACAAAGTCAAATAAATAATAATTCATAATACAAAAAAATTGTACAAAAAAATAGAGAATATAACATTCAAATCATTTAGAACAAAGTAGATACTTTAGTCTGTAGGAAAAAAATACAAATATGACAAAAAAAGAATTTATAGCGACGCAATTGAACTGAATGAGTAACAGAAGTAAAACACCCTCCCATCCCAACTGCCCCCCCCCCCCCCATCCCATCCAAGCCCAGGAAGCGCGGCCTGCTTCCCTCCCCTAAACCCCAACTACCCACCATTTCAATCTGCATTCTGTGCTGTGCCGCAACCAAGATCTAACTTGCGCACCTGAATCTTCACTCCAAATGCAAAAGAGCCACTCCGGCCCCCAATCACCCCCCCCCCCCCCCCCCAGAGAGAGATAAGAGACTAGTCTCTTCAGAAGCGGGATCCATATCCCCGAGAGCGCGCTCTAGCTCCCTCTGGAGCGAAACAGCGTATTGTTATTTTTTATACATATTATTATTTTTCTATGTTCACTTCAGAAGGAACCAAAGACACAAAGACCACCCCAAAATGACTGCTCCGACCCGCTCCAGGAGGGGTGCGACAATACGGACCAGACCATCTCCCTCGCATTTTGAGTGTTTAATAACCATGATAACTGTATGCTTGAACTTTCTTTGCCCCCAGCATCTCTAGAAAATAAACTTGTCCCATTTTCTGAAATGGTTTGTTAATAGACCTCTCTGTTCAGCTAGTTTTCTTTCTTCTAGTCTATCTTCTTGTATTTTTTCCTTAATATGGTTAAGAGTCGGTGGAAATTTTGTGTTTCTACTATTTTTTAAAATCATATACTTTATTAGGATTATTATGTGATTTAATAATTGAGCCTCTCCTCTAGTTGAACCTTCCACGCCTACGTGAACACCTTTTTGATCTATATTTGTAATAATCATGATAATAGGGAGTTGAAGCATGTTCCCACATTCTTTCCATATAGTTTTTATCTTATCACATGAAAAAATATATGATCATATGTTTCTTCTTCTTTACTGCAGAATGAACATAAATCATCTGTTGTCATTTTAAATAAATATAAATATTTTTTTGTGTACAGTATATTCTGTAATATTTTATATTGAAATTATCTGAGTCTACTGTTCAGAGTGGATTTTCGTGGTCTTAGAAAAATATCAGAAATATGTATTTTTGTTATATTATATTTTTCCTCAAGCCTTTTAAATGCTTGGGGTATATCAGTTTTCATACTTACAAGAGTATCATATATTCTTTATGATGTGATGTCTTGCAAGTCAAAAATCCTGCCCTTCAATTGAAAATCCAAAATTAACTCACTATCTATGGAACTTTGACCCTCTTTTTTTAGCGAGTCCTTCCAAAAGTATGGAATGTTAAAAATTTTGAGTATATCTTTTCTTTTTCAAAACGATTCAAACCCATTTTTTGAAAGGTCGAGATAGACTTCATCTTCCCATCTTTATCTACAATATGATAGAGTTTATAAATATTCTTCAAAAACAGCTTTTCATTAAAATATGTTTGTCCTTTGAAACGGATGAACCTATTATTGAAATGATCTCATTTCTTTTATTCTTCTCGTCTTTAAGTAAAAAGAATTTCTTATTAAACCATACATCTAACATTTCTGTATAAAATTCAGGCAGTTCAAATCCTATCAAATTCATTGTGAGGTTACTATAACAAATTAGCAATCCTCCCATACCGTGTGCTAAGTATCTGAAATATTGTTTCCATTTCATTTTTGGCTCTCCCATTATAAGTCTTTTAATCCACATAATTCTTTGTGTCTTAATAAATAACTGAAAATCTGTCATTTTTAGACCAGCATTCTCATAATCTAAATAAACAATGTCTCTTTTAATTTTATCTTTACCACCCCATAAAAATCCAAAGATCAATGTATTAACATCCTCTATTACCCATGTAGGGACAAGGGTAAGAGAAGAAACGTTTATCAATTTAGATAGTATAGTAGGAATGTTTTAATTAGCTGAATTTTGTCCATTAATGTCAAATCCCTTTGCTTCCACCACATCAAAATTTTCTTTATTCTACTAAGTATTTCTTTTTAATTTATTCTTACTTGACTTTCTCTATCTAATGAAAAATATACACCTAAGATCCTAACCATCTGCTCCACTTTACCAAAAGGTAAAATTTGATCTATTTTTCCATGGTGTCCCAGTAACATAATAAAGGTTTTATCTTTATTCATCCTCAACCCTGACGTTTCGGAAAAACATTCAAACAGCATATCTAACTTTTCAATCGACTAAGTGTCTTTTACAAAAATTGTCATATCATCTGCGTATAAAATTTGCTTAACTTCTGTATTCCCAAACTTAATTCCGTGAATTTCTGGATCAAGTCTTATTCTGTTAGCCAAAATTTCAATATATAAAATAAAAAGATAGGGGGATAACGGATCTCCTTGTCTTACCCCTCTCCCTATATCAAAGTAACCTGTTGAAATACTGCCATTAAAAACACAACTTTCAGCTTTTTTATACAAAGTACTTATCCATTTACAAAATGAGGGTCCAAAACCAAAACTTTGCAATTACTTTAAATAAAAAACAATGTGAAACCGAATAAAATGCCTTTTCAAAATCAATGGCCAATAGATATGCCGATATATCATTTTTTACCGAGTGAAAGATTATGTCATCTATAAGTCTAATAGCTTCCCCAATATTCCTTCCTTTTAAATATCCTACTTGGTCGACATTGATTATTTCATGCAACACCTCCTTTATTCTTGTTGAAAGTACCTTCGCCAAAATCTTGTAGTCTACATTTAACAGTGAGATGGGCCGATAATTTTTAATATATAATGGATCCTTTCCTTCTTTATGAATTAAAGTAATAATTGCTTGTCTTTGTGATGGCGAAAGTTCTCCTCTTATAAAAGCATTATTTAAAGCATCAACTAAAACATCCCCAATCAGCGGCCAGAACACTAAATAAAATTCTACGTTATTATTTATATGCCCGTCATTACCCGGTGATTTATTTAACTTCATTCCTTTTAAGGGAGCTAAACATTCACCTTCCGTAATTTTCCCTTCACATGATTTCATCGATTCGTCTGATAAATTGGTTACATCGGAGAAAAAGTCATCATCAAGGATCTTATCGTCTCTCTTTGCATATAACATGCTATAAAAGTTCCTCATTTCATTTTTTATATCATTTTGATCAAAAGTTATTCTATCTCTTATTGATAATTTACGTATATTTGCTTTCTTTTTGTTGGATTCCATTAACTGAGTGAAGTACCTGGTATCCCTTTTCCCTTTGCCACGACTGATCCGATATGATCTGTTATACGATCTGAAAAGATCACTGCGATTGCTCCACGATGACCTTGTAAACGACAGATATTTCAATTATTCTCGGTTCTTTTTATTAAAGTGGAGACACTGGAAGAGTTTGGGATTCGAACTCACAACCTTGCGATTACGAGTATGCTCTAACCACTAGACTACACGACCAGTGGGTACTAGGTACTAGTAATTGAGTGGATCCTGGGTTCATATCCGACTCTCAACACTTGAAATAGTTAAGAGCCCAAAATGAGCCAGACTCGATACGTCGGCTAAAGTATTCGACCTACTGATGCGCCCTCTCTGCTGAATTTCAGTGAGGTATAAGGAGCTTTAAACAAAGTGGACTTGCTCAATTCAACTCCCTATAACCTTTCACTGCAACATTTTGAGGGGGAAATGATTCAAGTAAAGTTGTAGAGGATATCACAAGCTTTTTCAGAAATGGGTAAAATCTAATTTCACAGATGGTATTATTATGGAACCGAAGGATAAATAAAATGGATTATTTGTTTGAACGTGGAATGCTCGCACGGCACCGAGCGTGCATTTGTGGGAAGTAGGCCTACGCGTGGAAAGGGTTAAGCAAATGTCTTTTGATACGTCCCCTCAATTATCATTTAAAAATATAGGCTCATTTGATATTGCTGTCCATGTATATAAGCCTACAAGTGTTTAAGAAATACAATATGAGGGAAACAAATGAGGATAACGGACAAGAGATTCAAGGGAGGCAACTTAAACCTCGGAAGCGGAAAATGAATAGACTATTTACAATGATACCAAAACGGGGACTGAACCAATTTGATTTATAATAGGCCTATCAATAGTTTCATTATTTATAATGGCGTACGCCTACCTAAGCGCTTACAAATCATTTATTACCCCGGTCTTTGAATCCAATCAGTCATTCCCGCACACAACGTATGTACATCATCCACTCATGGGGAGTATTCGTCATTGAGGCGCACACAACACTGGATACACCAGTATGTACATCATCCACTCCCTGGAGAGTATTCAAGCAAGCAAGTCGTCATTAATGCACACACAACACTGGATATATACACCAGTATGTACATCATCCACTCCCTGGGGAGTATTCAAGCAAGCAAGTCGTCATTAATGCGCACACAACACTGGATATATACACCAGTATGTACATCATCCACTCCCTGGAGAGTATTCAAGCAAGCAAGTCGTCATTGATGCACACACAACACTGGATATATACACCAATATGTACATCATCCACTCCCTGGGGAGTATTCAAGCAAGCAAGTCGTCATTGAGGCGCACACAACACTGGACAAAACGGGAGCACATAATCCACTCCCTGTGTGTTATACTTACGCAGAATTCGTTATTCCTCCAGGTATCAGCGATGCACTAATGGAAAGGACGAAGAACAATGCAACCAACCCCATGATGGCTGATTAAGACACCAATCAGGGCTGAAGCAGTCCAATCTTCAGTCAACCAAGAGGAGACGCTTTTTTAAATCAACCAGTGTATGTTAGCGAACTTGGTAAAAGTATTTCAAACGCCTCGACTGACGCTTGTACCAGGTTGCAAACTGTTTTTATTTGCCTCAATATCAAGCCCTTTCAGGATCCGGGATTTCGAATACACCTAATTAGGTCTGAACAGGAAATAACAACCACTTTCTCTTTTACCCAAGATATATATATCTTTTATTACATGGATTGTCCGGGCCAGATCTTTTTGAAATACCCCCAGAGAAAAGGAGGTCAAACCCGAGGCCAATGAGTTGGACAGGCAGTTGCAATCAACAAATCAACAAAATCATATTTACACAACTTATCATTGATAAATTAATTGGTTGGATTTTTATTCGATTCAATCATATTTCTTAAGACCAAGAGATGCCATCGATCCCCAAACGATTACTTGATAGAAAGATTTGTTTTAACCACCGGAGGGGGGGGGGGTAACAAGGCAACCCTTTTCCAACTATTGCTATACAAAATAATCATGAGAATATATTCCTTCTTTGTAAAAATTCATAGTTGTGCACCACTCTTGTAGGTCTATTCGAGTGCACCCCCCCCCCCTCTCTCTCTCTCTTCTGTAGTTTCAGACAGGTGGAAAGTTGAGAACGCTTCGAAGTGATTGGTTAGTTCTACGCATGCGCAAATTCGATTAAAATACTTCCTACATCTCTCCAGGCACGTTGACTTAATTTATGGCAAATTTCCAAATAAAATGACGAAATCGACATAAACAGAAGCAGGGAATTGTCAGCGACTAACAATTCCTGATAAAAAATAATCGGTATGAAATCCCGAATTACTAGCATGAACAATGTTATATAGAAATACTACACATGTCTTTCAAGAGAGAGAGGGGGGGGGGGGGGGTGAGAGCAGTGGAAGAATAAAAAAAAGTTTCCATTTCATATTTTACTTTCTTTATTCCTCATCCCACATACTGTTGTTTTTTGTTTGTTATTTTTTCTCTCATAAATATCCTAATTAAACCATTAACCTGTAATGGAAAATCATAATAGGCCCTATCCCCTTTTAAAAAAACCATTAAATTGGTTAACCTTTGATCTATATTCTGATATTGATTCGATTTGCTTTGTTTGTTTTTCACCATGCATCCCAAAAATAAATTGACAGAATATAGTGTTACATCTATATGATACATAGTGGGAACTAAGCATTAACAACAATTTCATTCTCATATTTCACAATTATAGATAACATACAATCTCAACACGATACATTTTGATTATAATGACATGGAAAGTGGAGAAATAATCAAAATAAGAGAAGGAATGGGTGAGATAAGAAAAGAGAGAGCGAAAAAATAAAAACTAACGCAGTACCTTTTGAAAAGAAGAAGGGTGGTCGAAAACAAAGCAAATACATAACTTATATTTGTTCAGCCAGTGCATCTTAAAGCAGATGCGAACCAATAGCGCCATCTCGAGTCCTCAACTACTCATACCTGGCCAGTTTCCTGACCCATAATGCTAGTGCAGTCTAGTAATATAGACCCACTTGAATGATAACCTGCTCAACTACTACTCAACATATTTATACCGCAATAATTATGTTACCAAGTAGCAATACAATTACTTTTCTTCTCAAAACATTCAATACAATAGGCCAATTTATTCTCTGTACTATAAGTAGATATCTAAAAATGTATGTTCTAAGACTATGTATTTATAACACACAGCCAATGAGAGACCACACACAGTTCACTCCCCTTCAACTGAGCCCAGAGCTGGACAGAAAAATAATTTAATTTACATTCAAACGTATTTCAGGATAAACAGCTAATTGTTTCGTTTGGAAGATGACTCCAAAAGCTGGGTCGATCTAAAAAACGATTTTTTTTTAATGGAATAAAGTAGGTTTTCTGTTAAATATTTCATTTCAAACACAACAATAAGATTACAATAAAGTATGTTATCAATTTAGGATGTCCTTCCTATACTCCAGAATCAGGATGATCAGGAAATGAAGGTGATATCGAGGTCGACATAACAGGATACGCTGTGTTCCTAATGACCCGGGCCCCATAGCACAAGCGTTAGCCATTGATTGTAGGGTTGATTTCTACAATTGATCGCATTGGTTATTGTGTATGATCAATTGCGAAGAACAGCCCTACGTTCAATCCCTGCGCTTTATGTTACCGGGTAATGGGCTTATACACTCTGTGAAAAGAGGGGGAAATCCCCGAAAAGTGATCGAAAAAACATTTGGCCTAAAAACCTTACCTGGGCGTTTCGATTCTCCTACTTGGAGTCAGTGGGGGCAATTTGCCGATTCGTCCACTAGCCCTGCCAACTTGTCCACTCACCACATGGTCTACCTTCATTTAGTCTAATGCCATTCCGTCCATCAACATTACGTATACCAACCATTTGGTCCAATCATCACTTCGTCTAATCCCTATCAGTTCGTCTATGACCATTTCGTCTCATAACCAGTTGGTTTAATATTTTATTTTCATTCATTTTGCCAAATTAACATTTCTAATGGCTATTTGACCAACTGGTTATTAGACGAAATGGTGAGTGGACGAAATCGCAATTAGACCATGTGGTTATTGGACGAACTGATATGGTGGACGAGTTGGCAATTGGACGAATTAGCATTGGACCAAATAAAAAAGGCAGTGGCAGGCTAGGTGCACATCTCCTTCCGAGGGGTTGGGGGCATCACATAAATAGCTGCAGTATAAGGGAGTATATGAGTATGTTCGGCTTAGCGGCTAGGGGTTCTATGACAATTGCTCCGACAGAAAATATGCAGGTTAAGCCAACCATAGATTCTAACCTCCAAAAGTAAATAAACCCTAATAATTATTTTGGCATTACTCTGAATCGAAAACTCTGTTACATTCCCAACTCTAATTACCCTATGCCCTCTGATATATTAAGACCGGAGCAAGTGTCACAGGAGCAAACTGTCGTGCAACCGCGGCTATGACCCAATATTTCTACCCCCCCCCCAAGAAAAAAACTAACTAACAAAACACTTAGTCTGTTATATGCAGCCAATGGCTCGTGAGGTATGACGTGAGCGATTTCAGCGCGCAAAGCGCGCTGTTGCGAACAGCCCGAACATTGCCGAAAGGGCGAGCGAAGCGAGCCACATTAGACCTAGTCTGCTATGCAGACTCCTTGAATCAGCTGTGGTACACACACTGCAGATGTGGGTATACATTTGTAGACCACAAAACACTAGAGAGTTTTCGCATTTGACTACGGGGAAACTCTCTAAAACCCATCGATTCCTTTGAAAATGCAAATCATGACAATGGAGAGCTGAGAGGCTATCGTCGAAAGTTGGTGGACTACTGGGACTGCAGATCATCCGAAGATTTGCACCGGAGGAACGATTGCAAATAATGTTGTAATCCAGAGTCAAGAGATTCCGTTTCTGTCCCGGTAGCATTCCTTCCTTATTATATGGGGGGGGGGGGTAAGAAACGTGGGAAATCTATAGGTGAATGACTGCTAGAGAAAGTAATGAAACGAACCTGCAAGAAAAGTTTGTCAGTTAGATTTATATTGTCTTATTTCCACGAATAATAAAGCCATATCCTTTCACTTTAACACAATGATGAAATTCCTAGAAAAAAAAAACACAACCACGAACTTGAAGAGAACAAGGAAATAATGGCAGGGAACACAAAATAGTTCGTCTTGTGAATTTTTTTTCTTTTGAAAGGGAATTTCATCATAACTGTTCAATTCTGAATGGGAGGACAAATATTCACTTAAATCAATGTGAAATTATTTTGCAGTTTTGATTTTTTTTTTCTTCATACATTTTTAGAGGCATCTGAAATAAAAACGATAGATAAATTCAAAGTTTCCACAGCTGACAAACGGCTAAAAACAATTAGGCCTACAACTACATTTTGTGTAAGATTGCTATGCCTATGATGGATGTGACTCGTGTATAATTTACATTGTTGACCTTTATTAAAACCTTGAATTGGTTTAAAGTAAAAACTGTTACGTTTTGAAAATACAAATTCAACTTCTGTTGACCAATATGCCTCTACCAATTATTATCCCCTAACAAATATAATAAGTTTACCGGTTCACGATAATTTAGTATATCGCATTTCCATCTTACGTTAAAAAAGATGGGCCACAATCATGACAATGTGGCTGGCATGTGTGCATCAGTCTCTAGGAATTATGAAGTGAGCTCCATTTGGAAGTTAAATAACAGGGAGAGGAAGAAAGCGGGGTATTTTGTGCTTGACGTGTAATTGGTAGAACCTTAATGCGGAAATCATTTTCTCTTTGAGGAAAGAGCAATGTGAGTTTTAGTTCACCTTGCGCACGATGAACCCCGCCTTGCCCCAATTTCCTGGCCTTGGGCCAGGGCCCTGACTGTTGGTGCTGATGTAAATTTGACACCCCCGGAAAAAGGGATTTCACCACAAAATATTCGTCGTTTCGGTACATTTCTTCATTTTTAAACACCTACCAGAATTCCAGCTGCACTGTCTCGGAGTGCTGATTTTTCTCGTTCAAATTTGAACTTAAAAAGACGAATCAGCACTCCGAGGTGCAGTCACTATACACGCTCACTTTAAGAGCTAAATTAGCTCTTCGTAGCTCTTCGTTTTTTAGAGTGTGGTGCTCCATATGGAGAATACTCGCAGCACCCCCAAGAAAAATCTTTGGGATGCATCCCCGGCACCCCCGCTTCCCAGGCCCGTTCCTTTGGCCTTGGAAAAATAATGCAGACTCAGTTAAAATCCCGGGCAGCATTTCATGAAACAAATAGACAGTGAATTTCGTAATTTTGCCCTCCCCCCTTCCTCTCACTCTAACAACATCTTGACCAGCCTATGGTTTAGACAAGCCAGAACTGTTTTTATCATATACCTGTTGACGATAGCTGAAAGCTGAATTTGCAGATAATAATAAAATATCTATTGTTTTATTGTTATTTAAACTTCTCATCCGTTTTACTGTAAAAATACCTTGGAGAAAAAATTTTGAAAAGAAAAAAAATCAGCGCCCGCTCTAGAGTATGAGGAGGAAAGTAAATATATAATTAGGTGATCTGTTTTCTTTGTAATCATGAAAATCAATAAAACATAAAACAATATATATATATATATATATATATATATATATATATATATATATATATATATATATATATATATATATATAATGAGATGAGGCGAGGCCAACTCAATAGACGACGCAGGACACCAAGTTGAATATATTGGTGATAATTCATTGATGTGCAAAACAAACTTGGATGTTGTATCTCCTTATATTTTTCAGACGCTTCTGACGAAGTCTCAATTAAAAGACGAAAGCTAAAGCAAATAATGGTGTCCTGCGTCATCTATTGAGTTGGCTTCGCCTCATCTCATTATGTTTAATATTCACAACTCAACAGCGATTGGTAGAAGTAAACTTATCATCACACTATATATATATATATATATATATCACTGGCGTAAATCCCGGGGGGGGGGGATGGGGGGATATATCCCCCCAATTTTCGAGGAGGGGGGGATGGCCTGTACAAACATCCCCCCCCCCCACTTTTTACGAAAGAAATGACAAAAAAATCACAAGAGATAATTGTTTTATTGGTGAAAATTCTTCCAAAAATACCGCTTGACAAATAAAATAATATTATTGAATCATAAAATGCAAATAAAGAGCCAGTTCACCATTTCCAAACGAAATACTTATGTCCTTATTATAACACCGAAGAGAAACCCCCGTTTCTTCCAATTCATCAATGTTGGGGTCTTTGGGAAGGGATTAAGATGGAATGTCAAAAAATGTTGAATGTAATCGCTAATAAAACCATTAAACCATCATTGGGTAAAAAAGATAATAATATTGGAGGGGTATTTTCCATATGTACATACAGTGGCGTAACTACGGGGGACATGGGGGGCACACCCCCCCCCCCCATCGGTTGACCAAAAAAAAAAAAAACGGGGAAAGGGGGGGGGGGAGGAGAAAAGAGGGAGAAAGGAAGAGAAACGTAGTGGGAAAGAAGAAAATATTATTCATTATAATGTTATATTATATTATAATTATGTTAAGTTACATTACATAAGAAAGATTTTTATCATAACTTTATGAAACATAATTTGCCCAGGGCCTACGTCTTCATTGTTCCTGGTGCTCGCATTGTCTGTTTAACGAGATATATATAATCCTGTTGTACTAAAACACCCCCTTTTCAAGTCGATATGAACCAAATATATTTCCTAGCACTTGAGTTATCATTGTTTTATGTAGTGACATATGCTTCTTTTTCATGACTCAAAAGTGATTGCACCATGTTAAGGTCTTCGTATATATGAAACATTTCCTCTCCGTGATTACGTTCGCATTAGTGGATTGGTGAGATATGTCTGCTCTTCATGATTTCCTAAAATCAGTCCTTAAAATGTCCCTTCTTCTGATCTGAATATCAAAAAATTTCAGCTCGCGCTTCGCGCTCGCATCATTTGGTTAATGAAATACGTATGCTCCTAGTTAATTCCTACAAAGAAACCTTAGAATGCCCCACTTCAGGTCTGAATTATTTAAGTTTTCAGCTTGCACTTCGCGCTCGCATTGTTAAGCGAGACAGGTACCTATCATGATTACACAAATTTGATTATAATGTCCCTTTTTAGGTGTGAATATAAAAAAATTTCAGCTCGCGCTTCGCGCTCGCTTTATTTGATCAGTGAGATACATATCCGTTTAATGACATTGTCCTTAAAATGTCTCTATTAGGTCACTCACTCAGTCATTCAAAAATTTTGCTGGTGCCCCCCCCCCCCCCCAATGCCGTGACCCACGGTACGCCACTGTGGATATATCAATGACAATTCCTTGCATATCTAAAAACATGATTGCAAAAAATGCCAAAATATTTCAGTCATCCCCCCCACCCATCAACACGGATTTACGCCAGTGATATATATACATATATACATAATTGCCTGATTTTAGAAAAAAAGTGAAATACGAAACAATATTTCTTCAAGAATGATTTGAAAACTAATATAAAGCTAGTTATTATTACTTAACAAATGCCAAAATATTTGCTCTCCGCAAATAAAAAAATAAAAAATAAAAATCTACTCCCTGTTGTGTGCCCCTCAAGAATAAGCCAGTTCACGGTTAGCTCATGATCAACTTTTCTCAAATGACCTTTGTGATTTTTCATTAGGATAAGCACTATCAAGTATCATTTTCAAATCTAGATGTTGCGTAAGCTTTACCGGTAGAGTATTCAAATTCTAAGAACAAAATGCATTGTATAGACCAGGTGACTAGAATAGTACATCAGGGATAAAGTTTGGAAATCTGTTTTATTGTCTGCCTTTGGCACATTTGACTATTGTTTAGGCTACTGTCAAATACCAGTGATTATGAAGGCTCTATTCATTACTCTTCAGCTTGGAATTGATAAATATTTTGAAAGGAAACATGAATAATCATCAAATCACAAATGCCTATGTCAGTGAATTTGAAAGCCACCTTCATGGTTGTCTCCAATGACCTTTTTCTGCTCGTGTGCAGTTTACAACCGTGAACAGGCTTATTGTTGGCTCATTATTTCGCCACAGACTGAAGCCTATACACAGTAAAAAAACTGTTTAAAATCATATACAACGCTGTTTAGTTTACTAATAGTTTAGACAACCATGTTTAATTTTTTTAGATTTAAATATCAAACTTTGCTGTTTGAGATTTTAAACACCTGTTTAAACTGTTTAATCTTGTTAAACTTGTTTAAACCGATGTTCGAATTTTATACAATGCAACCTGTTTACTATATCAACCCTACAGCAGTTGTTAAATAGTTTAAATTGTTTAGACAAGTGTTTCAGTTATTAACAATAAAGTATAATATTTCATTCTCAAATATTGAACATGACTTTTAAACTTTTAATCAAATATATGTGAACATTACATCGGTTTAACAGTGTAGGCCAATAGGGAGAGTTTTGATAACGAGAAACTGCATTGCTACTGGGGCGAGGCGCCATTCTCCATCTAGTAGGAAATGCGAATTGATTCTTTAAGACACAGACAGCAATTATCATCGCAGAGAACGAAAGTCATAAAATCGCAAAGCGTGCTGATGTCAAGGCAAACACATTGTCTGCGATTACCTTAAAGTTATCTCCGACGCGAAAAAAGAGTCGTAAATGCGAAACCGTGTCGAAGCTCTGACGAACGTCAGTATCATCAGTAAAGTTATCCAAGGCAGAAAGGTGCAAGATCATTGAATATCGCAATTTTAAACTTCTGGTTGTTGTATTGTATCTTTACACGTATCGCTGAAACAGCTCACATGGGCGACTAATTCACTACTAATCCAAAAGGCAAAAGGTAAATACAGTATGTATTAATTTTAATTTTTTTTTTCTTCACAATTTTCGGAAAAAGGGGGAATGCAAACTGTTCAGTGTTTATGTCCAGTCAAAAAGAAATCACTTACTTGAGATACAAGTTGAACTTTTTATTCATCTATTTTTTTTTTTTTTTTTTTTTTTTTTTTTTGGGGGGGGGGGGGCTTCCTGTGTTAGTAGTCGGGTTGTACATGCTGTCAACGTACCAATGAAAAGTTGACGAGCTTCTCTCATATTGTGGTAAATATGAAATATGAACATTAATATTTTGTCATTCTTGAATAGTGACCCTCTAAATAAGGATGATTTTGTTTGGTTTAATATACTCAATAATAATATTTATTGTTATATGTAAGTGTCATCATCTACCATGTGTAAAGTCTCAATGCATTTTAAATTCACGCCACGTTAATATATATTGAATATATATATATATATATATATATATATATATATATATATATATATATATATATTTGGGGGAGGGTTGCCTGTGAGGGTGCGTGTGTGTGTATGTTTAATTTATAAAATAATATGAAAATGCCTTGTCCAGTGTGAATTACTTTATTCCAGTCAAAACTGATGTCCCTTGAAGATAGACGGGTCAAACTCTGTCTTGCGTTTGCGAAGTCTATGCAAATCCCCACGCCTAAACTGTATCATCTTCTACCTCAAAATAGGACTTGTCAATATCAGACTAGAAGCTCGACCGGAATAGTAAAGATGCGATGTCGAACTTCACGATATAGAAATAGCCCCTTGCCCTCGTTGATTCGGCACCATAACTCTAAAAGAATTGATTACAAGGAGTAGTTTTCTTAAATATCTTCCCCTATCGTTATATGAATAATAACATAAAAATGAGGATGGCTGAGAATTCAAGAACTCATCATTCATTGGACTCTTTAAATGTGATATCATTAAAAGGTTGTTGTTGTTTTTTGTAAAATGCAGATTACATAATAGTTCTGATGTTGAGTTCTTTTTATGTTGGCGAATTCGAATTTCATTTGATTTTACTTTGTTAATCAAAATGTTTTTCTTTCATATGAGCAATTATTCACTGATATCTAGCCATAAACTTAAAATTTTAATTGAAATCACAATTGCCAAAATATGTAATATTGCAGTATGCATGAAAATTTTTGACCTAATTGCTTCTTTGCCCTTTTCTCTCTGTTTCCCTTCCACCATCAATTTATTTTCTTCTCTCTCTCTCTCTCTCTTTGCCTCTCTTCTCTCTTCCACTATTTCTATTCCTATCTGCTTTCCAATTCATTTCCTGTATCCACTCATCTCAGTTCGGATAAGTTTATTCTTATCAAATAAATGTGAACATTATGCATGTAATTTTTATAATTCTAAGTTATCATGCCTTGCCATTTGTCACACAAATTATTAGGACATTGTTCAGCATATCCGGTTGTGATCCCCCTCTCTCTCTCCTTCTCCCTATTCTCTTTCGCTTTTTTCTTCTATCTCACTCTCCATGCCTTTTCTTGCTTTTCTCTTTTTCTTCTACATCTCACTTTCCATCTATCAGCTCTATCTGTCTCTCTTTACAAACACACTCACTGAAACCCATGTTCTTGTATTATTTTTTACAATCTAATATCAGGTATAAATTGACATATTTCTTACAAATGAGAAAATCTAAAATGAGCATGGTAACACATTTGGTATATTTACATGTATTTTTCATATTTTCCTATTTATTCAATGAGTATCGATTTAAATTTATTTATGATATACTTTGTTACAAATATGTCTATATTGAAATTTGTTCGTAGTACTAAGTTATTTTTACCTTGTTATTGATGATTCTGTTTGAAATGTAAACTGTTGCAATTCGGCTTTTACCGCAAAGAAAGTATTTTTAATAAACCATTTTGAATTGAATTAAATTGAATTATTTTAACTGTATCCACCGACACAATACAAGGAAACAGGATGAGTGTCATGCTTTGCAACGCCTGTTCTGGAAGCATTTAAGATCAAATTATTTATTATGATTGAATAAAAAGTACGAGTACAGGTGCACGAAGGTTTGTATGTGGCTTGGTATGAGTTAAGTTCACAGTTGATGATATTAATCAAAAGACAAGCGAAGTGATCGAAGAGCCATTAGCAACACTAGCGTACCTACGGGGCGGGGGGGCACTCTGCCCCCCCCTGACGAGCAACAACCCATACAAAAGACATATACCTGCCCCCCCTGACAAGCTTAAAAGACCTTTTTTGCCCCCCCCTGACGAGCTTGAAGACCTTTACTGCCCCCTGATGAGCTTGAAGACCTTTTTTTTTTTTTTTTTTTTTTTTTTTTTTTTTTTTTCTTGTCAACTATTTTCTGGTACGAAAACCTATATTTTTTAAATTGAAGACCTTTTTTTTTTTTTTTTTTGCTTGTCAAATTTTTTGGCGGCCGATTTTGCCCCCTCCCCCCTGTGGAAAATCCTAGGTACGCCACTGATTAGCAATGCATTTTATTCGTTGTTGTTGACTCCCAATTTATATTAGATTCACAGTATCACGTTTATTGATTATTATCTGACGTTTTGACAAAGATTTTGATGATATCTATCCCCCTCATGCCTGTTCATTCATTCAAGTTGTTTCACGCTTCAGGTACACATGTACCACATATCTGATGACCATTGATGATAAACTGGATGGATGGATTTAATCTAGTTTTGACAAGGGGTCGGAATCCTGGACTTTCCACCGATTAAAGGTGAGATTTTTCACCCTTTTCCTAAAGCATTATGCCATATATGATTCAGAATGTTTGCCTAAGTTCAGACGGATCCTAAGCACCATTTAATCTACTACTGAAAGGGGTCGGAATACGAAACTTTTACCTAAGATCGAAGGTAAGATTATTTCAATTATTTATTTATCTATCTATTTATTTATTCATTTATTTATTTATATGTTTATTCATTGATTCATATATCAATTTATGAAATGTTGCAGGTCAGAAAAAAAGTCCAGCTCGCGCTTCGCGCTCGCATTATTCGTTTAGTAATATACATACCCTGTTCCTCAGTGATTCAAACAGTGCTCGAAATGTCCCGAATTTCAAAGGTTTGAACAAAAAGTAAACAAAAACTGGACAGGTTTAAAAGTTTAAGCAACAGTTGAAAGAGTGACAGGTTTAAACAACGTGCCGTGCTAACAAATTTAAACCGCAATTTTACGGTATTACTTCCACGGTTTCTAGTACTAGTACAATTTCTACTCTGGATAAAGCCGCTGCAGCTTCTATGATATACTGCAGCAGTCATTTTATAAGTTTCGTAATTTGCCTTTTATATTCTTAAGATAATATTTACAACTATTATTAGCGACTATTATATACGTTGGAATCAATAACGTCAATTTCATTTTTCATTCATTTTGATGTATGATTAAGGAGAAATACATATCAAAAGAGAAAATAATGCAAATAAATTCTTCATTACATTTCCATTCAAACATAATACAAAGTAATATAAATCTGATACAATTTCACAGATGAAAATTCTTATCTCGTAAAAAACAGTTTTATAAAATTGAGCATAAATGGAAATGAGAGGGTCTACTAAAAGCAATGCTTGTGAAGTGTGGATCCGTCTTGGAAATGAAAAAAAAAATAGTGAATTGTCGACTTAATCATAAATGCGTATACAGGAAACAAAAATAGAAGAAACGATAAGGTGGAAATCAGATTGATGCAAACATATTTTAAATCACTGACCAGATGCAGGGCAAGTCACACAAAGAGGTCTCAGCTATGAAGCATATTGCGTATGGAAAAGGAAAGAGTTGAATTAAAGAAAAGAATTGAATTGAAAAAAGAGAAAACCGAAAGCCAAACACTGAGAAAAAGAGACTGGACGATCAAAGCCAGAGAAACAATTGTATAGCAATGAATGAGGTCAGGATCACGGACCTAAAATCGATTGCATTTGATATCTATTAAGATATCTCTCCTAGCTATCGAAAAATCGATACTTATATCAAATCAATCAACGTTTCAATCATCATACCCATTGAATCTGAACTGATTAGACAATAATATTTCTGATCATGGTAGCAGATATGAAAATGATGTGAGAGAGAGAGAGAGGGAGTGAGAAAGAAAGATGTATGGAAAGGTGGGTGAGGTAGTGTGAGAGAGTGTGTGTGTGCGAAAAAGAGGTGTACGGAAGGGTGGGTGTGTGTGTGTGAGAAGAGAGGGAGTGAGAGAGAGAGAGAGAGAGAGAGAGAGACGTATGTATAGGTTGTGAGAGAGTGCGTGTGAGTGAAAGAGACAGTGATAGAGAGAGAGATCATATGGGAATGTGGGTAAGGGAGTATGTGTGTGAGAGAGAGGGGGGGGGGGGGAGAGCAAGAGATGGGTGAGGGAGTGTGTTTAATTGTGCGGATGAGAGAGGCGTGTATAAGGATGTGTGTGTGGGATAGAGAGAGATGTATGGATAGTGGCCTGTGGGTGAGGGAGTGCGTGTGTATGAAAGGGAGTGAGCGAGGAAGAGTGAAATGATCGTATGGAGGGGTAGACGGAGGGGGAGAGAGAGAGAGAGAGCGAAGGGGGGGGGGGGGCGGTGAAGAGAATTGAGGGTTATTCTCCATTGAAAATGAGAAGATAATTTCACTCAACTTTTAGAATATATTAATCTCTACCGAAGCTTTAAAATGACATCGACTTGTCGAGATAGTGAGGTACGTTGTGTCACCCTGTCGCCATATAAAACGTGACGAGATAAGTTTACTGCAGCTCATAACTTCATTGGCATCTGTATAGGCATATAGCTGAAGTGAATGAATCAAGATGCCAATATCATAATCCTACATAAGTTGTTTATTGATTCTCTTCGATCCATTTTTATTATTCCTAATGAATTGAAAATAAAATCGATTGATTGTTATCTTATAACTCTACGTTGGTCTCCAAAACAGCCCCTCTCTTCCCTTATCAATAACCCTTCATTTAATTACATTTCATTTATTTATTTCACCACGGTTAAAAGCCCATTCAGCATAGCTGTTTTACAAAGGGGCCGTGATACAATATACAATATTCAACACACAAAATGATCATAGTTTTTTAAGCAAACAAACTAATTCATTAAAAAATAACAATAATACACAGATACAAACAACTAAAGTGGATAGATTAACATTACAGAGTGCAAGTTGGATATGAATTATCAAAATTCAGTTATCTTGGACTTAGGTATACAACTAAAAATATACATATCGGTATTCCTTATTCCCCTTGTGTTTCCCCGCCCTTTCCAAGTGAAATCATTATATAAATCTCATCAATATGTCTGATTAAAGCTTTAATCAAAGCACATTCGTAATGGTAGCTTCATTTAAATGGAGTCTTAGTTGTGATCTGAAGCTGAAGGTGGACCTTATTCCTTTCAAGTCATTTGTAAGATTATTCCAGGCAATTGCACCTCTATATTCTAATCGCCTTTTCCCATAATTTGTTTTTACTTTGGGGATGCAAAGACTATAAGCCGATTTGCGGGTTCTATAGTAATATATTTGATAGTTAAATCGTCTACTTATATATTCTGGAACAGCTCCATACAAAATTTTGTGAATTAGCATTATCTTTCTCATTCTAAGTCTTTCAGTGACTTTGTCATTTTGCGATATATAAGGTCTAATTCTTTTCAAAAGATACATACATTTAGCTATCTTGGATTTCATATGACTGATATGAGCTCCCCAATCTAGGAATTCATCTATTACAACTCCAAGATATTTTGTTTTAGTAACTCTTTTTAGCAATTCGCCATTCAAGGATACAGTTATATCATTATCAACTTTGTGTATACGATTTCGGGTACCAATAAGAACAAATTCGCATTTAGCTATATTCAACTTTAATTTGTTACATGCAAGCCACTCTGATACTGCTTGGAGATCACTCTCCAATTCAGATTTTATATCAGTAGCATTTTTGGAACTGAAATAATTGCATGTATCATCAGCATAAAGAGATAATTTAGAATTTTTAATTACTTTACCAATGTCATTTATGTAGAGAGAGAATAGCAATGGTCCAAGCACTGAACCTTGGGGTATGCCACATTCAACGGTAGCATAATCTGAGTTGACACCATTCATATAAACGTATTGAGATCGGGAGGATAAATATGACTTAAACCAATTGAGGTTGACACCTCGTATACCAATATAGTGTAATTTATCAAGGAGAATCTTATGCACAATACTGTCAAACGCCTTTTTCAAGTCTAACATAATCAATCCAGTAAGTAATCCCTCATCAATATTCTTTAAAACATCTTCTGTGAGGTTTAAGACTGTCGTGTGGGTAGAATTTTGGGGCCGAAAACCCGATTGATTCTCAACTAAGATATTATTACTAGTTACATATTTATACATTTGTTCAAAAGCTATTTTTTCGATAACCTTTGCTAACACAGACATAAGAGAAATCGGTCTATAATTTGCCATCTCTTCCTTATTTCCCTTTTTAAAGATAGGCGTCACTTTTGAAACTTTCCATTGCTGTGGCACATTTCCAGTTTTTAAAGAAAGATTTACAACATGGTGCATTGGTGAGACTATGTAAGGAAGTACTTCATGAATAAATTCAGCAGTAATGTTATCTGGTCCACATCCCTTTCCCTTCGGCAATTTTTTAAATAGATCTTTTACCTTCTGGGTTGTTACTTCATGAAATTCAAAAGAAGTGTTTATTCCTGTCAAATAATCTAATGCAGACTTCTCAGTATGTGGTATCTCATGCTGTACTTCCTTACCTGCGTTGATTATTAAACGCGTTTACAATTTCTTTAGGATTTGTTATATAATTACTATTATTTACTTTAACTGAGTTTATAATAGTGTTTGTGTGTTTACTTGGTAATAGAAACTTAAGGGAAGCCCACATTGAACTCTGATCTCCCTTATTTTCATCAATGGATGATGCAATATATTCGCGTTTGCGTTGACGAATATGCATTGTTATTTTGTTCCTGAGTGCTTTATACGCAGACCAATCTTCATGATTCCGAGATTTCCTTGCTTTTAGTTTTAATTCATTTCTGTCTCTTATTAAATTCAACAATTCAGGTGTCATCCAGGGGGATACTTTATTCTTGATTCGATGTTTCTTAGCTGGTGCATATTTGTCTATTAATTTCAAAATGGTTTGATAAAAGTTATCACAAGCAATTTGACAATCAGTGGACAATAATACATTATCCCAGTTGATTTCTTCGAGCTCTTGTTTTAAATTATCCCAATTTACCTTTGATTTTTATGGTTACACTTCGTAATTCCGAAGGTTCGTAATTCCGAAGGTTCTTTATTCCGAAGGTTCGTAATTCCTAAACCCGTAAATTGCCTATACCTCGATGTTCGTTAATCCGAAAACGTAAAAGGGTTCGTTAATCCGAACATTTGTGGTGTTATTCCGAAGGTTCGTTATTCCGAAGGTTCGTTATTCCGAAGGTTCATATTTCCGAAGGTTCGTAATTCCGAAGGTTCGTTAGTCCGAAAACGAAGTGAGGTTCGTAATTCTGAAGGTTCGTTAATCCGAAAACGAAATAAGGTTCGTTGTTCCGAAGGTTCGTTAATCCGAAAACGAAATAAGGTTCGTTAATCATTTCGTTTTCGGACTAACGAACCTTCGGAATTAATACGAACCTCACTTCGTTTTCGGACTAACGAACCTTCGGGATTACGACCCTTATTTCGTTTTCGGACTAACGAACCTTCGGAAATACGAACCTTCGGAATAACGAACCTTCGGAATATCCGAACCTTCGGAATAACGAACCTTAGGAATTACGAATGCATGCGGATTTGGTTTACATATACTTTTTGGTCCCGAATCTACTCTGCTCCAGTTACGTTTTTAATGAAATGAAATGATCAAATTATTTCATATTTCATTTGAAAAAAAAATCATGAGATATATCTTGCAAGTATACTGAAGTTTTGATACAATACTGTAATTGTGTGATTTGCTTTTTAATCATAGTGTAATTCATGAATTCGTGAATTGACCCCCTTCTTGCAGATGTTGTCCATTGTCCAAAGGCAGTGATTTCTCGGCACATTGCCAACATTGTGTTAAAGCTGTGTTCACATTGTGGGCAATGTGAGGAATGATTTCTAAACTTTCAAAAAGCTAAAAATTTACAGTATAAGGAACTCCTTGTACACTATTAACAGCTCTCAATGCCCACAGTGTGTCAAAAAAACGGACAATTTGTCAATGTCATTTACACAGATTGTTAAATTGTCAAAATATAACAGTGTGAACATCTCTACAATGTGAATGTCGTACAGCGTGTTCACATACTGGACACTGTGAAGAACGATTTACACTATTAAAATGTTCCAATTCAACAGTGTGAAGATCACTATACACCGCTACACCTCTAAGCGTGATTACTGAGTGGACAATGTGAAAATGTCATTTACACAGAATGTTAAAATGCCAAAATATAACAGTGTGAACATCTCTACAATGTGAATGTCGTACAGCGTGTTCACATACTGGACACTGTGAAGAACGATTTACACTATTAAAATGTTCCAATTCAACAGTGTGAAGATCACTATACACCGCTACACCTCTAAGCGTGATTACTGAGTGGACAATGTGAAAATGTCATTTACACAGAATGTTAAAATGCCAAAATATAACAGTGTGAACATCTCTACAATGTGTGTGTCGTATAGCGTGTTCACATACTGGACACTGTGAAGAATTATGACACTATTAAAAATTTCCAATTTAACAGTGTGAAGATCACTATACACCGCTACACCTCTAAGCGTGATTACTGAGTGGACAATGTGAAAATGTCATTTACACAGAATGTTAAAATGCCAAAATATAACAGTGTGAACATCTCTACAATGTGAATGTCGTACAGCGTGTTCACATACTGGACACTGTGAAGAACGATTTACACTATTAAAATGTTCCAATTCAACAGTGTGAAGATCACTATACACCGCTACACCTCTAAGCGTGATTACTGAGTGGACAATGTGAAAATGTCATTTACACAGAATGTTAAAATGCCAAAATATAACAGTGTGAACATCTCTACAATGTGAGTGTCGTACAGCGTGTTCACATACTGGACAATGTGAAGAACGATTCACACTCTTACAACAGTGTAGATAATGACACACTGTGTCACACACTGTGTCATTAAAATAAAAAGAAGTTCCTGCAGCAGAGTCTCGAGAACACCTGTAATCTTACCAGATCGGTAATCTTACATTATATCATGTAAAATTACAGGATATTGGTATATGGTGTATGGAACCTTATAAATTTCCTTAAATAAAACACCATTTTCCCCTTTTTAAACAGACCTGTTCTGTTAAATTGCAGAAAATTCATGTTTTATGAATTAACAGAATGATTATGTTATTGCATTCTGCAAAATCCCTTTTCCCCTGTAAAATCAGGGTTTTTTTTTAACAGTGTAGGCCCAGGGGAACGCTTATTTTTCGTCAGAAGCAACTTATTATTTTGTTTGTTTCATTTTATATATTTTTATTTCTCCTCATTATTTTATTGTTATGTGCATTATGCCATCTAATATTAATAATATTAATTGTCTTTTAAATTGTAAGTTTTACAACTATATTAATTTTATGTCGTTTGATTTCAACCAACTTTTTGTTTTTGAAGTAATTTTACTTTATTTCAATAATAGTCATTGTCTTTTGAATTGTCATTTGCTTTTAATCTAGGTTGTTAATTTCTTATCAATTCATTCGATGTGATAGCATGGAATATGTTATGTAATTTTGTTTGTGTATTGTATTTTTCTTAATATAATTGTAATTCATTCATTTGTATAAATAAATCTATGTATATACAGGGACCTTTTGTAATGTAGGCACCTGGGCACAAAAAGGAGTACCCCGCTTTTAAATAAACCTGAATAAATAAATACATAAATAAAAGCAGGAGAAAAGTGACAAGCAATGCACTGTGTATTGTCGCTTATTATAGGCTGTGTCCCGTATGCTGAAGTCGGGTTTAACTTAAACTCAGGTTTAAAGTTGTGGTTTAAATATGGATAGCCAATTGTAACATAAATCACTAACGGTAGAGAAATCATGTTTCAGCTCATTGAGCTCTCAAACCATTCATAATTGTCTAGGAAGTATAAATAGATGATTATCTTCACCATCGATGAATCAGGAAAGAGCACAGCAAACATAAGAAACGTACAACTTAATAAAAAAATTGATACTTTTGGCTGTCCATACTTAAACCACAACTTTAAACCTGAGTTTAACTTAAACATGACTTCAGAATACGGGCCGGTGTGTTTAAAATCAATAGACCTATTTTTACACATGGAGATAACTATTATTTATAAAGAGAATAAACTAGCCTATAATTATATTTGTATAGACATGATCAATAGATAAACTAAAATTTCTAGCTTGTTTAGATACTTGCAGTATAGTTATTGCGGTACGAATGTATTGATTAGTGTTTTATAATTCAAGTTGGCCTTTATCACAAGATGACGCTGCTCAGAGAATATGGACTTATGGGGTAGGTAAATGACCACATTCCAGTACACTGTAAAAAATGAAGTGCTAATTTAGCACTTACAATGCTTGTAAAGTGATTGCACTACGAGTGCTGATTTTCTAGTTTGAATTGATTTGAATAAATTTGAACTAAAAAATCAGCACTCGTATATAGTGCAGTCACTATGCAAGCACTGTAAGTGCTAATTAAATTAGCACTTCATTTTTTACAGTGCAGTTGAGGAGATTAGGTGGACCTATTGACAAGGCTGTTGGCCTTATATAATCTTGTATGTTCTACTATCTTTCAGATTGAGAGCGTTTCAGCATCATGAAAACGTCCCTGTTCATTTTTGCCGCCCTTCTAGCCGGCTACCTACCCGAAGCATCTCATAGTTGGACCGCTGAGGAATACTGGAATGAGAGATACTCATCTGAGCTAAGTGGCTTTCCATTTGGTGGTATGCGATGAGAATGCTTCATAATTATTTTAATATAACTGATTACACACAGTTTCGAATAATTCTCTAACCCACCCCACCCCCTCCTATAAACAGAACGGTTACACTGTACTTCGTAATTCCGAAACACGTAAATTGCATATACCTCGATGTTCGTTAATCAGAAAACGTAAAAGGGTTTGTTAATCCGAACATTTGTGGCGTTATTCCGAAGGTTCGTTATAATAAAAAAACGGAATGGAAAATGAAAGACATCTTGAAAGACAGGGGGTTGTTCTGTTTCGCATACATTCGTAATTCCGAAGCTTCGTTATTCCGAAGGTACGGATATTCCGAAGGTTCGATAATCCGAAAACGAAATAAGGTTCGTTGTTCCGAAGGTTCGTTAATCCAGAAACAAAATAAGGTTCGTTGTTCCGAAGGTTCGTTAGTCCGAAAACGAAATAAGGTTCGTTAATCATTTCGTTTTCGGACTAACGAACCTTCGGAATTTCGAACCTCATTTCGTTTTCGGATTAACGAACCTTCGGAATTACGAACCTCACTTCGTTTTCGGACTAACGAACCTTCGGAATTACGAACCTTCGGAAATATGAACCTTCGGAATAACGAACCTTCGGAATAACGAAGCTTCGGAATAACGAATGTATGCGAAACAGAACAACACCCTGTCTTTCAAGATGTCTATCATTTTCCATTCCGTTTTTTTTATTATCCTATTATACAAAAAAAAAATTGGCAAAATTTTCATTTCATCGTTGTCGCCGTCAATCCCGTCATCATCATCAATCCTGATCACCATTACCATAATCTTCATTTTCAACATCATCATCATAATCATCATCCGTAGTCATCATCTCCATTATCTTCGTCGTCACCATCCTCATTATTATCGTCATCACCATTATCGTCATTATCATCGGCATCAGAGTCAAGAAGTGAAGTAAAAAACCAAACGAAAATACAAGATTAATGGTTGTTTACCGTTATTTCCATCACAAATATAAATAAAATACAAATAGAATTCAAATATAATACAAATCATGTATATACAATAGGATGATAGTAAAAGATTGTACAAAATAATATCCAATCAAATGTGTTTGAAAATGAGGGATCCCTAAAAAGTACACACTGCTTGCAGAGAGTGGATTGCATATAGCAAATAATATATTGATTATGCATGTAATAGACAATTTGATAAATCTGAGAGATCATTCACATGTAAGCCTAAAGATAATACAAAATTGGAAAATGATACGTGATAGGGGATAGCGGGGCGAGTTCGTTTTTTTCCGCTCTTTTAGAGCCGTAATTTTTTTTTGGTAGGAATGTCGTGCTTTATCACAATAAATGTCTATAGGTAATATCTACAAGTACTGTTATCCTATTTTCACAGAGAACATGCACACGGTTATTACATAAACAGGCACAGAAAAAAAAAATCCGCCAACCCGAGACAGTTCGCCCGTTAGGCGGGACGAGTTCGTCCATATACTAGGAAAAACAGTGATATCGAAAAAAAAAACGAACGATGGGTTCTCAGGCACAAAACATTCTTTTTTATGTTGGTACAACTACTACTACTCTTTTTAATGATCTATGAAAAGTTATCAGATTTAGCATCAATATACTGACATATCAAGCATATGTATACAAGGACACTTATAGGTTTATTATTATGGCGGACCTACCCTAGTCTGCTGGGCAAACCCTTCGCTCGAGTTAAGGGTCTGAATGTGCAGCCTACTCATGCCTTGTGTACTGAAGGCTCTCTCGCGTATTGGAACAGCAAGTTTTGTATGTGCTAGTCTTTGCGTGGAGGCACACTTGTTGATCAAAGTTCCAATGATGGTCTGTGCCTGCAGACTAGACCTACCCCGTCGCAAAATGAGCGAACTTGCCCTACGTACGGTAAGCCATTTATTTTCTCTTGTTCTTTGCAAAGTGCAAACTTATGTTGAAGTAGAAAAGACATATTTCAGTAAGCAAATATCACACCTTTCTAACAACAAAACGTATTATAACTGCATTCATTAGTGTCTATAGAGAAACACAAGAAATTTGAAATATTTTTTTTTTACAAAGCGGCCTCGAAATAGAAAATATTCTGCGCCATGGGTTAATAAGGCACAACTTAATATAAAAGAAGTAAATATACTAGACAACTTTGAGGTTACGTGTAACTGTCTTTAATAACCATGGCCAAGAGACCAACACAAGGTGGCGCGCTTACACTTTGCAATTGCAACATCGAATTATCATTATAATACGAAAACAACATACTGGCGCTGGGATTCCGCACACATGGCCTCTCGCCAAGGTACGTTGCTACGTACCTTCGGGTAGGTTGTCATTAGGCCTACGTCATAGACAAATCTTCCATCCAGTCACAACAAAGGGGAGAATCACTCGCCCTGCTCTCCCCATAACACAGCAGGGCCCTGTGAATGATTTTTTTTTACGGGGGGTGCTGATATGTAAAGCAAAAAAAGAGAAAAATTTGGGGTTTTCACTAATTACAAAATGGAGATTATATTGGTCCCAAGAAACTTGAAAAGCACTGAAAAAAAAAGGAAGAAAAAAAAGAAGATTTCACTACAAACGAAGACCATTTTGGTAACATTTTTCGATTCTTACACATCTTCCAAAATACAGGGGGGGGGGGGGACTGCCTATGGAGAATTATACACGTAGCACCCCAAGCAATCTTTTTGGAGGATGCTTCAGCATATTATTATTATCGTGATTGTATTAATAATAATAATAATTAAAAAAACAATAATAATGATAATAGTAATGATAATGATGATGATAATAATAATAATAATGATAATAATGATAACTATAATTATAAGTATTATTATGAGAAGAATGAAGAAAAATTAAGTAATGGGGAAACTGAAAATAAGGTGTCAGAAAAAAAATACATCGGACATATGCTGCATATTGTAACACACTCTTAAAAAAAAACAGCAGCAATTTTAGATGATGGAGTAGAAATCCAATAAACGAAAGCTATTATCTCATGAATATAACATCAGTGCCACAAAATTTCATTTACTCAAGATAAGAACATACTTTGGAAATATTTCACATTATTTTATAGACCCCACTGTTTGGAGTGATTAATAACATATCTAAGGAACTACTACTACTACTACTACTACTACTACTACTACTACTACTACTACTACTGCTACTACTACTACTATATACTACTACTACTACTACTACTACTACTACTACTACTACTACTACTACGACTACTACTACTACTACTAATACTACTACTACTACTACTACTACTACTACTACTACTACTACTACTACTACTATTGTACTACAACTACAAGCTTCTACTACTTCTACTACATGTACTACTACTAACTACTTCTGCTGCTACTACTACTAAAACTTCTTCTCCTTCTCCTCCCTTTCTTCTTCTTCTTTTTCTTCTTCTACTACTGCTACTACTACTACTACTGCTAAGGAACATCTCTGTTTAAAAAAAATGATAAAAAGCAATTCGAGCCTCATCTTTTGAATTTTCATGATTTTGATTGAATAACTGCCTTTTAAAATATATTGTTTACACGTCACTGTTTCTCCTCTAATTTTTTCTTGTATATTTGTTGACTTTTTCATTTTGTAATTAGTGCAATGTATTTTCCTTCCTTTTTTTAGCTCTGTTATGGTCCCTATGCAATTCCCATGATTACAGTGTGCTAATAAGAAGTTAGCGAACCCCATCAGAAAATGAACACATTTAAAAGTCTTCAAGTTCTGCCATCTTTTCTGTATTTGATTGTGAAGTCAGCAGGTGATAAATTATTACATTCAATGACTGTTTCTCAAGGCTCGCCGGATATTGTAGAGTTGTTGTTATTTACATACACACAGAATGAAGGAGTGCATTATTTTTATGGTGTGTTCCGCTAACTTTTAAGCACCACACTGCAAAAACTCTGGTGTTGATTAACACCAGCACGGAATCTATATATGTCCACACCAGAGAAGTAATACCAGTTTGGAATCAAACCGATGCTGTTTTGATACTAATTGGTGTTGTATAAACACCTATCTGGTGTTAGAACAAAACGAAACTGATGTTGTCTGGTGTGGACACAGTGCACTCTTGTCTCCTTACCTTTAATTCTCCGATTTCATGTACATATGCTAACTCTATTGTGTAAAATTATTGAAATGATTGGCATGACATAAAATATTGAATTAATTTTGTGTTTATGTCAATAAATCGTCTTTATTGTAGACGAGGAGTGGGAGGGGTTCTGGACCCATCGAGAAGCCAGACCAGAGGAGGGTGGTTATTGGCTAGACAATGATAAATACACTGGAAGTACTTGCATTGGTTGCAAATGCATTCGTGAGAACGTCACAGAGTGTACCAAAACTATCGTGTAAGTATATGAGCCATTTTTTTTAAAACCTTTATTCTGCTCCACTTAAATTTTACATCATAAACCAGAATTAAAAAAACGAACGAAAATTAAGTGATATTCAAGAGGGTGGTAAATACTTGAAAAGGGGGTGCACCCCATGCACTCGGTCGCTTGGCGGGGAAGAAAAAAAAAGTCATCTATATAAAAAGCAGAAACATTAAAATGATCTATTTCTCATGATCTGCATGCATTGGTTTTCGCAATTCGCATATAGTGCATTATGCAGAGTGTGAATTGATGAGACTAGATTCACTATCCTATGGCTGCATGGCTCTAGTTGACATAGGCCCTACATTAATTTTTTTGCCGGCGGGTCATATACCCGCCCCTACCCCCTCCCCCCGAATCGACACCCAGGCCATGGGCCTACGCTACGTAGCTTGCGCCGTGCGCGAACAATTGGTTTTAGGCACTGATATAGCTCAGTGGTTTTAGGGTAGGCGGCCGGAGTGTTGGTAGTAGGGGCAATTTAAATGCTTGGACCCGCCGCGGCCTTTTAAAAATTCCTGGCGGTCAGTCAAAGACATGGTGGTGCTGCATATGGTGATCGGATGGAAGGTCGACGAGTAGTGAGGTCACAGGGTAGTTTCAGCATTCGAATCCTAGTATGAAGAGTCGTGGGCAAATGGGTTTCTCACCTGCAAAACCCTTCGACAGCTTGAGAGATGTCAGGTGTAAACAAAACGTATCGGCACGTGGAAGGATTAAGTATAGGACGAGTAGGAAATCCCCACTCATCCTACGAACGAGGTTATAATATAACATCCCAGCATTTAGCAATTACCGGATGACCGGCATGACCGGTAAAGGCGGTAGGCAAATATAGAATCTACCATGGGCGCGCCGATTGCACGAAAGGGTCTTTCCAAGGACCGTCTTTCGCACAGTGTCGTCCATCTTTTATGATGCGCTGTATGCACTATGCAGGATATGAAATGTATGATAAACCAAAAAAATTTGTTAACTAGCATTAAATCAATTTGTATACATTTCGTGATATATCATATCATTTTATAAACAAAGATTTTGTTTACTTTAACGGATGAATAACAAATGTTTGCAGGTAATTTATTTAAAATGCGTTTCACATGGCGCATCATAATAAATGGGCGAAACGAAAGACGGTTCTTGCAAAGACCCTTTCGTGCAATCGGCCCCCTCGTCTACCGGCTGTTGCTGGAAGTGGATCGTGGAATTGAATCGTTTTCGCCTATTATTTTGTAATATCATGAAGCTTGTTCTGTGTCAGGGTGCAACAATAATCTTTGACACACAAGTCAAATGTGCAATATATAATTATTTATGCTTGCCATTTACGATCGAATGATTAAATGTTTATTTTGCTTTTTCAAAATTGTAAAAGTAGGGGTAGAATTCTTATTTTTTTTCTTTCTAACATGTTCATTTTTTAACAGGAATATCGTCAGAAAGAACTTCAACATGATTTCTTCTGATTCATTTCCAGCTAACAGCTCTGAAATGTACGTATTAACGATTGATTGCATATAGACTATTCTTTTAATACTACAAAATTTACAGTGTATGTAAAGCAACAAAAGTATACAAAAATGAAATAAACTAGACTTTGGCCCGTCTTACTAAGACTCGGAGTTGCAATTGATTCGATCATTTATAAGTATGGGGAAGAGAAATTCATTAAACATAGAATATTTTAAGCATGAAATTGCATAAATAAATGCAATTTCAAAAGGTGAACAGACAAACAATCAAAATCTAATTTTAATAACTTTGAAATTATATACATGTACAAAAAACTGAAATAATCTTTCATTTAATTTGAAATATTTTTTAGTGTTTTATTAAACTTATGAACTATGGTACTGCACTTTTTATTCTAAATCTATTAAATGATTGCAAGCCAATAGTTCTCAAGGAAATTCCATTTCCAAATTTAATTCACTTTTATACCTATGAGTCATCATGCTCAAGGATATTACTTACCAGGCGGGGACAAATATATTGCTCGGGGGCCGCGGAATGGTTTTCAAAGTGGGGGCCAGGCTAAGCCAAAAGTGGGGGGGGGGGGGGGGGCTGAACATGCAAAAAATCACAATCATATGGTAATTTTTACCTTTTTTTGTACATGGTTTTGGAAAAAAGTGGGGGGGGGGGGGCTGAAGCCCCCAGCCCCCCCCCCCGCTTCTGCGGCCCCTGTTGCTGTACACATGCATGACACAAAACGGGTTTAAAGTTTTTTTTTCAATTTTGGACGCGTGCACTCGT
Organism: Lytechinus pictus; assembly: GCF_037042905.1. Lineage (NCBI taxonomy): Eukaryota > Metazoa > Echinodermata > Echinoidea > Temnopleuroida > Toxopneustidae > Lytechinus > Lytechinus pictus. The sequence continues at coordinate 15,863,934 of NC_087250.1, read as the reverse complement.
TAAGGGTATCAAAACCACTAATTATAATGTTGATGAAACGCTCCCCAGAGTTTGGAATAAAACCTTTCAATTGATGAGAGGAGTAAAACATTGAACAAACAGCAATCTAACGATCTGATTGTCATAAAAAATCATGGGGGGGTTCGAGAGGGGGTGGCAGTCAAATGTATTGCTGTATACATGAGTGACCAACTTATTTCAAAACACCCCCTACACGAGTTTTCTCTGTGAGCAAAATGACCCCCTAAACAAGTTGTCACCAGAATATGACCCTTAAACAAGTTTCGTCTACTTGCTAACAAAACTACATTCATGGGTCCTGCATGCCCCTCCCCCCCCCATACAGTAAGAGTTAATATATCAATAAGAAATACAATCTAAACACTGTAAATAAGTCTCATCCAAAATTTATCAGGTAATAATTTAAAAAGCCCAGAGGGAAAAAACATACGGTACCCTAAACACGTTTGGCTATAAGTCTTAAAAAAAAAAGCTTTGGAAAAAAACATAACCTATTTGTATTTGACCCTGCGATTTACCAGTCATATTTAAAACCATCTTTTTTTAATTAGTGGTTTTGATACCCTTAACGAGTGCACGCGTCTGGTTGTACTTGTAGACTGATCATGGTGGCCATTAATGTAATAATTTGCTTTCTGTTTTATCTAGAGAAATATATTCATCCCCATTGGAACCTATTGATCCGGACACGTTTAAGTCATGTGGGTCCTTAGAACGATTGTAAGTATGGAAATTTCATCTGTGGACCTTGTTCTTTTACGTTAATTGTCCGCCATCTTCTAGGCTTAAGCCATACCTTATGCATTTACGTCAGGCTGCCATCTTATAGGCTTAAGCCATACCTTATGCATTTACACCATCGGGCAGCCCTCTTGGAGGCTGAAGATATACCTTATGCATTTACGTCAGGCTGCCATCTTATAGGCTTAAGCCATACCTTATGCATTTACACCATCGGGCAGCCCTCTTGGAGGCTGAAGATATACCTTATAAATGCATTTACGTCAGGCTGCCATCTTATAGGCTTAAGCCATACCTTATGCATTTACACCATCGGGCAGCCCTCTTGGAGGCTGAAGATATACCTTATGCATTTACTTCAGGCTGCCATCTTATAGGCTTAAGCCATACCTTATGCATTTACACCATTGGGCAGCCTTCTTGGAGGCTGAAGATATACCTTATGCATATACGTCAAGCTGCCATCTTATAGGCTTAAAAGCCATACTGCCGTACTTTGGCAAAAGGAATTAAGCAATTTACAAAAGTATTTGTTGTAAATGAGCAATGTGTGTTCATCATTTACATAGGAATCAATGCAATTTAACAGCATATTTTCTTTAATATCTTTCCATAGAACGATCATTTCTTCCCCAAATTTTGCCAGAACATGCAACATATGTAAAGGGTGTTTCAGAAACAACGATAACTCAAATTTGACTGATGTGTCACTTGCTTCCCTTTGCCAAAGTTGGGCAGCATACATTATGTGTTTACGCCACCAGGCCGCCATCGTTAATAGGCCTAAACCATACCTTATGCATTTATGTCATCAGGCAGTGATTTTATAGGCTTAAGCCATACCTTATGCATTAACGTCATCGGGCAGCCATCTTATAGGCCTAAGCTATACCTTATGCATTAGCATCATCAGACTCCATCTTATAGGCTTAAGCCATACCTTATGTATTTACTTCATCAGGCAGCCATCGTTAATAGGCCTACGCCATTCCTTATGAATTTACATCATCGGGCAGTCCTCTTTAGAGGCTTAAGCGATACCTTATGCATTTACATTCATCAGCCGAGATCTCAAGGGGGGGGGGGGCCTGGGAGGCTTAAGCAATACCTTATGAATTTACATCATCGGGCAGTCCTCTTTAGAGGCTTAAGCGATACCTTATGCATTTACATTCATCAGCCGAGATCTCAAGGGGGGGGGGGCCTGGGAGGCTTAAGCAATACCTTATGCATTTACATCATCGGGCAGTCCACTTATAGAGGCTTAGGCGATACATTATGCATTTACATCATCTGGCAGCCATCTTATAGGCTTAAGCCATACCTTATGCATTTACATCATCAGATTCCATCTTATAGGCTTAAGCCATATGTTATGCATTTACGCCATCAGGCCGCCACCTTATAGGCTCGAGCCATACTTTATGCATTTACGTCATCAGGCCGCCATCTTATAGGCTTATGCCATACTTTATGCATTTACGTCATCAGGCTGCTTTCTTACAGTCTTAAGCAATTCCTTATGAATTTACATCATCAGGCCGCCATCTCATAGGCTTAAGCCATACGTTATGCATTTACGTCATCAGGCCGCCATCTTATAGACCTACATGTATGTCATACCTTATGCATTTACATCATCTGGCAGCCATCTTATAGGCTTAAGCCATACCTTATGCATTTACATCATCAGTCTCCATCTTATAGGCTTAAGCCATACTACATCTTCAGGCAGTCCTCTTAGAGGCTTAAGCAATACCTTATGCATTTACATCATCGGGCAGCCTTCTTAGAGGCTTAAGCGATACATTATGCATTTACATCATCGGGCAGCCTTCTTAGAGGCTTAAGCCATACCTTATGCATTTACGTCATCAGGCCGCCATCTCATAGACCTATGCCATACCTTATGCATTTACATCATCGGGCAGTCCTCTTAGAGGCTTAATCGATACCTTATGCATTTACATCATCGGACAGCCTTCTTAGAGGCTTAAGCCATTGCCGTGCATGCATTGGTGAACTGCAGTTGGCGCATATATGATAGCTCTCTTCATGCGTATTCCTATCCTCTGAGGGAGAGTGTTATGAGATTATGACGTCTTATGCTTAAGGTCTATTTGTTTCAAGTAAAAAGGAAAACCTTTACGTAGTTATTCGCTGTAATATTTGAAAGGCTTTTTTATCCTGTTATACTCTTGCAAAGAAAAAATAACAAATACTGTACCAAATTAATTTTCCTACAAAATCACAGAATTAGCCTATTAGCACATTTTTAGAATAATGGCCCAGCTGTTTCGCCAATTTCTTGTTACCTCATTTTCAGTTTTTAGTAATATTGCAATTATAGAAAAGTGCACTTAATGGTGCAACTTCGCTTGGCAATGTTCTTTCTGAAAAAGTAAAAATGTTTTGCACCGTTAGAGGTGTTCCAAAGGTAATATTGGAGTGTTTATCCATGTGTTAAAATGTGCAAAAATGGGGTGTTATAAAACTGACACCATTTGTTTTCCCTATAGGATCACATTATAAGGTGTTAGAATTACACCATAGAGTTGATAACACCAAAGGTACTTTCAGGTTTTGTGAGAATAACCCACCAATTTTAATGGTGTAAAGTGACTGGTGTTTTTTTATATATATAGTTTGTGCCGTCTATTTTTTTGTAAAAACATAATTGCACTTATATAAATATCAGAATGCTTACATGTATTCTATTTCCCCGTTTTTCATTGCATAGAATCATACACAATAGTGACATAACCAAGATTCCACCAGTAACTGCCTGCACTGAACTGATAGAGGCGTAAGTGAATGTTATCACTGTTTGATCCGGGGGGGGGGGGGCATTTTCATTACAAGGAGGCATAAGTCCAAAGGGGGAAGGCACTGTAACAAGGCAGTGTACAAAGTAAAAGTAATAATATTTGTATTATTTGTGTGTGTGTGGGGGGGGGGGGGGAAGGCAGGGGCACTGTCATTACATGTAGGCTTAAAGTAAAAGAAATAATTTTTGTATAACCTTTGTAGTCACTGTCATTACAAAGAGGTGTAATAAAAAGGGGTGGGGCACTCTCATTAAAAAGGGGTGTAGGTAAAAAAGTTGATATTTTTTGGAAATACCAAAACTTCTGTTATTACTAGAATTGTCAAGTTTTAATCTTGTTCGCATTTATCGAAATAAATCTCCACCTATTCTTGACTCTGTTCTTTTGCCTAACGATAGAGACGATCCTTTTTAAACAAGGGCACACATATTTACCAAGAATGCATTTCCATTTATTTTAATGTTGGATAAAAGAGCACTGTTGGGTAATAACACTTCATCAGTAGTCTCTAAGAGCTTTACAGTAATGCATTATTAAAGGACAAGTCCACCTCAACAAAAAGAGAAAAATCTAACAAGCATAGCACTGAAAATTTCATCAAAATTGGATATAAAATAAGAAAGTTATGAAATTTTAAAGTTTCGCTGAATTTCACAAAACAGTTATATTCACATCCTGGTCAGTATGCAAATGAGGGGACTGATGACATCAATCACTCACTATTTATTTTGTAGTTTATTATATGAAATATGGAATATTCCAATTTTCTCCCTGTTGTCCTGTGAAACAAAGTTTTATTCCTCCCTGAACATGTGGTATTACCATTGTTTTAACATGTTATGGTTCAGTCAAGTTGGTCCTTATTGCCAAATCTGTAAAAATTGAAATATTGTATAATTCAAGCAATAAAAAACAAAAGAAATAGTGAGTGATGGACATCATTGACTCTCTCATTTGCATGTCACTGATTAGTGCATATAACTGTTTTGAGAAAATAAGCAAAACTTTAAAATGTCTCTGTTTATTCAAACCAACATTTTTCTGGGCTGGACTTGACCTTTAAATACCTTGCTCACAGGCATAGGTGGTGTGGCCAGGGATCGGAACCCAGACTTCCATGTGTCTAGTCAGGGGCCTTGGACCTCTCGGCCACTGTTCCTCCACATAAGACATAATATATCAATGATGCCAATTTGAGGATTTAAAGCTCATCAAAGATTACTCTAAATAATTTTGCTTTTATTTCAGTGACTTTTCAAGAAATCACCTTGTGTACACTCCAACAGAACCATTTGCAGCTTTCCCTCCGAGTCTGAAAAATCTGTGAGTAATTATTGTGTCACGGGATACTGGAGATATATTCCCGAGTTATGTCCATTTGCATGAATTGTATTGCACAAGTAGTTGATGAGTGCATTATTGTTAATGAATGGCATTACATCAACTGAAGCTCACTTTTTTTAAAGCTTTGTATTCAAACTACCATGGCATGGGCTGGATTCGTTTTTGAACATTTAAAGGCCATTGCTCAATTGATTTCTTGAATGGTACATATTACAAATTATGGGTGGATCCAAATCGATGTCATTTTGATCCATGAACAATTTGACAAGGAAAAAAAAGGTCCTCACTTGCCCATGCATGACATATTCAGGGATGCCACTTTTCCGTATTTATACGGAATTCCGGCTTTTTTCCTGCTATCTGTCTTATTTCCGTATTTCCGACTTTTCCTGTTTTCTGTGTATTAAAAAAACGGGAAAGTCCTCCTTTTTCCCCCCTATCTCTCCCGATTGCGATGCATGTCGATCGACCGAGTGAGAGATGTTTCCCCGAGATATTTGCTTTTATACAGTACATAATTTATAAACGCGCGCACTGCCTACTACGTTCATTGAGTTATGCTTTTATCAAGGCTTTCTGATTAGAATTATCGATATCCTGGCCAATCAATGCGAGCGACAAGTTCCGAACGCACGCACATACACAAGCGCAAAGTAGCGGCACGAATCGCGGTATAATAGCGACTGGTAAATACGTCTGTAAATATGATGACGTCATCCAAGATGGCAACTTACGATGTCCAACGAAGGATTCGAGGATGACTAAGTTTTGATCATCATTTGAAAGGAATTAGCGGTAACTACGGTGTAAGGTACGATGTTTCTGAATTTTATATATTTTTTCGTAAGTTTGGATGTGATTATTTTTTTATAATGTGACATTTTATGTACCAAAAACGATCCGAAAATCGGGTTTCCGCCGAATGTTAGATCTAACGTTACTGCTGCATGCTGATACGGAACCCAGGGAGCTCCGGCCCGGAAAGCGGGCCGGAGCTCCTTGGGTTACGTATCAGCTAGCCCTGGGTGAGCTGATACGTTGTCTTTATGTACGGGCCAACAACTCTTCAGTCTATGTATTGGTGAGTGGAGCTAACTCGGTTCAGCTGAACAACCAAAATACAGAGACTGAAGCTTTTGGTCTAGCGTTCTATGAGAAACACACAACTAACTACCGTCAGTTTTTCAAACCTAATTGACTTCAAAGTCATCGATCACAACAAGGTAAGAAGCCACTTGGTCCTCCCCCCTCCCCTAAATTTAAGGTGGGGGCGGACCCCCCACCTCCATTTTTTTTTTTTTTTTTTTTTTTTTTGCTTGTCCAATTTTTTACCTGTGACATGTGTCCATCCCAAAATTAAAGGTGGACCCCCCCAAAAAAAAAAATTCTTGGACACTATCCCCGCATCCCGGCCCGCGATAAGTTTCAGTATTTTTGGAGGACACCTAGTGGCATCCCTGCATATTTCACTAAAAGATATGTTTTGTGCCTCTCAAGGGGGGGGGGGAGGGCCAAGGGTAGTCCAGATTTGCCCCCCCCCCCCCCGATCTGCCACTGTCACAAAGTATGCACAGGAGTGACTGTAATAAGGGCAAAGCAGCACCCTCAAGGTGTTAATCAAAGACATGTAAAATATTAGCCAAGTTTATTAATTATTTATGGGAGCGTAATTTAGCTTGTAATGGACAATGAAAAATGGCAACCGGGCCTGGTATTCACAATGTGCGACAAGCATGTGGTTTTTGTGCTGCTTGCTCTTGCATTTACATTGTGAAAATATGGGGTGCCTTCAATGTTACTAACATCGCAAATTGAAACCTGTTCCCAAATGTCATATTGCTTTACTCTAATGCCTTGACTATACTGATAAATAAGAATGATATTAAATGCCCCAAATTTTGTATTTTTTTTAAATTCTAGAAACCTAAATAGCAATTCATTGACCATCTTACCGAGAAAGTTTTTCTGGGGAACATCGATTGAGCTTTTGTGAGTATTCTCTTTCCGCTATTCCTCATGACAGCCCAATTCATTTATATTTTGATGTTAATTCATGTCACGTGTAGATTCCACCCCTCTGTCCAACTTCTTTGACAATTTTCTCTGTTTATTTATTCAATTATTCTAATTCTAAACAATTTATTTCTTGATTTATCAATCTCTACCTTTCTTTCTTATATTCTGTCGCGTGAGATATGCGCTATGCAAGGATTAAATGGTAATAATTGTTACTTGGAATTATCCAGCAATGGTTGTTGAATATTATTATTGTTATTATTTATTTCCAGTGCAGTGCAAATGAAAATACAGGCATAAAGGGAAACATTTATATTTCCCACATGTTATTGCCACCTATACATCAAGGAACAGTAAAGCCAATATTAATTTGCTCTTCCCACCCTTAACATTAGAATATTGATAAATTTGATTATAAGGGGAATTCACCAAACCATTTTGTAGCTTATAGCTATTTATCATTCCTCATCACTGAAATAATTATTGATCACTGTCATTACAAAATTGTCACCATCAATTAATTTTTGTTGTTGTCTCACCGGGACTAGGAATTCTTTAAGGTCAAATCCACCCCAGAAAAATGTTGATATGAATCAATAGAGAAAAATCAAACTAGCTTAATGCTGAAAATTTCATCAAAATCTGATGTAAAATAAGAAAGTTATGATATTTTAAATTTTCGCCTATTTTTCACAAAACAGTGATATGCACAACTCAGTGACATGCAAATGAGGCAATTGATGATGTCCATTACTCATTTATTTTGTTTTTTATTTTTTGAATTATGCAATATTACTTCAATTTTTACAGATTTGACAATAATGACCAACTTGACTGAACCATATAGTACTTTTACATGTTCAGGGAGGAATAAAACTTTCACATGACCATGGGGAGAAAAAAAAAGTCATATTTCATATAATGAAATACAAAAGAAATTGTGTGTGAGTGATATCATCTGTCCCCTCATTTGCATACCAATCAGGATGTGCATATAACTGTTTTGAGAAATTGAGTGAACTTAAAGAATGTCATAACTTTCTTATTTTACATCCGTTTTTGATGAAATTGTCAGCATTATGCTTGTTTTTTCAAATCAACTTTTTGTGGGGGTGGGCTTGTCCTTTAAATTGATGAGAGGTGGGGTAGGGGGTTGGAGATACGCAGTGAATAATAAGCCAGTTCACGGTTAGCTCATGATCAACTTTTCTCAAATGACCTTTGTGATTTTTCATTAGGATAAGCACTATCATTTTCAAATGTAGATGTTGCGTAAGCTTTACCGGTAGAGTATTCAAATTCTAAAAACAAAAGGCATTGTATAGACCAGGTGACTAGAATAGTACATCAGGGATAAAGTTTGGAAATCTGTTCTATTGTCTGCCTTTGGCACATTTGACTATTGTTTAGGCTACTGTCAAATACCAGTGATTATGAAGGCTCTATTTATTACTCTTCAGCTTGGATGTGATAAAATGAATATTCTGAAAGGAATACATGAATAATCATTAAATCACAAATGCCTATGTCAGTGAATTTGAAAGCCACCTTCATGGTTTATCTCAAATGACCTTTTTCTGCTTGTGCGCAGTTTACAACCGTGAACAGGCTTATTGTCATAAAACAGCTTTTTGGTGCTTGTTATTCCATAATTTAAAAGTACGATACGTTTGAAAAAAAAATAGGCCAAGCCCCTCCTCTAATTCTACACTCTTTCAATCCAGCCATTGTTTTCTTTTGCTCTGTTTTTAGGTTTTTTTTTTGTTTCATAGGAGTCTCAGAAACAACTTTTGGTGCTTGTTAAAATCATAGAACATTCAATCGATATAGACGGTCAAGTTTGCTAATTTCAGTTATTTTCTGCTCATTTGCTGATATTTTCCCCCCATTTTATGTATATAGGAGTCAGAGTAACGACAACTTTTAGGTGCTTTTCATTCCATAATTATAAGTAAAAGTATAAAATGTTTTTAAAAAAATAGGGCAAGCCTGGCCCCCTCCCCTTCTGCGCTCATTTCTTGAGCTCCTGGTTTTTTCATTTTTGTTTGTTTCATAGGAGTCTCAGTAACAACTCTTTTGTCCTTGTCACTCCATAATTAAACGTATAAGAGTATAGAAAAATAGGTAAGCTAAGCATGGCCCTCTCACGCTAACAACGAGGTTTGTATGCTATGGGCATGCATGGCCCTCCCCTTCTGCGCTCCTTTGATCAGCTCCTACTTTTTATACGCCCATCTCGACGGGACGTATTATGGTATCACGCTCGGTGTCCGTCCGTCCGTTAACTTTTCCTTGTAAACGAGATAACATCAATTTAAGTTAACCTAGGCTCATATAATTTTGTATGTAGGATACTATCATGGATCCCAGGAAGCCTCTTGATTTTGAGGTCAAAAGGTCAAAGGTCAAGGTCACAGTGACATGTTTTCATCTTACCCTTCTGCAGTCCTTGTAAACGTGATAACTTCAGTTTAACTTAACCTAGGCTCTTATAATTTGGTGTGTATGATACTAGCATGGATCCCAGCAAGCCTATTGATTTTGAGGTCAAAAGGTCAAGATCACAGTGACATGTTTTCATCTTACCCTTCTGAAGTCCTTGTTAACGCGATAACTTTAGTTGAACATAACCTAGGCTCATATAGTTTGGTGTGTATGATACTAGCGTAGATCCTAGTAATTCTATTGATTTTGAGGTCAGAAGGTCAAAGGTGAAGTCGCCATCCTCCACTTTTCTTGCTTGACCAATAGCTTTATTTTCCACGTTACAGACGGGCGTATTATGTGCTCGCCTTAGCGACACTCTTGTTTCTTTTTGTTTGTTTCATAGGAGTCTCAGTAACGACAACTTTTATGTGCTTTTCATTCCATAATTATAAGTAAAAGTATAGAGTGTTCAACACAAATAGGCAAGCTAGGCCCTTTCCCCTTCTGACCTCTTTTTGATCAGCTGCTGATTGTTGCTATGCATTTTTTTCATTTTTGGTTTGTTTCATAGGAGTCTCAGTAACAACAGCTTTAGGTCTATACCAGGCGATGCACTGGAGAACATGGTTGAACTGGTTTACATTGGACTTGATATGAATCAGATCGAGGCGGTCTCTAAACGAAGTTGTAAAATACTTGCCCAGAGTCATGTGAGATTCTTGTAGGTATCCAACTGAATTACAGTTAATATTTTTAGTAATCATGGGCGTAAATCTGTGACGTGAAGCTGTTCAAGTGGATGGGCGGGGATGGAACCACCCAAGGGTTCATTACATGCCGCTGCGCACAGAAAAATCAAGCCATAGAAGTCGTGGGTTGTGGACACCAGAAGTGGGATCCCAGCACGCGCGACCCACTAGTTAGAAATCCACTGCCGAACGCGGTTCATGGTGCGAGGTTAGTATACTAATACTAACCTTGCAATACGTGTGAGTGGGGTGGAACAATAGATCATCTCCCTTGAACGCAAGGATTTACGCCAGTGATGATGACAATAATGATGATAATGATTATAGTAATAATATTGTTAATAATAATTATAGTAATAAAGATAATAAGGCATTTCCTGGTTTTAGTCACCTTCTAAGTTCTATTAACTGCCGTTTATTTCGTTACCGGCGGTGACTTCTTTGCTCACCCATTGACTTTGTACACAACGAGCGCACACACACGAGAAGAGAGGTGACTTATTTCAGGATAAGGCTGATAATAATATTAATAATAGTAGATCTTATATGATAAAAGTAATAATAATGATAATAGTAATTATATCACTACTACTAAGAGTGTAACAATAATAAAGTAAATGATTTCTAATTTCAGAGTACATGTACATTTTTAGAGTGATAATAAATTATTTTTCACCCAGATGTTTAGTCTTTTGTTTTTCTCATTGTTTTGTATGTACACAGGAACCTGAGTAACAATAGAATCAGAAGCATTGCTCAAAACTCGCTGTCACAACTAAAACATCTACAGATATTGTAAGTAATATAGTATACATATAATGAATGTTTATGAGTGCAATGGACAGAATACTTCATGAGGTGAAAGATGAAATGATCCATTCAACGAGGCGTAGCCGAGTTGAATGGATCATTATTTCATCTTGCACCGAATGAAGTATTCTGTCCATTGCACGAATGAAAAAAAAAAATTTGGTTTATATGACACCTAAAAATGTACATGATGCAAAACATGCTCATGCAGTGCGAGTTCGGTCTGTTGATTGTTACGTAATTACAACACGCGCACTGATGGTGCATGGGCTGCAGTCTTGGTGCGCGAGTGCAATGGACAAATCGTATGGATCCAAAATTGCACGATGAATAGATCCAAAATTGCACGGTTGATGACGTCATCGCTAAATGGGCTGAATGAACGATATCAAACAACCAATCAAATCACAAGGATCTATCTAGGTGTCATATAAACAAAGTTGATATTGTTCTTCTCAGAGTCTAATAGAAAATCATCCTGGTATCATTCTTTGGGGGTGTCATTGCAATTTTAGAAGAGGAACATATAGAATTCATGTAATCATGCAATTTTGATAGTAGTTTCATCAGGCCAGATTGTCGAAAGCTTGCTTAGTAAAATCTCTGAAAGTTATGTCTTACACCATTATCTCCTCATTTATGTCTACACATTAAGATGCTCTGGGTTCATTTCCAACTTGTCTAATTAATGCCATTTTGTCCAATTGCCAACTCATCTACTATCATCTGGTTTGCATTTATTCATCCTCTATCATGGTCTTATTACCAATCCACTCACCTTTTTGTCTAATAACCAGTTAGTCCAATTGCCATTTAGTCCATATATACCATTTGTTCTAATTGGACTAAGTGTTAATCGTGCAAAATGAATGAAAATAAAATGGATATTGGACCAACTAGTTATTAGACGAAATGGTCATAGAAAAAATTGTGATTATACGAAGTTATGATAGGACGAATTGGTTGTTACATTAAATGTTGATGGACGGAATGTCATTATTAGACTGAATGAAGTAGACCATGTGGTGAGTGGACGATTTGCAGTAGATGATTGGCAATTTACAATGCTCTGTACATCACACTCTGTGAAGGGCCCACTTCCTTAATAAATATAAGGTCATGCTTCCGAAAGCTTATAGCAGAATGTTCGTCCTACGGAAGCTAAGGTCTGCACATGTCAAGGAAAGGATACTGCAACTTTTTTAAATAAAGCAATGGTAGAGAGTGTACTGAAATACCTAAAATAGTATACCGGTACCCCCTGTATGTAATTCTATGAAACCATGTACTCTTTTTTTGTGTATGAGACATTCTAAATTGTTTTGTGCAAACAAATTGAATTTCCACATGTATGAACAAAAATAATAACAATAAAGAGTTCTAATACAGCGCACATCACATGGTTACAACTTCTCGCTGCGCTTCCAACGGACTTGGATATAACCCCCCAGCTTCAACTTGGCAGCTGTGATATGCATACATATATATATATATATATATATATATATATATTATAGAGCGCATGCATTTCAATGAAGGCATTGATTCCTACCAGGTGCCCTTTTACCACACCAGGGGGGTGTTTCACAAAGATTTAAGTGTGACTTAAATCACACTTAAATGCCGACGCGTATCTGAAATACAACGCGCCATCTAATTGATCAGTACGCAGTAGTGCGCATCCTCTTTGCATGATCTGACCAATGCGGTTATGCCTTTTATAATGCACGCAGTTAGGCTTTTAAGTGCGACTCTAAGTCATACTTAAATCTTTGTGAAACACCCCCCTGCATGGTCCTGGGCGAGTTCAGCACAATGCGGGTAAATAAGCCAGTTCACGGTTAGCTCATGATCAACTTTTCTCAAATGACCTTTGTGATTTTTCATTAGGATAAGCACTATCATTTTCAAATGTAGATGTTGAAGCTTTACCAGTAGAGTATTCAAATTCTAAGAACAAAAGGCATTGTATAGACCAGGTGACTAGAATAGTACATCAGGGATAAATTTTGGAAATCTGTTTTATTGCCTGCCTTTGGCACATTTGACTATTGTTTAGGCTACTGTCAAATACCAGTGATTAATGAAGGCTCTATTTATTACTCTTCAGCTTGGATGTGATAAATATCTTGAAAGGAATACATGAATAATCATCAAATCACAAATGCCTATGTCAGTGGATTTGAAAGCCACCTTCATGGTTGTCTCGACCTTTTTCTACCCGTGCGCAGTTTACAACCATGAACAGGCTTATTCCTTGCTGAAGGAAAATATGTCATGACTGGGAATTGAACCCTCCTCCCCCAGATCCAAAGACAAGTCTTTGAGTCGATTGCATCATGGAAAATACAAATGTTCTTAGAATTTGAATACTCTTCTCTCTTTCTCTCTCTCTCTCCTTTGTTTGAGTGCAATGGGTCATGGATGTGTGTTGGGTGTGGGTGATTCTGTGTTTGATGTATGAATATATAATGATTACGTTATGATTATTAATGATTATTTGAATACCTGTAAAGGGGCAACTGCCTAACAAGATTTTAATCTTTTTGGTTGCCTCTTACCATATGTTGATTTTTCTTTTACATGAATGTATAAATTATATTTATTTGTTGTATATTTATTTGTTTTATGTTTTGTTACATTTATGCATTTATATATTATGTTATTTTACATTGTATTTGAATATTTTTATATGGTTAATAAATGAATTGAAATTATTTACTTCTTGATATAATAGGAAATAAGAAATAGGATATAATAGGAATGTTTATCCTATTTTCATCTTTATTTTTGTTTTGTTTATACCTGTAGGGAGATCCATCATAATGACCTCTTCAAGCTTGGACCACAAATATTTCATCACATATCCAATCTAATACACTTGTAAGTCAGCTTGCTTTCTATCATGAAAGATGAATCCCGGGGGGGCCACTTACATTGACGAGTGGATACCATGCGCGACCAAAAAAACACGTAAAAAGGATGTCTTTTTCACGATTGGGCACGTTACGTACGTAACGTGATAAGGGTGTCAAAACGCAATAATAATGAAAAAAGGGTATCTATTTCGCTAGGACAATTACGTGTTTAGGGTCGAATTTGCGGGGATGATAAAACAAAATTAAAATATTTAATAAAGGATGTCCTTTTTGCCCCAAGGTGTAGAAGGTGGGGTCGTACTAAACCAAATAAGGTAAAGCCGACGACCGAAGGACCCGTAACAATAAAGCATTCCTGTACTTGTTTAGGGGTTCATTTCAGGGAATATTTGCCATGAGTATCGTTTTGTTTCCAATACTTGTTAAGGGTAGGGTTTCACACGCCAATACTTGTTAAGGGGTGCATTTTCAGATTATGGAAATTACGTGTTTAGGGTGCTTTTCGAGACCCCATGGTCGCGCATGGTATCCACTCGTGAATGGTAGTGGACCCCCCGGGAGATGAATACAGTACCAGTGGGCGACTTTGAGAACAACCGGTGAACCTTTCTTGTGGTAAATGATATTCACCATTAAATCTTCATTGGTGATTATGTAGTGTGTATGAAAGGATCATCAGCCGTTCTTACCTTACGAACAGCATTATGAAGCGCCCACTGGTTGGGGGTAATGATGTCACAATGAGTTTGAAGAGAATCCAATAAAATTACCACCCAAGTGTTTGTATAAAGGTGTATTATACAAAAAATGTGCCAAAATAACCACAGAATTTGATCAAATGTCAGGTATTTTTTCAGGGAAAATTAAAGATACCAGTAATGGTTACGACCTCAAAATGAGTTTGAACAGAATCCAATGAAATTACCACCAAACTATTTGTAGGCCTATGTATAAATAAGAAAAATATGTGCCCAATAGCTTTGGAAGAAAATTTGTAATTGCTGAGAAATGAGCAATATAAGCACGGAAATACATCCAAAGTCGGGTATTTTTTAAATGTTAATACACTGTTCCACATATAGAATTCTTTGTAAGTGATGATCAGAATTATTGGTTTTTAGCTAAGATAATGATTTCACAAAAAAAAGCTTACATTAATATACCAGATCTAGATAGATGATAATATGGTGACAATGATTTAAAAGACTTTCTCATGAAATAATAGTTTGCTGCAACTTAATAGTGTTTACTCTTAAATATCTCCAGGGTCCAGTGACACAAAGGTTAGCGATTAATCTTACGATTGATTTTCGCGATTGATTGTGTATTGTAGTCAATGGAATCAATCATAGAGAAGTGTTTCTATGATGATTGCTAAGCTTTGTGTTACAGGCCCCGGATGATATGCGCAGGGGGGGGGGTGCTGTCACTCACATGTATTGGGGGTACAGGGACATGTCGCTTTGATGACCCCCTTTTTCAGACCTAATTTTCAGTACTCTAGATACTCTGAATGACAAAAGTTCCATTCAGAAGCAGCCCCACCCTGCTCGCAAGACCCCTGTTACGAAACATCTCAATTCCCTAGCCCTGCCAAAATTGTCCAGCGCGAGCACCGCATGCCAGAGCTGCACGCACGGCTTCACAACTTCCTCCGCTAGAAGCTCCACGCCCGGTAGGGTACGTATACATGCACAGCGCTTACATGCACCGTACCTTACGATACTGAGATCCCGTTCCGTAGACCCTGTTTTTTTAACCGCCAAGTGTGTATTTAGTTCCCAAGACCCTGTATTCTACCCTTGTGGTCAGTTCCTTAGACCCCCATTTCAGGGTTTTGTGAGGCACACCCCTATCAAAAAATAATTTGAGTGCCCATTGAGTCCTTTCATTTCTTTCATTATGATAGGCAGATATCAAAGCGAGATATTAGGTATGTAATCATGCCTGACATAGCAGGATGCAGAAATTGCATACATGTAGACCAGGTGACTAAAATAGCACATATTGAACACTATGAAGGTATTTGTTGCGTTTCTGCTATGAATGCATTAACATGTTGTTATATCAATGTACTTGGTGTTATGTTTGCCTCTGTCTGTAGAGTTACCCAACTCGACGACTACAGAAACAGTCTAAGTCTAGGATGTAAAGTTTAGTCAACCATTTAATCCAACTAGCCCATGTTTCCAGGCGTGTCAATTCCAACTCAAGAGGGCGCAATTGCTACAACTCTATAGCATAAGATTCATAATGTAACACTTGGCAAACTGTGAAATACCAATCGCTAATGGCGCATTGTTTTTTGTGGATCTAATGAAAAACCAAATTCAAAAGAATACATGAATAATCAAGACATCAAAGTTGGTGTTTATCTCATTAAATATTAAACCACCATGTCACTTTAGTACAAATGACCTTCTTCTGATCATGTGCAGAATGGAACTCCGAACTGGCTTTTTGCTCTAAGATAGAAGGCGGGGGGGGGGGGGGGGGGGGGGGGAGGGGGTTCGAATGGAGAGACCTATATGTTGCAAAATTCCAGTCTTGTGCCATAGACCAGGATCCAACCTCATAAACTTGTTATAATAACAATAACAAGTTTGCAATAAACGTTAAAAGCTGATGAATTCCTTCAATTTGATCAGTTGATAGTAAATTTGTTACAGATATTGTGCAGTTGCATGGTTATTTTAACAAGTCTTTATGAAATGTAACCATTTTATGATAATGATAATAATTATAAATTATATTGGATGGCTCAGAATTGAATACCAGAAATATTCCAAGAGTTTGGGCAAATATTCCTGAATCGCAGATGAGTGGAATATTGGCCCCGACGATTGGAATATTTCTGTTATTCCATGAAATAAAGCCATCCAATATAATAATTATTATCTATCCCACCCCCCCTCGAAGAGGGAGAAATTTGAACGATAAAGTCATATCACTTATGGCGTCATCACTTTATTAGGATCAATTTTGTTGTTAACATGCGACTTTAATATGTGTAATTAATTATGACGTCATTGAGTGTCATTGTGCTCTATGCTGCGCATTGCATTATTTTCATTGTTGTATGCGTTGTATATTTCACGTATTCACGCATGCGCACTAGACTGTTGAATATGGTTTCATAGTCAATAGTATACAAATAGGCATGAGTGCGATGGTGCGAGATTTTGCACGAGGCGAAAGAAAGATACTCTATTCAACGAGGCGTTAGCCGAGTTGAATAGAGCGTTTCTTTCTTTCACCGAATGCAAAATCTCGCACCATCGCACAAATAAGAATATTTGCTATTTATGTTGTACAACGCCTCGGAATTTAGCGAAAATATGAAAAAACAAGAGTTTATCCCTGTAGTAATCTATGACAAGGGAGCACAAAAATTGAAAGCGAAAAGCAAAATACCACAAGCGCACATGACCTTGGGGCAGCATTGCGCATTTAGCCAGCAGGCTTATACGCGCATTGCACCTTCATTTTTACTGAGCGCAATAAATTAAATCGTATTATACAACTCCCAAGAATGTTTTGTAATCAGATTGGTCCAAATCGGATCACATGATATTCAGCGAATTGCACTATTGCATCCAAAATGCACTATCCTGCACTCTGACGTCATACCAAAAGTACTATCCTGCACTCTGACGTCAGAGTGCAGGGTAGTACGAGTTCTGGAATTATCTAGAATTAACTAGAATTTAGATCAAATATATCATTTAGGGCAACTCAGTAACATGGGTGAGGGGGAGGGGTTATATAAAACAAACAATACACGCATTCTTGTGCATAGAGGACCGAAAAAATGAACTTGTGCTCGACACGCCAAATGGATATACCGCACTCGGTCCTGCGGACCTCGGTGCGGTATTATAGCCATTGGCTCTTCTCGCACATCGTTCATTATTTGGCCCTGCATGCACGCGCTTATGTGCATTATTTGGATATTGTGACGTCACCTAAAGCCGTGCAACGGTACATTTTGGATGGTACGTATTTTGTGCAATGGTACAAATGTTTGGCATTCAGCCTCCTGTTTGCTCGCGTGCAACAAGCTAAGTAGGCGTTGTAATTTCTCGGATTTTGGTCCTTTTTAGGGATACGCTCTAATACTGCACAGGCAATTAATACAGACCGAAATATGCATTTTTAATGCTTTGTTAAAATGCTCTATATAGATGATAATAATCAGTATTTGCTGCTTATAAAGTGCTTTTCAAAAGTTACAAAGCGCTAGGTCGATAAAAGGACAACAAAAATACAATGGGTAAAATCTTACAATAAAACTAATAATAATGATAATAAATGTAGTTATTATTCTTAATGTCACGGTTAAATAATTTTCTAGCATCCATAAGCTTGGAAAGGGCATTTTATCCAACTTATGTCTTCTATGTTTGCATGCAGGGATTTGAACACCAATAAACTGAGTGTTCTCCTACCAAGGACATTTACTGATCTACCAAATCTTCTCACACTGTAAGTATAACAACCTGTTAAAGGGGTACTCCAGGCTGAAAATAATATGATTTGAATTGATAGAGAAAAATTACACAAACAAGACACTGAAAAATTTGATCAAAATTGGACATGGATAAAAAAATTTATGACATTTTAAAGATTTGCATGATTTTGGTGAAACAGTTCTGTGCTTGTCTTCATTCCATGAGTAAATTGACGATGTCGTATTCTCACTTGTTTATTTTTGTATTTTATTATGTGAAATTAGGTTTATTCAAATTTTGTCCTCCAAGAATTAAAAAGATTTGATACAACTGATTTAATGCATTAGATATTCATTGCTGCAACTTATTTAATTAAAAGGGAGTCATATACGTACATGTATTTACATATGAAATACATGTAATCATGATTTCATGTAAAATCAATGAAATCTTGAAATCAATGAAAGTGATAATTATAGAAAGGCTCTAATCCCTCAGTCCTTCAAGTATCCTCCTAATTGCAAGGATTTGACCTACAGTATAGTTGATCGTTCCCGTCGGAAGCAATTCTGAGAGTCTCTTAGTAGTGGATCTATGAAGGGTCTGATATGGTTTACGATCATTCTTTTATAAGTCTTAGCTACAACTGAGCTCTGAGAGATCCCTCGGTAGTTGTCAGTCTACGACTGAGCTGTGAGAGATCCCTCGGTAGTTGTCAGTCTACGACTGAGCTGTGAGAGATCCCTCGGTAGTTGTCAGTCTACGACTGAGCTCTGTGAGATCCCTCGGTAGTTGTCAGTCTACGACTGAGCTCTCTGAGATCCCTCAGTAGTTGTCAGTCTATGACTGAGCTCTGAGAGATCCCTCGGTAGTTGTCAGTCTACGACTGAGCTCTGTGAGATCCCTCGGTAGTTGTCAGTCTACGACTGAGCTCTGTGAGATCCCTCGGTAGTTGTCAGTCTACGACTGAGCTCTGTGAGATCCCTCGGTAGTTGTCAGTCTACGACTGAGCTCAGAGAGATCCCTCAGTAGTTTTCAGTCTACGACTGAGCTCAGAGAGATCCCTCAGTAGTTTTCAGTCTATGACTGAGCTCAGAGAGATCCCTCAGTAGTTTTCAGTCTACGACTGAGCTCTGAGAGATCCCTCAGTAGTTTTCAGTCTACGACTGAGCTCAGAGAGATCCCTCAGTAGTTTTCAGTCCACGACTGAGCTCTGAGAGATCCCTCAGTAGCTTTCAGTCTACGACTGAGCTCAGAGAGATCCCTCAGTAGCTTTCAGTCTACGACTGAGCTCTGAGAGATCCCTCAGTAGTTTTCAGTCTACGACTGAGCTCTGAGAGATCCCTCAGTAGTTTTCAGTCTACGACTGAGCTCTGAGAGATCCCTCAGTAGTTTTCAGTCTACGACTGAGCTCTGAGAGATCCCTCAGTAGTTGTCAGTCTACGACTGAGCTCTGAGAGATCCCTCAGTAGTTGTCAGTCTACGACTGAGCTCAGAGAGATCCCTCAGTAGTTTTCAGTCTACGACTGATCTCTGAGAGATCCCTCTGTAGTTGTCAGTCTACTACTGAGCTCAGAGAGATCCCTCAGTAGTTTTCAGTCTACGACTGAGCTCTGAGAGATCCCTCAGTAGTTTTCAGTCTACGACTGAGCTCTGAGAGATCCCTCAGTAGTTTTCAGTCTACGACTGAGCTCTGAGAGATCCCTCAGTAGTTGTCAGTCTACAACTGAGCTCAGAGAGATCCCTCAGTAGTTTTCAGTCTACGACTGATCTCTGAGAGATCCCTCTGTAGTTGTCAGTCTACGACTGAGCTCTGAGAGATCCCTCTGTAGTTGTCAGTCTACGACTGATCTCAGAGAGATCCCTCTGTAGTTGTCAGTCTACTACTGAGCTCAGAGAGATCCCTCAGTAGTTTTCAGTCTACGACTGAGCTCTGAGAGATCCCTCTGTAGTTGTCAGTCTACGACTGAGCTCTGAGAGATCCCTCTGTAGTTGTCAGTCTACGACTGATCTCTGAGAGATCCCTCTGTAGTTTTCAGTTTACGACTTAGCTCAGAGAGATCCCTCGGTAGTTTTCAGTCTACGACTGAGCTCTGAGAGATCCCTCGGTAGTTTTCAGTCTACGACTGAGCTCAGAGAGATCCCTCTGTAGTTTTCAGTCTACAACTGAGCTCAGAGAGATCCCTCAGTAGTTTTCAGTCTACGACTGAGCTCTGAGAGATCCCTCAGTAGTTTTCAGTCTACGACTGAGCTCTGAGAGATCCCTCAGTTGTTGTCAGTCTACGACCGAGCTCTGAGAGATCCCTCAGTAGTTTTCAGTCTACGACTGAGCTCTGAGAGATCCCTCAGTAGTTTTCAGTCTACGACTGAGCTCTGAGAGATCCCTCAGTAGTTGTCAGTCTACGACTGAGCTCTGAGAGATCCCTCAGTAGTTGTCAGTCTACGACTGAGCTCAGAGAGATCCCTCAGTAGTTTTCAGTCTACGACTGATCTCTGAGAGATCCCTCTGTAGTTGTCAGTCTACTACTGAGCTCAGAGAGATCCCTCAGTAGTTTTCAGTCTACGACTGAGCTCTGAGAGATCCCTCAGTAGTTTTCAGTCTACGACTGAGCTCTGAGAGATCCCTCAGTAGTTTTCAGTCTACGACTGAGCTCTGAGAGATCCCTCAGTAGTTGTCAGTCTACAACTGAGCTCAGAGAGATCCCTCAGTAGTTTTCAGTCTACGACTGATCTCTGAGAGATCCCTCTGTAGTTGTCAGTCTACGACTGAGCTCTGAGAGATCCCTCTGTAGTTGTCAGTCTACGACTGATCTCAGAGAGATCCCTCTGTAGTTGTCAGTCTACGACTGAGCTCAGAGAGATCCCTCAGTAGTTTTCAGTCTACGACTGAGCTCTGAGAGATCCCTCAGTAGTTTTCAGTCTACGACTGAGCTCTGAGAGATCCCTCAGTAGTTGTCAGTCTACGACTGAGCTCAGAGAGATCCCTCAGTAGTTTTCAGTCTACGACTGATCTCTGAGAGATCCCTCTGTAGTTGTCAGTCTACGACTGAGCTCTGAGAGATCCCTCTGTAGTTGTCAGTCTACGACTGATCTCTGAGAGATCCCTCTGTAGTTTTCAGTTTACGACTGAGCTCAGAGAGATCCCTCGGTAGTTTTCAGTCTACGACTGAGCTCTGAGAGATCCCTCGGTAGTTTTCAGTCTACGACTGAGCTCAGAGAGATCCCTCTGTAGTTTTCAGTCTACAACTGAGCTCAGAGAGATCCCTCAGTAGTTTTCAGTCTACGACTGAGCTCTGAGAGATCCCTCAGTAGTTTTCAGTCTACGACTGAGCTCTGAGAGATCCCTCAGTTGTTGTCAGTCTATGACTGAGCTCTGAGAGATCCCTCGGTAGTTGTCAGTCTACGACTGATCTCTGAGAGGTCCCTCGGTAGTTTTCAGTCTACGACTGAGCTCTGAGATATCCCTCGGTAGATGTCAGTCTACGACTGAGCTCTGAGAGATCCCTCGGTAGTTTTCAGTCTACGACTGAGCTCAGAGAGATCCCTCTGTAGTTGTCAGTCAACGACTGAGCTCTGAGAGATCCCTCGGTAGTTTTCAGTCTACGACTGAGCTCAGAGAGATCCCTCGGTAGTTTTCAGTCTACGACTGAGCTCTGAGAGATCCCTCGGTAGTTTTCAGTCTACGACTGAGCTCAGAGAGATCCCTCTGTAGTTTTCAGTCTACGACTGAGCTCAGAGAGATCCCTCGGTAGTTGTCAGTCTACGACTGAGCTCTTAGAGATCCCACTGTAGTTGTCAGTCTTGGAATTTACAACTTGGTTGGTGTTTTTTCCGATGCAGCCAATGCTGTAATCAAAATTGCAAATATGTAGGACAGAAAAGCAGGAATCACCCAGGACTTGAAAACCATTAACAGTAGCTGAATTGTTGGATGACATCCATACAGGCAATAAATTTAATACAGGCAAAAGCAATCTATACATGTAGATCCAGCTAGTATTTTTTTTATTCAGGGGAAAACTTTAATTATGTATATTTTTTGTTCATTATTAAATCTTAGACGTCTTCATTCACAAAAGGTTGGATTCGATCTGACGTCAATTTCATATTCTGCTTTCTATAATGCTGGACAGAAGATAAGAACCTTGTAAGTAACTTGTATATATTTGCCTTCCAGTAGATAGGACTTTATCAAGCTTCTTTAAATTTTCTCACCATTTTTTTAAATAGCAGTAAGTGGGAAAAAAAGACCATTATGAGGTTATGAGCCAAAGAACAAAAAAATGATGTGAGCACCTGGATTCTAAAGTGCCTACGCACATTGACCGATTTCTGATTTCTCGATTTTTGTTCCTGGAAGAAAGGCATCAAATGTAATGTTGAAAATTAGAAATCGTTAGAGTGTTTTAAATGAAATGACAAAAACAAAACTGAAGAAAAATCTTACTCCGTCAGAGAGTTAGGAGGGAAATAATACCCTAGCTGCTAAAATGCCAAAGTGAGGTTCAAACCTCTTCGCATTTAGTTTTAGAATTTTCATTGCAGATTTGAACCGTAAATAAAAAAACGTTTAAATCGCAAGTTTTAATTATGTTATTTAAAAAATAATTTCTATCATTATTATTATCATCTTCATTATCATCACCATCATCATTAGTTTATAAGTATATGCATAAAAAGGCACCCAAATACCTCTATAGTTTACTTAGATCCTCATACTGGTCACATTATAGACTTCGTTCTAGTGAAGACACTACAATTTTACACATTCCTAGAGTTGTTTCAAAAGGGGGGAAGCTAGTTTTGATTTTTGCGGTCCCAAATTATGGAATAGTTTACCAATTTACCTTCGATCATTTACTTCTGTTGAATCTTTTAAAGAAATTTGAAAACATCTATTTTTGTTGTAGTAAAACCGTAATATTGGAGAACAATTTGTACAAACCGCATAGAGCAATTTCAATTGATTATGCACTTTATAAGTACCAATTTATTTCATTTATTTATTATTATTATTTTTGTTGTAATTATAATATCATTATAGGTGTTATTATTGTACATGTATTTATTGCTATTTATATCATTATTATTACTACTACATGTACTCTTATTGTTATTATTATATTCCATATTTCAATTTTTATCTCTTGAGGTTCTTGAGTGATAACGAGTTACGAGCTGTTCCACATGGGATATTCAACTACGACAATTTCAAAAACTTGGAAACCCTGTAAGTATTAGTGGTAATGTATAATAGTGATAATAATATAGAGTATTTCTAAAGCGCCAAATCCACATTGATTATGTGCTCAAGGCGCTGAAAATATACTTGGTATATTATTACCCCGGCTGTAGCTGAGCGGCCATATAGGCGCTAAAGCATTCAAGGAATAAATCCTACCGGGTACCCATTCACCTCACCCGGGTCGAGTGCAGCACAATGTGGATAAATTTCTTGCCGAACGAAATTATGTCATGGCTGGGATTGAACCCACGACCCTCTGTTTCAAAGTCCGGAGACTAATCCACTGGGCCACAACGCTCCACATACCTGTTAGCAGAACCAACGCAAAATAACAGTAATGTGGAAGCAGTGTGGTGTAGCGGTTCTGACTCTTGCCTTGAAATCAGAGGGTCATGTGTCTGAATCCCACCATGGCCTAGCGTCCTTTGGTAAGGTGTCAATTCCAGCCATGGCGTTATTTCCTTCAGCAAGAAATTTATCTACATTGTGCTGCACTTGACCCAGGTGAGGTGAATGGGTACCCGGCAGGATTAATTCCTTGAATGCACTGAACGCTTGAGCTAAAGCCGGGGTAATGATAATAATAAACAATGTGCCTTAGAATAGAATATTTCTAGATTGATGGCGCTATATAAATGCCTATTATAATTATTATTATTAATCCACACACTGCCAATCTCGACCCGGGTGTTAAATGGCTACCCGGTAGGATGCGAGAGCCTATGTAGTATGCATAGCAATTGAGTCTTGCAACTCTTGTTGGAATGCTCCCCAGGGAGTGGAGAAACTGCCTGCATTGTGTGCAGGCACGCCTGGATAGTAATAATAATAATAGCCATTTTTTATAGCACTTTTTCCATAATGGCCCAAAGCACTTTACAGCATATTATTACCCTGATCATCGGATCCTTGCATACCCGCATACAATGTATGCATCTTCTCCACTCCCTGGGCAGTATCCTACTGGGTACCCATTTAGCACCTGGCTCGAGAGTGGTCAAAGGGTGCTAGACTGCGGTGGGATTCGAACACACGACCCTTTGTTTCCCAAACATGCCAACCGTTCCTTTTTGTCTCGCCTGCATAGCAGAGCGAGACTATAGGCGCCGCTTTTCCGACGGCGACGGCGGCGTCAACATCAAATCTTAACCTAAGGTTAAGTTTTTGAAATGACATCATAACTTAAAAAGTATATGGACCTAGTTCATGAAACTTGGACATAAGGTTAATCAAGTATTATTGAACATCATGCCTGAGTTTCAGGTCACATGACTAAGGTCAAAGGTCATTTAGGGTCAATGAACTTAGACCATGTTGGGAGAATTATTTTCAAAATCTTAACCGAAGGTTAAGTTTTTGAAATGACATCATAACTTAGAAAGGATATGGACCTAGTTCATGAAACTTGGGCATAAGGTTAATCAAGTATTAGTGAACATCCTGCTTGAGTTTCAGGTCACATGATCAAAGTCAAAGGTCATTTAGGGTCAATGAACTTTGGTCAAGTTGGGGGTATTTGTTGAATTACTATCATAACTTTGAAAATTTATGGATCTAGCTCATGAAACTTGGACATAAGGTTAATCAAGTACCACTGAATATCCTGTGCGAGTTTCAGGTCACATGACCATGGTCAATGGTCATTTAAGGTCAATGAACTTTGGCCGTGTTGGGGGTCTTTGTTAAATTACCATCCTAACTCTGATGGTTTATGGATCTAGTTCATAAAACTTGGACATAAGAGTAATCGAGTATTACTGAACATCCTGTACGAGTTTCAGGTCACATGACCATGGTCAAAGGTCATTTAAGGTCAATGAACTTTGGCCGTGTTGGGGGTATTTGTTGAATTACCATCCTAACTCTCAAGTTTATGGATCTATTTCATAAAACTTGGGATATACAGTAATCAAGTATCACTGAACATCCCCTGTGAGTTTCAGGTCACAAAACCAAGGTCAAAGGTCAGTTAAGGTCAATAAACTTAGGCCATGTTGGGGTAATTGATGAATTGCCATCATAACTTTGAAAGTTTATGGATAGAGTGAATGAAATGTGGACATGGGTGTAGTTGACAAGTCTTAAGTCACCGTTCAAATGTCATCTATGGTCAATGAACGTGGTATTATGTCATTATATGAATAGTGTTTTTGTAAATGATTATTTTATAGTAGTTTTCAAAGTTAGCACTGCTGCTATATTGAATCGCGTAATGCAGGCGAGACTGCCAGAGGCATTCCACTTGTTTAGAGTATTTGTTCCTATTTTTCCTATAAATACACTAATACTTTTTTTGTATGATTTGTTACTTTTTATTAAAATTTCTGATCATGGAGTATGTATTATACACAGGGCGTGACACTAGCGCCGGTCCGACAGTCACAAACGAGTAAATATCACCGTCGAGCCAGTAACTTGTTGCATGAAAAGAACAAGTAAATTCTTGCCTACGAGCACATGTTTAAAAGGGTGAATTATCAAGTTTTCAAGTAGAGTCATTTGACATGTTTTTTCACCGATCTCACTACAACAAGCTTGTTACAATGAGACAAATTTAAAAAAAACCCTCTTTTTTGTCAAAAAATACATTTTTTTTTTTGTTGTTGTAGAAGGTTGGCAGGTCTGGTGTTCAAGGCGACAGTCAGAACCACTTCACTACGGCTCTTCCAGGATCTTGTGACCGGGCCATATGTACATGTAAAGCGCTTAAGAGACACAATTTATAAGCCCTAGATAAATGTTACTAATTTTCATTTTTATTATAACAATAATAAATATTTGCTGGAGATCACCAATGCATGCAAGGCAATGGCTTCAACCTCTAAGATGGCGGTGCAATTGGTTAAATGCATAAGGGGCCTGTTTCATTAAGGACTTGCAACTGTTGTAACTTTGCCATTATGGCAACTACCATGGTAACAGGGCTCAGCAGCCAATCAGAATCATGGTTGCAATGGTAGTTGCCATAATGGCAAAGTTACAACAGTTGTAATGGGCCCAAGGTCTTTACAGGCCAGGGGAAATAAGTAACTTAAAGAACACACATTTTTCATTTAGATTTCTGGAGTGGAATGAAATAACCAATGCATCAGAAATATCGCGGAATGATTTCCCGGGACAGAGTGACGCCCTCTATGGTACGCTTGTGAAAAATTATAAACCTTTCAACGGTCTTGGCAACCTCCATACCCTGTAAGTTTTTAACTTTAACCCATTCTCCACGAGAATAAAGATATACCCATAGACTTTGTACAGGGCCCACCCGGTTCCCGTAGGCAACGGGTTAATAAATGGGAACTTCTTCCTGATAATAAAGTGAAAAAGAGAGAAAATTATTGATGGACGTTTGATGAATAGCAGAATATCAAGAGAACAACAATTTTGTATGTGGGTCTTTCCATGAAGTTGGGGCATGAATTCTGTCATTTCAGGATAACTTGAGACTAATTGTACTAAATATTTATTGTTTGTAGGATTGATATTTGTATCGAAGGCATACGTTTTACTGGAAATTTGGGGCCATTTAGACTAATTTTCCATGAAGTTATTGAGCAAAACAGGGAATGATGCTGTTACAGGCACACAATGTCTGTGTACCATTGGGATATTTACAAATTACATGTATGGGAATTAGTACATGTAGGTTGACCAACAATTGATACACTGTACAACATGCACATTAACTTGTTAAGTCAGGTAGCTTAACCCTAAAATGGCCGGGGGGGGTTGAATCAACCCCCCCTCAACATTTTCTGCGATCATTCCGCCGCGCGAAATTTTTTGACCGCGCCACTCGCAGAGTTTATACTTTTAGGTCTCGCGCATCTTTTGAGACCAAATTTAAGACGCCTGAGGACGCGGTTCTGAAATTACGCAACATTTTGTAAGTGCATGTCAGACCAAAAATTGTTCCAAAACGTGATTTTGTGTACAAAGTCAATGCAAATTGAGTTTTCTCATCTTATTCATAAAAATATGATTATTGAAAGCAATTGATTTTAGCATAATTATGCTTAAAAAAGATTGTGCAATAAATCTGGTGAAAAAAACAAAGAAAAACAAAAGGTTGGAAAACAAAGAAATACATAAGAAATTGATTTCCAGACCGAAGTTTTTTTCAATTGTCATTGTTAAGAATGCTACAAAGAATATTTAAACCGAAAATTAGCATTCTAGGAGCTTTATTTAGTGAATTAGAGCAAAAAGTATGATTTATGCATAAATTAGCATAATTAATTCATATAAAATAAAATCTCATTATTTTGGAAAATTTTACCATACAGCCTTGTAGATTACATCGCACACTACCAGCGTGCACATTTTTGCGGCGCTCGCGCGATCGGCGGCCGAGATCTCAGGGGGGGGGTTGAATCAACCCCCCCCCCCCCCCCCCCAGCCACAGAACAGCCAAAAAAGCCCGGCCTAGTTAGGGTTAATACCTTAGATTTCCTTTGCAATTAGCTTTTTTTCAAAAGGAAATTTCCAAAATTTCACAATGCTACTCGGTGTCCACCAAATGTGACAAATGTGACATTTCCCAATGCTGCCATGGACAACGTGTCAATTTTAAAATTTTCTTCTGAAACTATTGTATATACATAGGAAATCTGAGGTATTTAGTTAAATGACTTAAAAAGTAAATGTATGTATTGTTTCAAGTTTTAGCCAGTCTAATTGCATTAATTTAACCTTAGGACCGAATTTAAATATCCTGATGCTACATGCACACTGTACCTTTTATTATACACTGTTTTGCTAAATAACTTCCTGGAAAATAAATATACAACAATAAATATATATAGTATAATTAGTATTGAGTTATGCTTAAATGTCACAATTTGTGTCCCAACTTCATGAAAACACCCATGTAAGGTATATTCTATGATGAATTCCAATTTTGTAATGAAAAAAGATGAATAAAAATATTGTTCTTATAGGAGAGAAAGAAATGTAATGATATATCCACTGCAAAAAATTAAAATTTATTCTCAAAATATTGAAGAAAAACACTTTATTTGGGGGGATTGGTGTCACGTAATGCAAGGAGTTGCTCACCTGAGACCTCACAAAATCACAAATTCTGAAATGCATTTCCATGTTATCCTTAAATGGATTTTCGTCAGACCTTCACTAACATTTTTCTCATATTTTTCTGCTTTTTAGCAGGGTCAACTTTCCCTTTAAAATTGCATAAGTGAGCGTACTTCAGGTTCAGCTTATTGTATATAGCTATAGACCAGTTCTTAGTTACTCATGGACAATTTTCGGTCAAATGACTTTTCATTTCTTTCATTATGATAGGCAGATTTCAAAGCAAAATATTACGTAAGCTTGCCTTACATAGCAGGATGAAGAAATTGAATAGACCAGGGGACTAGAATAACACACCAATGAACACTTTATGAAGGTATTTGTTGCATTCCTACTTTGAATGCATATCATAGCATGTTGCACAATGTACTTGGCAAACTGTGAAAACCAGTCGTTCGTGGACGCGTTGTTGTTTTTTGTGGATGTAAATGAAAACCACAATTCAAAAGAATATATGAATAATCAAGACATCAACATTGGTGCTTATCTCATTAGATTTTAAACCACCATGTCACTTTAGTACAAATGACCTTCCTCTGATCATGCGTAGAATCTTTTGATCATGTGCAGAAAGGAACTACGAACTGGCTTATTATGCTTAATTGTAGTAATCCAATGTTTATAAACTTTCATGTCTACATCTCGACTATTTGAAGGGGGCTAAATCATTGAAATGAAATCAAGTGATCAATCTGGCCCTGACTATATACATCCGTGTCTATTATTATTATTGTAATTATCAGTATCATATTTTCGTCTGTGTTTAAATAATTATACCCAATTCAAATTATGTGACACACTACTGTTCCCTGTATGGGAATTATACCCACAGTTAATATGTTGAAAACTCATCTTCGGACTTATCTTCCCAGAAATAATCTCTGAAATGTACAACGTATTTTGTTGTGCGTCATGGAGTATATTATAGTAGCTGTGCAATCTGTTATTATAATTGTTACTATTATTATTATTCTTGCAATTATTTTTAGTATTACTACTACATGTAATATTACCATTGTTATCATTATTATTATTGTTATCTTTATTAATATTATCATTATTTTCATCATTATCATTATTACTATTATCATCATTATCATTGCTATTATTATTTTTATCATTGTTCAGGTCCCTTGCACACAATTTGATTGATGGAATCAGTAATGACACATTTTGCGAAGCTCCTAATCTTGTACATATTGGTTTAATTTATAATGATCTGGACGACGAATTGATCGACATTGACGCCTTCAGATGCTTATTTTTAACAACTCATGTGTAAGTATCTACTGCAAAAACAGAGTTTTAAAAGGTGACATATTTGACCTGCCACCCTTAACCCTATCTAGGCCGGGGGGGGGGGGCCTCCAAGGCCCCCCCTCAACGAGTCGCGCGATATTTTCGCCGCGCAAATTTTTTTGACCGCGCTGCTCACTGACTTTTTACTTTTAAGTCTTGCTCAACTTTTGAGACCAATTTTGCGTCACCCGGGTACGCGGTTCAGAAATTACACAATGTTATGTAAGTGCATGTCAGACAAAAAATTGCTCAAAAACGTGATTTCGTGTACAAAGTCAACGTAAATTGTGTTTTCAACCAAATATAATAATTGTATGATTATTTTTAGTTTTGCTGGTCTAAATGTATGTATTTTATGCTGTTTATGATCTTAGAAGAGTCCCCGAAGAATTTCATTGAAAAAACAATGAAAAACAAAGGGTCCAAAAAACAGAGAAATACATAAGAAATTGCAAAAAACAATATAATACAGAAGAAATTGATCTGATATCACAATTTTTTTATGTAAACTTGCTAAGAACACCACAAAGAGTTTCTATGCCAGAAATTAGAACATTTGGAGCTTTATTTATGGAGTTAGAGGAAAAAGTATGATTTTGCATACTAATTACGCATAAATTAGCATAATTACTTAATAACAATTCGCATGAAATAAATTACTATACAATTTTGTAGATAATATCCCAGACGACCTTCGTGCCAATTTTTGGCGCGATCGACGGCCGAGATCTCAAGGGGGGGCCCGGGAGGCCCCCCCGGCCATAACTCCCAAATACCCCGGCCTAGATAGGGTTAACCCTATCTAAAATGGGCTATTTCGGACCAGAATATACTGGGGGGTCAATTTAACCCCCCCCCCTCAGATCTCGGACGCTGATTGCGTGATCGCCGCAAAAATTTGAACACACATACATGTAGAGCTGGATGTAAACTACAAGACTGTAGTAAAATTTTCAAAAAATTGTTTATATTTTCATTATGCAAATAAGCGCATGAAATTTGCCCTAAATTTGTTTTTTGTGTGTAAGTTTTTGCCTTTAACTCAATTTGTATAGCTAGTAGAATGCTAACTTTTGGTGGGAGTATCAATAATTACATTTTTTAATAAATATCTACAAAAAAATGCAAAAATATAATTAATTTCTTACATGTATGTATTTTACTGTTTATGTTCTTCTGCGCCCTGCACTGACGCTAACACGTTCTATGCTTATAAGAGTGTCAGTGTAGATCAGAGTTTAGCAAGATCTAGTGACGAGACTAGATCTAAAATAAATTAATTTAGATCTAGGACTAGTTTTATATACATACGGCCTAGACCTATTAAACCAAGGCTACCAAGCTCAGTGTTCTAACATAAACACATAAAGTTTGAAATTAACTAGTTCTAAGTTTACCACAACATTAGGAATTAGACAGGTCCAGATTTGAGATAAAGTTAATACCCTATCCAAGGCTAGCCCTAGCCTAGCCTAGCATTTTGTCTTGTCATTAATGGCAATTTGATAAACACTTAAGAATTGGATCTAGATATAGATCTTAGCGTAAGTAAGGCCTATGTACATGTAAGCGTATCGGTAATCTAAGGATGCTGAATCCTTAATGGCAACGTGAACGACCACAATTTCGTAAAGATAAAGTCCATGCGCATGCATATTCTTATTGCGAAGACGCAAGTCATATCATGTAGACTTATGGTCCAGAACTGCAATGGGACAAGTGATTTTGCAGTCCGCTCTTGACAATTTTGGCTGGCCTGAGGAATGGAGATGTTTCGTAACGGGGGTCTTGTGAGCGGGGCCAGGTGGCGTCTGAAAGAATCTTTTATCATGCGTACTGTATATTTTTTTGAGAAAGGGTCTTGAGGTCTGAAAGACGGGGTCCACCAATGATTGCGAGTGCTCCCCACCTGTGGAAACTATATCCTATAATACAGATACTAAAGCAAGTCATCGTAATATTTTTCTTAAAGATAAATTAATTAATGTTTTTGAGAGGAAAAGTCCTTATTTTGTAAGCTACATGTAACATTATAATTGTAGTATGGAGGCAATAAATAAGGAAATAGTGTTTTATCATTCAAATAGGCTTGTACAACGAGAATGCACTCCTCAGAATGTTGCATTATGGGTAAATAGAAACCTTGCCAGATTTGTCTAGTTGAGTACTTGAAGTTGTGCTATTAATACCCCTTTCATACTGCCCTCTTCATTTTTCACCGGCGAACTTCTCTGCCTCGCATTCCTCACTTCCCCGGCGAAGAAAAAAATGTACCTTTCGCACTGACATTTCTTCTCCGGCGAAAGTCAACGGGCGATTGGCCTCATTCTGCATTTCCGCGGCACCACGATTATTTATTTCCTTTGTGTAGATCTAACTTGTTAGTAAAGTTGTCAAGATGACGGCCAGATCTAGTAAACAGTGTCAGTATTCCCTTGATTTAGTCAGTGCTCGGCACGTGCAGAACAAACGAAAGAAAATTGTAAACATTACTTCTTACCTATTACAAAAAGGTATAAAAAAATTAATTACAAAATATTTGGTAAGTATTATGAGAAAAACAAACAATATCACTTTGTTTTTATATTTTAGCGCATTTTATTCATGTAAAAAGTGCTTTTTGATAAATATTGTTAGTATTAAAAAAAAATTATGTTCGAGGGTACTGTATCTACTTGGCCATAGCATTCAGCTGAGCTTGCAACTATCGCGCGCGGAATCTCGGTACAGGGGAGTTCGGGAGAGAAAAAAATTGACCTCTGACGTCATTAAAGAGGAGAAGTTCTCCGGGTTGCTTTCATACTGGCCTTTTCATCGGCGAACTTCGCCGGTGAAACAGTTTCGCCGGCGAAGTTCTACACCTCTAGAGGTGGAGAAGTTCGCCGGCGAACTTCACCGGTGAAGTTCTCCTGTGTACCTTTCATACTGGACACTTTCCCCTTCGCTGGCGAACTTCGCCGGTGAAAAGCGCAATATGAAAGGGGTATAATTCTGCTAGTTCGTATTTGCTTGATGATGCTGGCAGTCTGTTACCTGTGTTAAATCATTCTTCCAAATATGAATTGTTGTCTCTCTCTTTATTTACCTTTTCCAGGAACTTAGCATATAACAATATTAAGTTGGTACCGGAGGCCTTTGTTGCAGGACACCTACAAAGCCTGGACATAGTGTAAGAAATAAATTTTACACATCTCGTATTACAAAGATTATCACTAATAACCGATTAGTCAAAACTGCATCATGTGACCCGATGCAGCTCCGTTTATCTTATTTGTATGACTTTGATTTTGTTTTGTCCATCATTTTTTTAGTGATGGAACGGTATGCCTTGCGAGGTCGCGGTTGCAAAGGGTCGATTTCACAATCAATGTCGCTCCGTGATTGGCCCATTGCTTACAGAATCCATAGACCCGAATGAGTCCATTGTTCAGACCGACCCAAAGCAGTTGAAATCCAAAAAGATATATCCCTAAGGTTTGAAGATAAATCTTGATGTTCTTGTTCATTGTTGTGCATTGATTGTGGTTCAATTTCGTTCAGGCACTGCACGCTGTTTGACCCTTTACCTCGTGCTTGTTCCATCATTGCACGGGATCACCTCTGGTTGGGCAATCCCATAACCTGACCATTCAAGAAGAGGGGCCGCTAAATTCCCAAAATATCCGGTCAAATTCTACCCGAAGATTTGTTGTACCTACCAGTCAAATATTTGAATATTTGGGTACAATTTACTCATATTTTGTGAAATTCATCAGCCACTATAAAGATATCAAGGGTCGGTTAAACTGAACCCGACCCTTTGGCAACTAATGGCCCTTTTCTCAAATTGTCAGGCTACACGATTGCCTTACCAGTCATGATGACCTGATGGCACAGGCCTAATTTACTTCACGAGGGATGCCTTATACATATGTGTTTGGTGTGTGTGAGACTCTCTGACATCTCCAACATTTGTTGATTATTTTATCTGAGGCATAATTGTGCATTCTTGTTGAAAATACAGTGAAAATTTGCACGAGCACTAACTGACCAATCATTTCTTCATAGGTCCACTTATGAATATTAATTAACAGTGAGTGAAAGATTTACATGTACGTCTGATATTTTTCATACATGGTAGTCAGAGTATTATACCGAAATTACATTCTTTCGCAATAACATTTATGTTGATTGTGTTGATATTAAAGTATATCATAAATTAAGGCAAAGACAGAATTTCATATGAATATTACTTTTAAACTACTTAATTTGTCAATCTCTTTCTCTTTTTGCAGGCAATTTGAAGGGAATAAACTTGTGTATCTGAAAAGGGGGGCATTCACACCACTTGATACTGTCAGGGAGTTTGATCTCTCAAACAACGACATCATAACGGTTGAAAACAACGTGTTTCCACCATCCACAGAGAAAATGTATGCATAGTTCGTGAAATTCAAATGTTCTGTTTGAATATTGGAAGACATGTATATATGACTATTTAAAACTAGGTCGTAAGATGTTAATCTAATGTACTTTCCATTTAGAAAGAGCATCATTTTACAATCCATGTTTTTGTTTATCATTTGTATACACTGTATTCTACATGAAGAATTCATTTTAAAATCAATCATACATACATGTATTTGTTTGTATACCGGTACATGTATTTTGTTAGATAATAGACCTATAACGCACTTATATAACCATAAACCTTAACTTGTCATATGCCATCAACAGCGCTTTGTATCCTCTGGAAAAAGCGCTATATAAATCCAATTATTATTATTATTATTATAGATGGACATTCAACGCGATCATTTTCTAGATCGAATGTGGTCCGCCACCTCGTGATTATGTGCATCTTAATGAGAACTTACAGGCTTTTTGACAATAGCGAATACCAAGGCATATCTGAATATTTACAAAGGGACAGCTTTCCTGGTTTTGGGTTTGTTGGCTGATGCCCTGTGTGAGAACATGCTTTTCAATCAACATGTTTGAGATTTGGAGCAGCAAAACTGAGAAGCAGACGATTTTGTGACATAAAATGTTATTCTTTGATCCGCATACTTCTGCACGCACATAATGACCTCAATAACATTAAGAGATAAACGGTCTCAACATGGATGTAACCATGTATCTCTGGAATATTAGGAGGAAAATTGGAAAAATGGGATTATAAATAAGATGCAGTCAATCACAAATATTGCCTCTATCTTAAAACATGCATACAGTTTTCCAATTTAAACACATGGAACTAAGGTTAACAAAGGTAAACCAAAACTGCACATTGCCGGATTTTCCAAGATTGAAGTGATTTATCATCATCTGCGCATACAGTTTTTGCAATATCAATGTCTAATCACAAACTCTTTCTTTAAACTCATGGCCTAATTGACGGCAGGACACACTAGGATCAAAGTAGACAAATATGAAAAGAATGTTATTCAGAGCAGAATGATGGTCACATGTTAGTGAATTCATTCACTAATAGATGAGTGTCTATCTCTAACTAGTCCTTGGTTAGATAATGTTCAAATTCACTCTATGACTGTCAAGTTGTTGGCTCAATCGTTAATGTGTCTGCCCGTCGAGCCAAAGATCGTGGGTTCGAGTCCGTGCACCCCGGGCGGATGACTGAAGCCAGTGTGTTGTGTGTAAACGCCTCTGCCATGTTTCATAGATGCAGGCTATGTTACAATGGAAAACACTCCGTCCCTCGGATAGGATGTTAAATGGAGGCCCCGTGTAGAGGAGAGTCACCACCTTTGCACGTTAAGAACCCACTGCACTATTCGTATAAGAGTAGGGGGAAACCCCGGTGCAGTGGTCCACCTGCCCTCCCCCCAATCAGTTATATCGGGATGAGAGACCTGCGGGTCGAAGTGATTCAGTTCGCTTTTCGCCTCCCAGCACAGGTGACCCCCCCCCCCAAAAAAAAAAAAAAAAAATAAAGTACACTCGTATTATGAATCTATATACAGTAATGACAAACTAGAATTTATTCTAATCCCTTTTCCAATAATTTTTGATGAAACATCCATCTTCTGTGCATGTAACATGATTATTGTTATTGTTATGCTATTATACTTCTAATTACTCCAATTATATTTTTCAATTGGTTTTTAATTTGATTTGATATATTTGCCAAGTCTATATACAAATGCTGGGTTCCCATCAAATCAGGGAAAATTATTTAACTTTTTTCCAGTCAGGGAAAAATCAGGGAATTTGATTACAATTACCTCAATTCAGGGAAAAGCCTCAAATGAGGGAAAAATCAGGGAATTTTGATCGGCCCATAAGCCGAAATCATGGTAGTCAGTCAGACTCTGTTACATTTTGTTGTATATTAAAACAACATCCATTGAATGACTGGTAATGGTGTTTTTTTAGTGTAGCCTCTTTTAGTGCAGTACAGTTTTTTTATACTGAGAAATAATGTAATTCACTGCAACAACTTAAAAACATGCAAAACTGGGAATGGGTTTTAATGATTATTAGGGAATTTTTAAACTTCATCAGGGACCAATCAAGGAATTTTGTTTTCTTGAAAAGATGGGAACCCTGAAATACATAAAATGCATAAAGTATAGTGATTCATAAAACATGAATGGTAACCCCTTGCAAGCTGATTAGAGATTATGTCCAATGGAGTCCCCAAACACCAAACCATGCTTTGTAGATATGTGTAGCAAAAATTCCATTAAATTATCAACCTTTTTTTTTGTACGGCCGACCCCCATTTTTCTCAAGTCTTCCTTCAGTTCATAAACTGACCAAGTCATAGTCCTTTGAGAACCTTGTAGGTCCCACAGACAGAGGTCAGACATACATATTTTATGGTATTGCTCATATACAAATCAAAACATTCCCTATCTGATATCAATATAATAATAATGCAGTTCTTATATAGCGCATTTCAGACCTGACAGGACTCTCAATGCACTTTACAGAAATAAAATTATACAACGTAAGGAATTACTTAGAAAAACATTTAAACAACATCAACATTAATCAATTACATATGGCATAAGTATAGGGAAAGGTCTATTTGAATGCTTCATTGAAGAGAAATGTTTTAAGTTGGGATTTGAAAAGTCCAGAATTATTTTGTGATCAGAGAGTACTGGGGAGGGAATTCCAAAGGGTTGGGGCACTGTAGGAGAAGGACCTTTCGCCATGCGTCTTAGTTCTTAGTCTGGGTACTTGAAGGAGTTGTTGAGTTGATGAAAAAGAGCTAGGAGTAATACCGCTATCATAATTATAATGAATGATATATATTTCATTTTCATATTGTTTCATTTAATTTCCTGATATCGTTTTTTTTATAGCCTTTTGAATGACAATAGGTTTGAGTTCACGCATGAGGGCGCTTTTCAGAATCTGTCATCGTTAAAAGAGATACATTTGAAGTACATGAGAATGAAGCACATACCTGGTAGTGCGTTCTTTGGGGATTTCAAGCTCGATTCAATGTAAGTCTTCAGTGTATTTTGTTTCATCACCCATATTAATAATTTCACAAATAGGTGCCAAATCGGATGCTGAATAGCAATATTATTGAATAACATATTTTTAGGAAGCTTCACCAGTAATATTATGTTATTTTACTGCTTTAATTCAAACTAAGTTATAGGTAGATTCAGCTTCTCCTTTAACATTTAATGCATTAAAAATTGATGCTTATCTTAGTCGTTGCAATAGACAGTTAAAATAGTTTTGTAGCTTTTTCACTCTTTCAATTTTTTAACATAACGTTGTTTACCTTGTTCGTTACCAACCGTTATTTTGGGTTTAGAATTTATCCTTACCTTAATTTGCCTATACAGTGCGTCCCACAGAAAACGAAACTGAGATTTAGTGATGAGTTATCATAACTTAATCATAAAAAACTATAGACAAATTACCTACCATTGTAAAGCTTAGAACCTCCTCTTTCATCTGACATTACTTTGATTATTTCTCATTCACGCATGAGTGAGCAAAAATAATTTGAAGAGGGGATACCAAAAAGTCACTTGGCAGGCTGTATCTGGGTTTCAAAAAGAAAACCACATTTGAAAAAAGTTCAATATCTGCTATTTAATTTGATACCTCAATTAAAAAAAGTGGTCAAGAAGTAACAAAGTTCTGGTTAGTTGAAATAAGACTTAAATTTCAATCATTTCATAAAATAAAGAGCTTTTACAGCCTAGCGTTCAGGCTCACTCGATCCCCCGTTTTGTTGACGATCAGTCATGCATTAAGTCTTTGTTAACTGTGCGATAGCTTCTGTGGGAAACCGGTGAAAACGCGTTTATTTAATGAAATTATGGAAATACAAGCATTGTTTCGAGGGAACATAACTTTTTTACTTCTTGACAATTTTCTGTGATTAAGTTATCAAATAAAAGAGCAGATATTGAACGTTTTAGACATGATTTTCTTTTTTGAAATTCAGATACCCCCCTCCGCCAAATGAGTTTAAACTCGGGTTTAAAGTTGTGGTTTAAGTATGGACAGCCAATTGTTACATAAATCACTAACAGTAGAGATATCATACTTCAGCTCATTTGGCTCTCAAATCATTCATAATTGTCTAGGAAATATGAATAGATTATTGTCTTCACCATCGATGAATCAGGAAAGAGCACAGTAAACATAAGAAACATACAACTTAATAAAAATTTTGATACTTTTGGCTTCCCATACTTAAACCACAACTTTAAACCTGAGTTTAAATTAAACCCGACTTCAGAATACGGGCCGTTACCTCTACCATATTCACCCCTCTCTCTTTTTCTCTGTCTGTCTCTATCTCTCTCTTACAATCAACTAATGGGGGTATTTCGCAAAAGTGTTTACTTTATCAACATTTTTGTCTGACAAGTCAGATCTGACAACTTTCCTTAATTCTGATTGGCTGAGAGGCATATATAGTAACTGTTGGATAAAACAGGACTTGTCAGATAAAACTTCTGACAATTGTGAAACGCTTCCCACTTGAATGGACCAACACATGCACCTAACGGGTAACCCCATTGATTAATATTGAGTGTGGTTCCCCTGTGCTTGCTTTGACCAATGCGGTGACGTGTCTTATATTGCTTTTCAATCTTTGTCAGCCCCCTTAACACTGCACCCTTATGCATAGGTGCAGAAGTGTCTTTAGCATCGTGTAATTGCGTATTAAAGGGCGTTTCTGCACCAATGCGAAAATATTTTGCTAAGGGTGTTCTTGCACTGGCACAACAATTTTCTTTGCTTGATCTACCATACAGCCAACTCTTTGGAGGTGATATAACGTATTTACCAAAGGATATTTTCAGAGACACAGTCTTGGGCTACACCGACATGGGCTATAATGATCTCACCTACATCGAACCAGGGACATTTTCAAAACATTATTATTGGACCATCTATGTGTACAACAATCGATTGATAGAGCTCCCATTTCCAGACCTGCAACAAACCAAGATGGACTATGCGTATGTATACACATGCTTGAAAAAAATGCAGTGTCTCATAGGATAGTACACACATACACTGGGCAAATTTAAGATATTATCAGGGTCCTGGCCACAGAGGTTTATGCTTTTGTTACCGGGGGAGCTGAGCATTGTCAAAGCATCCTCGGAATAATAGATAATCCTCCGTGGCCAGGGGCCCATTGCAGAAAGAGTTGCAATCAATTGCAACTCGATCTAAAAATCACACGCAACTTGATTTTCAACCAATCAACAGCGCGCATTTTGGACATGCGATTGATTTTTTGGCTTGCGTTTAAACGTGACTCTTTCTGCAACGGGCCCCTGGTCAATGGATACGATATTTGTGAACACCCAGAACAAACGGTGAATGCCCAAAACAAGTTTTGAGATTTCTATTTATTGTAAAAAAGCACAAACTAAGATTTAAAATGATATATTACTCTTCAATATTGATCAACAATAACTCACAAGTAGTTAACCCTAAGAGGACTAGGGGGGGGGTATGATGGCCCCCCAACGCTTCGCGCGATATTTCCAAAATGCATACGGATAGCGGAGCGATATTTTATTACTTTTTTTTGGGAAGTCTCGCACAACTTTTGAGACCAAATTCGTAATATACGGGTATAGCATCCCGACGCCACATGACTTTTTACGAGACTAAGTGAAGCCCAAAATGGCTTATTTTTATACTTTGTGTACAAAGTCTATGGGAGATGAAATTCATTAAAGGGTGATTATTTTTCGTTCTAATTGGTTTGCTTCATTAATTTAGGGTTTAATTTAGTTGTTAAATGGTCTGTAATAGTTTCCAATGAATAAACAATGAAAAACAGAAGATGAGAAAGCAAATACATAAGAAATTCTAAAAAAAAGTAAATACATAAGGAAAAATTGGTTTTGCAATTTTTCTTTGTGGAAACCTTTAGAATTAGATTAAAAAGACATCTGGATAAAAAGAAAAAATATTGAAGTGAAATTGGTTGTTAGATATGCATATAATGTTTTTTACATAAGTAAATTTGCATGTTTTATTCATAAGAAATAAATATTTTTTTGAATTGTGTTATACTGGCTTGTAGTTTATGTGGTAACAAATGTGCGTGCCAAATTTTGGTGCGATCGCGCAAACGGCAGGAGAGATCAGAAGGGGGTGAGCTAATTATTATTTTTTTTTTCGGGTGGCTGTTCACATTATTTTGAAGGTATGATATTTACATTGTCAAGGTGCTCAAATTAAACAGGCTATCTACATACCCCTGTAGTGCACAAAGGTGGTTTTTAAAAATTAGTTGAACCCATGATTTATGCAGATTTCCTGTGTAAATACGGCTTCTCTACTGCATATATAAAAAAACATCCAATGCTGATGCGCGCTTTCGTCACAGTGCACCAAATAGATGCCTGTTGCAGTGATTATTCATGAGTCCATTGTTTTGTGAGTCCACTCTTCAAACAGTGGACTAATGAATAAAATAGCGTGCTTAACCATGACAACATGCAGGCATCAATTTGGCGCACTGTGACAAAAGGGTGCATCAGCATATTGGACATTTTTCAATATACGCGGTAAAATAAGTGTAATTTATACAGGAAATCTGAATAAACAAAGGGTTCAAGCAATGGTTTTAAAAACCACCTTTGTGAATTTAGGCCTTTGCGTTCCACACTGATTGTTCAGACTGTTTACGTATGTAGTACTCGGTATGAAGACATTTTCACATTGTGTTCCATACTTTTTATTTTTCAGACTTTGTCTACATACTGTATATAGTCCACAGTATGAAGGCATGTTCACATTGTGTTCCACACTTTGATTTTTCAGACTTTGTCTACATACTGTATATAGTACACAGTATGAAGACATGTTCACATTGTGTACCACACTGATTGTTCAGACTTGGTCTACATATATAGTGTACAGTATTAAGACATGTGATTGTTCAGACTTTGTCTACATACTGTATATAGTGCACAGTATGAAGACATGTTCACATTGTGTTCCACACTTTGATTGTTCAGACTTTGTCTACATACTGTATATAGTGCACAGTGTGAAGACATGTTCACATTGTGTTCCGCACTGTGATTGTTTAGAGTTTGTCTACGTATATAGTGCACAGTATGAAGACATGTCCAAATTGTATGCATGTAATCTCTTAAATCATACATTAGTGCTCCGCATCTCTCCCAATTCTCCCCTTTCTTTTTGCTGCAGGACTGTTTATTTTAAGTATAATTTTAGATTTTCATTTTAATTGATTTTTGTCTCGCCCACCAGAGGTGAAGGCGAGACTTAGGGATCCAAATGTCGTCCGTCCGTCACAAACCTAATGACACATTACTCCACAACCGTAAGTCGCTCTTCAACCAAACTTGGATGGTAGATGGACTTGGGGGACCTGCATCTTATGCTGCAGTCGAAGGTCATATGGTCAGGTCAAAGGTCATTTTCAGGTCAACATTAAAGTTTCCATGCAGGTCAACGTGAAAGTTTACATGCAAGACTCTCTTATGATACCTAACTCCAACCGTAAGTATTTTTTCAACCAAACCTAGATGGTAGATGGACTTCGGGGACCTGCATGTTATGCTGCAGTCGGAGGTCACACGGTAAGGTCAAAAATCATTTTCAGGTCAACGTTAAAGTTTACATGCAAGACTCTCTTATGACACATAACTATGCAACCGTAAGTCACTTTTCAACCAAACTTAGATGGTAGATGAAGTTAGGGGGACCTGCATGTTATGCTGCAGTCGGAGGTCACATGGTAAGCTCAAAGGTCATTTTCAGGTCAACGTTAAAGTTTACATGCAAGACTCTTGAGTTGTAGATGTACTAAGGAGACCTGCATATCAATGCGCAGTCAGAGGTAACATGGTAAGTCAAAGGTCATTTTGAGGTCATTGTTATGACATAGCTCTGCAACCGTAAGTCACTTTTGAACCAAACTTGGGTTGTACATGTAGTGATACTTAGGATACATGTACCTTCATGTTATTGTGTTCAGAGGTCACATGGTAAGGTCAAAGGTCATTTTGAGGTCAACATTAAAGTTTATGTGTAAGACTCATATGACAAATGTTATTCCATCCCAGTTATTTTACAATGAACATTTGATACCATTCTGTTGCGTGCCCTCGCAAATCACAATATTTCTAGTTACTCTCACAAGTGGGCGAGACACAACATAGCTTATGCCTTGTTCTAACTGGATATATTTTGTGAACTATCATCAAACTTCTCTATTGAATTTGATATATTTGTGGTAAAATACTAGTGACCACCATCACCAAAGTCTTTAGATTATGATTCTCTGCCACTGCACTGGATATAAAAAGCTAAGATGAATGCGAAAGTGATAGAGAGGACGGACAATATCATTCTGTATCTGTATGGTTCAGTAAGCAATATACCAGGATTGGCACATCATGCTTGCAGAGCATGCTACGTGTTGAGTGGCTCAAGGTATTGATTGATATTTAATTTATTTTTGAAGGATAATGAGTTAACTATGTCTGCAGGGAGTTTATTCATATGGCATTCAAACTAAACATTAAGAACAAATGGAACTGGTCATGGATGGAGGATAAAGATAACAATGGAGATTTTATGTCAGAATATTTTCACAAGATAAACCTACCAGGTGTTGCTTTGTGTATTTGGTGCAACAAGCAACTGAAGTATGCTTCAGCTGGCAAAAAGTGTTTGCGTGAACATGTAACAAAAGATGTTCATCAGAAAAGCAGGCGTGCATGCTAGAAGCAGCACCCAACAACTACCGTCAGTCTTTCAAACCTTGTCTTCAAAGTCATTGATCACAACGAGGTAAGAAGCCACATTAGAAAAACACACACACAAACAAAAATAAAAATGAAGAACCAAAACAATGCGATTGTCTAGGGGATCTGGCTGGTCTCAGGATGGGTAAGAGTCACCACTGCCTTGGACACTGACCCTGCCCGCAAAAAAAGATTTCAGGGTCTTAGGAGGACACCAAGTGGCATTCCGAGCTGCTGCCCTACTTAATTGGCATTCGACAATTCAAGGGATAGAGCTGTGTTGATCTGGGGCTGCACAGTGGCTGCCGGGCCCACGATCAATAAACCAGTTCACGGTTAGCTCAAGATCAACTTTTCTCAAATGACCTTTGTGATTTTTCATTAGGATAAGCACTATCATTTTCAAATGTAGATGTTGCGTAAGCTTTACCGGTAGAGTATTCAAATTCTAAGAACAAAAGGCATTGTATAGACCAGGTGACTATGGAATAGTACATTAGGGATAAAGTTTGGAAATCTGTTTTATTGTCTGCCTTTGGCACATTTGAATATTGTTTAGGCTTCTGTCAAATACCAGTGATTATGAAGGCTCTATTTATTACTCTTCAGCTTGGATGTGATAAATATTTTGAAAGGAATACATGAATAATCATCAAATCACAAATGCCTATGTCAGTGAATTTGAAAGCCACCTTCATGGTTGTCTCCAATGACCTTTTTCTGCTCGTGCGCAGTTTACAACCGTGAACAGGCTTATTGGGAAAAAAAAAATTTCAGAGTATTTCTATATTCAGATTTAACTTTTACAAATAAAATATGGATTTTTCTTCTCGTCTCCGGTATCATTGAAATTGTG
Source organism: Lytechinus pictus (assembly GCF_037042905.1). Taxonomy (NCBI): domain Eukaryota; kingdom Metazoa; phylum Echinodermata; class Echinoidea; order Temnopleuroida; family Toxopneustidae; genus Lytechinus; species Lytechinus pictus. The sequence continues at coordinate 15,819,942 of NC_087250.1, read as the reverse complement.
CTTCATATGTTGAATTTTCAGCCTCTTTAAAGGAAGCAGAATCGGTATTATCAGGTCTTGGACTTTTCTGAACTATGCTGGACAAAATTTGTGAGTAGACCCATATTTTTTAGATCCGTATTGGTTTATTTTCTTTTCATCGTTTTTAATTTTGTATTATTTTTATTTTATTTTTATTTTATTATTATTATTATTTTTTTTTTTTTGGGGGGGGGAGATTTTCTGTTCTTATTGCTTGACATTATCTCCATCTCCTTTTTCATCATCATCATCATCATATTTGTCATTACCATAATCATCATAATCATCATCATTATCATCTTCTTCACCATCGTCATCTTCACCATCATTGTTGTTGTCATCATCTTCACCATCATCATTATCATCATCGCCATCATCATCTCCATCATCATCATCTCCATCATCTTCAGCATCATCATCACCACCATCACCATTACTATCTCACCATTACCAAAATCTTCATCACCACCATCACCACCATCATCATCATCATTATTATTCTTCCTCTTTTTTTTTAATCATCACCATGCAGAAAATAACTGAATTCTATACTACTACACTTTGGAACCGTTAATGATGGTGATAATGAGGTAGCTAAATTTGTATCAAAGATATTACTTTTGTGATGATGGCAATCATTATAGTAATAACAATGAGAGAAATTAATTTTCAAAATATGAATATTGCTTGAATAATTTAGTTTCAGTATTCATTCTGTAGCCTCTATTTTTATGTAATTCATAAATTTGTGAATTATCTATTTACAAATTTCAATTTCATTTCTAGGGGTTTGAGCGGGAACCGTATCAGCCGCATTGAGAAGAATGCCTTTCATGGAGCCAATGTCGGGTATTGTTTTATTCCCTTTTTCTTCAAACTTGTTCCAAATATGCATATAAGAGTGATCGATGATAAGTTAGTTATGGGGTATGAAAGCTAAAGGTCAAAGTTCACAGAGGTCATGATATACCTGAAAGTATCTTGCTCTTGTGATGAATGTAGACCTGTTTGAAGGATCAACTTCCGACTTGGTTCATGTGTGCATGATGATATGATTAGAATTAGGAGTCTGGAGGTCAAAGGTCACAATGGTCAATTCATACCTGAAAATATCTCTTTCTTGCAATAACCTATGGACTGTTTGAGAGATAATTTTTCGAACTTGGCTCATATCTGCATATGTGAGTGGGAATGGTCCGATCAGATTTTGAGGTTACAAGATCAAATGTCATATTAATATTACTCATTTTTGTCTCGCCCACCAAAGGTGAAGGCGAGACTTGGGGATCCAAATGTCGTTCGTCTGTCCGTCCGTCAAAAACATTATGACACATAACTCTGCAACCATAAGTTACTTTTCACCCAAACTTGGGTTGTTAATGTACTTAGGGGACCTGCATGTTTGGCTGTAGTCGGAGGTCAGATGGTTAGGTCAAAGGTCATTTTCAGGTCAACATTAAAGTTTTCATGCAAGACTCTCTTATGACACATAACTCCGCAACGTACCGTAAGTCATTTTTCACCTGAACTTGGGTTGTAGATGTACCAGGAGACCTTCATGTCATGGCGCAATCAGAGGTCACATGGTAAGGTCAAAGGTCATTTTGAGGTCAGTGTTACATGTATGACACATAACTCTGCAACCATGAGTCACTTTTAGACTGGGTGGTAGGTGTACTTAGGAGACCTGCATGTTATTGTGTTCGGAGTTCTGTGGAGCCGTGTTGTATGCAAATGCCGAGATACGTGCAAACAACGGTACATATGTACATGTGCAAAATTTCGCCAGGATTTGTGCTAACGCCACGCCGGGAAATGTGCAAATCTGTCAAAATTTATCAACGGCACATGTGCAAACGTGACGACGGGATATGTGCAAATGAACAATTTTCACGGGAAATGTGCAAACCTCGGATATGTGCAAATCTCTGTTTTTATCAATATCAAGGCTACATGTATTTCTCATGATTAAGGCTATTTCTCATGATTACTGTATGGAGGCGCGATAGCTCAGTCGGTAGAGCGGGGGACTCGTATTCCGGTGACCCGGGTTTGATTCTCACTTGGTGCGCTAGTGCCCTTTGGTAAGGCATTAATCCTCAGTACCAGGTCCTTCGGAGAGGACCTTAAGCCGTCGGTCCTCTGGTTGCTTGCTTACAAGCATTCATGCTTTCTTAGCAATCAGGTAAAAAATCACCACCAATACCAATACCAATGAAATGTTTCATAATATTACTGTTAAAATGAGAAATATGCCTGCATAAGGGAGAAGCTACAATGCCATCGGCAATGAAACGCTTTTCAGAGAGGCGGGGGGGGGGGGGGGGGCACCAGACTAAAATTTAAAGGACACTCAATTTCGAACACTGACTGAGGCACTTTCAAGGCAAATGGGACACAAGAGTATTTTTTTTTGGTCATTCGTGCAAGAGTTGTTATACCCACAATGTAATAACACCCTGAAACGTATAACACATTACACACAAAAGATCGCCGTCAAATGTAATAACTCTCTTACCCACAGATGTACTCCAGACCCACCATTGTGTGAAATGGATATATACTGTATATATATATATATATATATATATATATACAGTATATCGTTTGGAATAACATGGATATAAAGTGTAGTCTTTTAATACTCCAGACTCGGTTATTGTCTCGCCCACCAGAGGTGAAGGCGAGACTTAGGGATCCAAATGTCGTCCGTCGTCTGTCGTCCGCTTGTCGTCCGTCCGGCACAAACCTAATGACACATAACTCCACAACCAAAAGACGCTTTTCAACCAAACTTGGATGGTAGATGGACTTGAGGGACCTGCATATTATGCTGCAGTCGGAGGTCACATGGTAAGGTCAAAGGTCATTTTCAGGTCAACGTTAAAGTTTACATGCAAGACTCTCTTACTCCGCCTAACTCCGCAACCATTAGTCACTTTTCAACCAAACTTGGATGGTAGATGGACTTGGGGGACCTGCATGTTATGCTGCAGTCGGAGGTCACATGGTAAGCTCAAAGGTCATTTTCAGGTCAACATTAAAGTTTACGTGCAAGGCTCTTATGACAAGTGTAATTCCATCCCAGTCATTTCACAATGAAGTTTCAATACAATTCTGTTGCGTGCCCTCGCAAATCACGATATTTCTGGTTATTTTCATAAGTGGGCGAGACACAAAATCGCTTTTGCCTTGTTTAACAATTTGAAGATCCTTATAAACTAAGATCCTGTACTAAAGCATAAGTAAAGAGCATAGTCTTTCAAAAATAATTAAAAACTGCAACACCTCACTGTCTACCAAATTAAGAACCTGTAAAAATGAATATAGAATGTAGTCATTACCCCAGACCCTGTTATATCAATAATAATTAAAAAAAATCAAATTCAAGACCCCACCGTCTCATTCCTAAAAGATGAGTATAAAGTGTAGTCTTTTACTCCAGACCGGGTGATTAAACAAATTCAAAACTATTAAAGCCCCGCCATCTTCCACTACTAAGACTCTGTAATAAAGAACGTGTATATAAAGTATTCTCAATTCTCCAGACCCGTTTATTTAAACAAAAGACCCCACAGTCTCATTCCTGTGAAAAAAAATGGATATAGAGTGTAGTCTTTACTCCAGACCGGTGATTAAAAAACCTTCAAAATTAAGACCCCAAACTATGACTGTTATAAAGCAAGGGTACATAACATAGGCAGTGTTCGAAATTGAGTGTCCTTTAAATTTTAGTCTGGTGCCCCCCCGCCTCTCTGAAAAGCGTTTCATTGCCGATGGCATTGTAGATTCTACCTTATGCAGGCATATTTCTCATTTTAACAGTAATATTATGAAACATTTCATGAGAAATAGCCTTAATATTGATAAAAACAGTGATTTGCACATATCCCGAGGTTTGCACATTTCCCGTGAAAATTGTTCATTTGCACATATCCCGTCGTCACGTTTGCACATGTGCCATTGATAAATTTTGACAGATTTGCACACTTCCCGGCGTGGCGTTTGCACAAATCCCGGAGAAATTTTGCACATATACCATTGTTTGCACATATCTTGGCTCCACAAGGTTACATGGTAAGGTCAAAGTTTATTTTGCAAGAGTCTTTTATGACAAATGTTATTCCATCCCAGTCACTGTATTTCACAATGAAGTTTTGATGCAATTTTTTTGCATGCCCTCGCAAATCACGATATATCTGGTTATTTTCATAAGTGGGCGAGACACAAAAATCGCTTATAAATGCCTTGTTTACCCTTTTTACTACCGAATTCTTTAATTCCCATAGGCTATGTACAGCTAGGGATTATTCAGCTTCAGAATGCAGTGGGTTAGGGGAATTTAGTTTGGTTTACAGTATATCTTCTGCATTCAATTGGTCTAGGTCTCACCTGTAGTAAAGCCACATGTGTGTGTGTGTGTGTAATTGAGTTTGTCAGACGTGTATCAATCAGATATGATTACTTACGTCTGGGACCGACCTTAAGCGTCACCATCCGAAAGACGTAACAAGGTCTTGAACCTCAAGCGTCTCCAGCACTTTGTAAATTCCCTACGTCATGCAGCTTGGATTACAGGCGCACGCCATAATGCCCAGTATGAGTATCGTACTCCAGGCTGAAAATAATATGATTTGAACAGATTAAGAAAAATCAGACAAACAATTCAATCACTGAGAATTTGATCAAAATCGGCCGAGGAATAAAAAAGTTATGCCATTTTAAAGATTTGCATTATTCCGCTGCAACAGTTCTCTGGGCATTTCTTCATGAATATTCAATGAGCAAACTGATGATGTCATATTCACTCTTGTTCTTTTGTATTTTATTATATGAAATTAGGTTTATTTATTCAGAGTTTTTTCCTTCGAGAACCAAAATCTTGGAATAACATCTGATTAAATGCATTAGATATTCATTACCTCCAAATTATTTCATAATAAAGAAGACATATCATTCACACATGTATGAAAAAATGTAACAATTATGATTTCAATGTAATAAAATAAGAGCAAGGAAAGAGGGGATGTGACATCATCAGCTGATGTAATGAATATTCATGACAACGTGCATACACTAGTAACTGTTTTCACAATATATTGCTAAATTTAAAAATTTCATAACTCCGCTCTTTGTAATCAGATTTTGATGAAATTTTTAGCATTTTGCTCTGTGAATCTGACTCTATTTAGTTATAAATATTTTTATCCCCGAGCATCCCTTTAAGTCTAAAACCCAGTTACCCCCGATTTCCAGTTTATTTACTTATTATTTTTGCTTTGTCAAACTAATGTTTGTTTTTAACACAGTACATCTAACCATAAAATGTCAGATCATTATTCAAACTAAAAAACGCTATACCAAAATGGAATAACAGTTTCCCCTCTATTATGTTGATCATTATATATTTTTCAATTCACTCCTAGGCATATTGACCTTAAAAATAACCCGATAGTTCAAATAGACTCCTTCGCCTTCTCCTCGGTCACAGCACGTAACTTGTAAGTATACCAAATTGCATATGTATAATTGTCACCTGCTAGCCCAAACCCATAAATAAGTTCTTGGGGAAGGTTCTCTGTAAAAAGTTAAATTGGTAATTTGGTCTTCAAAACAAAAAATATATAAGAAAATGAGCTTATCTGAAAGAGTTCTTCTTCGCTGTTAAAATATTTGAAGTTGTAAAGCAGTGGTGTATCGAGCAAAATTTTTTGAGGGGGCCATATATGGCACATCAGCCAAAATTTAGAAAATGCTGCGAGTGAGCAATCAACCGATCAAAAATTATGACATTTTTGATGACAAAAATCCAATTTGTGATTGAGTTTGACATTCAGAAAATAATATCGCATTTCACCCTTCTCTTTTTCCCTTTCTTTACTTAATTCCTCATTTTTGTCTTGCCTGCATAGCAGAGCGAGACTATTGGCACCGCTTTTCGGTGATCATGGCGTCATCAACATCAAATCTTATACCTAAGGTTAAGTTTTTTAAATGATATAACTTAAAAAGGTATATGGACGTAGTTCATGAAACTTGGACACAAGGTAAATCAAGTATTACTGAACATCCTTCCTTGGTTTCAGGTCACATGACCAAGGTCAAAGGTCATTTTTAGGGTCAATGAACTTTGGGCATGTTGGGGGTATTTGTTGAATTTCCATGATGACTTTTAATGTTTATGGAGCTAGTTCATAAAACTTGGACATAAAGGTAATCAAATATCACTGAACATCCTGTACTTGTTTTAGGTCACATGACAAAGGTCTTTTAAGGTCGATGAATTTTGGCCATGTTGTAGGTAATTGTTGAATAATTATAATCATAATTACTTTGAAAGTTTATGGATATAGTTAATATTTCCACCATATTTCCATCATGACTTTTAATGTTTATGGAGCTAGTTCATAAAACTTGGACATAAAGGTGATCAAATATCACTGAACGTCCTGTGCGAGTTTCAGGTCACATGACAAAGGTCGAAGGTCTTTTAAGGTCGATGAATTTTGGCCATGTTGTAGGTAATTGTTGAATAATTATAATCATAATTACTTTGAAAGTTTATGGATATAGTTAATATTTCCATCATATTTCCATCATGACTTTTAATGTTTATGGAGCTAGTTCATAAAACTTGGACATAAAGGTAATCAAATATCACTGAACATCCTGTGCGAGTTTCAGGTCTCATGACAAAGGACGAAGGTCTTTTAAGGTCGATGAATTTTGGCCATGTTGTAGGTAATTGTTGAATAATTATAATCATAATTACTTTGAAAGTTTATGGATAAAGTTAATATTTCCATCATATTTCCATCATGACTTTTAATGTTTATTGAGCTAGTTCATAAAACTTGGACATAAAGGTAATCAAATATCACTGAACATCCTGTGCAAGTTTCAGGTCACATGACAAAGGTCGAAGGTCTTTTAAGGTCGATGAATTTTGGCCATGTTGTAGGTAATTGTTAAATAATTATAATCATAATTACTTTGAAAGTTTATGGATATAGTTAATATTTCCATCATATTTCCATCATGACTTTTAATGTTTATGGAGCTAGTTCATAAAACTTGGACATAAAGGTAATCAAATATCACTGAACATCCTGTGCAAGTTTCAGGTCACATGACAAAGGTTGGAGGTCTTTTAAGGTCGATGAATTTTGGCCATGTTGTAGGTAATTGTTGAATAATTATAATCATAATTACTTTGAAAGTTTATGGATATAGTTAATATTTCCATCGTATTTCCATCATGACTTTTAATGTTTATGGAGCTAGTTCATAAAACTTGGACATAAAGGTAATAAAATATCACTGAACATCCTGTGCAAGTTTCAGGTCACATGACAAAGGTCGAAGGTCTTTTAAGGTCGATGAATTTTGGCCATGTTGTAGGTAATTGTTGAATAATTATAATTACTTTGAAATTTTATGGATATAGTTAATAAAATGTGGACATACGGATAATCCAGTATCATTGCTCATCTTGCACACTAAGTCGTAGGTCACTTGATCAAGGTCAAATGCCATTAAGGGTCAATGAACATAGTAGGATAATATTATATGAATGGTGTTTTTTGGTGAATAATTATTTTATAGTCGTTTTCAAAGTCGGCACTGCAGCTGCTATATCGAATCGCGTAATGCAGGCGAGACTGCTAGAAGTGATCCACCTGTTTTCTTGGTAGTGATTTTTTTTTTTGGGGGGGGGGGGGCAAACACCCCAGCCCCCCATCTGTACACCACTGTTGTAAAGTTGAATAAAATGCAAGGTACTAGAGTTTCTTTGACACCCTATCTCGTGGCCTGCTTGGAAATTCCACTGAGAGTGCACTATGAACCCCAAGTTTTGAAGCTCTTGTTTGGTTTCTGATGCATTAATCAAGTGCTTTACAGAGTTATTGTTGAACAACTTTGACAACTTATACATCATTTTAAATCTTTAATAGGAAGTGCTTTTTCATACTCAATAAATATCTCAAAATTATTATTATCTCTTATTGTCGCTTTTTGGGTGGCTGGTTATATTTACAAATTTATGTATTAAGATTTCGGAATCCCTTACTCATGTTGGTGATTAATTTTTTTTATTTACTTATTTTTTAAAATTTTGGCATAAACGAGATGTTTATTTGCCCTCAATTCCAAAGACGGTGCTGGTAAAGCATCCATCTATCACACTGTCCAATGTAAGGCTTGAAGCCTCTTGGATGGTAAATGTCCGCATATCAGCCAGATCTTTACACTGTAGTGCATCTCAGCATGATAGATGAGAAGCTCTACCAGTCTATGTTTATGATCATTACATTACAGGGAACACAAACTTAACCAATACTGTGTGTCGTCTATCATTGAGAACGAAATTCCTAAAATAGAGAATTTTTTTTTTTTTTTAATGGTCTCAAAGAAACTCTTGCTTCTCAACTTTACATCTCCAAGGTTTGTGGAATAATTTCTCTTTCACATGAGCAAATTTTCTGATATTTGCTTTTTGAAGACCAAATAATATTTTGGCTCTTTACAGAAAACCTCCCGTGGGACTTATTAGCCCGAACTTACAAAGGTGGTTTTGAAAACCATCGGTTGGACCCATGGTCTGGTTACACTTCGTAATTCCGAAGGTTCTTTATTCCGAAACACGTAAATTGCCTATACCTCGATGTTCGTTAATCCGAAAACGTAAAGGGGTTCATTAATCCGAACATTTGTGGCATTATTCCGAAGGTTCGTTATTCCGAAGGTTCGATAATCAGAAAACGAAATAAGGTTCGTTATTCCGAAGGTTCGTTAATCCGAAAACGAAATAAGGTTGTTGTTCCGAAGGTTCGTTAGTCCAAAAACGAAATAAGGTTCGTTAATCATTTCGTTTTCGGACTAACGAACCTTCGGAATTACGAACCTCATTTCGTTTTCGGACTAACGAACCATCGGAATTACGAACCTCACATCGTTTTCGGACTAACGAACCTTCGGAATTACGAACCTCATTTCGTTTTCGGACTAACGAACCTTCGGAATTACGAACCTTCGGAATAACGAACCTTCGGAATATCCGAACCTTCGGAATAACGAAGCTTCGGAATTACGAATGTATGCGCATGGTTTATGCTATTTTCCTGTATAATTTACAGCGTATCTCAAGCAATGACCAGTACTGGTGCGCGCTTTTGTCACAGTACACCAAATTGACGCATGTTGCTGTGATTATCAAGACTATTATTCACGAGTCAAAAACAGTTCACTCATTAATTGAAAACAGTTGACTCATTGATTCAAAACAGTAGACTCATTAATTTAAAACAATAGACTCTTGAATAAAATAGCGTACTTAACCATGGCAACAGGCGTCAATTTCACACACTGTGTTGGTCGTGTGCATCAGAATTGAACATTCTTTTAATATATGTGTTAAATAAGCGTAATTTATAAAAGAAATCTGTATAAACCATGGGTTCAACCAATGGTTTTCAAAACCACCTTTGTGAATTCAGGCCATTTTTGCTTTTGGGCAGGTAGGTCAAAGATGTGCGAAAAAAAAAGCTATACATGTACATGAACATGTTTTTGTTAAAGAGAAATTCCAGTAGTTGCAGTAAACACTGATTTCATGAGAAAGTCTGTAAAACCAGGCTTAATTGTCAGTATATCATCGAGGATCTAGATCTGGTACGGTTACATAAACTGAACTTTGTGAAATCTTGAAATCTACGCTGAAAAATGTTCAGACTGAACTTCCCCAACACAGATAAGCGCACGTGGGACAGTGTATAATTATTGCTTTGAGCGTCGGGCCCGACGCTCTACCCGAATCCTGTGCTTATTTGCTGATTTCTCAGCAATTACACAATTTCTTCCAGAATCCTTTGGCACATGCGTTTTATTTATACAAACAGACACTTTGGTGGTCATTTCATTGGATTCTGTACGAACTCATTTTGATATCGTTACCAAAACTAGCATTTACCTTTAACAAAAAGGAAGCCATGATGATGAATACAACAACATATGTACCACTAGCTACATGTACTCTGTCATGCAGTGTAATTTCAAAATATTTCAAGTTTGTTCTTCCCCGTTGTATGCATACAGAGACTTTGAAAGCGTTCAGGGAACTCATATTTCTTCGAAGGCATTTAACAACATTAATGGACTGAATAGATGGTAAGGGAATAATCGCCATTGTACTCGGTGCCGAAGCCCTGTTCCACACAAAACTAACTTTTCGTTGTTGATCTTTTTTGCACGGTCAACAGTCAAGATCTCAAGAGGGCCTCTGCAAGGCGCTCCCCCCGCCGCCATATTTCCCAATACCCTGGCCTAGATTGGGTTAAGACTGTAATATGTAGGGTCATAAAATCTGGTGTGTATGATACTAGCATGGATCCCAGGAAGCCTATTGATTTTGAGATCAAAAGGTCTAAGGTCTAGGTCACAGTGACATGTTTTCACCTCACCCTTCTGAATTCCTTGTAAACGCAATAAATTTAGTTAAACTCTAAAAGGACTGGGGGGCCAGGATGCCCCCCCCCCTCAATGCTTCGCGCGATATTTCCAAAATGCAAAAAGATTGCGCCGCAAAATTTCATGACTTTTTTTTAAAAAGTCTCGGGCAACTTTTGAGACCAAATTTGTGACATAAGGGTATAGCATCGTGATGTCACATGATATTTTACGAGCCAATGTCATGCCGAAAATTGCTAATTTTTATACTTTGTGTACAAAGGGTCATAATAATTACATTGTAAAGCGCTTAGAAACCAACATATGAAGCACTACATAAATGTAATTATTATTATTATTATTACAAAGATAAATGACTTCATCAGGTCGAAATCAACAAGCCTTCCTTTCCACAGTAGGTTAATCTTTTAATATTTTAATGAAAATTAATTACCTATTAGAAAGCTCAGAAAAGTTAGTAACTTTGAGAGAGTGCAGCAAAAGAGAGAGAGAGAGAGAGAAAGAGAGAAAGATGGAGAGAGAGCGGGCAATCACGTAATTGGTGATCTGTCCCGATCGAACACGAGCTGATTTAAGACTTTATCTTTTACCAAATCAAGTTCAAACTACTTTTCATTTTATAGATTGAACGTAATTTTAATCTATAGAAAGTGTGTTTAGATTAAATGGAAAAACAGTGTGAAAAGTTAGTTTCTCTTAAAGGTAGTTTTCAATTGTTTCAAACAAACATTTTTTTTTTTCAGGTCCTGGGAAAATGGGCGGCTCGAGTTACTTGAAGACCAAGCATTCCATGATATTTCTTTTGATAGTCAAATAGAATATGCCATGTAAGTATCATGTAGGAAGAAAAAAGTTTATGTAAAAATCAGTATTTTCAGTGAAATGTGAGGGTTTTTAAATTTTTTTAAAGTTTTTAAAGGGATGGTCCGGGCTGAAAATATTTATATCTTAATACATAGAGTAGAATTCACTGAGTAAAATGCCGAGAATTTCATCAAAATCGGATAACAGATAATAAAGTTATTGGAAGTTTAAAGTTTAGCAATACTTTGTGAAAACACGCGTCATGAATATTTATTAGGTGGGCTGATGATGTCACATCTCCACTTTCCGTTTCTTATGTTATTACATAAAATCTTTTTTTTTTTCATTATTTCATACTTGTGTGAATAATATGTCTCCCTTATCATGAAATAAGTTGTAGCAATAAATATCTAATGCACTAAATCAGTTGTCATTCCAATTTTTCTACTTCTTGGAGGAAAAAATTTGAATAAACCTCATTTCATATAATAACATACAAAAGAACAAGTGGAGATGTGACATCATCAGCCCACCTAATGAATATTCATGACGACTGTTTACCCCAAATATTGCTAAACTTTAAAATTCAATAACTTTGTTATCCAATTTTGATGAAAATTTTGGCATTTTGCTCAGTGAATTCTACTCTATAAATTAAGCTATAAATACTTTCAGCCCGGACCATCCCTTTGATACTGGGTAAAATATGAAACTGTGTTTTAACCTTGTAATCATTAGCGATGGGAATGTTAGCCCACTTCAAAACTTTCCATGGTAACTTTGGCTGGATAGAGATGAAAATGTTTTGTTTAGCATTAGCGGCGCTTTCATAGGCAATGCTGCACCCCCCAAATATCAGAGATGTTGGTGTAATTCAGTACTAGTGAGCAAATAATCACCGTTGGTGAAGTTGATGGGCAAACTATCACTTTCCAGGTATGCTGGATGTAGCTATCTTTCAGAAGCAAAGCTGAGGAAAGATAGCGAGTACATCCAGCTCACCGCGAGAGAGATAGCTTGCCTCCTGAAATCAAGAGGTGAATATAATTATGCTTTATATTTCACATGTGGAAGAACTATATAAAAAAGAAACCAAGTATTCATACTCCTCAATAAGATGGCATTTTTATTTTAAGAGATGGAAGGTTTCCTTAAAAAAAATCACTCTGATTTTTTTTCCCTGCTAGCATGTATGTAAATTGTGCACAAGCATCGGGATCTTGCTCGAGTTGGGTAATTGTGACCTCACAAAAGAATTTCACAACAAAACAAATAAAGGACAAAGCCCTTTTACTTTGCGTAATGATTTACTGCTAGCGCGTATTTAGACTGCGCATGCAACTAGATCATTACTGCATGTGATGGAGAAAATGGAACTAAAAATTGAGTGGCAATAGCCACTTATTTCGCGCAAACTCAAAGTAACACAACGCATTTTGAACCTATAGGCTGAAGTGATCAGCGAAACAAAAATGATGGCCAAACTACCCTTTATCACGGGACTGACATTTAACCAATCCTATAGCATCTAAGGAAAGTCCCCCTCATACATCGCGAGCATGCTCAACACCTACCAACCCTCTCGATCACTTCGGTCATCCAACAAGAATCTTTTAGTTGTTCCCAATGCAACCTCCCACACCCATGGCGTCGGAGCCTTTTCAGTTGTGGCTCCTACACTCTGGAACTCACTTCCTCTTAGCTTAAGATCCCATTCTTCTCTACGTTCCTTTAAAGTAGCACTTAAGACATATCTCTTCCGTAATTAGTATGATTTTTTACAGTTAATATGCCAGTAGTTAAGTTAGTATTTTAGATATGTAAGGTAGTTACGTTGGATGTTTAGTTATGTAAGGTAGTTAAGTTGATAAGTGAGTTTAGTTTATTAAGTTAAGTAGTTAGGTTTTGTGATGTAAAGCGCTTAGAGAAATTTTGTTAGGCACTATAGAAGTATTGAATTATCATTATTATAGCAAGTTTTTTAGTATGGGGAATATGGGGAATATAATATTTTCATATATTTTTCCTTCTCCCCATACAGGGATTTCAGTAATTGTGAAATAGTGGAAGTAGAAGGAAGGATCATTAGTGGTAACTCGAAGGTCATGAATTTGTAAGTGATAATAATCATTGATATAAGAAAACTGGATCGAGCAACATCAAACTCTTTTGAGTCCACTGGAAACACTTGAACATGCTCCAAAGGGTCAAGCTCACACAATAAGACCACACTTTACTTTCGCACGTGTGTGTGATTTCTTGTGTCTTGGTATCTGGCCCCATACCGGTATTGTGTCGTGGAGTACATTTCCTGTGGCTTCAAGGACCTGTCCGCTGCAGCATATGAGCTCTATCCAGTCTTTATATATCAATGGATAAAGTGTCTAAATGGACATTGAGCATGAAAAAAACATAGAGGGCAGCACCACTGATTTTCACTTTGCATGGGCACAGAGATGTATAGTATATCACTGGGAAATTAGACTCGCATCACTCACGTGTCAAATCACAGCTCATCAAAATAAAATAATAATAAAAAATCAACTCATGTCTTTTCTATACTGCACCGACCGCCGCAGCTGGGCTATGAGACGTGCGGTCCCTTATGCATGCATTATTTGGCAGCTGATAAGTGGACTTTAAAGTTTTTACTGTCGAGTTAAGATTTCACATCAGGATTTCCAATTTGGGATTATTCTTGGATATAGTGGCCCGTATTCTGAAGTCAGGTTTAACTTAAACCGTGGTCTAACTCTGTGCTAAAATTATGGGAAGCCAAAAGTGTCAATTTTTTAAAATTAAGTTGTATGTTTCTTATATTTACTGTGCTCTATCCTGATTCATCGATGGTGAAGGCAATCATCTACATGTATTTATACTTCCTAGACAATTATGAATGATTTGAGAGCCAAATGAGCTGAAATAAGATATCTTTACTGTTAGTGATTTATGTAACAATTGGCTATCCATACTTAAACCACAACTTTAAACCTGAGTTTCAGTTAAACCCGACTTCAGAATACGGGCCAGTGAGTGCAGTTAGCACTCAGTATTAGCAGTCCTTGTTGGTTTGGATATAGTATTAGAATTCAGAGGTTGACTTAATCTGGTTACTGGCCACCTACAGGTATTTTGATTCAGGTAATTGATAGTTGAAGGGACTAAGGAGTGGGTTTCTTTGTGGATCAGTGCTACACTGGCAAGTGTATGGTGTGTTCAGAGGGTATATATCCCATAAGATGGAGAGGTATGCTGGGGGGGCACTCAAATTACATTTTGATGGGGGTGTGCCTCACGAAAGCCTGAATTGGGGGTCGAAGGTACTGACCACAAGGGTAAAATATGGGGTCTTGGGAACTAAATACATACTGGGCGGTGTGAAAAACAGGGTCTTCGGAACGGGATTGTGGTACAAAAGGTACAGTGCTAGCGCTGTCCATGTATGATGTGGGCGCCATAGCGGTGCATGGAGCTGCTACATGTAGTGGAAGGCGTGCGTGCAACTCTCGCATGTGGTGCTCGCGCTGGACAATTTTGGCAGGGCTCGGGAACTGAGATGTTTCGTAACAGAGGTCTTGCAACCGGGGCGGGGCGGCTTCTGAATTGAACTTATGTCGTTCGAAGTATCTAGAGAATTGAAAATTAGGTCTTAAAAAGGGTGGTCACCAAAGTGCATGGCACATCCCCGTACAACCAATATATGTGAGTGACCATGCCCCCCCACCCCCCCCCCACCGAGGTATATCTGTAACACTGCTGGGTGGTGTTTCACAAAGATTTAAGTATGACTTAAGTCGCACTTAAATACTGACGCGTACATGATATGCAACGTGCGATCTTATTGATAGATATGCAGTAGTACGCGTCCTCATGACACGATTTGACCAATGTGGTCGAGCCTTTCATACCGTACGCAACTCCGTATTTAAGTGCGACTCTAAGTCATACTTAAATCTTTGTGAAACACCCCCTGGTCTTATATTTCTTTGTACCTTTTCCAAGATTGCAATGTGGGTAGATTTTGTGTTGATTTACTTTGAGGAATCACAATTTACAGTACAACAAGTACTTTAATCCCATACTTTCTGAGCTAATAAAAAAATGGCAAAAAGAAGCTGCTGAAAACTGCTTATCTAATAAAAGAGAGCCAATGGAGTAAATTAGAAAGTCAAAAAGGGGCCTAAGCTTTCGATCCTAGCAGAATCTTCGTCGGAGGCAAAATGAGGCGTCGGAGGCTTTTGCCTCCGACGAAGATTCTGCTAGGATCGAAAGCTTAGGCCCCTTTTTGACTTTCTAATAAAAAAAAACATGTCAGACCCAAAACATGCTTAACTTAAATTAAGTCAGTTCACAGTGAGAAAAAACTAGAAATGCACTTCCAACAATGATACTTGAAATGATATCCAAATTAGATACAGCATAGGTTTTCCAAAATGCCTAAAGCGAATATAGATTTTATTTTATTATTCATATCTTCATATACAAACATTTTGTCTCAGTCTAATTTAGATGATCCATTTTATTCAATTAAGTCATGTGATCTTGGGTTTGTCCGAAATGCATTGAGCCTGATGATTTACTTGTGTGTGCTCTATATGTCACCTATAGGCCTGTAGTGTTGCTCTACAGCCAAGTGTTGCTGCCCTCTTTGTTCGTTCTATAGTATCAGTAATTGGTTTTCATTGATGTTAATGGAATGTCATCATTCAGACTTGCAAAGAAGGTGGGGGGAGGGTACACAGACATGCCAACCGTTCCCTTTTTAGAGTATTTGTTCCTCTTTTTTGCTATGAATACACCAATACTTTTTTTGTGTGATTTGTAACTTTAAATTTTTTTCCAATCATGGAGTATGTATTAGACTCAGCGCCGGTCCGACGGTCCCAGACCGGTAAAAAATCACTGTCGGGCCAGTAACTTGTTGCATGAAAAGAACAAGTAAATGAGCACATGCATAAAAGGGTAAATCGTCAAGTTTTCAAGTACATGCAGTCATTTCACATGTTTCTTCACCGATCTCACTCCAACAGGCTGTTGATTGTTACGTTGAGACAAATTTTTAAGAATACTCTTTTTGTCAAAATTTTTTTTTTTTCCTTCTAAGAATACTTGTTTTTGTTGTAGAAGGTTGGCAGGTCTGGGGACAGTCTATTACCCTACTTATCAGTCTTACCAATGAAATTGACTCCAAGCCATGGCTGTATGCAGAATATTTTCCCTGGGGCAAGACGCGTAAATTTTTTTGAAGAATTTTAAAAGTGAGAGATTGAGTGAGCAACGAAGCTTGGCATGGGGGCACTTTGCATAATCGAAAGTAAAATTGAACAATTTTGTGTACAACTTTGGTGAATTTTATGAAAATTATCAATAAAAAAATTTAAGTTTTCAAAATTGAACTGTCCCTGCCCCCTCACTGCATATGGCCATGATCCAAACCTTCCGATACCACTGAAAAAAATAAAATGCTTTTTGTATCAGTTTGATATTTTTCATCCAAGTTTGAAAAATTGCCACGTTTATTCTCTTGGTGAATGATTTGCTATAACAAATGTTTTCCTGTAAACTCCAGAGTGCTTATATTCACTAGCTCAGTCTCCAACAGGATAACAATATCAATTTTTAACAAATGCAGATATCATTTTTTTCTTCTCTTTAAAGTGTGTCATATTAAGAATTGACCAAGAATTCTTACTCTTTCGCAGGGTGTGGAAAAATAATTTATTGGAACACCTCGCAACGGAAGCTTTTCGGGGACTGCGTGATGTTTATTCTTTGTGAGTAAATTCATTCTATTTGTATTTTAACCCTATTATATCTGGGCTGTATGCTATTTCAGACCAGGTTTTAGCTGGGGGGAATTGACCCCCCTTTCAGATCTTGGCCAATGATCGCTGTGAAAAATTGCATACTGGTACAGGCAAATTGTACAATCGACTGTACATGAAAATATTCCAAGAATTATGCATTTCATTTCTAAACTAATTCATTATAGTATTATTTTGTCTCCTGGTATTGCTTTCTGAATATTGTATTGATTATTTTCAAAGTTGATATTTGCTATTATTCAGTCAGACTGCAGGTCCTTATGCTAATGAGCAAATAGGCCAGATTCATCAAAATCCTCTCATGGCCGAATCCTCCTTGAAAAATCTTGTGAATCACGAGATTTTCTTTCTCTAAGAATTCACCTACTTTAGCCTCAAATCAATTTATATATCTTTTCGCACAGAGTAAATGTTTCTGTTTCATTTTGGTCATTTACTTTGTTTAAAATAGTTTGATTAATGAGTGAATTTCAGGCCTGAAAATGTGCTTACAAACTGAATTTTCCTCCTATATTTTCTTTTGCAAATTGCGCAAAACTTTTTATTTTGAAGGCTCAAAGATATCTATATCACCACGAAGCTGAATTTCTGTACTTTCTCACGATGTCACACTTAATATGCGGCACCTTTTAATCGGGTCAAGATCATGCTTTTCCCACCAAGGTACAAGACGAGATTTCAAAAATTTTGGAGAAGCATGAAATCTAGAGTTCTGATTGGCTGGGTAAGGCTTTAAAACAACAAGCGCGGGTATTTTGATGAGATTACCACATTGTGAGTGTGATGTTGCAGTGAATCCAGCACTGGAACTTTTGAGTGTGTGGTCTGTTTGACCAATCAGAGTGCACTATTCTTGTTTTCAAGCTGCTTAATGTACTTGGGCAATGTAAAGTGTGATCTTTCCGATTAAACAAATTCTTGTTTTGAAATATACCATTTTAAAGCATAGATATCCAGCTTTATCATGATTTAAAAATCATTTGGGCTCAAACAAAAATAAAGTATAAAAATAACAACTTTTGTCAGGTGAAATTAATTATTTTGAAGCATATTTTAAATAAAAAGTTTTACCTGCAATGTTACAAAATCTGTAAATTAATTCAAACACATGACCTGAAAGAATAATTCTTCTTTACAATGATACCAAAATCATGAAATTTGATGTATATTTAGAGCAGCAATGCCCGAATTAAAAGAGATGTTGTGGTCTGCATCTAGCTCATTAAATATGCAAAACGTGTCTAGTCATGAATATCCCTTGGATGAAAGAAGCCACCTACTTACTGTATTGTATATGTAGAAATGAAATAAAATAAAATAAAAGTTGGGTCAATAATTGTGATATACCAAAAAAAGCCAGTCTCATTTAAACTAAGTAAATACCTTCCAATGATTTCTTCAGCAAAAAATGGTGTCCCTCATAGTTCTGCTAATTAAACATCATGATGGGTTGCAACTTCAGACCTGACAATCCATTGTCAATGATATATGAATGTGATATCCATGTAACATTGCTATACATAGGTTGATCCGAACTACAACAAATCCAGAAAAGATTTCAAGTTCAAACATGAATTACCATGGTAGGACACCTTTTTCACATTGACGCAACAAGCCTGAGCCACATCTGGGCCCCATCTTACAAAGAGTCACGATTGATCCAATCAATCGGAACTATGGAAAGCCAGCAATGTCAACATTATAAAATGCATGTTTGTTCAAACATTTTCTAGATGTGATGTATATTCATAAATTCATAAATTTCTTGACAATTTAGTGTGTTCTCCTTTGTTTACTAAGGACATTTTGCAATTTTATTGTAGAAAAAATTATGACACTATGATGGATTTCCATAGAGTTATGTACGATTGATCTTATTAATCGCAAGTCTTTGTAAGACAGGCCTCTGAATTGATATTCATTGTAAAATATAGTTGATACCTACATGGCATGGACATCTTGTAATTTTATTTTACCCAACCCGAATGACTTACCCATATACGTATAATTCTGAGCTCTTGTGTAGTGAAGCTATATATGCTTTCTTCTGACATTTCTCATCATTTTATTCCAAAAGCTCCTTGAAAGGTAATAAACTGCAAGAGCAACCGTTGATCAACTCACAGTCGCTAACGTTTCTTGACCTTTCCGAGAATGCGATCACATCCTTTCGAAGCCCCAGAATTTTCAAAACGCTTGTGAGCCTGGAAACTATGTAAGTAAGAAAAACTGCAGAGAGGGAGGGAGAGAGAGAGAGAGAGAGAGAGAGAGAAATGAAGATGGTTTGTGAGAGAGAGAGAGAAACCTTGTCCCATAACAAAAGGTTTACTGTCTCGAAAAAAAAACATCTGATCTATACTAGATATGAAAACTGTAAAGTTCCTTAAGTAAAACAGCATTTTTTGGTAAATTTTTAGCTTTTTTTCCAGTACTTAGGATGTTTTCAGGCATGTAGCCATAAAAAGCTCACATATTATTCCTTTACCCCAATCACTGGGGTCTTTCCACATGCGGAGGTTGTCTCTTCAAAATTATTTCTGCTTAAAATAATATTTTGCCTCCGACGAAGATTCTGCTAGGATCGAAAGCTTAGGCCCCTTTCGACTTTCTAATTTACTCCATTGGCTCTCTTTTATTAGATAAGCAGTTTTCAGCAGCTTTTTTTTGCCAAAATAATCTAAAAATACAAAACAAAGGGTTTTCCATATAATGAAGTGATTATGTTTGTTTACATTTCTGCTATTTAGCATAGGAGACAAAATAATTTTGTATCCTACCGACCAGATTTCCAGAGGGTGCTGTCTTTGGGGTATAATACCAGAACTGGAAAGTCTTGGGAATGCTGAAGCACCCCCAGCAACCTCGCTTCCCAGGGCCATGTCAAAGAGTGCACATTGTGGATCAAGCTTTGTGGGAAATCTTTTGATGAAGGCGAATGTACTGGGCCTCTTGGATCATTGGCCTTGTGGGCCCTCCCTGTCACTATCCTTTTCGTGGTCTAGTGGTTACGACTCTTGTCTCTCAATCAGAGGGACGTGGGTTTGAATCCTAGTCATGGCACATTTTCCTTCAGCAAGAAATTCACCCACATTGTGCTGCACTCAACCCAGGTGAGGTGAATGGCTACCTGGCAGGATTAATTCTTTGAATGCACCTAGCAGCTGGTGCTACAGCCGGTGTAATTTATAGTTTGCCACTGAACCGCCTCATTAATGCTATATCACTTCTTTTCAGACACATGTATAATAACAGAATCGCCTACATTCCAGCAGGCCTATTCTCTGGTCTCCAGAAGTTACGGCAGATGTAAGTTATTTGTCATTTCTGTATTCCCTGTAATCGTCCTGTTATTATGTAATAGTAACAATAATGATGATAATGATAATAAAGATTTTGACTGAAACATGCCAAGACCACTCCCAAGAGTGCTCAAGGTGCTTTGCAAGAAATGTTATCGGAAATAAGGGGTAATGGGACAAAAATATTTGAAGGTGTTTTGTTAATGTTTCAGTAGTTACAGATGGGTGGATGAATTAGCTTTCCCCCCAGGTTATGGAAAAGAATAAAACTGAAAAAAACCCATATCAATAGTGATTAATTTACGTTGAATGTTTGGGGGAATTAATTTGTTTACTCCCATTGTTGGAAATTCACCCTAATGTAGGTGTGGATCCGCTTGAATTCATCGGCCCTACCTGTATGAACTCCTTGTTCTTTTCGGTTTTCATCCCAACAATAATTCTT
Organism: Lytechinus pictus; assembly: GCF_037042905.1. NCBI lineage: Eukaryota > Metazoa > Echinodermata > Echinoidea > Temnopleuroida > Toxopneustidae > Lytechinus > Lytechinus pictus. The sequence goes on along the minus strand of NC_087250.1, from coordinate 15,799,081 downwards.
CCTACAATGATAACAATGTTAATAAGCCAGTTCACGGTTAGCTCATGATCAACTTTTCTCAAATGACCTTTGTGATTTTTCATTAGGATAAGCACTATAATTTTCAAATGTAGATGTTGCGTAAGCTTTACCAGGTGACTAGAATAGTACATCAGGGATAAAGTTTGGAAATCTGTTTTATTGTCTGCTTTTGGCACATTTGACTATTGTTTAGGCTACTGTCAAATACCAGTGATTATGAAGGTTCTATTTATTACTCTTCAGCTTGGATGTGATAAAATGAATATTTTGAAAGGAATACATGAATAATCATCAAATCACAAATGCCTGTCAGTGAATTTGAAAGCCACCTTCATGGCTTATCTCAAATGACCTTTTTCTGCTCATGCGCAGTTTACAACCGTGAACAGGCTTATAATAATGATGACCAAAATAATGAAGTGCTCTTGAGGGCGGTATCTTATCAGTGGCTTGTACTGGAAGGGCCTGGTGGGGTGTTGCCATAATGGTAACCTCTCCTGGTTTTGCCGAAAAGATGTATTATGGGCGTTAGTTCGTATTGCGTTGACTGCTGGAACCCCACCCCTCGTCCAAAGCTCACCTGCACCCCCTTGGTTTGGCTGAAAGGGTGTGTTAGGACTTTATATTTTTCATACGCCATTCTCATTAGTTTTATCAAGTTCTTGATTTATATTTAACCTTCACAAAGCAATTTCAAACAGACTATTCTCCAGATCAGTTAATAACCATTTGGTCAACAGCCAGTTGGTCTGATAGACAATTGGTCTAACATCATACATGTATATCAGTTGATCCATAAACCAGCTGCTCTACTCATCATTTCATCCAATTACTATGTGGTCTTAATTTTCATTTGGTAACGTGCCCTCACCTACCCTTCCTGTAAGCACTTATCGACTTAGTGGTTCAAGCTATAGTGATTCATATCAATCATATTTTTATACAGTGCTTTTTATTTGTTGATGCACAAAATAAAAAACCTCCTTTTTATGATATTTATTATTCTGGTCATATGAATTTCAAAAATAGAGAAAAACCTAAGGAAATAATTTTTGTAAACAGAGCATATATTGAGGCACTATAGTTCTTGGTGTAAATTTGAATAGAAGATTATCATCACCTGATTTGGAAACAAAAGGATTAGCTTGAGATTCTTCTCTCGTTTCTCCCTCCCTTTCTCTTATTTCTTTCCGCCCATGTACAGTGACCTCCGGCATAATTTAATCACCTATATTGGACCAGATGCTTTTACACCATTACCCTCTCTCTGGGATGTGTAAGTTGTTCTAGAACCTTTATCCTCCAAACAAAAGGATTTTCTTCCCCCTAAAGTTATTGTATCATTAGATATGCTTTAACATAATTGCATGGTCTATGCCATGCTGTATAATTATCGAGTTATTTATTCCTATTGTAATCTATTCTTTTCAATGACCATATTGTATATCATTAGTTGAGATATTTAATTCATGTATATGTGAAGCGCATGGAGACTTTGTGTATTGTGCGCTATAGAAATGTAATTTTATTATAGATTATTATACTATTTCATCTTGATATAAAACCTTTTTTTCAAAATGTAAAGCTCAAGGAATGTGATAGTTTTTAAAGGGGAAGTGAACTGACCAACAGAGTTCAGTGTTGATCTGTTGGTGTTGATGTTAGGTCAATTATTACACGAGTGTAACACCAAACATAAAATGAAGATGGTCCTGAAAAGTCACTCACTATAGTTTGCGAGATGTCAATAACGTGGTCAGGGGCCCGTTGCAGAAAGAGTTACGTTTAAACGCAAGCCAAAAAATCAATCGCAAGTCCCAAATGCGCGCTGTTGATTGGTTGAAAATCAAGTTGCGCATGATATTTAGAGTTGCGATTGATTGCAACTCTTTCTGCATCGGGCCACTGGATCAGTTTTACAAACTCATATTAGATTTTGGAGCTAGGGGAAGCAATGCAAATTCCAACACCAACACCAAGACCAACACCGGACGTGAAATCACCCTATGCGCTGTCTCTCTATATTGGTGTGTTATAAATGCATGGTCTTCAAATAGACAATTCTAGCTCACTGCTGATAATGCAGAAAGTCATTTATCCTAAAACTGTATTTGTTTTGCTACTTCTAATAAAAATTACTGCGGTATAAATGCACCGATCAGTGAATTTATGTTAAGTCATTTAACCCTAAATAAAATGGGCTATTTTGACGCCTAAGAAGACTATTTCATGCGTAAAAATCAGAAGTTTGCTCTAATTAACTGAATAATGCCCCTAAATGCTTATTTTTGGTTCACAGACTCTTTATAGGAATCTGGTCAAATGTATCTAAAAAATTATTTCAACATCACATTTATTTTCTTATGTATTTTATTGTTTTCTAAATTTCTTACGTATTTCTTTGTTTTTTTTTCTTTTTGTTTTTATTGTTTTTCATTTGAAATTTTGAGAGACTTTATTTTGACCATAATCAAGATGAAATTAATTAATTTTAATCAGTGATAGGAAAAATAGTGATAAATTTCTGAATTTTGGCTAAAAACACTATTTGCATTGGATTTGTACATGATTTCAAGTTTTTGAGCAATTTCGAACACACGACCCTCTATTTAGAAGGAGAGAGTCAGAACCACTACACCACGGCTTTCCGTTTAAGCAAAAATTTATACCCTCGCCTGTCCAACTTTTGCAATAGGTAGAAATTTTGTTTGTTTTGGATTTGTGGTATGACTATATTAAATGGTTTGTTATAATGAAATTCACCCCACTCTTTCTCAAAACTTTCCTCAAAAGAGTTTGAAACAAACTTTTGAGAAGTATTTTAACACATGTGACCCGCCAACTCAAACCAACAATGAGTCGCCAGGGTTGGTTCTCTGTAAATTGAATCAATTTGGTCTTTAAAAAAAGCTATTAAAAAATTAGCTTATCTGGAACAGTATTTCTTACTTTCAGATTTTGAAGTTGTCAGTAAGTAAAAACCCAGATACAAGAGTTTCTTTGACGCCACTCTTTTTCGGAATGATAGGAAGTTTCAACGAGATTACCCAGTGTGCACATCTTATGCTTGAGTTAACCCCAAACTTGGAACCTTGTTCTTTCCTTATTCTTTGGAGCTCTCCTTGGATTTCGTCTGAAGTCAATCAAATACCTGTATGCGTTAATACTGTTGATTAATTTTGACGAGTTAATCTTTTTAAAGCTATGGATGCGCTCTTTCAAGCTTAGTTTGCTTTTGGGTTGCAGGTCACATATTTTCAACTTCACTCTATTAATTTTAATTTCATGTCTTGTCTTTAAAGGGGCATGCTGAATAATTCTTTACAATGTACGTGTGACACATACTACAATCTTGTCACTATCGCCGATTTCCTCCGCGGGTCTCGCTGCCGAGAACCTGATGCAGCAAAAGGACTGGTCTTCGACGGGAATAAAACAGATCATTCAAACTATTATGGTCTAGTCGACACAGACTCATTTCTTTGCAGTAAGCTATATTTAACACTCGATTTTACTCTTATTATTGCATAGTCATATTGACTTCAAATGGTGCCATGCAGCTGGGAGTCATTTATATTCCGAGTAACAGTGACTAAGTTTTCAAATGAATTAGACTTAGAAAGGTACAACAGCTGAAAAAGAACCTTTTTCAGAGTCAAAGTGTTGATTGTCTCAATCACAGGTGGTAGCATATCAGAGTCAAATTTGGCTCTTCTGAAGCAGTAATAGCAGCATGCATCTTTGGAATTATCTTTGAAATATTGTACCTCGGTCACATTAGCTCTACGGCGGCCGTACGGCGAGTCGAAAACATCAGTTTTAGCATTCTTTGTACCAGCTACATATAGATGGTTTGAATAAAAATGAATAAAACAGCTGTTTATTTCAACTCGCCGTACGGTGGCTGTAGAACAAATGTGACTGAGGAATTATGGTATCTGACGTTCAGACCTTAGGACTGAGAACTAATTCAAATTTTGAACAATGCTAGCTAGCTGGCCATCACCCTTGCAGTTTTGGGGAAACTGTTGCCTCATTCCCCATGTCTAACCTCCTTAATATATTCGGCTCATCATGCCATTGGCAACTACCATAAGAATAGGGCAGCAGCCAATCACAATAAAGGTTTCCATAGTAATTAAACTAATAATAGGAAATATTTATTGAACAGGCCCCAAGTGCTCAAGCAATAGAGAAATTCAATTCTTACCCTTATGATTCTGCCATTACAAACACGATCGGATTGAGTATTTAAGCAATGTATTTCAAATCCTTTTTACTCCCTTGCTTCCACCCAAATGCAGCTGCCAGGACTGTTTCCGCTTTTAAACCAGAGCCAACCAACGTGACGGTGATCTGGGAAATGCCGTCTGAAGCGTACCCAGGAGCAACCTCCCCTCCGGTGTAAGTTCATGTCTATGCCTCCACCCGCTGTAGGTGGTCTTTGAACGTTGAGGAATCCCTTTTGCAGTTCATTCCGGAAGCTAAATGGGGATGGAGGGTATTTACAGTAAAAAGTGGAGGGTGAACGTAAATACATGGCCATTCAGTTTACAATAACCAAAGTCCAGCAGGGGGCTGCAGACTTCTGATAGCTGGAAATATTATTATGAAGCCCAGCATTCCATATACGTGTGGTTTAAAATTCTAGATGAGGGTATAACCTGTGTTTAATTACCAGGGCCTGTATTCCATAAACGAGATAAGCTTTTTGCTTAAGTTTGAGCACTTTGTCTTAGCATTGTGCTTGCCTAAGAAATCTTCCCTAACGATATTCAAAAACTTTAAGACATTTGTCTCAAGTCAGACGATATGGCTAAGCCAAAGTACACAGTACAATAATGGAAGGAATTAGGCATCCACAACATCAGGTATGGTGAGCTTGAGAGGGTGGTCTCATCTGCCGATGAAGGGACCTGCTGTTATGTTGATAGGAGTGGAATTTTATGATATCTACTATGTTATGCTTGCCGGGGGCATTTTGTGTTTGGGCTGTCTGTCCATCCGTCTGTCGCATAACTCGAGAACGATTTGACAGATCAACTTTAAACTTAGTCCTAGTTTATGCATACTAGAGTGACAACGATCTGATTTCTTTTGTGCGTATCAAGGTCAAAGGTCACACGGGTCATAATATATACCCGAAAGGAGCCACTTCTTGCAATAACCAAAAAGTCATAGGGGTCATGAGGCCAAAGGTCACAGAACCTCATGATAACTCAAAATTCATTTCATGGTTCAGCTTCAAACTTGGCTCGTGTTTATTGGGGTGGCAGACCCTTTAACAACTAAATTAAACCCTAAATTGACTATAAAGCAGAACAATAAAATATAATCACCCTACTATGAATTTCATCTCCCTTAGAACTTCTACACAAAGTATAAAAATTAGCCATTTCGGCATGATATTGTCTCATAAAAGGTCAAGTTGGGTCGCAACACTCTACCTGTACATCGCGATATTTTAAAGAAAAAATGTATACAATTTTGAAGCGCCATCTTTTTGTCTTTGGGAAGTATAACGTGAAGTGTTAAGGGGGGGGGGGGGCTATGATGGCCCCAGTCCTATTAGGGGTAACTTCCTCTCTATCCTTCTCTCTGCTTACCATTTAACCTCCATCCTTCTACTCTGCCATTCGTTTTCACTGCACAGAGAGGTGGTTATACAGTGCACTTATGACGACAAGGCACTGACTCTCACGGTGAACGTTAACACCTTCAAATTGCACTCTGTTTATTTAAATAAGGTCAAACCTTGCCACCTATTACCACTGTACTACTTCTCTTTTTCCCCAAATGCATTCGTAACACAGAGAGGCAGAAATACAATGCACAAATGAAGACAACGCACCGACCCTCACAGCAAACGTTAACGCCATTGGAACAAACTCGCACACGTTCACGGAAATGGACGGGGTGGTTGCCGATATCGAGTACATCTGCAGTGTGGGCTCTGTGTGGGAAGGCAACTCCAGCTCTAGAGGCCTTCTTGTCACAGCTGTTGGAAACCGTAAGAAAGAAAGTGGGTGATTTCAAGTCCAGTGTTAATGTTGGAAGCACAATTTTGATTGCTTTCCTTAGCTCCAAAGCCTATTCTGAGTTTACAAAAATGATCACGATATTGACAGCTCAACACCTAGTGAGTGATTTTTCTGGACCAAGTTTATTTTACGTTTTATCCATTTTCCTTTGCGCTTGTAAAAATTTACCTAACACCAACACTTAAAGGTCAACACTGAACTTGAAATCACCTAATGGATGGGTCGATGGAAAAATATCCATGTACATGTAGGTGATAATTTAAATATTATCACATCATTGTAAATGAAAATCCTTGTTTTGTTGTTCGTAATAGATATGATATGAAATATGAATACAAAAATTTTTCTTTGCCCAATTGATCGTGGGCCGGCAGCCGCTGAGCAGCGCCAGATTTTGTGTATGGTTTTGCCTTTAACTCACTTTATATAGCTAGTGGAATGCTAATTTTTTGTGAAAATATCAATTTTTGTCTCGCCTGCACAGCAGAGCGAGACTATAGGCGCCGCTTTTCCGACGGCGACGGCGGCGTCAACATCAAATCTTAACCTAAGGTTAAGTTTTTTAAATGACGTCATAACTTAGAAAGTATGTGGACCTAGTTCATGAAACGTAGACATAAGGTTAATCAAGTATTACTGAACATCCTGCCTGAGTTTCAGGTCACATGACCAAGGTCAAAGGTCATTTAGGGTCAATGAACTTAGACCATGTTGGGAGAATTATTTTCAAAATCTTAACCGAAGGTTAAGTTTTTGAAATGACATCATAACTTAGAAAGTATAAGGACCTAGCTCATATGAAACTTGGGCATAAGGTTAATCAAGTATTAGTAAACATCCTGCTTGAGTTTCAGGTCACTTGACCAAGGTCAAAGGTCATTTAGGGTCAATGAACTTTGGTCAAGTTGGGGGTATTTGTTGAATTACTATCATAACTTTGAAAATTTATGGATCTAGTTCGTGAAACTTGGACATTAGGTTAATCAAGTATCACTGACATCCCGTACGAGTTTCAGGTCACATGACCATGGTCAAAGGTCATTAAAGGTCAATGAATTTTTGGCCGTGTTGGGGGAATTTTTTGAATTACCATCCTATCTCTGAAAGTTTATGGATCTAGTTCATAAAACTTGGGATATAAGAGTAATCAAGTATCACTGAACATCCCCTGTGAGTTCCAGGTCACAAAACCAAGGTTAAAGGTCAGTTAAGGTCAATAAACTTAGGCCATGTTGGGGTAATTGTTGAATTGCCATCATAACTTTGAATGTTTATGGATAGAGTGAATGAAATGTGGACATGGGTGTAGTTGACAAGCCTTAAGTCACCGTTCAAATGTCATTTATGGTCAATGAACGTGGTATTATGTCATTATATGAATGGTGTTTTTGTGAATGATTATTTTATAGTAGTTTTCAAAGTTAGCACTGCTGCTATATTAAATCGCGTAATGCAGGCGAGACTGCAAGAGGCGTTCCACTTATTACATTTCTAACAAATATGAAAATATTTCCACAAAACATAATTTTTATTGTTTGTTTTTAAAATCCTTATGTATTTCTTTGTTGTTTAACCTTTCTCGTTTATTAATTTTTCAAAATGAACTTTGTCAGAGACCCTTTTGCAATCATTTATACATGTAGCATAGAATAAATTCATTTAACCCCCCCCCCCCCCACAAAATAATCATACATTTATGATTTTTGGTTGAAAAACATGATTTGCATTGATTTTGTACACGGAGTCACGTTTTTGAGCAATTTTCGGTCTGACATACATTTACAAAATTACAATTACGTAATTGTAGGACAATGTACCCTGGCGTACCAAATTTGGTTTTTTCAAAGATTTGCAAGACTTGACTTGACAGTTAAGCCACCATGCAGCGCGGTCAAAAAAATTTCACGCTGCGGCGTATATGAAGTGACAAAATTCACAGAAGGGGGGTGGTTAGGGTTAGATCCCCCCAGTTAAGTAAGGGTTAATTATGACTTTTGGGTCACATGTGTAACTTTTTGTGAAACAACCCCAGGTGGTTTTTCATGAAGATAAGTGTGAACAAAAATGCACTCAATTTCTCAGTCTGGTGAGGTATATAATGCTTCACCTCATTGGTCAGATCAAACGAGGTGCACTGATGGGGTTTTCGTTCGTTATTTCAAAGGTTTCAATATTCTGCACGTTCATTATTCCAAAGGTTTGTAATCCAAAAGGTTCGTAATCCAAAAGGTTCGTAAATCTCAAAAGGGAATAGGGTTCATTATTCCAAAGGTTTGTTAGTCTGAAAACAAAATAATGTTCGTTATTCTCTGACTCAAGGTTCGTTAGTCCGAAAATGAATTAAGGTTAGTCTTTCCCCCCAAAATTGATTTATTTTAGTAACTGAAACGAAGAAATGAAAAAATAACAGGATATCATGCAATAATAGTTTCAACGGAGGATGATACGTGTGTATGTTTTGGCCAAAGCATGTATTGCATCAAGAATTGGGGAGTGGATCAAGCATCTTAATTTTGATTTTATCTGAGCAATTGCTGCCTGAGAAAATGGATTAAAGATGTTGGGGACAGTGTGTTGGTCGCCTGTGAATAACGTCCATATTGTCAGTCTGCAAGTTTTTAAAAACTACCTTTTAGTTTTATCCAAGTGATATACCAGAATTTTTTTGCATATTTAATGAGCTTAATGCAGACGAGAACACTTCTTTTTATTTGCCCATTGCTCTAAATATTGTCTAAAATGTATGTTTCTGGTAGCTTTATAAAGAAGAAAAATCATTCTTTCAGGACATGTGTCTGGATTTTTGAAGAGATTTTGTAATATTGTGAAACTTTGGTCTAAAGCATTATGCAAAATAATCATTTTCATCCAACAAAAGTTGTATTTACACTTGATTTCTGTTTTAGCCCAAATGATATAGATTATGATAAAGCTGAAGATCTAAGCTTCAATATGATATAGTCTTTATAAGAAGAGGTATTTTAGATGGGTCAGCATCCAGCTTTTCATTGGCCAAGTACATTTAGCAGCTTAAAAAATGAATACATCGCTCTGATTGGTCATATAGAGACCACACACCCAGTCGAATTCCAACAGTTTCCACACTTGGCCACTCCAAGGTCACACTCACCATGTAATCTTTTCAAATTACCTGCGCCTGTTTTGACATTCAGCCAATCAGAACTCTGGATTTTATGTTACTCAGAAATTTTGTCTTGTATCTTGATGGAAAAAGCTGGCTGCTGACCCATCTAGAAGTTGCCACATATCAAGAGTGACATTGTAAGATAGTAGAGAGTTCGAGCTTTCTCATGATATAAATAGAATTTGTTCCCAAAGCAAAAGGTTTTGCACAAATTGCAAGAGAAATCAGAGGAAGAAAATTCTGTTTGACACATCTTTTTTGGGAGGGGGAGAGATGTTTTCCAATGATTTTAATACCTAGTTTACATACATTTTGGCTGGAAGATGGTGGCCTGTGAATTATGTGCCTACCGGGCAACGTTCCTTGAACTGTAGGTGAACGGCCACTCCCAGTTATAGATGTTTTATTTGGATTGTTGCTAGGAGTGGGGGGACAGGGAGGGCAAGGGATGTTTTTCAATGATTTTAATACCTACTTTACATGTACATACATTTTGGCTGGGAGATGGTGGCCTGTGAATTATGTGCCTACCGGTCAATGTTCCTTGAACTGTTGGTGAATGGCCACTCCCAGTTAGATGTTTTATTTGGATTGTTGCTAGGGATAGGGGGACAGGGAGGGGGAGGGATGTTTTTAAATAGACCAGTTCGTAGTTACTTCATGAGCAATTTTGGTCAAATGACCCTTCATTTCCTTCATCGTGATAGGCAGATTTCAAAGCAAGGTATTATGTAAGAATGCCTTACATAGCAGGAGCGAAATTTAATAGACCCGGTGACTAGAATAGCACACCATTCAACACTCTATGAAGGTATTTGTTGCATTTCTACTTTGAATGCATATTATAGCATATTATACAATGTACTTTTCAAACTGTGAGATACCAGTCATCCGTGGACGCATTGTTGTTTTTGTGGATGTAAATGAACAACACAATCCAAAAGAATACATGAATAATCAAAAATCAAAGGTGGTGCTTATCTCATTAAATTTTACACCACCATGTCACTTTTGTACAAATGACCTTCGTCTGATCATGCGCAGAATCTTCCGATCATGCGCAGAGTGGAACTACGAACTGGCTAATAGTTTGAATCGCTAGTTTATATACATTGTGGCTGGGAGATGGTGGCCTGTGAATTATGTGCCTACCGGGCAACGTCCCTTGAACTGTCGGTGAATGGCCATGCCCAGTCAGATGATTAGTTTGGATTGTTGTCTGGGTGGGGGCGTGGGGTGGGGAGGGGGAAGGATGTTTTTTGGTTGTTTTAATACAGTTTTACTTGACATGCATTTAGGCTTGGAGATGGTGGCCTATGAATTATGTGCCTACCGGGCAATGTCCCTTGAACTGTAGGTGAACGGCCACGCCCAGTCAGATGATTTCTTCAGATTGTTGCCAGGGTGGGGGCGTGGGGTGGGGAGGGGGAAGGATGTTTTTTGGTTGTTTTAATTCAGTTTTAGTTTACATACATTTTGACTGGAAGATGGTGGCCTGTGAATTAAATGCCTACCAGGCAACGTCTCTGGAACTGTAGGTGAACGACCATGCCCAGTCAGATTTGTTCAGATTATTGTCAGTTAGGGGTGGGGGACAGGGAGGGGATGGATGTTTTTCAATAGTTTTAATCGCTAGTTTAAATACATTTTGGCTGGGAGATGGTGGCCTGTGAATTATGTGCCTACCGGGCAACGTCCCTTGAACTGTAGGTGAACGGTCACGCCCAGTCAGATGATTTCTTCAGATTGTTGCCAGGGGTGGGGGGAGGGGAATGGTGTATTTTAATAGTCTTAATGTATTTTTAGCTTACAAACATTTTGGCTGGGAGATGGTGGCCTGTGAATTATGTGCCGACTGGGCAACGTCCCTTGAACTGTAGGTGAACGGTCACTCCCAGTCAGATGATTTGTTCAGATTGTTAGCCAGGGGTGGGGGGAGGGAGCGGGAGGGATGTTTTTCAATAGATTTAATCGCTAGTTTACATACATGTTGGCTGGGAGATGGTGGCCTGTGAATAATGTGCCTACCGGGCAACGTCCCTTGAACTGTAGGTGAACGGTCACTCCCAGTCAGATGATTTGTTCAGATTGTTAGCCAGGGGTGGGGGGGAGGGAGCGGGAGGGATGTTTTTCAATAGATTTAATCGCTAGTTTACATACATGTTGGCTGGGAGATGGTGGCCTGTGAATTATGTGCCTACTGGGCAACGTCCCTTGAACTGTAGGTGAACGGCCATGCCCAGTCAGATGATTTTTTCAGATTGTTAGCCAGGGGTGGGGGGAGGGAGCAGGAGGGATGTTTTTCAATAGATTTAATCACTAGTTTACATACATGTTGGCTGGCTGGGAGATGGTGGCCTGTGAATTATGTGCCTACCGGGCAATGTCCCTTGAACTGTTGGTGAACGGTCACGCCCAGTCAGATGATTTGTTTGGATTGTTGCCAGGGGTGGGGGAGGGGAAGGGTGTATTTTAATAGTCTTAATGTATTTTTAGCTTACAAACATTTTGGCTGGGAGATGGTGGCCTGTGAATAATGTGCCGACTGGGCAACGTCCCTTGAACTGTAGGTGAATGGCCACGCCCAGTGAGATATTTTGTTTGGATTGTTGCCAGGGCTGGGGGACAGGGAGGATATTTTTCAATAGTTTTAATCCCTAGATGAACGGCCATGCCCGGTCAGATGACCTTTTGCGATTGTTGCCGAGGGATGTTTTTCAATTTAAGAATATTCTGGCTGGGAGAAGGTGGCCTGTAAAGTATGTGTCCAGGTGAAAGATAGGGCCACTACGTTGATTTATTGGGCTTTGCCCATTAACCTATAGTAGCAATGGCAACGCCCAGTCAGATTATATTTTGCTTAGATTTACTACCAGCTTGTATATGATGTCTTGTAAATACCTAGCTGGTGTATGGCCTGTGAATGTTGTGCCTACTGGACCTTGCTCTGTAATTTGTAGGTGAATTGCCATGACCATCCATAGTTTGATATATTTTTAATAATTTGTATATTTATGTAGATTCTGACTGAGAAATGGTGGCTTGTGAAATATGTGCCAACAGGGCCTTGCTGTATGTAAACAGCCAGGCTCTGTCATATGTTTTTTTTTTTTTTTTTTCATAGTTTAACAAAATTTTCGCTGGGAGATGGTTGCCTGTGAATTAGATGTATGTGCTCGTGAAGCAAAGTCTTCTAACCTGTAGGTGAAAGATATTGCCAAGTCAGTTGCTTTGTTGGGATGGATGTGGGGGGGGGTTCTGTTTCTATTTCTGTTTATGGTAACTCCCATAGGAACTCGGCAGGACAGCATTTTTGCTGGTAAACGCCAAGCTGGTATATAACCAATTACCTAGGAAACATTTTTACGTCTAGGTTAATCAGTCATAGTGGCTGACCTTATAGATGACAGATATTACTCTCGGGCCTTTTTATCAAAGTGGAGACAATGGCAGAGTGAGGATTCGAACTCACAACCTTGCGATTATGAGTCCAATGCTCTAACCACTGGACCACACGACCCGTTCGTGGGGAAATCTTACTCCACCCACCATTTTTTAGACTGTTCTTTGGGCCTGATTTTGACATCGTAAAATGATGAAAAGTGGCCCACGACTGGGACTTTCAAACTTTTGGGTTTGGCTTTCATTTTAGACCCCCCTCTTTGTTTCGCCTGAACAAAGTTCGGCAAAGACCAGTTATCACTTTTTCTGTCGGTCTGTTATACCTCTGTCAAATTCCAGTCATATTAGGTCAACGGTGTACTTGCAATGTGTTTTTTGGCAATTTTTGACTGGTTGCCGACCGGATGCCCGTGGTCACGGCACTATGGTCGGGGCTCTCAGGAAGCAACAATGGGGTGATTAGACAAAGTTACTGTGAGATAAAATTTTCCAATGTCTCCACCAATCTTTCTAATCGCCCAGCCATCCTTGACATATCGATTTAGTATCGCCTGATGTCCAGTCGTGAATCAACCAGTATTCCTAGCATCGGAGGTGAAGTCCTTGAGAGCAGATATCAGTCAGACATCAGCCGATTACCAACCGATGTCTGTTTGGACATAAGTCACTAACAGACGGATGTCGACCGGTATACATTGATGTATGACCAAATGTGATTGACATTGGCCTGACAATGGTCGGTGGTTACAGATGCATCGGGGGCCTTGCGTCATTTAGCATGTACAATATTCAGCGTGTTTGTACACTACACGACACAAGAAGATGCCATGAGGGAATCCCCCAGGCATCGTATGATGTCTGTAGAACACTCTGTCAATAATTGTATGATGACCGGTTCTTCGTCTGGCTATTGCACAAGTACTGTAGGATGAATCTGGGATTATTACCAGATGTTCAGTCGATGTCCGGACATTGATCGCTGCCTCCCCAGGCCAAAATAATTTTTGATGTATGGATGGGGCCTTCTCACGATGGCAATTATTTCTGTGATGTGTTATTATTTGGCTGGTGATAACCGATGTTTAGAAAATCGCTCACCCCAGGTTACCCCCGATGTCCAGCGAATACGACTGAATATGCTGTCTGCTAGTCTGTTGGTCAGTTACAAAAATATCCACAGTTTTTGTTCAACTTGCTCTCATTTCTTTATTTCTGCATCAGTTATGTTCATACCTGGTACATACGATCCTTGGGTAATACCACATGCATGTGTAAAGCCCATGAGAATGATGGGGTCAAAAGGTCAAATGATATGAGGTCATGTTCATCCTTTTTAAAAGTTTTTGTTCAACTTGCTCTCACATCTTTGTGCATCAATTTTCATCACACTTGGTTAAAATAATCCTTGGGTAATATTACGTGTGTGTTGTTTAGGATGATAGATCAAAGGTCATCTAGGAGTCCAAAGGTAAAGTTTTTGTTCAATTACCTGTTCTCATTTCTTTATTTCTGCATCAATTATGTTTGGTACGTATGATCCTTGGGTAATACTACATATGTGTTCATGAGGATGATGGAGACAAAGGTCATCTAGTGGTCAAAGGTCAAAAGATATGAGGTCATGTCCGTCCTTTTCTACTTTTTGTGTGCAACTTGTTCTCATTTATTTCTGCATTAGTTATGTTTACACTTGGTACAGATGATCCTTTGGTATTACCACATTCGTGTTGAGGATGATCGAACTTGCGATTTGCACTCACACCTTGCAAGGATGCCATTTTAACAGTAATTATCACCATAATTGACTAAAAAGCAGGTTTTACAACTTCAGATTTGAAAATTTGCCAAGCGCTCTCATGGAAAAAAGCCTAAACATATCTTATCATAATCAGAAATCACTTCAAAAAGGCTTTGCTCAACTTAACTACTACAAAACACAAGACTTCATGGCGAAAATATCTGCACCGAAATGCCAATTTTAGTATTTTATAAGTGCCCATTTTTTTGCTTTGCCCCCCCCCCCCACAAAAATATATTCCACCATCCCTGCCTTCCCATCCTCATAACAATGGTGTTTCTTCCCACCTCCCCCTTCACCGTGCTTGCCCTTCCGGTTTTCCCGGCTTTGTCACAGAATATTTCAATTTTGGATTAACAAACCTTCGGAATAACGAACCTAATTCCGTTTTCAGACTAATGAACCTTCGGAATGACAAACCTTATTTCGTTTTCGGACTAACAAACCTTTGGAATTATGAATCTTATTTTGTTTTCGGACTAACGAACCTTCGGAATAACAAACTTCATTCCGTTTTCGGACTTACAAACCTTCGAAGTAACAAACCTTATTTCGTTTCTGGACTAATGAACCATTGGAATACCGAACTTTATTTCCTTTACAAATCTTCGGAATAGTGCCACAAATGTTCAGATTAACAAATCCTTTTAAGTTTTTGGATTAACAAACATCGGGGTATAGGCAAGTTGCATATTTTGGAATTACAAGCCTTCAGAATAACGAGCCTTTGGAATTATTGACTGTAACCCACTAACGGTTATCCGTCAATGAGACTACGCGTTTGATACTGTTTGCATGTTGACTTGTGAGCATGAATTCTTGGGTACACAAACTCTGATTTCCTGATAAGAGAATATTTATAGGAGCACAAGAAGAATAAATATTCAAAGCAATAATTCTTTACCTTTGAATTCCTATTTTGATATAGGCTTACAGAAGAGGGGAGGGGTAAAAAATAAAGGTGGAAGCAGGAAATATAGATAGAGCACCTATATTAAGACCAACTTTCAAAAAAATAAACAAAATAAGGAATTTATGCTAACCAGCAAGAGTCACATAGGCCCGGATTCACAAAGGTGGTTTTGAAAACCCAAGGTTGAGTCCATGGTTTATGCAGATTTCCTGTATAAATTACGCTTAATTTAGCGCGTACATAAAAAATGTCCAATGCTGATGCGCGCTTTTGTCACAGTGTGCCAAATTGACGCCTGTTGCCGTGGTTATAATAATGAGTCCATGCACTCTTCAAACAGTGGACTCATGAATAAAATAGCCTATCTAACCATGGTAACAGGCGTCAATTTGGCGCACTGTGACAAAAGCGCGCATCAGCATTGGACATGTTTTATGGTTGCGCTGAATTAAGCGTAATTTATACAGGAAATCTGCATAAACCATGGATTCAACCGTGGGTTTTCAAAACCACCTTTGTGAATTCGGGCCAAAGAGTTACTTAGACCATGGCCTAAGTGTAAACTGGACTTGAGAATGTGGAGTTTTGTGGCCCAGGGGATTAGTCTTCTGACTTTGAAACAGAGGGTCCTGGGTTCGAATCCCAGCCATGGCATAATTTCCTTTAGCAGGAAATTTATCCACATTGCGCTGCACTCAACCCAGGTGAGGTGAATGGGTACCCAGCAGAATTAATTCCTTGCATGCATGAGTGCTGAAAGGCAGCTCGAGCTAAAGCTCGGGCAATAATAATAATATCGCGCCTCGGAATAGAATATTCCTAGATAGATGGCGCTATATAAATGCCTATTATTATAATATGTGTTTTCTCTTATTTTGTTTTTAATTAATACTTGATGTTCCTTTGTTTTGATATATATTTTTACAGCACATGTGATTCACAACACTGCTCTTTTACGTTACATTTTCACCTCTTATATTAACATTTTGGTTATTCATTAAAAAAAATCACACAGCTGTAATTATTTTGAAGTTTTGTCTCAGCCCTTTTTTTCCCCTTGAAGTTGATTTTGCCCTTTAGGGGCGACTAAGCTCATTGCACTGCTTGTATATCTTAGAATGTTCTGCACATGGCAATGGCACACAGAACAATGACATAGAAGCACCATGTATCCCTCTAGTAACAGGTAAATACAAAGGAGATCAGTTTTAATTTTCAAACTTTGGAATGCCTTTTATATCTCTATCATTATCAGTATTTGTAATATTGATTAGTACTTCATTCTGTAGGATTGCATGGATTGTGGTATGTGCAAGATTGGTATTGTTTAATATTGCTTTGAATTAGAATATTCTAATATTGTGCCTGTTCCTAGCAATAATAATTATGATTTTTTTAAATAGTTTTACATCGTACATTATCATTGTTTAGATAATCTTCATTACTTGTATTATTTTTTAATTATTACTATTTCAATTATTTCTATATCAAAGAAGATAACATCACAATTTTTATACTTTTAACCTATTATTTATCATTTCACATTAGTGATTTTATCTTTTTTCACTTTGTGTTAATGTTGGAAAATTATATTTCAGAGTTCAGACTATACCAAGCCTTAACAGCAATTATATGGATTTTTAATTCAGTAAAACTATTTGTATTTCTAGTTGCACGAAATCTCTTTATTTCTTTCTTTGACACTCATTTCTTCTGCCAATGTTCAATTTAATATCAGTCTGTTATAATACTGTCTCGTTATTTTCCCCAAAAAATATTCAGTACCCCCGGATATGAATGGCCAACAGCTCAATTTCACCATTTCTACCTACGATTTCAGGTAAATTATATGTATACACACACATAAATATATACAGTTGAGGCCAGAAGTTTACATACACCCAGGAAATTCAAAAAAAAGTTGACTCTTGTCAAACATCATAAAATTTACTGAATCTTATAAAAATATTTGTGCTATCATGACGAATTTAATATCAATCAAATGAGTATGTCATGCCCCTTTATCACATTGCTTTGTCATCAGGTGCTGAAAAATATTTAGGTGTCATTTTTTTCCCCAAAATCTTTATATTTTAGACAAATTAAAAATAAAAACTTGACAAAAACATTTCATATTTGTACTTGCTACTTCTCAACACAAACATTTTTATTACACTTTTTTGTTCAGTGGTGACATATCATGATAGAAAATGTAATGTTACAATGGAAAACACACCGTCCCTCGGATAGGATGTTAAATGGAGGCCCCGTGTAGAGGAGAGTCATCACCTTTGCACGTTAACCCACTGCACTATTCGTATAAGAGTAGGGGGAAACCCCGGTGTAGTGGTCCACCTGCATTCCCCCCAATCAGTTATATCGGGAGGAGAGACCTGAGAGTCATAGTGATTCAGTTCGCTTTTCGCCTCCCAGGCACAGGTGACGCCAAACAAATAATAATAATATGAATCATAGATTTTCCATTTTTATATTTCTATGAAACGATGTTTGAAAATATAATAACAAACAATGAATACATTTGGCACTAATTTTACTTTTTTATTTATAGAAAATTCCACCTGAATAGAATAATACTATAATCCCAATGGAATGCCAATTATGTGAAAGAGCTTAACATGCTCTTTCATTTGATACCAAATTCGTCATGGTATTATATATATTTCTGAAGATATAGTAAATTTTACGATGTTTGGCAAGCAAACAAAATCACCAAATTCCATGGGTACATGTAAACTTTTGGCCTCAACTGTGCATGTATATATATATATATATACATGTATGACTCATTATCATGCATATGGTTGTACATAGCTGGAGGGGGGGGGGGTCAGCGATCCAAAAACATGAAAAGAAAAATCCCAATTGTGCATTTTCAGAAATTCAAACCCACAGTGTTGCAAATTAACCCTAATAAGACCGGGGGGGGGGGGGGGGGGGCTGATTCAACCCCGCTTGACATTTTTCATGATAAATCCGCAGTGCAAAAACTTTTTGGACTGTGTCACTCGCTGACTTTGTACTATCAATTCTCGCGCAACTTTTGGGACCAATTTTGCGACCCCCAGATAAACGGTACCGAAGTTATGCAACATCATGTATTAGTGCATGCAGACTCAAAATTGCTCAAAAACGTGAATTCATGTACAAATCCAATGCAATTTTGTAGATTATACCATGGGCAACGCATGTAGTAGTGGGGCTATGTTACATTCTTACTGGCAATTCAATTACATTTTCAATGTTTTCCTTTGCATGTTCCGTTTTTAAAAACGCTTTGTTATTGAATCTTATTTTTCTATTCAATCATCATCTATGAACCGACAAAAAGTGTATCTCATGAAGACTTTGCTAGAGCCTCTCCTCTACCCACCTACAACTCGCCCAAGTACGTCCGTGATATCTTCAGCGGTGCTTGGTTGCGAGTATCCGACGACCCGGAAGAAGATATGTTCTCATCCTGGTTTAAAACTGACCCGGAAGTGAACGTTGCTCTGACATCACACCTAACGGCGTGGTGGTACCCCGATGAATCTCTGTATAGGTATGTTATTTAAAGTGACCAAGGCAGGGGCAGATCTAGGATCTTCCAAAGAGGGGGGGGGGGAGGGGCACAACTTTCCTGACAAGATAGTGCTTCACAAAAGTAATGTACAGCTAGCATCCTGGATAAATATACCTGACAAGTGACAACCAACATGTAGGGTGGGCAACTATTCAGAAAAAGTCATATATTTTGTTCATTTTCAAACCAAATTAGGCAATTTTTGACCTTTATGCTTTTGAGGTAGAATAGGTACGTACAACTTTAATACACACATTGTAAGAAACTGCAGTTATTAAATGCACTCTCCTGACAAGATTGAGCTTCACAAAAGTAACACACATCTGGCATCCTGGATAAATATACCTCACAACCATCATGTAGGGATAGCAAACTCGGCATTTATGAGCATTGTGTATTCTGTTCATTTATATATTACTAGTACCTCTTCTAATAAATTTGTTGTTACCCCATGGCACATATAAAATTATATTGAGCTGCAGGATTACTACTATTTACTTCTATAGGTTGCCAGCTCTAAGAGGGAGGGGTTTGTACAGAAAAAAATTAAAAAGCCCCAAAAGGGTCTTCATTCCCATTGAATTGTGATTTATGTCAGGAAAACTTTGCACATTGTTTTCCACTAATATATATTTTTATGGCTCTCTAAAGGGGGGGGGGGGGTTGAGCTTACCTGGATCCGAACACTGAATCAAGGGGTGGGGAAAATCGCCACTTGGTGTACACCCGGTGTCCACTAGCCAGTCAGTTTGATTGCAATTCAGTAATTTAGCCCATTTGCCATTTTGTCTAATTTCTAGTTTCTCGTATAACTCTGTGATATTTCTGTGACCTTTGAACCGTTTATCATACATTATGATTTGAAAAATTGTAGAATAAGTAGACGTCGTGTCACTTAGACCACATATAGATGCTTAAATGTTGGGGGGGATGGTTGTGGCCTAGCCCCCTAAAAATATTTGCATGACCAAGGAAAGAAAAGTAAGGGAAAGGCACTTGATGGTGAAATAGATATTGCCAAATGCAGCTTATTGTCAATATCCATTAGCTTTTTGTATGAAAATTTTGTCAAATTTTTTTCCTAGCTTGCTCCCTCACTTGGGACCTGTTAGAATGATTGCCGCAGAGTATAGAAAAAATAGAATGTTTGAGAGGATAGGTACATGTACAGACCTGCCAACCAGTACGTTTTAGCCGTATTTAGTACGTTTTTGCAACCAAAATACGGCAGTACGTTTTTTCTTTGAAAAATACATGTTTTTTTATTTTTTTTTTTATAACTAAATCATAATTTATTGAGAAAAATAATCTCTATATGTCTCTATTTCATAAAACGTGCACAAATATGGTTATTAGATCAATGTAATTTCAGGTAACTTTTTTTTTTTTTCAATCATTTTGTTCAAACCAGGGTGAAGATATACACATGTTTTAATGTTTTTTTTTTCATCTGCAAGAGCAGTGCGCATTTTAGCTTGCATGCAGCTTGAGCGCCGCGATGAGCGAGTGCGCCAAGCATTTTATTATGAAATACACTTTTTTGGGGAAAAATACAGTTTTTTTTATCACAGAATACAGTTTTTCATTCCCAGAGGTTGGCAGGTCTGCATGTACCTGTTTTACTATTTGGTATCATAGTTATTGCGATATGAATGTATTAAGTAGTAAATTAGTGTGTTTTATTTCAATTGGGCCTATATTACAAGACTACCCTACTGAGAATGTTGCATTATGGGTAATAAACCTGGCCAGATAGGAGTAGTTGAGGACTTGAGATGGGGCTTTAAAGGCTGCCGCTAGTTTGCATGCCCTTAATAACTTTAATTTCTAACTTCGTGATTTTGTCCATAGCACCAATATCAAACACACATCAAAGTCCTGCATTTGTTTTTCTTTTGAGTAAGACTTATATATTGCTATTATGGTTTAAACACATGAAATCTAAATCTAAAAGATGTATTTCCATCGATTGTTTTCTCACTACCTATAGGTCGTGGAATGAATCCTATTTTCCCATTGATGAACTTGGCTTTGGGCACGAGGATTTATCTGATTGTGATGGTGCTTTTCATAATTTTGGGTAAGAGCGATTTTCAGTTTTAAAAAAGTAATGATAATTGTTGCTGTTATCTTATCCGTGCACTCATGCCCGTCTTATCACATTGACATTCACATTCTACCGGGTACCCATTTAAAGGGGAATCCAGCCTTGGTCATAAAATGTTGTATTGGAAAGAAGAAAAATAAACAAAAAAGAATGGTGAAAGTTTCAAAGAAATCGGATAAGCAAGTACCCTTTCCCCTGGGGCAGTAATCTAAATATGACCCAGGTAGTATATTTATATAATATTTGACTCGCATAGAATGAGATACAAACCTATATTGGATTCAGAGAGGGAAATATAGGTTTGTATCTCATTCTATGCCAGTTAATATTATGATTATTACCTATATAGTAAATTCATTCAAAAAATTCCCCAAAATCTGTGTTGATAAATTTCCCAAAAATCTGACATAAAATTTGTCAATAGGAAAACCCGGAAGAGAGAAAATATGGCACGATATTGACCGCTGCGAAATCAGAGAAAGCAAAATATGGATAATGATTGCCACGGAAAACACTTCGTATAGGTAATAATATATGATCATTATTGCCTAAGGCTGTACAATGTGTAATTCAAGCTATTATTTGGAACAATTTATATGCCTGTTTGCTTATCACTACTTTCGATTTCAGGTTATTCACAAACTTAGCGAAGTAACTCTAATAAGCAATTGTGACGTAAATTGTTGTAGTCGCGCATCATGCATGGCGCGCACATACAGTCAACGAGTACAAATCTTGTGCTTGGGTTGCGTTTGTGTATCTACAATGCGTTGGTTCATAAACTGGTTCCAGCCAGATTTCTCAAATACTTAAATTAGTGGTCAAATTCGGCTCCTACTGCGCAAGCGCGCTAGCAAAAATATGGCCAATATTGCCCTCTGTTTTGTACAGGATTCCTATGGGCAAAGCCCGGGGTGGGCAACATGGCAAATGTTTACCTCGTTGGTGTGGGATTGAAAGTAGCGAGCAAAATATGACTTTTATTTATCTCCTAAAATGCCTTGTATACATGTAGGTAATAATGTTTTATGTCCTCATGAAACAAAAAATGTAATTTGAAGTAAAACTTTGAATAAAATGATATTTTAGCCATTTTATGTATCGGAGTACATGGAAGAGTAGTCCTTGCCTTTACATCACTATGACATCATATATGCAGCCAATTTGAAGTCTCCATGGGTAAAGTGATTACCAATATTTACAACTTAAAAAATCATACCTTTCTTATTGTTTGTCCGATATTGTTCAAACTTTCACCTATCAGCTTGTCTGATTTTTTTTTCCTCTAAAACAAGTTTTCATTTGGGTCGGATTCCCCTTTAACACCTGGGAGGAGAGTGACTAATGTGGATAAGTGCCTTGCCAGAGGACAGTAGCGCCCGGTGGGATTTTAACCCTTGACCTTTGGTTTAAGAGTCAAGTGACTGAATCACTACATCATATCACCACAAATAATGAAAATATTAAAAAGTAATTAAAAGAAGGAAGCCAACTCTCAAACTAGCAGAAGAAGAAAAAGTACAGAAGAAGAAGAAAGGATGAAGAAGAAGGAGGAGAGGAAGAAGAAAAAGAAAAGGATAAACAAGAGTAAAAAAAAAAATAGAATAATCATAAAACGAACAACAAGAAGAACTGGAAGGAAAGCAGAAGACGAGAAGAAAAGAAATTATCATCATTATAGACAAAATTTGATAAAACTATATCAGTGGTATCACAATGATTCTCTTTTTGTCTTGAACTGAGGGAGGGGATTGGGGTGCGACTTAAAGTTTAATACTAACCACACCTGATTATTTAAGGCGCAATCTTATTGATTAATAGGCAGCTGCGTGCGTCCTCTTAGAGTGATTTGACCAATATACCGATGTCTTTGATTCGGCACGCAACTTGGCATTTAAATCTAATTGATTCATTTATCGATTTGTTTATTGGTATATGCACATATAAATATTGGCCAGCAGAAGGGCTGAAAGGGCCAATTTACAACATAATTAGTAAAAAAGTAAAAACAATAGCTGCAAGTACAGAAAAATTGAATTTTTTGGCGTATGCTTGAATGGCATCAATAATTATGGAAATAAGAGATAAGAGAAAGAAAAGTGAGGAAGCTGGTGGAGATAGTAGTAGAAATGTATTGCAGAACGAAAAAGTTGAGAGAGGGCGGAAAAAGAGAGGTGAAAATAGAGGGAGATCACACATACTAAATAGAATACAAAAACCAAGAACATTATGAAATGTTATAAGAACTGCATACATGTAAGTACATTAATGAATATTCTATGCAATTCACATCCAGCTACATTTCATGGCAAATATTGAAGTATGCAAAGTGTGACTCTTAGTCAAACGTATTTTCTTTGTGACCCCACATCCAAGATTCACAAGTGTCCTAAGGAGTAGCTTCCACCATTCAGGTCAAGAGGTCATCACCCTGGGCGGAGGTGAGGAAATATGGCTCTTCTTGGATGGACACCTGATCATGGAAATCATAAATCACAACTTTCATCAAATCATCTGCAAAAAAGCCGAACTACAGAACAACGATGGTATGTAGTGAAGTTGAAGTGAGTTGTGGGGAATAAGCCAGTTCACGGTTAGCTCACGATCAACTTTTCTCCAATGACCTTTGTGATTTTTCATTAGGATAAGCACTATCATTTTCAAATGTAGATGTTGCGTAAGCTTTACCGGTAGAGTATTCAAATTCTAAGAACAAAAGGCATTGTATAGACCAGGTAACTAGAATAGTACATCAGGGATAAAGTTTGGATATCTGTTTTATTGTCTGCGTTTAATTGGCACATTTGACTATTGTTTAGGCTACTGTCAAATACCAGTGATTATGAAGGCTCTATTTATTACTCTTCAGCTTGGATGTGATAAATATTTTGAAAGGAATACATGAATAATTATCAAATCACAAATGCCTATGTCAGTGAATTTGAAAGCCACCTTCATGGTTGTCTCCAATGACCTTTTTCTGCTTGTGCGCAGTTTACAACCGTGAACAGGCTTATTAAGTTTTGTTCATCTCAGACAATATGTTCACTACACAGCAATACACTCATTTTTGAGAACTTATTTCACAAATTTATTCATTGGATGTTAAGAAGCTGGAGATAAAAAAAGTATCCTGACATTTTCAGCCATCTCCATGATTGTGAATGGTTTATAAACGATTGGTTTGCAGATATTGATGCAAAACTGGTAAATTCCTGATTTTTGCAAGTTTGTGTAGCTTTTTACGTTATACATTACCCGACTTTGAAAAAATCTATAAAAATGTATTTTATGCTTTTGAGTATCAGCACGTTGCACACTTTGTGGCCTGGCTCAAGATTTCAAGGGCATATTGTAGAGCATAACAAGCTTAATAACAATAATAATGATGATACTAGTAATACTAACGCTTCTACTACTAATGATAATAACATTTTATATATATTGCAGTTCCTACATGTATATGCATATATATATTCTACTGTGCTTAATACTTGGTATCATATATTACCCTGGTAGTAGCTGAGCCGCCACATAGGCTAAAGTGTTATTAAAGAGAAAACAAAAATAATTTGAGGACCAATGCACTTCACCTGGGTCGAGAGCAGCACAAGGCTTCACCAGAAGCAGCTGAACTGGGGGGGGGGTGACTGTCAAGTTTTAGGTATATAATATTTATTTTGTTTTATAAATGTATGGATACCTGCTCCTCTCTTCTCTTCATAGGGGAGGTGAGAATATCTATATACCAAGGAGTTATTAAGCATGGGAGGTGTGCTTCGCTGTCATATCTACCAAATGAGAATGTGACCATCTTGTTAAGGGTAAACCCATTTTTTGTACCTATTTCATCACTTTATAATTTTCACAGAAAAAATGATTAGGGGCAGCTAGAAATTAATTCTTGGCTCAAAGGAGCTTTTATTTTGTCTTTATGGTCTGTTTGAAGTTCCAATTATGAAAGAAAATCTGAACATCATAAAAAAAGATGCACACTGGTAATTCTGGATTATTCATATTCAATTATTTTTTAACACCATTTCATATTTCCCCCTTTTTTTCTCATTCATGTCATATGTCGCTAGATAATGATTTCAGCTTACTAGTTATTGAGGTACCTGATAATGACCTGATATCCCAATATATGAATTCATTCCTGGGCCACGTCTTACAAAGATTTGCGATTGATCCAATCAACCACAACTATGGAAAGCAATCAACATCAACTATAACATGCATGTTTGTTGAAGATATTTTCTAGATATGATGTATATGCATACATTGTTTGCTTTCTAGAAAATTCAGCGTGCTTTCTTTTGTTCACAAAGGGCATTGTTATAATTTCCTGTAGAAAAAATGATGACATCGGTGGATTTCCATATATTTTTGAGGTAGATTAGATCAATCATAACTCTTTGTTATACGGGGTCCGGATAATGATGGTGAAGGGAACATCTTTCATCATACACCAATTTCCAATTGTATTGTTATTAATATTTGCAAATCCCCGTGAAACAGTTTCTCCCACAATGCAATTTCATGCCCGAAAGTTCATTCTGTCCTATTTGTTAATCTTAAAGCAGATACGAACCAGTAGCGCCATATCGAGTCCTCAACTACTTACACCTGGCCAGTTTCCTGACTCATAATGCTAGTGTAGCCTAGTAATATAGACTTTAATGATAACATGCTTAATTAACTACTCAGTAAATTTATACTGCAATAATTATGTTACCAAGAAGCAAAATATTTACTTTTCCTCTCAAAACATTTTAGTTTCTCTATACAAGTACAATTATAGGTCAATTTATTCTCTGTAGTATTAGTAGATATCTGAAAACGTGTATTTTAAGACTATGTATTTATAACACATAGTCAATGAGGGACCACACACAGTTCACTCTCCCTTCAAAACATTGGCGATTTATACACATTTGATGTGTTATGAAATTCGTCCAAACATCATCTTATCTTTATATGTATCCATTCATTTTCAAAGGTTGGGGATTCGTACACATTTGATATGTTTATGGCCGAACGGTTTGAGTGCTCCTCAGAACTATTCATGGAATTCCAAAACATCGAGCTTCCTTCTGATGACAAACCGGTCATCTCAGCTTCCTTCCATACAAGCGAATGGACGGGGACTGGTGTAGACATCGGGACCTTTGTGATTGGCGAATTCAATGATGACATCAATTTGTATGTGGGCGAAGTCGCGACAGAATTTGAGAATGGTGAGATTAAAAGGGTTATTATCAAATAAATAAGAAAATAAAATGATATAACCTTTGTATACCACACGTATCCACCTTGCTAGGTGCTCAAGGCTCTCCTATATTACCCCGGCTAAGCTAGTCTACCGATTCTGGTGCGCACAGGAATTACTTCCTGCCGGTACCCA
This sequence comes from Lytechinus pictus, assembly GCF_037042905.1. NCBI lineage: Eukaryota > Metazoa > Echinodermata > Echinoidea > Temnopleuroida > Toxopneustidae > Lytechinus > Lytechinus pictus. Next base: position 15,772,667 of record NC_087250.1, on the reverse strand, counting down.
TTTACCTCACCTGGGTCGAGGGCAGCACAGTGTGGATAAATTTCTTGCTGAAGGAAAACACGCCATGGCGAGGATTCAAACCCACGACCCACTGTTTGAAAGGTGCGAGTCAGAACCACTAGACCACGACGCACCCACACTATTATGTGTTTCTCTGTATTTCAAGTCAAAAGATGGAATCAGGGAAGAAACGTGTACTTGTGAATGTTTTAATATGTAAAATGTTTTGAATATTTTTAAGGATTCGATGGAATAGAATAGATGATGAGATAAATATTTCCTATAGTATAGGTCTTCTACTATTTTGACCATCTGCAGCCCGAGTTTGTGTCTATCTATTTCTACTATCAGATGGTGTAATTTTCAGATTGTATATCGGTGACATGACATTTGCTGTGGGCTTTATTTCGTCTAAGATAAAGGTTTTAGGGTAACAATATGGTTTTATCTTTAACAGATTTAGGATTAGGTTTAGGATAGTTTCCATTTAAATTAAATCCAGGGTTGAAGTCGGCTATTCCATTAGTGTGTGGAATATACAGCGGAGCAATTGTCGCTAGAGGAAATGTCATGGAACGCTTATGTAATGCCTTTGAATAGGTGCTAGTTATATCAGAAGAAACAAATAGCCTCCTGAACACAATCAAATACGGAGAAAGAAAATGTATTGGTCACATACTGGGACAAACCAACGAAATATGTAACATATGATTGAGGTTAGGGTGGGTTTAGACCAAAAGCTTTGGTCTCTGTTATATTGGCTGTTCCGCTGAACTCCGTTGGCTCCACTCACCAATTACAGACACCCAAGTTCTAATTTGATCTTTACAGGGACTCACTGGCCATATGTTTAAGTATTAATTTCGGATAAACCAGGGAAGTGGGAATTGTGCGACAGCCGAAGTGAGTCACTGCTTTTTTTCCCTTTGAAGTTAATTTTTTTTCCATTATGGTGCATTTCAGGCCAAAATAGAATAATATTCCTGCTAAAGGTGCAGTACTTTTTATCTAAATTTTTATCAGATTTTTTTATTGAAAGACGAGAGTCTAACCAATAGACCACACCGCCAACAATCCTAACCCTAACCCTATGCCCTTTGCGATATTAAGACAGGAGCAGTATGTCATGTCACTGGGAACAGTGTCATATTTTCCAGGGGGCCGTTTCATAAAGCTGTTCGTATAAAGTTAAGAGCGACTTTAAGAACAACTGGTGAACCTTTCTTATGCGCTAAAGCATCGCCAATGGTACATGTATGTACCATTTACCAAAAGAAAGGATCACCACTCGTTCTTAAAGTCGCTCTTAACTTACGAACAGCTTTATGAAACACCCACCAGGTCAGGGCCACGTTGCGTACAAGTTACTATATTATGGTAACTTTGCCATTCAATAATAACTACCATGGTAACGCGGATCAACAGCCAGCCAAAATCATGGATTCCATGCAGTTAAAATTGGATGGCAAAGGTATTATGAAGGCAGTTTTGGGGGATTCTTGTCTTTGCTTCATGGGCCCGTATTCTGAAGTCGGGTTTAAATTAAACTCAGGTTTAAAGTTGTGGTTTAAGTATGGGAGGCCAAAAGTATCAAAATTTTTATTAAGTTGTATGTTTCTTATGTTTATTGTGCTTTTTTCCTGATTCATCGTTGATGAAGACAATCATCTATTTATACGTTATAGATAATTATGAATGATTTGAGAGCCAAATGAGATGAAGTATGATATCTCTACTGTTAGTGATTTATGTAACAATTGGCTTCCCATACTTAAACCACAACTTTAAACCTGAGTTTAAGTTAAACCCGACTTCAGAATACGGGCCATGGTGTTTAATTACTCTTTCTTTCTTTCTAGTTAACTATCAACCTGAATGCTACACCGACCCGCAAGGCTTGGATTATCGAGGGTTTGTCAGTGTCTCGGAGAATGGTCATGCGTGCAAAAACTGGTTATTGCAAAGCATCGTTAACGACACCTACAACTCGGGTCTGGGCGATCATAACTACTGCAGGACGCCATCTATCAACGAGACAGCACCAGTGTGCATCACTGAACTAGATCCGCTTACTGTAGAATACTGTAACGTTGGACCCCCTCAGACATGGTGTGGAATTCCATACGCATACAGTACGTGGAATATCATCATAACATTGAAATATATGTTACATTGGATTTAAAAACATTACATTTGGGAGGATTTTTTCCTCAAAAATCAATACAAAATGCTTATTGATGTACTAATGAATCTTCCAAAGACGAAAGATTTGACCGACCATGCCAGGTTTTTGAGTGCACATATATCAATCTTATATCTATATGTTTATATGAAATTCTTTTAAAATGATATGTCAATCTTAAAAAAATTAGAAATAATAGGTAGACAATTTTGCAGGAATCAAAATTATGTAGAGTCATCTACCAGGGCTTAATTATATCAAATTCAATCAGAAACTTTGATTTTTGCATTATAAAGGTCCAAATATTTGCTCACTTTTCTAATTGAATCATAAAATTATTAGTTTTTAATTTTAAGTTTAAAAATGTTGCTCACCTGCTTCGCTTGCTCATTGCTTTTTTAAAGTCTTTCTCCATACTCCATGTTTGCCCCCCCCTTTAAATTGTATTGCTCATCTGTTAAATAAGCCAGTTCATAGTTCCACTCTGCGCATGATCAGAAGATTCTGCGCATGATCAGAGGAAGGTCATTTGTACTAAAGTGACATGATGGTTTAAAATTTAATGAGATAAGCACCAAATTTGATGTCTTGATTATTCATATATTCCTTTGAGTTGTGTTTTTGTCTCGCCTGCATAGCAGAGCGAGACTATTGGCGCCGCTTTTCCGACGGCGGCGGCGGCGGCGGCGTCAACATCAAATCTTAACCTAAGGTTAAGTTTTTGAAATGACATCATAACTTAGAAAGTATATGGACCTAGTTCATGAAACTTGGACATAAGGTTAATCAAGTATTACTGAACATCCTGCCTGAGTTTCAGGTCACATGACTAAGGTCAAAGGTCATTTAGGGTCAATGAACTTAGACCATGTTGGGAGAATTATTTTCAAAATCTTAACCGAAGGTTAAGTTTTTGAAATGACATCATAACTTAGAAAGTATATGGACCTAGATCATGAAACTTGGGCATAAGGTTAATCAAGTATTAGTGAACATCCTGCTCGATTTTCAGGTCACATGACCAAGGTCAAAGGTCATTTAGGGTCAATGAACTTTGGTCAAGTTGGGGGTATTTGTTGAATTACTATCATAACTTTGAAAATTTATGGATCTAGTTCATGAAACTTGGACATAAGGTTAATCAAGTATTAGTGAACATCCTTCCTGAGTTTCAGGTCACATGACCAAGGTCAAAGGTCATTTAGGGTCAATGAACTTTGGCCAAGTTGGGGTATTTGTTGAATTACCTTCATAACTGAAAATTTATGGATCTAGTTCATGAAACTTGGACATTAGGTTAATCAAGTACCACTGAATATCCTGTGCGAGTTTCAGGTCACATGACCATGGTCAATGGTCATTTAAGGTCAATGAACTTTGGCCGTGTTGGGGGTCTTTGTTAAATTACCATCCTAACTCTGAAGGTTTATGGATCTAGTTCATAAAACTTGGACATAAGAGTAATCGAGTATCACTGAACATCCTGTACGAGTTTCAGGTCACATGACCATGGTCAAAGGTCATTTAAGGTCAATGAACTTTGGCCGTGTTGGGGTAAATGATGAATTGCCATCATAACTTTGAAAGTTTATGGATAGAGTGAATGAAATGTGGACATGGGTGTAGTTGACAAGTCTTAAGTCACCGTTCAAATGTCATCTATGGTCAATGAATGTGGTATTATGTCATTATATGAATGGTGTTTTTGTGAATTATTATTTTATAGTAGTTTTCAAAGTTAGCACTGCTGCTATATTAAATCGCGTAATGCAGGCGAGACTACCAGAGGCGTTCCACTTGTTTTAATTTACATCCACAAAAAACAATTTGTCCACGGACGACTGGTATCTCACAGTTTTGAAAATACATTGTACAATATGCTATAGTATGCATTCAAAGTAGAAATGCAACAAATACCTTCATAGAGTGTTGAATGGTCTGCTATTCTAGTTACCTGGTCTATTCAATTTCTTTATCTTGCTATGTAAGGCATGCTTACGTAATATCTTGCTTTGAAATCTGCCTATCACACTGAAAGAAATCAAAGGTCATTTGACCAAAATTGTCCAGAAGTAACTACGAACTGGTCTATTCACAGAATTGTCTATGAAAGATCAGTAGCATTATTCGTCACAGAAGCCATTGCATTCTTTCTTAAAAACCTTTATCTTTTTCCACTAGAAACGTTCGTTACCATGGGAGCAGAAGATGGAAGGTTGAACAATATTTTGTTCTCTGCAAGCAGTTTTCATAGTGAAAGGTACCCACCTTCTAGCGCCAGACTTAACCAGGAAGCAGGTAGGGCAGATATCATTTTTGTGTCTCCTGTGTAGCAGAGCGAGACGGCATCGTCAACATTCAAATCTTAAAACCTAAGGTTAAGTTTTTCAAATGTCATTGTGAATTAGAATGTACATTGACCTTGTTCATTAAACTAAGACTTACTTGTTCGACTTTAACATAATCAAGTCTTATTGAACATCCTGCCTTGGTTTGATGACCCTTGACCAACGTCCAGATGAAATCCTAAGGAAGGTTTATAAGTTTTTGAAATATCATAACCTTGACATAGACAAGACCAATATGGGGAGAATTTGAGTTCAAGAAGCATTTTGGGGTAAAAGTTGGAAACCGGTCTGTTTTCCCTAATTGGAATGTGCTGAATCTGATAAGACCAATTCCCAAGTCAATTTTTCATGTTTTTATCACCTAATTTGCATAAACAAAATGGCTGCCAAATTGACCATTTATAATCTTATTTCTACAATATTTTTTTTATAATATTCGCTTTCACCAATATGGATACTGCAAAATCCAGCATACATACAGTAACATGTACCATTTGGGAAAATTTGTTATTTCTGTTTGTGGCTAATTGATTATGCAAATGTATGCATATTTTGCAATATTATGCTATAATTTGATAATTGCACCTAAAACATTTATTATTTTGGGTACAAATAGCATTTGTTTCATTGTGATAATTGTTTGGCCCTTAAATATAATATTTAAGTCAATTTTTATATGTATTTTATTGTTCGTTGATATTTTTTCATGTTCTTGTATTTTCTGCCAGATCTTTAAAAAACTAATATCAATGGCAGACAAATATTAAGCTTCAATGATTGAATCATTTGATAAACTTCTTTTGCCACAACTGTTAATTGTACTCAGGAACAAATACACACACATGCTCCTACACCCACACCTGTATATAGAAAATAATATACTTGCAAGGTATATTAGACATGCCCAATATAAAAACATTGATGCTGATCCTATAATCATGAAAATAACCAGATTCAATGAACCCGTAAGAAAAGAAGAGTTTAGAAGTTAGAAAATCTGTAATCATGCTGAAATTAAATTTCTTGAAATAGATATATTAAAATATTTTATATATCCTTTATAATTAGATAACAGATCTAATAATCAATTAAAAGTATGATTTATGCAGTGTAGTTTATCAATCGGATATAAGTATCAGTACATTATAATCACCTACAGGAACACCAAACATGTCAGGAACCCACCATCCTCTGAAAGATATCTTCGTTATCAATTAGAAATAGTCTATCTTATGAAGATACTGAAGATATGAAGATGTGTGAATATTAGAAATTTGATAAATGGACAAGGGGACATTACACAATTCACTGTGGTATTGAAAAGGTGCACTCCGAGCATTTTAACACCTGAAACAAGATCTGGTCAGACTGCAGATTATCTCTCATTACAAAAGTTTAGGTTTTCTCTATGGATCTGTGACATGAGAATCGGACATATCTCAAGAACACAAACACGATAACTTTGATACGAACTGCATCCACAGAATACTTGTACTAAATTGGTTTGATTTCAACAATTAGAGATGACTTTTATAATATGAGGCTGCCCTATCAATCAAGCCATCCAATGGGACATCAAACCAATGATAACTGACATTGATCATTCAACACCCCGAAGGTAAAGGTGTATATCAAGTTGGGGAAAGCTGGATGCCGGCTAAGTTGGATGAAGCGGCAATCCTTGATAGGACAGGTGCAGTACTGCATTGGAAAAGATATATTATGGAGATGCACATGTAATCCGTTAATGAAGTCCAATGATCATTTATAATATTTCCTCTACACTCCAGAAAGCATCTGCGAAGTGGTATTGAAAACTCGCTAACCTTATTTTTCTTGAATATTGAAAGATGGCCGCCTGGTGGGGCATTGGTGTGCGAAGAATTCCGGCCCAGATGAATGGATCCAGGTTGATCTGGGGGCCGTCCATCCTCTTGCTGGTGTAATGACCCAGGGTCGCAGGGATCTGTGGCTGTGGCCTGCAAGTTTCCGGGTAATCTACAGCTCAGACGAGGTCACATGGTTCTCCGCAAGAAACCTAGATGATAATGAGGTAATCTTATATAATAATAATAGTCCTTGTATAGCGCATAACACATTATTATTACCCCGGGTAGGGGTAATCAAGTATCACTGATCTTCCTGCACAAGTCGTAGGGTATATGATCAAGTTAAAATGTCATTTAATGTCAAATAACAAAGTATTTTATTATCATAGGACTGGTATTATTACCCTGATTATTATTATTATTATATTCCGACAAATGATAATAAGGTAATCTAATATTGCGATAGATAATAAGATGATATGATATGTAGGAAAGCTGTTCGCATATGACTCCCCAAATCAAATAATTGAAATTCTAATAACTTTTTTTTGCTGTTTGATGGATTTTTCTCAAACTTTTATAATTTTCATTATTTTTGCTATTTTTACAATTACTTTTTGTCAGGGTGAACTTTCCCTTTAATAACTTAATTTGCATATGTCTTCTGATTTGCTCACAAGGATAAAGGTGAATTACAACCCTTTTCCATTGTCCGGGTTAGATGCTGGAGTGCGCCCCACAGGTTTATTATCTGAATAAAGCAAGCGTGAATCCCACAAATCGTGTAACTCTAGTTTATTCTGTATTAAATGTTATACAAATAATGGATGTTTATGAGTGCAATGGACAGAATACTTCATGAGGTGAGAGATGAAATGGTCCATTCATCTCTTTCACTGAAATAAGTATTCTGTCTATTGCACGAATGAAAAGCATTCATTACTTGGGCAATATGACACCTAAAAATATATATCTTTGTCATGGAGCGTTGTGGCCCAGTAGATTAGTTTCCGGACTTTTATTTCTTCAGTATTGTCAATTGGTTTCCTCAGCTTGTGCACAAGTAACCCTAGTACATACTTCAAAATGGATTTGTATTTTTGGTACAGAAAGAAACAAAAAAGGTGTTGAACACACAGCAAAATTAGCACAGACTATTGACAAGCGGCTTCAGTTATTTCATTTATAAACTTCTAGAATATTCATTAAAAGGCTTTTTTTCCAGATCATCATGCACATTTGTTTTCCAATTCTCATCTCCAGATTTTCACAGGAAATAACAACCAAGATGGGGTTTATCCGAATTACTTCCGGCGGGAAATTCTGGCCCGATACGTCCGGGTCACCGACGTGATCATGAATCCATCGACATGGGAAGTTCCGTGTTTGAGATTGGAGTTGATAGGAGTCCGTTATGAAACAGATATGAAAGTCCTTGAAATACCATCACCAGGTAGGTCTCTTCCCCTCCCCCTCACTCTCTCTCCCTCCTCGCTCTCTGATCTCCTCTGTCTCTCTCCCCCCTTCCCTCTCTCCCCTACCTCCCCCTCTCTTTCTCTCCCCCTTTCTCTTTTCCCCCTCTCTCTCCCCCTTTCCCTCTCCTTCTCCTCTCTTTCCCTCTCTCTCTCCCCTTGTCAACTCTGAATTACTTTATTTAGATGCTAAGGATCCTCGATAATGAATTCCAGTTATAAAAGAAATAATGGGGGAATTGGTTAACCCTGTTCATTTTAGTTTTACAGAGTTTGAAAACCCAGACATCATTGACCACATTTAAGCCTTGCTCACACCCTTGTCTTTTGGGCCTGTGTTCAGCTTCAGATTGCCTGAACGCATAAAAAAAGACAGTCAAACACAACACAACGCAATGACTCAAGACTAATGCAAAGGCCTTGTTTTCTAGCTCGGTAGTTTGAAGAGTTTTCAAACATCCGCACCTGAACGCAGCCAAATGCTACCAAAGTTAAAGGTCAAGTCCACCCCAGAAAAAATAAATAAATAGAAAAAAATCAAACATGAATAATGCTGACAACTTCATCAAAATCAGATGTAAAATAAGAAAGTTATGACAATTCAAAGTTTTGCTTATTTTTCACAAAACAGTTCTATGCTCAACTCTGTGATATGCAAGTGGAAGAGAGTCGATATCATTCACTCACTATTTCTTTTGATAAATATTTGAATTGTACAATATTTCAATTTTTATAAATTTGACAATTACTGGATCTCCTTGCTTGAACCACAAAATGTTGAGGGTTTCAAAAAACAAGGAGAGAGTTGAGAAGAAATTAATTGAGGGTTTCAAAGAACAAGGAGAGAATTGAGAAGAAATTAATTGAGGGTTTCAAAGAACAAGGAGAGAATGATATGGACAATTTGCAATTGCATTGAAACTTCCAAGCAGTCTGCAAAATCTTATGCCAAAGAAACTTGTATTCTTGTTATCTAAGTATTTACAATGTAACTTTTACCCTAAAAGGCCAGGGGGGGGCAGGGTCGGATTCTGGTACCCAATTTATTTTGAAGTACATTTGATCGGGATCCTACAAAATTAGCAGTTGGGGCAGTACGATAGTTCATTGGAGCAAATGTTTTATTTCATGCATAAATTAGCATAATTCATTAAATAAACAATCTTATTATTTTAAAGAAATATTAACCACACAGATTTTGTCACACACTACCACTGCAAATTTTCGCGGCGCTCGAAGGTCGAGATCTCTGGGGGTGGAATCCACCCCCTCCCCTTCCCGGCTGTAAGAGGGGTCCAAATAACGGCTCTTTTAGGGTTCAAATCTAAAATTATAACATTATGAAGGAGAAGAATCACCGTTTCAGATATGCTTAAATTTTTCATTTTTGTTTCGAAGACCACATACCATTTTTACAGAGATTTTTATTTGGTTTGAGGTAGCTGGGCACATACATGTACATGTAAGCCTGAATTCACAATGGTTGTTTTGAATACCTTCGGTTACGAGTCCATTTTTCAAAACAGTGGACTCACTAATAAAATAGCGTGCTCAACCATGTCAACAAGCATCATTATGGGGCACTGTGACAAAAGCACGCGTTAGCATTGGAAATTTGTCTAATGCACTTGGTAAATTAAGCATAATTTATTCACGAAATCTGCCATGGGTTCAACCGTTGGTTTTCAAAACCACCTTTGCTAATTTGGGCCATACCGCCCTTCCTTGGATTGGATTGAACTATGCTGACATTATTCTGATTCTTGAACCTTTTCAGCTTCATACGCTCCCTTGGGAATGGAGGATGGACGCATACAAGATGACCAACTCACTCAAAGTTCTTGCTGGAATGAGTATCATTGTGCTTTCCGAGCTCGTCTCAACATTCAGGATGGTAATTGACTTCAGTATAGATCTTTACATTATAATCAGGGAGGTGAAACTCTGCATCCGGTCAGACATGGAGAAATTTTGGAAGGTCAAAAGTGCACACTACTCCCATTTTTCGCGTACAAGCCTATGGACACCGCAACTTCATGGGACACCAGCGAAACGGAGACGTGGTCATAATTGGCCTGCGGGCACAGCGTAGAAATAAGTATATTATCACTTATTAGCATAATGTGCGACGTGATTGAATATGAAATGAATTCATAGAGCTGCGTCTTTGGTAAAAAAAGATTAAGCCATTCATTCCCCGTTCATCCCCCAGGTATTTAGTTGTTTATTAATCTTTTCTTGTTTACATATTTTTAATTATTACTAGTATCTGTCGCGATTATTACTACATCAATTAATACAACTATTTATTTGCTAGCTATTTCCCTGAAAGACATATGGAAGCTTACAAGGGATTCATTAACTCTTTGCCCGCCACGTACACTCCCCCCTGCGCCACATTAATTTTGGGGTGCCACATTCAGAGGGGGTTTGCGTGCACTGTCTTATTCAACTCGCAATAACTTTTTACTGGTTTGTCGTATTGAAAAAAATTGTGTAGCAAAGTTTTAGAGAAATGAATATTCTTGCCGATGGTATCATTTTTGCTATGTATAAAATCATAGATTTTGAGAATTTTAACTTTACATTCTGTTTCCAATTTTTTGTTTAGGAGGGTATTTTATACCTCTTATATTCAATACTTCCTAATGTAGGTTAAATTTCTAAGTTAGTCCATTGAAAAGATGTGTTCTTTAGCTTTTATTACATACCAAATCCATGTCTTTATGGTCATTATGAGCTAAGCAGTTTAGGATTGAAATGGGGCATTTAAAAAGAGTAAACTGACAATGAACTAAACTCTTCTATTGAAATTGTCCCTGGCTACTTCTCAATAGACTTCCCGTCCTGGGAGACTTCCCGTCTATTGATACTTTGATCCCCTTATTGTTATAGGGAGGTGGAAATTTGTATCATTCTTTTATTACAAGGAAAGCAGTGCAAGCTATTGAAAGCTCATCGAAATATATCCTAAAGCAGTTCAAAAAACTAAATTTTACGCGAAAAATCTCTAAAAAACGTTGGCGAAAGCTATAACACGGAAGCTAGATTCGTAAACAATGCAATACACGCGTCGCTATTGTATGTGTGTCCACACAATTACAATTAAATGCGTTCCGTATGCATTGTGTGCTAACTGTGACTAGAGTCGTCGTTGGCAGTCCGCTGTATGTGCTGCGAGTCGTCCGTGGCGGGCAAAGAGTTAATAGGATTGAACTTAAGGATCTCGATCTTTGCTCTATTCATCAGGTGTTCATCACTCCCATTATTTTCATTACACACATGAATAGCCATAAATTATTAATGTTTTTTTTTTTTTTGGGGGGGGGGGTAAGTACTTCAAATGATCAGTGAAATCTGAGCAAGAGAGCAAAGCAATCAGGAGGTCATTTTGTCCTAATTTTGAAACTGAAATGAACAATCTGGTGCAAATCTTAAGATTGAAAAAAAAAATCTGAGTTTGGGATGGGAGTAAAAAGATAGCCCAGTACCCCCCCCCCCCCGCATGAATTTGCTCTCATCAAGGCTATCTTATAAAGGTCGATCACTTCCAAACAAAATTAAATGTTTGTACCTGCCCGCCCCCTAAATCTCTCTATCGATCCCACCCCCCTCTCTCTCTTCCACACATACCACATAATCATGCGAGCAAACAGTTATTCTCATATCATTTTTATTTTTATCCCACTCTTAAATCAAACTCATTTATCTCTTTAGGAAGAACATTTAATTTTGCTGCACCTTATGATAAAATGTCACAGTATGCCATGTTGCAATGGCTTTTATGGGCTATCTTGCCATGCATGCATGGTATTTCGATACTTTATGTTATACTCTTACCTGTTGTACTAGTATTATACCCATAGATACCTGACAAACAAAATCAATCAATCAATCAATCAGTAGCACCATCATATTCCAGTCATATAGAAGTATCCTTCATTATCATCATTACCATCATCTAAATAGTGCCATTTCATCACAACATAGTTTGGTAGCAATAACATCATCATCACATATCTTTCACGCAATATGAATTGGTGGATTAAATAAATCACGAATAAATCAAGATTAGAAAGTATATTTCAAATTAAAATGTTTATTAAGGAATCAATTTTTGAATATATGATTACAATATTCCTATCCTTTTTTTTTATCGCCATAGTATCACATTACATGTACATCAGCAAAATACATATAATGAAAGCAACAGAAATTACAAGGCTGTTTAAAGGGAACGGATGTATTTTTTGGGGTAAAATCTAGAGGAAAAAACATGTAAAAATTAAGTATGTATATTCACTTTCATAGGTATTGATAAGCCTTATATAGTCAATATAAGGGGCATCAAGGATGTCATTAAAATATTAACGTACACCTCTCTCTCAAAGTCGGTTACTCAAATATCAAGTCATTTTTTCAACATTTGCTGACAAGAAATAGCATGCTAATCTCACCGGGGGCACTTCACAAAAAAGGGGAGCACATTTCCACATTTCTCTAAAGAGTGCCTTCCCAAATCTGCACATTAGTAAATCAGTAACAAAATTGCTTATTTTCTATTGTTGTGAAGTGCTGTGTTCTATTTCCAACAAAAAAGGATTAAAACGAACAAAACGGTGCAACTTTTCACTTCCCCCAAATAAATTCAACAGCTTAATGTCCAGCACTACAGCTGGGTCCTTGTTTCATAAAGACTTAAATTATGGTAAATTTGCCCAAATTGTAACTAGCATGGGAACCTCAATGTTGATCTGTTGCTTTAATGTGTCCATGGTAGTTACTGGAATGGCAAAGTTAGGGTAGTGGTTAGTCTTAATGAAATGGGGCTCAGGAGTGAGAGTGATTTCTTAGTCCTTGGTTCTGTCACCTTGTTTTTTTAGTATGCACATTTTCAATGAAAACCTATTATTTCTAATCGTCTTATGTATGTCTGTAGGCATGTATGTTACATAGCCCAGACCTCAGTAAAGTCTAAAGACCCATTTTGAATTGATTATATTACCAGAATACAATCTATCCCTTTCAAATATCATTAAAAGTTCTTTCACTACTATAAGTACTACTGTAACAGATGATTAGAACATTAATAAAGGGTGGGTAGGTTTGCCCTTTGGGAAAATATTTTAATCTTATGTGAAACCTATGGACTTAAATATTTATACTCTAATGTTATTTTTTTTCTACAGATGTGTAGTTCAAGCAACATTCAATATGTATTGACACATTTATTCAAATTCATTCAATTTTAAAATGTGTAATTGCGATGAAGTAACTACTTGTTATGAGCTTGGCCTCCATGTTCTTAATCTGCTCTGGTGATACTCAAACAGCCTGCGAAACCTGCATGGTAAACAAAAAAGAGAAAAGAACAAAATGAGCTGCTGATACAAATTATTTCTTACTCATCTAGTCCAGTTTATTAAGAAGTTTTAAACTTTTTATTAGGCCCTAGCTACTCTTCCATGCAATATTATTTAGATAATGCACATGTAGTAATCTATATAGCCAGATAAAAATCATAGATCACTATTTATAGATCATTATTCATATAACTTTTTTTTATTCAGTATGCAAACTCATTCAAATATTATATCATAATATTACTCTCAATATTTTGTCCTTTTTATTTCTGTCTACAGAGTAACAGAGTTTTAAAGTGATTTTCTGTATGACTAATATAGATAAGAGACATGGACAATAAGTATGCATTGATGAGAATGTAAATACTGGTGAATCTGAATCCAAATAAATATCAAATCACAATGGAGCTTTATAATATGGGATAACATGATTCAGAAAAAGTAGCTATAGCCCCCCCCCAAAAAAAAAGGGAAATAGGGGGCCTTTTTTATGAAAATAAGCATACCTTGCAAGTTTTTAGTTCAGATATCCTGTTCCTCATCAGATTGTAACTCTTGGTGATGTGCAAATGGTAGTTGACTTTGTACTTCTGACTGGGCTGGGACTGCTAAGAAATACACAAAATACACACAATACTTTACAGTTTAGAATTTTAGAGGTGATAAACAAAGTTCCTCTTTTAAAACAATATTTTCACAATTTCCAGCTAGTCATATCCTAAGCCTATGAATATTCCCAACTAGAAAGAAAAGCTGGTCTTGACCGAAACTTCCTTCTCTCTGTATCATGTTCCACTGATGAAATAGGCATACCTTGCTCTGTTTCCACTGACCATCTTCATTGTCAATGAGAGTCAGTAAATGGTTCAAGCATACGTGGCCTACTATAGCGAGGCCTTTTGTCAATCTTCAATATACATACACCAAGCCAGCTTTGACAGATGTAGGATAATCATTATTTGTGTGATAATTTGGGACTCTCTCATTCACCAGTGCGAGACAATTATTTAATTTTTTGCACTCGTCTATAAACTTGTCTATAAACATGTAAATCTCTACGTCAAGTTGGCGGGAATATGGGGAATTTTCAGGAATTTTTTTTCTTCATAGGAACTGCTGAGTTTTTTTCCATACAAAATGAACATTGATGTTTTCATAGAATACTTTCGTAGGATCGTAACCCTTGGGCCGGTCAGAACCGGGACATATTGTACGATTAACGAAAGTGCAAGGTTATCGTACAATGGCTTGTGATGGTTGTCTGCATTTGCGGAGCATGGGTGGATTGGGGATTGTTGCACTTTCTCGAAAAGGTGGTTTGAGGGAGAGGAGTCAAATAAACGCACCATTTTGACACAACGGGGAGGGGGGGGCTTACAAAAAAGTCTTTTCTATGAAAATCTCTTTTACTACCAATTCCTTTAATGATAAATAAGGCATTTTTATAGCACGCATATCCACCTTATTTAGTGCTCAAGGCGCTCTTGTATTATCCTAGCCAAGCTAGTCTACTGATCCTGTCACCTACATGTACCCGGTACCCATTTCCATGTACCTCATCTGGGTTGAGTGTCACACATTGTTGATCAACTGAAATCACACATAGCTGGGATTTGAACCCACGACCCTCTGTTGCAAATCTGGTATCTAATCCACTGAGCCACAGCTCTCCATAACTCTAGAAGCCCCCCCCCCCCCAAAAAAAATACACACAAATAAATAATTTGTATTGGACTACTCAACACATCCTTTTGTGAACTCTTTTTTTTGTGTGAATCATTTGGTGAAGTGAATTGACCACTAAAATAATGCATATCTTTGTAATTCAGTGGTTTCACAATACGGTGCGCCACCTACTGGTAGCAGCAGACAGGCCGAAATTTGCAATTCATTATGGGAAAAGGTCGAAATCTCTTGTGTCACTGGCCGATGCGGCTAGACCAACTGTTTACTAGGTCCTGGCTGTGGGAGAGAAATTTGCCACATATTTCTGTGCAAAATTTAGAACATTTTCGGCGGATTCTTCCTCCGCTTATCCCAAATCGTTTATTTTTTATTTTTGAAGCATCACAGTACACTACTATGCAGGCTGCCTGCGCCTGAGCGCGATGCTGACCCCAAAGCTTGTAGAAGTAAGAAATTTGGCTTCTCGCTGCAACTGATATATGGCACACCATATTGTGAATCCACCGAATTTCTCCATCTTTTTCTTTCTGTCATTTGTAGAGGATGGAGTCGGCATCGGAGGATGGGTCCCAGATTGGCGAGACCACTCCCCGTGGATACAGGTTGATCTTCGGGAGACCAAGCTGGTTGGTGGGGTGATGACCCAGGGAAGGACTCAACATAACAATGTCTTTCGGTCATTTTCTGTGTCATATGGCATCAATGATTCTAACTGGGTTTCTGCTAAAGATAGGAGAAATTCAGAGGTATGCAATTCGGTTCAATTCAATTCAATTCAATTTCTTTCATTTTCGAATAACAACAAACATATACACACATAATATGCAAAGAAGAATAAACATCATAATAGATACTTCAGTTACAAATAATATACAAAACTTATTGGCAAATAACACATTTTGATAATTGAATAAATCCATGACGTTTGCTCAAGCAACAATAGTGCTGCTATCGACTAAGCGACACTAGCCTAGATTTAACCCTAAGAAACTGGGGGGCTTATTCAGCTCCTAGACATTTTTTGCGACATCCACCATGCAAAATGTTTGACCGCGTCACTAGCTGACTTTTTACTTTCAAGTCTTACACAACTTTTTAGACTAAAATTGCGACCCCCGGATACACGGTTCCGAAATTACGCAACATTTTGTAAGTGCATGCAGACCCCAAATTGCTCCAAAATGTGAATTACTGTACAAATCCAATGCAAATAGTGTTTTAGTCAAAAATCATAAATGTATCATGTATTTTTCCTAATACTGATGAAAATGAAATTTTTCGCAGAATTTGATCTTAATGTTTTGTAGATTATGTCATGGGTAACGCGTGTGCCAATTTTCGTTGCGATTGATGGCCGAGATCATACTAGTCTTCTTAGGCATGGAAATAGACCAGTCTATTTAGGGTTAATGCTTAATCCTACCCCAAACCCAGCTCCAAGTCTGATATAAAACCCTAACCTTCCATCTTGGATGAAATAATGCCCGGAGCAATTACCGCAGGAGCAAATGGCATGTCATCTGCAATCCACAAGGATGTTGTACAAACTAAGTGTGACTGGAAGCCATGCGTAAAATGCCGATGCGGTCATATATGTAAAAATATAATGTCATTGATGAATAGGCAGCGTATGTTAATTAGCATGATTTGACCAATGCTGCTACCAGGATCCTATACTGCACGCAACTGGAAAATTGATTTTGACTAAAATTGCACATAATTTTTTGTGAAACACCCCCAGTATAAATAAACACTAGACAAGGCAGG
Organism: Lytechinus pictus; assembly: GCF_037042905.1. Lineage (NCBI taxonomy): Eukaryota > Metazoa > Echinodermata > Echinoidea > Temnopleuroida > Toxopneustidae > Lytechinus > Lytechinus pictus. The sequence continues at coordinate 15,756,020 of NC_087250.1, read as the reverse complement.
GAGGGGTGGGTTGAAATATACCCCTGTAAACAATTTAAGAACACATATTAACATTGATAAATGATAATAATAATGACAATAAGTAATGATGATAATATGCAACACGTAAATAATGCCTAATACAGTACAGAGTTTCTAAGCCCTATGTACTATTTCTCTGGCTTTAGCACACCTGCCTTGGTTGGGCTCAAAAGCAGACAGGCAGTATCTTCCTAACATACTCATTTACTACACCTGAGTGGAGAGTGGCGAGGGTTGATTAATGTTACTGCACATCGTTGAATCAGGGAGTTGGGAGTTATCCCAGCCAGTTATCACACATCTTTAAAAGATGTGGAGCGTTGTGGCCCAGTGGATTAGTCTTCGGACTTTGAAACAGAGGGTCGTGGGTTCGAATCCCAGCCATGGCGTAATTTTCTTCAGCAAGAAACTGATCCACAGTGTGCTGCACTCAACCCAGGTGAGGTAAATGGGTACCGGTAGGAAGTAATTCCTGAAAAAGCTGTGTGCGCTATGAACGCCTAGCTTAGCCGGGTAATATAGGAGTGCCCTGAGCACCTAACAAGGTGGATATGTACGCAATATAAATACCCTATATTATTATACAATTATTACATTAGTAGCAAGCTTATGAAGTAAATTTTTTTAATAGCAAGTTAAATTAGAATAAAAATTTTTCTGGGATTTTTTCCAAAGCAACACTTGTTTCCTTTTTTTTCTCTTCAAAACACTGGTGTTTTATAGTATAGTGTACTGTGCCGCTCAAATGAGTAATTTATCAAAGTAGAAATCTAGAACATATTTTAGTCTTAGAACTATAAAAGGTAAAAATTTAAACCTATTAGTATTAAACCTTTCCACGCGTACTTCGCACCAATGCACACTCTGTACCGCTCTAACGTCGCGTTCCACGCTCGAGCAAACAATCCATTGTCTCCCTCCCTGAAAATAATTCAGCACGGAGGGGTTCATGGCCCAGCGCACAAAGAGTTAAGTATGGCAAACACAAATCATTTTTTTGCAGACCCTTGTCTCAAGTTAAGTGGTCTGAAATACAAAGCCTCCAATGACTTTTTGTACAGATGGCCCCCTCCACTCTGAAATTTAAACTGCAAGTTGTATATTTGATTTGATTTACTTATTTTTTATAACAATGTAATAGAACATAAATATAACAAATATATTTTGACAATAAATCAGACATATCATTGAACATAAAATCAGTAGCAGAAGATGATTTGCCATTGCCAAGCAAAAAAAAAATGGTTGAAAATATGACAAATATATGCTGGTCTTGTTGATTAAGGTTTCAACCGTGGTCTGTGCCTGCAGACTATGTCTTAAAGCCAGTATGAACCAGCAGCTTAGTAATAGTACCAGCTCAAGTCTTTGACTACTATAACCTCGGGGGAGGGCACTCCCATATATTGGTGGTTCGGGGACGTGCCGCTTTGATGACCCCCTTTTTCAGACCTAATTTTCAGTTCTCTAGATACTCCGAATGACAAGAATTCCATTCAGGATCCGGCCTGCCCCGCTTGCAAGACCCTCGTTACGAAACATCTCAGTTCCCTAGCCCTGCCCAAATCCGCTAGCAGCTCCATGCACCGCTAGCTCCCACATGCATGCCTACATGCCCAGCGCTAGCATGCACCATACCCACTGTACCATGATCCCGTTCTGTGGACCCTGTTTTTCACAACGCACGCAATACATTTTGTTCCCAAGACCCTGTATTTTACCCTTGTGATCAGTTCCTTAGACGCCCATTTCAGCGTTTTGTGAGGCACACCCCCATCAAAATATAATTTGAGTGCCCCCCCCCCCCGGGCTCTAACTTAGACTGGTTCCTAATTCATAAAGCAACATTCTCAGCAGTGTAGTCTTATGATAGATTCTAGTTTAGATAACACAAAATTTACTACTTGGTGCATTCATATTGCAATTATTATGATACGGCCAAGTAGCAAAACAAATAGACATACAATTTTAGGATAATTTATTATCTGTATTAGGGTTAGGGTTAGAGACCACACAATACATATATGTTGGTCAGTTCGCTTCCCCGCAAAGTAGTTTTATATTTCAAAATATTTCACTTATCAAATCTTGGAAATCATTCTTTTCCAGTTTCAATGTTTATGTCTTAGTGTGGAGGTGTCGTGTGGAGTGTATAAGTCACTTGACTCTTAAACCAAGGGTCGAGGTATCAAATCTCACCTGGCACTAAGGTCCTTTGGCAAGGCTTTTTCACTCTCCACCCAGGTGTTAAATGGGTACCAGGTAAAACAGGGTAGAACAGTTGCCTGGCTGGGATGCTCCTCTGCAGGGGCGGATCCAGGATTTTCCAAAAAAGGGGGGGGGGCACATTTTCCTGATGCAAAAAAAAAGATAAAGAAAGGTTTTCAACCAAAAATTTCATTTTGTCCACACAAAAATTTGACAAGCAAAAAAAAAGGTCCTTACTTTCAAAGGGGGGGGGGCACAGTTGTGTTTTAACAGGATTTTTACATGATAAATTTTAATTATACCTCTCAAAGGGTGGGGGGGGCATGAGCCGGCTGCTCCCCCCCCCTGGATTTGCCAGTGCTCATCTGGGAGTAGAGGTGGAGCATGTGATGTGTGGAACAGTGATAGATCCAATGGCCGTAAAAATAGATGTGATATATAAATGTAATGATTATTATCAGAATTATCGTTATTAGTATTAATAGAAGTAGGAGTATTATTATTGTTATCATTATCTTTATTATTATTATTATATATGATCATTATAATTGTCATTATTCTTATCCCTTAGACCTTCATATCAAACTACGATGAGGATACAATTGTGGTGAACTACTTTGACAAGCCTGTTACAGCGCGTCACGTGAAACTTAACTTCCTCTTTGATGCAAGCTACCCGGGCGCTTTACGCATGGAAATCCTGGAGTTCCTACCGAATTATGGACCTGGCATATCACAGTTAGGTAAGTACAGTAGTACTACATCCACTATCAAGTAATACTACTACATTATGAACCTGGGATATCACAGGTTGGTGAGTAATACTACATCCACTATCAAGTAATACTACAGAATTATGAATCTGGAATATCACAGTTAGGTAAGTAATACTACATCCACTATCAAGTAATACTACAGAATTTTGAATCCGGAATATCACAGTTAGGTAATACTGCATCCACTATCAAGTAATACTAAGGAAGAGTCCTTATTATCAAGACTCTACTTGTAAGTCAAATAATTCATTTAATTATGTTTTGTCCAATTCCTCACCAGATAGTAAAGAAACTGGAGAAGATAATTTGCCATTTTTTATGGAACGCAAAAGTTGACAAAGTTAAGAGAATGACAATTGTAAAGGAATATGAGGATGGTGGTATTAGAATGATCGACATTCAGAAATTAATACAGAGTTTCAGATTGAAATGGTTGGCGAGAATAGTTGACGATACAAGTGGTTATTGGAAAGATTTTGCTTTATTGAATTTGGAATCAGTAGGGGGTGTCAGACTAGTTCTTAACTGTACTATGGATAATCACATGATTGAAAAATGGTTTGTTAACAAATTGCCAAAATTTTATGTTGAGATTATAAAATCATGGTCACACTTGAAAGAATCAACAGAAAAGATGATTTGTTATCGAACACACAGATTCTATGGTATAGTAAATATATTGTATATCATAATCAACCATTTTTCTATAGAGATTGGTACGCTAGCAAAATAATTTTTCTGAAAGACATTTGTATGGAAGGAAAATTTGTATCTCTTACGAAACTGAAAGAATATTTTGAATCCGAGAAAACAAAAGCAAGAGCCCTGTTTGATTATTCTAAACTACAAAGGGTGATACCGAAAATATGGTTGAATGATTTAACAGATGGTATTACGTTGGACATTCCAAAAATACCACTGAAGGGAAAAGAAAAACAACTTAAGTTCTGTTCCAGCAAGCTATTTTACCACATTTTATTAATACATGACAAAACAAATGACGCTCCTACATATTGGGCTGACTTTGCCGATAATCCTATAAATTGGAAGAATGTCTTTCAGAGAAATTTGAAAAATATGGGGAAAACAAATTAAAACAATTCAATTTGAAATTGTTGTATAACTTAATTCCTACGAAGAGGATGTTGTTTTTATGGCAATTGGACAATGATGATAAATGTGAAGTTTGTAATATCAAAGAAGATTTAATACATGCTTTTTTGTATTGTAGTTTGAATAGGCATTTCTTTTATAATTTATTCATAATGATTAAAAATGTGTATGACGTAGACCTTTGTTTTCATGTCGATATTTTGTTGAAAAATTACAAAGAAAAGAAGATTGATGATATTATAACAATAGCACTTTGGAGTAATTATAAGATGTTAATTTTTAGAAACTTACGTAGAAAAGAAGAAAGAGAAAATAAATTATGGTTTACTTTTGTCAGAGAATTGAAATTAAGATTAGATATCAATAAGATTCTGAGGAAAAGGAGAAAGAAAGAAATGTATAATTTGCCTGTTGCTTTGTAAATGTATCTATGAGTTTTGTTGAAAAACGATGTGAATATGAAATGAATTTTTGTTGAAAATAAATGCCCCTGTTATGGGTGAAAGAGAGAGAAAAAAAAGAGTAATACTACAGAATTATGAACCTGGGATATTACAGGGAGGTATTAAAGTAATACTACATCCACTATCAGGTAATACTACAGAATTATGAACCTGGGATATCGCAGGTAGGTAAGTAATACTACATCCACTATATTGTAATACTGCAGAATAATGGATCCGAGTTATCACATTTAGAAAGGTAATAATACATACGCTATCATGTAATGCTACAGAATTATGAAACTGGGTTAGGTAAGTAATATACTACATTCACCATCAGGTAATACTACAAGATTCACTCTCAAGTAATACTACAGAATTAGGAACCTGGGGTATCTCAGTTATACCATAGTGCAGTGATTTGGCGATTGTGAAATTTGTCTGGAGCCCCCCTCCCCCACCCCCTCCTTGTGCAGGAAGGGTTATCTTTAAAATGGTAATATGATGAACAGATTTTTAAGACCTATACATATTTGCATTGTATATTTTCCTGGTTTTTGTGTGTTTTCTCTTACAGATATTGAACCCTTGGGTATGGAAGATTCTGCTATTCTGAATGAAAGCCTTGATGCAAGTTCCGAAAGATTGTTGGTGTCCTTTGCCAGATTGAATGGGCCATCAGGTAAGAATGGTAATGGCAATGGTAATGTGGTGATGATGATGATGATGATTGTGATGATGGTGATGGTAATGATGATGAGGATGATTGATGATGATGGTGGTGATGATGATGATGATGATGGTGGTGATGATGATGTGATGATGATGATGATGATGATGATGGTGATGATGATGATGATGATGATGATGGTGATGATGATGATGATGATGATGATGATGATGATGATGATGATGATGGTGATGATGATGATGATGAGGATGATTGATGATGATGGTGATGATGATGATGATGATGGTGGTGATGATGATGTGATGATGATGATGATGATGATGATGACTGACTAACATGGACAAGTCATGTTGAAGGTGTTAACGATGGTGGGGATAATGATTGTGGTAATGATGGTGATGATAATGATGATGCTGGTGATGGTGATGATAATGATGATGCTGGTGATGGTGATGATAATGATGGGGGTTGGGATCATTGTGATGACAGTGGTGATGATGGTGGTGATGGTATATGCTGCCGTACTTTGGCTAAAGGAAGCAAGTTACAAAACTATCATTTGTTGTAAATGAGCAATGTGTGTTCGTCATTTACATAGGCGTCAATGCAATATAACAGAATATTTTGTGCAATATCTTTTCCTTAGAATGATTATTTCTTCCCCAAATTTTGCCTCAACGTACAACATACTAATGGTGTTTCAGAAACAATAACTCAAATTTGACTGATGTGTCACTTGCTTCCTTATGCCAATGGTGGTGATGATTATGATGATGGTGGTTGTGATAACTGTGATGACAATGGTGGTGATTATGTTAGTGGTGGTGATGATGGTGGTATATGGTGGTGATCGAAAAAAATGGTATGGTGATGAATGTGATCGTGATGATGATAGGGTGGTATATGGTGGTGATAGTGATGATGACGATGGTAATATATGGTGGTTAAGGCAATGGTATGGTGGTGATAGTGATGATGACGATGGTGATATATATTGGTTAAGTCGATGGTATGGTGGTGATAGGGATGATGATGGTGGTGGTGGTATATGGTGGTGAAGGCGACGGTATGGTGGTGATAGTGATGACGATGGTAATATATGGTGGTGAAGGCGATGGTATGGTGGTGATAGTGATGACGATGGTAATATATGGTGGTTAAGGCAATGGTATGGTGGTGATAGTGATGATGACGATGGTGATATATGGTGGTTAAGACGAAGGTATGGTGGTGATAGTGATGATGACGATGGCGGTATATGGTGGTGAAGGCGATGGTATGGTGGTGATAGTGATGATGATGATGGCGGTATATGATGGTGGTTAAGTCGATGGTATGGTGGTGATAGGGATGATGATGGTGGTGGTATATGGTGGTGAAGGCGACGGTATGGTGGTGATAGTGATGACGATGGTAATATATGGTGGTGAAGGCGATGGTATGGTGGTGATAGTGATGATGATGATGGCAGTATATGGTGGTTAAGGCGATGGTATGGTGGTGATAGTGATGATGACGATGGTGATATATGGTGGTTAAGGCGATGGTATGGTGGTCATAGGGATGATGACGATGGCGGTATATGGTGGTGAAGGCGATGGTATGGTGGTGATAGTGATGATGACGATGGCGGTATATGATGGTGGTTAAGTCGATGGTATGGTGGTGGTAGGGATGATGGTGGTGGTATATGGTGGTTAAGTCGATGGTATGGTGGTGGTAGGGATGATGGTGGTGGTATATGGTGGTGAAGGCGACGGAATGGTGGGGATAGTGATGACGGTGGTGGTATATGGTGGTTAAGGCGATGGTATGGTGGGGATAGTGATGACGGTGGTGGTATATGGTGGTTAAGGCGATGGTATGGTGGTGATAGTGATGATGATGGTGGTATATGGTGGTGAAGGCGATGGTATGGTGGTGATAGTGATGATGATGGTGGTATATGGTGGTGAAGGCGATAGTATGGTGGTGATAGTAATGATGATGGTGGTATATGATGGTGAAGGCGGTGGTATGGTGGTGATAGTGATGACGATGGTGGTATATGATGATGGTTAAGTCGATGGTTTGGTGGTGATAGTGATGATGTTTTCTCCAATGCAGGTTGGATGCCAGAACCGTCTCCTGACGACAGCAATCCTTGGATTCAAGCAGATATTGGTGTCCTGCGTGACATCATAGGTGTACAATTACAAGGGAATGCTGATGATGATAACTGGGTTACAACATACAGAGTCAGATTGAGCATTAATGGCTCTGTATGGAAGGACGGTGTCAACATCAAGGGGTCAGAGGTATGAAAGGGGGCTAGGGGAGGGGCTCATGTCTTCAAAAAAGTGAAGTTTTGTCATTAAACATGAATTTATTGAATTTCCACAATATTTTCACGTAATATTCCATATACAGTATATCAAAGAGCAAGTTTGCAAAAAAATATCATGAAAAATTATGCAATATATATGAGTTTCTGTCAGAAATATCTTCATCAGCTCTTTTGTTTAGATAAAAAATGATGTAAAAATGATGATGCTCCATGTCTGTGCACCCTTTCACCTTCCACATGATTCAGGGATTTAGATGAGAAGGGCTACTAGTTGAGGTTGCTACATGCGATGCCTGTGATGTAATATCATGTTGACACAGATTTTCCGTGGATATTTATCTATGTCATGTACATGTAGGTGTAAAGCTTTTGGTCATTCTGTGTCTTTTCCGTCTCTACAATCACGCAGATAGATGTACATGTATCCACAGACAAAGGGCCCTGCATAAAACTAAGGGTACTGCGCTATAGTCCCTATCAATTGTTCGTAGTTACCCCTAATTTATGTTTATGTTTTATTCTTTTCCTTTTTGTATTTTTTATTAATAATAGTTTTACATCTATCTGCCCAAGTAAATTAAACACAGCGGCATCACCGCTTAATCTTCATCCTATCAAATTTAACTTTGTAATTCACTCTCACAGATTTTCCATGGCAATCGAGACAGAGACTTGATCGTCACCAACTACTTCATACAACCGGTCCAAACCAGATATGTCAGGATCTATCCACAAACGTGGCATGGGGATATTAGTTTCCGGTTCGAGCTGCTTGGCCTGACTAAGATACCTCTGAGTGAGGTTCTTGATGCTGGTATATATACAACTAAAAATTCTCATAGACGGGGGGGGGGGGGGGGGGAGGTTGTCACAGAGTTTGTGTGACGAGGAGGGGGGTGCTGAAGAGAATATTTGCAATCAATTGCAAATTTTCTGTTGGGATTTTAACAATCAATGGATCCTTTTTATCTGTAGCAAATCAGGGGAGCTTTTCATCAAGGACTTGTTTTATTTGAGAAGTCCTATTTTATCCGACAGTTACCATAGTAACAGTGCTTCTTGGCCAATCAGATTCAAGGAAACACGTAAGATCTAGCAACTTGTCAGACGAAATTGCTGATGAAACGCTCCCCAGATTACACTTCTTGTTGCAAGAAGCAGTTCTGTAATCAGTCACAAATTTACAACTAATTACAAGAAATGTGATTGATTTAGATCAAAAATACACTTTCAATTGATCGCAAGTTTCTTGCAACGCCCATTAGACTTGTGCTTGAATACCAACGCGCACTTGATATTTTACTTGTAATATGATTGATGGATGCGCGCTAGTGTGTGTCTTGTTGGCATGATCTGACCATCTTATACTGCACGCAACTGAAATTCAAGTTTGATTTTAAGTCACAGTTAACCCTATCCAGCCGGGGGGGGGGACAAAAACACCCCCCCCTAATTATTTTTCATGATAAATCCGTAAGGCGAAAAGATCACGCGACAATGTTTCATTACTTTTTTCTTTCAAGTCTCAAGTAACTTTTAAATTTAAATTCGCGACGTGAGGGTACGCGGTTCCAAAGTTACGTAACATTTTGTAAGTGCATATCAGACCCAAAAATGCTCAAAAAAGTGATTTCATGTACAAATCCAATGCAAATTGTGTATGTAGCCAAAATTTGTATCATTATTCTGAAATAGTACTGCCGACAATTTCCATCGAAAAAAAAAGAACGAAAAACAAAGTAGAAAATGACTGCATAATACATACAAAATTTCAAAAAAGCAAAATATTTCAGACAAAAATTTAATCTTGACATTTAAAAAAAAAAAATCATTTGATAATAATCTTAAGAATATCCAGACCAAACTATAGCAGTATGGGGCTATATTAAAAAATTTAAAGCCAAATTACAATTTTTTTGCATTAGCATAATTAATTTAAAATAAAAATTTGAATAGTTTTGGTACAACTGACATTTGAATTGTAGAGATTAAGTCAGGGGTGACTTGTGTGCCATTTTTTTTTGCATTTGCGCGATCAACAATCACGATCAGGGGGGCTTTATTCATAAGTATATTATTATTTTTCTCATCTTGATTATGTTCAAAATAAAGTCCCCGACAATTTCCATTGAAAAAAAAAATAAAAGTTGAAAAACAAAGAATTTACATAAGAAATTAAAAACATAATATATAAGAAAATAAATGTAATGTTGAAAATGTCTAATAGAAATTTGATGACATTCCAGAAAAAGTCTGTGAACCAAAAAGTAGCATTTTAGGGGCATTATTTAGTTAATTAGAACAAGGTTTTTGATTTTATGCATAAATTAGCATAATTAATAAGATTTTTTTGCAGAATTTGATCTTTCAGTTTTGTAGATTATGCCATGGGTAACGCATGTGCCAATTTTTGTCGCGATTGGGCTGTTGATGGCTGAGATCATAAGAGGGCTGAATCAGCCCCCCTCCCTTCTTTGCAGGCGTCGAAATAGCCCAGTTTATTTAGGGTTAAGGATGCAAGCGAAAAATTATGGAGTATTTTTTAACATTTGTATACGTGTTTTGTTTATATGCTTTTAGGGCCCCTACTAATACCAGCTTTTGCTGAAAGGGCACCCTATCAAATTATTTAAATGATAAAATTAAAACATTATTTTTATATTTTGCCAGAGAAACCACTGACGTTTTATCCTCTCGGGATGGTGAATGGAGATATAGAGGATTCTCAGCTTACGGCAAAAAATTGTTGGGATAACGAACAATGTGCACCTAGCGCTCGCCTTCATAGTAGACACCCCGGACATCCTGGTAAGCTCACTCATAAGTTGTACTCCCTGCTTAAAGGAGAAGTTTACCCTTAAGATTTTTTTTTTGATTAGAATTTTAAGTTCTGGGCATTCTGGTAAGCTCACTCATAAGTTGTACTCCCTGCTTAAAGGGGGAGTTTACCCCGAAGAAAAGTTTGTTGTAAAAATAGCAGAAAAAATAATGAAAAAATAATGGTGAAGGTTTGAGGAAAATCTGTTAAAGATTGAAAAAAGTTATTAGAATATTAAGTTCTTGGCATTCTGGTAAGCACACTCATAAGTTGTACTCCCTGCTTAGGGGGGAAAGTTTACCCCCGAAGAAAAGTTTGTTGTAAAAATAGCAGAAAAAATAATGGTGAAGGTTTGAGGAAAATCTGTTAAAGATTGAAAAAAGTTATTAGAATTTTAAGTTCTGGACATTCTGGTTAGCACACTCATAAGTTGTACTCCCTGCTTAGGGGGGAAAGTTTACCCCAAAGAAAAGTTTGTTGTAAAAATAGCAGATAAAATAATGAAAAAATAATGGTGAAGGTTTGAGGAAAATCTGTTAAAGATTGAAAAAAGTTATTAGAATATTAAGTTCTTGGCATTCTGGTAAGCACACTCATAAGTTGTACTCCCTGCTTAGGGGGGAAAGTTTACCCCCGAAGAAAAGTTTGTTGTAAAAATAGCAGAAAAAATAATGAAAAAATAATGGTGAAGGTTTGAGGAAAATCTGTTAAAGATTGAAAAAAGTTATTAGAATTTTAAGTTCTGGACATTCTGGTTAGCACACTCATAAGTTGTACTCCCTGCTTAGGGGGGAAAGTTTACCCCAAAGAAAAGTTTGTTGTAAAAATAGCAGATAAAATAATGAAAAAATAATGGTGAAGGTTTGAGGAAAATCTGTTAAAGATTGAAAAAAAGTTATTAGAATTTTAAGTTCTGGACATTCTGGTTAGCACACTCATAAGTTGTACTCCCTGCTTAGGGGGAAAAGTTTACCCCAAAGAAAAGTTTGTTGTAAAAATAGCAGATAAAATAATGAAAAAATAATGGTGAAGGTTTGAGGAAAATCTGTTAAAGATTGAAAAAAGTTATTAAAATTTTAAGTTCTGGACATTCTGGTTAGCACACTCATAAGTTGTACTCCCTGCTTAGGGGGGAAAGTTTACCCCAAAGAAAAGTTTGTTGTAAAAATAGCAGATAAAATAATGAAAAAATAATGGTGAAGGTTTGAGGAAAATCTGTTAAAGATTGAAAAAAGTTATTAGAATTTTAAGTTCTGGACATTCTGGTTAGCACACTCATAAGTTGTACTCCCTGCTTAGGGGGGAAAGTTTACCCCGAAGAAAAGTTTGTTGTAAAAATAGCAGATAAAATAATGAAAAAATAATGGTGAAGGTTTGAGGAAAATCTGTTAAAGATTGAAAAAAGTTATTAGAATATTAAGTTCTTGGCATTCTGGTAAGCACACTCATAAGTTGTGCTCCCTGCTTAGGGGGGAAAGTTTACCCCCGAAGAAAAGTTTGTTGTAAAAATAGCAGAAAAAATAATAATAAAATAATGGTGAAGGTTTGAGGAAAATCTGTTAAAGATTGAAAAAAGTTATTAGAATTTTAAGTTCTGGACATTCTGGTTAGCACACTCATAAGTTGTACTCCCTGCTTAAAGGGGGAGTTTACCCCGAAGAAAAGTTTGTTGTAAAAATAGCAGAAAAAAAATGAAAAAATAATCGTGAAGGTTTGAGGAAAATTTATTAGAGATTAAGGAAGTTATTAGAATTTTTAAGTTTGGGATTTGTGACGTCATAAATAAGCTGCTGCCCCATTAGTTATGTAATGTAAAAGGCATGAATTTCATTTTTTTTAATGGTTCCTATGACTTATTTTTGTTTTCTATTCATGATCGGGTGTGAAATGATTTGTCTTTTGATATATGAAAAGAACAGTTAAAAAAACATTTTCAATTTTCTGAGAAAATGACATTTCATTGATTTTTTACTATTTGCTTTGTAGGAATGCTGCTCGCATATGACGTCACAAATCAAATAATTAAAATTCTAATAACTTTTTAATTCTTTGATATTTCTATCAAGCCTTTGGCAATGTTTTTTTATTACCGGCATTTTTCTGCTAATTTTAGTTTCCCTTTAAAATAATTAAATTTAAATAGTCCTTACCATCTCTATCTTCACTATCAAAATTATGAACATAGATTACCTCTCTGCATTATAACTGTATTAATTATTTGAATGAGTTTTAATCAGTGATTGTCCTCTTTTCAAGTGATTGGCTTATATATGTTGACAATCCTCAAGGTTTACAGGCATTATGCGCATCTCAATGGGGGATGCACTGCCTGCCAAGTGATCAGCATTTCCAAAAAGTTAGGTGAAATCTCATTTTCAAACATAATTGTTTTTTGTTTATTATTGTATATTTGTATTTGCTCCGTCTGTTTAAAGTCCTTGATCTGACTTTGATTGATATAGGACCACCTTATGGCGGAGGATGGGCGTCTGGAGACCGAAAAAACCCCTGGATACAAGCAGACTTAAAGGTATTTATAAGTTCACCTTGTTCTAGGTCCTGTAACAGAAAGGTTCGTGATTAATGAATAATTTGAAAGAACAATCCTGATTGTTTCTTCGTCAGTCTGCTGAGCAACATGTGCAAGCAACGACGATTTTGATTGGCCATTTCATTTACCGATTAATTGCTCAAATTTGTGTAATACGGTGCCTTGATTTTAAAAGAATTGCATTTTGTATATCGGAAATAGGCTAAATATAGGGCTTATAGTATAAAAACAGTAATTCAGAGTTTCAGAGTATCATGCAGTTGTGCTCAAAGATTAGTGAACCAAACCATAAATTGCACTCCTTCATGCCGAGTGTTGAATTTAGGCAACAATATTACAATGTTCTGCGAGCCGAGAAATAACAAACTTTTTTAATGTAATATTTTATCATCTGACTTCAATAAATGAATATCTAAAGGCGACCGCACACCTTACGATTGGTCTGCAACCCGATTTCAGAACAAAATGTAGTAGAATTTGATGCTAATATTGAGACTGGGAATATCTCACTGTGTAATGTTCTAAATCATCGTACGAATACCTACATGTATATTCAATCATGCTATCATTCTTCTTAGAATAAAAGCGATTTTAATATCTAGTCGTAATGACGTCATAGTAATCTTACGATTGGTTACAATTTGAAACTAATTTGGCTTTTGCTAAAAAAATAAAGGCTTGCAATCTTTCAAAATGGTTATATTAGTGTTCTTTCCATTACTTTTAACCTCAAATAAAATGATATGTTCCATTCACATTTTCAGAAAATGAGCAAAATGCGATTGGTTCCAAAATCAGATCACGAACAGTCATAAGGTGTGCGGTGGCATTAAAGCATGGCCGTATTTGAACACTTTGAATATGTTCATATTTGGTCTGGGTTCACTAACTTTTGAGCACCACTGTACAGGGGTGTATGTACAGAAATGATATGTATTTCAAAACATTGGGAATGTAAACCAAAGTTTGAAAATTAATCATGAGGGTTGGTTTCAAGTTCAGTGTTGGCCTTTTGGTGTTGGTGTTAGGTCAATTTTAACACGAGTATTACACCAAACAAAATGAAGATGGTCCTGAAAAGTCACTCACTAGTTGTTGAAATGTCAATAATATGATCTGGATCAGTTGTACAAACTCATAATAGGTTTTGGAGCTAGGGGAAACAATCCGAATTCCCACACCAACACCAACGCCAACACCGGACTTAAAATCACCCATTGACCACTATGATAGTGTGAATCTGTACTAATACCTGAACTCGGGATGAACTCAGCAAGACTTATGTACTATGTACAGTGTGTATGTAAAATGTACTGTGTGTATGTACAGTGTACTGTGTCTATGTACAATGCACTGTGTGTATGTACTATGGACAGTGTGTAGAGTATGTACAATGTACTGTGTATGTACAGTGTTGTGTGTGTATGTACAGTTTACTGTGTGTATGTACGATGTACTGTGTGTATGTACTATGTACAGTGTGTAAAGTATGTACAATGTACTGTGTATGTACAATGTACTGTGTATGTACAGTGTATAATTATGTACAGTGTACTGTGTGTATATGTACAATGTACTGTGTGTGTACAGTTTACTGTGTGTATGTACTATGTACAGTGTGTATATACTATGTACAGTGTGTACAGTATGTACAATGTACTGTGTATATACAGTGTACTGTGTGTATGTACAATGTACAGTGTGTATGTACGATGTACAGAGTGTATGTACACTGTACTATGTACAGTGTGTACAGTATGTACAATGTACTGTGTATGTACAGTGTACTGTGTGTATGTACAGTGTAGTGTGTGTATGTACTATGTCCGGTGTGTATGTACTATGTACAGTGTGTACAGTATGTTCAATGTACTGTGTGTATGTACAGTTTCCTGTGTGTATGTACAGTGTACAGAGTGTATGTACACTGTACTATGTACAGTGTGTACAGTATGTACAATGTACTGTGTATGTACAGTGTACTGTGTGTATGTACAGTGTACTGTGTGTATGTACTATGTCCGGTGTGTGTGTACTATGTACAGTGTGTACAGTATGTTCAATGTACTGTGTATGTACAATGTACAGTGTGTATGTACGATGTACAGAGTGTATGTACACTGTACTATGTACAGTGTGTACAGTATGTACAATGTACTGTGTATGTACAGTGTACTGTGTGTATGTACAGTGTACTGTGTGTATTTACTATGTACTGTGCCTATGTATAATGTACAATGTGTATGTACAATGTACAGTACTATCAGTGTACTGTGTGTATGTACAATATACCATGTGAATGTAAATTGTACTGTGTGTATGTACAGTGTATTGTGTGTATGTAAAGTTTTCTGTGTGAATGTACTATGTTCTGTGTGTATGTACAATGTACTGTGTAGCCAGAAGGCATTCAATATAGCCAGTAGATTTTGAATTTGCGAAATCTGGGCATAACCAAATGTGACTCGGAGACAGGTATCAAAATTGGGCTAGTGAATCACTATTTACTTTTTGATTGTAAATTGTGATGTATTTGAGGGATTTTGAATTTGAGAAATGTTACCACTGAATCTTAACACTGAATTTGGTAGCAGGTGCGATTAAAAAGCATTTTGTGTCAATCGCAGCCGACCTTCCCCTTTTGACAAAGTGTCCTTACGTGCTTTCTTACCATGTCCATGCTCATGTCCCCATGTTCATATTTATGATGTGTACTTGAAGCTAAGGAAATTGCGGACTGGTAAACCTGGATTAGCTCATGACCTAGCTCTCAGGATTTTGAAAGAATATGCATATGAAATTGTGTGTACCTTTAACTGCTTTGGTCAACCTATCATTCCAAACGGGAATAGTACCACAACAACGGAAAGAAGCTCAATTGATCCCGATTCCGAAATCATCTGCTGCTAACAAAGTGCATTTTGGGGCATCACGGTCTAGTGGTTATGACACTTTTCTTTCAATCTGAGGGACGTGGGTTCGATTCCCAGCCGTGGCGTGTTTTCCTTCAGCAAGAAATTTACCCACATTATGCTGCACTCAACCCAGGTGAGGTGAATGGGTACCCGGTAGTAAGAAATTCCTCGAATGTCTGAGCGCCTGCAGGCAGCACAGCTAAAGCTTGGGTAATAATGATAACATTATTGTAATGCGCAGTTGAGTATATGCCTACAGTAATTGCGCACTATATCTTTACAATATTTATTATTTGTACCATTAAAGGCAAACTTCTTGGTGATCGGCCTGATGACGCAAGGCAAGACTGAGTTTCGTGAACAATGGGTGACAAGATTCCGAGTATTGCGGAGTTTTGACCAATACCTATGGCACGATACTCTTGACATACGCCGCCAGATAGTAAGTAGTAGCCTTCGCACACAGACCCTGCCTGATTGAAAGCTTGATTAAGAATTGGGTCCTCACTCAAGACTAGCACAAATGAGCTTTGTTTATTTAATTCTACGTAAATGTGTATTTTGCCAAATCATACTCTTTGTTAGACCTCTATCTTAAAAAAAATTAAAGCCTATGATTATTGAATAGGATTACATTAAAAATATCTTATTAAAAGAAAAACACACTGAACTTTGACTCATATTGTATTTATGGATGCAAAACACCCAAGAAGAAAAAATTGTTGTGGACGAGTTGTTAAGTCTCCGGGTTATAACCTTAGTGACTTTTTACTTTCAAGTCTTGCACATCTTTTGAGACCAAATTTGCTGCACTCGAGTACGCGGTTCCGAAATTACGTATCATTTTGTAAGTGCATGTCAGACCCAAAACTGCTTAAAAATATGAATCCATGTACAAAGTCAATACAAATTGTGTTTTCAACCAAAAATTCATAACTACATGTATATTATTATTTTTACCTTTGTTGGTTTAAATGGATTTATTTCATGCTATTTATGATCGCAAAAGTGTCCCCGACAAAGTTCATTGAAAAAATATTAGAAAACAAATTAAAAAAGAAAAAGAAATACACAAGAATTAAGAAAACAATGAAATACATATGAAATTATTTATGTATTTGCTATTTTTTTGTAGATATTTGTTAGAAATGCTTGTATATATATGTATGATTATGGCTAAATGATTGAATCTCTAATCTTGACAATGATACACATTTATAAAGGGATTATCTATATATATTTTTTAATATATAGGAATTCCTTGGTAACTTCGACCAGAATACAGTTGTCACAAACTATTTCTACAGACCGGTACTTACTCGATATGTGAGAATTGTCGTGATGGCCCTACAAAGTCATTCAGTGATCAGATTTGAGTTGATTGGACGAGATATCAGACCGGGAAGGAAGCGCTTTCCAAGAGGTAACAAAGCATTTGTGAACTGCCCCCCCCCCAAAAAAAAACCCCCCCAACATTAAGTCGCCCAAAATGAATTCTGAGATATTCAATGATCTTGAAAGGGCACATCCTAAGCTTTAAAATGTTATATAACTTGTGAACTGCCCCCCCCCCAAAAAAAAAAACCCAACATTAAGTCGCCCAAAATGAATTCTGAGATATTCAATGATCTTGAAAGGGCACATCCTAAGCTTTAAAATGTTATATAACTTTTCGAAATTGATCAGCAATAACTCTCACAAGTATTTAATTCAATGCAGAAAAAGTCAGTGATTGCTTCAAAGAATTATCAAGGAGAAAACATCACTTGAAGCTCGGGTTCACTCAAGCATGAGATGGGTACAGTCTCGAAACTTCTGGACAGTATGCAAAATAGGATATCAAAGAAACTTGTATGTTGTCTTTTATTCAACTTTGCAATTTCAAATTTTGACATTTTGAAGACCAAATGACTATTTTTGCCATATGGAGAACCTTCCCTGGCGACTTATTGTTGGTTCTGTGTTGGCTGGTCATATTTGTATTATATTACTCAGAATGGGATACTAAAGATACTTCAAGAGCTGTTGGGTCAATATTACATGACTCGCAGATGAATGTAATATTGCCCCTAACGAATGGCTCATCGCTGGTAATTCCGTGATATAAAGCCACCCAATATAATTATTATTACTAAAAAAAATTAAAAAAAGTGATTGCACAAATCAGTATCACAAATTATTATGGCTCCATTTTATTTTGAGAATTGAAATGCAACTTCCATGTACAGACCTCCCAACATTTCCGCTTTTGGCGGAAAATTTCAGCTTTTTTATTATTTTTTTATTTTCTGCTAATTGTCCATTATTTTCCGCAAAATAGGAATTTTGAGCAATGTACATGTACATGCCTTTATCGAAAGAGGGCAGTAGACATATTCATTCAGCAGGTTACGATTGTATAGCACGTATGCACGCGCACGCCGTATGGCGAACAATGAACTATAATACTACGTACCGTAGTGATATAGTTCAGTGATGGAGAATAATGAATTTCTAGCGTGTAGCAAGAGCGCCGCGCTGAACCAGCAGTGCAGCACGCTGCGCTTTTGTATCTCATGTTGTTGCATTGTACCGCTTCGAGCTTTTATCAAGGCTTTCCGATTGGAATTTTCGATATCCTGGCGAATCAATGCGAGTGACAAGTTCCGAACGCACGCACGTAGATTACAAGCGCAAAGCAGCGGCACAAAATGCGATATATAGCGACTGGTAAGGATGATGACGTCATCCAAGATGGCAACTTACGTTGACCAACGAAAGGATCAAAGATGACGATGTTTCGATCATCATTTGAAAGGAATTAGTGGTAACTGCGGTCTAAGGTACAATATTTCTGAATTTTATACATTTTTTTCGTAAATATGGATGTAATTTCTTTTTCATAATGTAAAATTTTATGTACAAAAAAACGATCGGAAAATCGGGTTTCCGCCGAATGTTAGATCTAACGTTACTGCTTATACGTTGTCTGTACATACCTCCAAGCTCTTCAGTCTATGTATTGGTGAGTGAGCCAACGCAGTTCAGCGAAACAACCAAAATACAGAGACTGAAGCTTTTGGTCTACCAGTTACTCTGTTACAGCAGTGCAAGAGTGCAACCTATAGGGATCTTCAAACAGTTGCTGGTGCAAGTATTTCTAGTTCAAACTAAGATTGGTATGAAGACAAGTGTTAAGATTTACAAAGTGTCTTTCCAATTAATTCTCTCATTAATTTTTTCTAATACATGCTCTACTCTTTTCACCTTTTTTAAATTTTGTTTTGTTTACTAGTTCAAGGTAAGGATATACATGAGAAACCTGCTTGTATAACAAACGCATATATATTATGCAAGTGTATGCACCAGATTGAACCATTTGGGGGCCAAAATTGAAAAAAAAAATGGCCTTACCGCTCTGACGCTATGCCTCCTCGTACAGTTGCAATTATTTTAGAATTTTTTTAAAAAAATGTTGGGAGGTCTGCATGTACATTGTAGCTGTTATATAGTATCACTACTTGTTGCATTGCATTGATTATTGCATGCCCTGTCTATTTCGTGCATTTGAGTTGGGATAATGGCCTCATGGAGTTAACTCTTCGTGCGTTGATCCGTCAACCCTCTGTATGTTGCATTATTTTAGCAGTGAACTCTTCTATGTGGTATAATACTCTCTGTTATTTTAACAGCTATAACTTTTATCTGAACATTTAGAAAGGAAATTTTGTGAAGTAAACTTGTCGTGTATGATGGGCTTTCTTGTCATGTATATTTTAATTTGATATCACTTTATTGAAGTCACAATAAAGGAAAGAAATTTACAAAGTAAATACAAAGACAAAATAGGTCATGGCGCATTACTGTCGATGCAGGGCAGTAGAATAAAACTTAATGTACAATTTCGATGTAAGTAACAGGTACATAACTTATACATATAAGATATCTTTAAAAAATGAGTATGTGAAATGATAACAGCCAAAAGTTATGGTAAATATTAGAAAAAGAGAAAAAAGAAATATACATACACACACATATATATTTATACTTAGTTTACGTATAAGCATAAACAAATATCAGGAGTACTTCCGGACCACAATACTTAATCTGATAGGCCTACTATTAAGATAACAAAATTATGGATAATAAACAAACTGTATACCATGTCATCACTGTCAACATAATATCTAAAGTAAATTTCAACATGTACATTATAGACTTACAAAGAAGAAAGGGAAAGCAATAGAAAGGAAAGGAGGAATGGAATGGAGATGGAATGAGGAGAGAAGAGAGGGGGAGAACAGAGAGAGAGATGGGAGAGGGAGAGAGAGATTGGAAATAATGAACAATATGAGTTATCGCTCCAAAAGATTGTAGTTGCCCCAGATGGATTTGTCCTTTGCACAATATATTGAGAAAGATAAACAACCGCCATTTTACTCAAATTATCTCTAATCGAAGAATATTTTGTACGTCTGGCCTCAAGAAAAGAAAGAAAGATTTGATTCGTTGGGTGTTTTCTTTGGAAAGAAAGCCCCTTGAACCAATTTCAATGGCTAGGAAATCTACTCGGTAGCCATTATTCTCAATGTCGGTAATCAAGGCAGTGTACTTTTCTGTTTTATATTGGTGTGCTCTGTCAATTGCAGCTTGCAAGCCTTGAAGGGTAATTAATACAAAGTTTTATTGTATTGAAAAAGTGGTTTGTTTGTGTAATAATTATATACATGTATCTATGTTGAGGAATGCAATAAATATCATATACCACAAAAATATTCAAATTTTTTATATATTACTATGTATGATAACATCAATGCATTTAATTAAAAGAAAGAGACATAAACATTATTTTGATCACTGAAATGCAAATTAACATGACACTGTAGCGCTTTTTGGTGTCCTATAATATCATTGCATGGCTTATTGCACGCATTGTCCATTTCATACATTTGTGTTGGATAATGGCCTCACAGAGTTGAATATAGTGCCATTATCATACTCTTTTTTTTCTCCATTGATACTGGCAATGTAAAATGCATACCACAGTCATGTAATATGGTAAAAAATTGTTCTCGGATGGCGCAGGGGGGAACTTTATATAGTTCTAATTCGACTTTACCTGGCTGTATATATTTTTAATCAGTATATCAAGTTCATCTTCTCTTTTTTTCTAGTACACTCTCTAACATGTTTTAGGTTGGTTAACACACGAACCTACCAACTGTTACAAAAAATCCCCATTCATTTTGCATGCAAGTTTCTTTTTAATAACCAACAGTTGGTTCATATTTGATTTGATTCGATTTATTGTTTTCTTCTACATTCATATAATTCATACGATACATTTTTCCATAACATACGAAACATAGTATATTGGTTATTGTTTTTGCATGAATCATAGAGGGGGAAAAAATGGATTGAAAATATCAAATTATTAAAATAATAACAATATGCAGGAGAAGGATTGTTATCAAAGGCATGCAGAGTGCTTGAAAGAAAAATGATAATCCTAGATTAAAATTCAATAAATCAATATTTGTTGCTTTTTTATACGGCAGAATGGCAATATCTGTTCATAATTTGAATATTGAAGATGGAGATGATATGGATGATGAAAATCCATATTTTTATTGTTCGTAATAGACATGAAATGAAATACTCCGAAAATTTGCTTTGCCCAATTGATCGTGGGCCCGGCAGCCGGTGTGCAGCGCCAGAGCCCCCGACCTCCCGGTTGTGAGACGGACGCTCTACCAACTGGGCGAACACACCGGTGCAAATTATTGAAATGATGTTGGGGATAATGGTGAAGATGAAGGTGGTGATTAAATCAAAGGAAGAATGACTTTATGATAAACTAAAACATTGACACAGAAGATTTATTTCAAATATTCTGATAATTACATGGATTTAACATTTGGCCTTGAGAAAGAGACGAGCATCTTTTTATAGTCTCTGGTAGAGAGTTCCGTAAATCTCATAGAATATATGTTATAACGCAGTGATCAAAGCTTTGCAAACTCATTTCGTTGCTGTTTTGTAGACGTTTCGTGTACTAGAAAAGCCTATGGGGGAAACTGAATGAACACAATAGCCTTATTTTCTAGCCTTATTTTCAAAAGGATTACATAACGGTTCATTTCAAACCAGCATTAAAAAGGGAGATAAAAGGCTTCAAAATGGCTACAATACGGCAAACTGCTCATTGTGTAATCTTCTTTAAATTTTTTTTAAGAGTGTACGATAATTGGTTCTATCTTTCTCTGCACCAATCAACAGATTCAAGAGAATGCTATAGCTCTACCGATATGTCTGATTATAGAGGGTCTGTGAATCAGACTATCTCAGGCCGCACCTGTCAGAAGTGGACCTCCTTTGAACCTCATGACCACTTCCGTACAGCGGCCAGGTACCCAATGAGGGGTGTTGGTAAGACTTCACTCAATTGTACAATAGACCTAATGCATGTGACGTCGTAATCTCACAGCGCCCTCCCTCAGAGGGAATAGTAATACACATAATGGGAGTTGTCAGAGATATGCCAGCAGAGATGCCAACCCTCCCGATTTCATCGGGAGGCTCCCGAAAATTCATCCCAACTCCCGCCCTTACGATTACCATCCTTATCCTCCCGAAATTACGATTTTTTTTGCATTGATCAAATTGGATTGGAAGTACATGTATCGTCTGCTGACTTTAGCATGTAGTGACTCCATTACGTTTCGCTGCTACTAAATTCTGTGTGAAAGGCAGGCAAATAAGGAGCAGCGAAAAGCTGGTGCATGTGATATGCCCAACGGGAATCCACTGTGCACCAGGCCGGTAGGCCCGGCTAGCTTTGCGAGGCGTGTGCGCTCGCGGCCGCTGGATTTGTCGAGTCGTGCGATGGAATATCGGTGTGTGATTTCGGCGTATTGATGGGTTGATATTGACACGAAATGGCGGAAAATCAACAAAAAAAGACCAAGAAATGGTCTCAGAAGTATAAGACTGAATACAGTCTCCAGTACCCGTGTATTCGGAAGTCGGAAAGAGGAATCTACCATACATTTTGCACAATTTGCAGCGTGGACATTAAAGTTGAGCACGGAGGTCGTGATGATATTCGGAAGTACGTAGGGAGCAAACGGCATACGGACATTGCGAAGACGAGATCTTCGAGCTCCACTAGTACCCTGTTGACTTATTTCACCAAGCAAGGGACCAGCGAGGAGGAAGACGTTACCCGCGCTTTAATAATAATAAAGAGGATAATTCCTCATTATTATAGTTGAACAGGTACTTTTCTTCTATTGTCCCCTCATTTTTTTTACATGTAAAAATGCATATTTGATATTTTTATTTTTATGTCCAAAAAGTGGGAACAATGTTTTTTTTAAAACATGTGAAATGCTCCAAAATAAGGGTCAGATTGCACCAGAGAGCATCTAGAAACCCAGAGCTTCCAGGGCCCTAAGGCGGGCCCTCGACCCCGGCCGCAAGGGTCGAGCGCTCCGCTCGGTGTCGGTGTCGGTTGCAAATCCTCCCTAATTCTGATTTCCAAAAGTTGGCATCTCTGTGCCAGTTGCATTTATATCCTACATAGATTAAATCCTGAATAGTCATTGGTTCAAATAGCATCATGTGATTAAAGGCATTTTAACTTTGATGATGCGTGACTTCAGACTTCGATATATTTTCGCTATGCCAATATTCTGACTTCATTATTTCAGAAAACTGGATATTTAACTAAACTCTTGGGCGTATCGCTCAGCGAGCTGTCTCTCACGGGCAAGTCTCTTTATCTCTTTTGATCATACTTATTCATACCAAATTTTGTACCGTTGAAAAAGAGACAAGATACATATTTTTTTTACACCATTTCCCCCCCCCCCCCCTGGTTTGCTTGGTAGTTTTCACTGAAATGGCTCAGTGGTTACATATCATGCTTGAACCCCCAACTTCAAACCTTGAATTGTCTACTTATCAAATCACACGATAATCTGCCTTTAATTAATACAAATCTTTTAGATCACTCATTCTACCTTGGGTCATTTATATCTGAATGGTGTCAAATTTCTAATGAAATCACAAGATAATCTACCTTTAATTGATACAAATGTTTTAAATTACTCATTCTATCTTGGGTCATTTATATCCGAATGGTGTCAAATTTCTAATGAAATCACAAGATAATCTTCCTTTAATTGATACAAATCTTTTAGATCACTCATTCTACCTTGGGTCATTTATATTTGAATGGTGTCAAATTTCTAATGAAATCACAAGATAATCTGCCTTTAATTGATACAAATCTTTTAGATCACTCATTCTATCGTGGGTCATTTATATCTGAATGGTGTCAAATTTCTGATGAAATCACAAAATGATCTTCCTTTAATTGATACAAATCTTTTAGATCACTCATTCTATCTTGGGTCATTTGTATCTGAATGGTGTCAAATTTCTAATGAAATCACAAGATAATCGTCCTTTAATTGATACAAATGTTTTAAATCACTCATTCTATCTTGGGTCATTTATATCCGAATGGTGTCAAATTTCTAATGAAATCACAAGATAATCTTCCTTTAATTGATACAAATATTTTAGATCACCTATTCTACCTTGGGTCATTTATATTTGAATGGTGTCAAATTTCTAATGAAATCACAAGATAATCTGCCTTTAATTGATACAAATCTTTTAGATCACTCATTCTATCTTGGGTCATTTATATCTGAATGGTGTCAAATTTCTAATGAAATCACAAGATAATAGTCCTTTAATTAATACAAATTTTTTAGATCACTCATTCTATCGTGGGTCATTTGTATCTGAATGGTGTCAAATTTCTTATGAAATCACAAGATAATCTACCTTTAAGTGATACAAATGTTTTAGATCACTCATTCTATCTTGGGTCATTTATATCCGAATGGTGTCAAATTTCTAATGAAATCACAAGATAATCTTCCTTTAATTGATACAAATCTTTTAGATCACTCATTCTACCTTGGGTCATTTATATTTGAATGGTGTCAAATTTCTAATGAAATCACAAGATAATCTGCCTTTAATTGATACAAATCTTTTAGATCACTCATTCTATCGTGGGTCATTTATATCTGAATGGTGTCAAATTTCTGATGAAATCACAAAATGATCTTCCTTTAATTGATACAAATCTTTTAGATCACTCATTCTATCTTGGGTCATTTATATCTGAATGGTGTCAAATTTCTAATGAAATCACAAGATAATCGTCCTTTAATTAATACAAATTTCTTAGATCACTCATTCTATCGTGGGTCATTTGTATTTGAATGGTGTCAAATTTCTTATGAAATCACAAGATAATCGTCCTTTAATTGATACAAATGTTTTAAATCACTCATTCTATCTTGGGTCATTTATATCCGAATGGTGTCAAATTTCTAATGAAATCACAAGATAATCTTCCTTTAATTGATACAAATATTTTAGATCACCCATTCTACCTTGGGTCATTTATATTTGAATGGTGTCAAATTTCTAATGAAATCACAAGATAATCTGCCTTTAATTGATACAAATCTTTTAGATCACTCATTCTATCTTGGGTCATTTATATCTGAATGGTGTCAAATTTCTAATGAAATCACAAGATAATCGTCCTTTAATTAATACAAATTTTTTAGATCACTCATTCTATCGTGGGTCATTTGTATCTGAATGGTGTCAAATTTCTTATGAAATCACAAGATAATCTACCTTTAAGTGATACAAATGTTTTAGATCACTCATTCTATC
Organism: Lytechinus pictus; assembly: GCF_037042905.1. Classification (NCBI taxonomy): domain Eukaryota; kingdom Metazoa; phylum Echinodermata; class Echinoidea; order Temnopleuroida; family Toxopneustidae; genus Lytechinus; species Lytechinus pictus. The sequence continues at coordinate 15,730,408 of NC_087250.1, read as the reverse complement.
TTGGGTCATTTATATCTGAATGGTGTCAAATTTCTAATGAAATCACAAGATAATCGTCCTTTAATTAATACAAATTTTTTAGATCACTCATTCTATCGTGGGTCATTTGTATCTGAATGGTGTCAAATTTCTAATGAAATCACAAGATAATCGTCCTTTAATTAATACAAATTTTTTAGATCACTCATTCTATCGTGGGTCATTTGTATCTGAATGGTGTCAAATTTCTTATGAAATCACAAGATAATCTACCTTTAAGTGATACAAATGTTTTAGATCACTCATTCTATCTTGGGTCATTTATATCTGAATGGTGTCAAATTTCTAATGAAATCACAAGATAATCGTCCTTTAATTAATACAAATTTTTTAGATCACTCATTCTATCGTGGGTCATTTGTATCTTAATGGTGTCAAATTTCTAATGAAATCACAAGATAATCGTCCTTTAATTAATACAAATGTTTTAAATCACTCATTCTATCTTGGGTCATTTATATCCGAATGGTGTCAAATTTCTAATGAAATCACAAGATAATCTTCCTTTAATTGATACAAATCTTTTAGATCACCCATTCTACCTTGGTTCATTTATAACTGAATGGTGTCGAATTTCTAATGAAATCACAAGATAATCTACCTTTAATTGATACAAATCTTTTAGATAACTCATTCTATATTGGGACATTTATATCTGAATGGTGTCAAATTTCTAATGAACTCACAAGATAATCTTCCTTTAATTGATACAAATCTTTTAGATCACTCATTCTATCTTGGGTCATTTATATCCGAATGGTGTCAAATTTTTGATGAAATCACAAGATAATCTGCCTTTAATTGATACAAATCTTTTAGATCACTCATTCTATCGTGGGTCATTTATATCTGAATGGTGTCAAATTTCTGATGAAATCACAAAATGATCTTCCTTTAATTGATACAAATCTTTTAGATCACTCATTCTATCTTGGGTCATTTGTATCTGAATGGTGTCAAATTTCTAATGAAATCACAAGATAATCTTCCTTTAATTGATACAAATTTCTTAGATCACTCATTCTATCGTGGGTCATTTGTATTTGAATGGTGTCAAATTTCTTATGAAATCACAAGATAATCGTCCTTTAATTGATACAAATGTTTTAAATCACTCATTCTATCTTGGGTCATTTATATCCGAATGGTGTCAAATTTCTAATGAAATCACAAGATAATCTTCCTTTAATTGATACAAATATTTTAGATCACCTATTCTACCTTGGGTCATTTATATTTGAATGGTGTCAAATTTCTAATGAAATCACAAGATAATCTGCCTTTAATTGATACAAATCTTTTAGATCACTCATTCTATCTTGGGTCATTTATATCTGAATGGTGTCAAATTTCTAATGAAATCACAAGATAATAGTCCTTTAATTAATACAAATTTTTTAGATCACTCATTCTATCGTGGGTCATTTGTATCTGAATGGTGTCAAATTTCTTATGAAATCACAAGATAATCTACCTTTAAGTGATACAAATGTTTTAGATCACTCATTCTATCTTGGGTCATTTATATCCGAATGGTGTCAAATTTCTAATGAAATCACAAGATAATCTTCCTTTAATTGATACAAATCTTTTAGATCACTCATTCTACCTTGGGTCATTTATATTTGAATGGTGTCAAATTTCTAATGAAATCACAAGATAATCTGCCTTTAATTGATACAAATCTTTTAGATCACTCATTCTATCGTGGGTCATTTATATCTGAATGGTGTCAAATTTCTGATGAAATCACAAAATGATCTTCCTTTAATTGATACAAATCTTTTAGATCACTCATTCTATCTTGGGTCATTTATATCTGAATGGTGTCAAATTTCTAATGAAATCACAAGATAATCGTCCTTTAATTAATACAAATTTCTTAGATCACTCATTCTATCGTGGGTCATTTGTATTTGAATGGTGTCAAATTTCTTATGAAATCACAAGATAATCGTCCTTTAATTGATACAAATGTTTTAAATCACTCATTCTATCTTGGGTCATTTATATCCGAATGGTGTCAAATTTCTAATGAAATCACAAGATAATCTTCCTTTAATTGATACAAATATTTTAGATCACCCATTCTACCTTGGGTCATTTATATTTGAATGGTGTCAAATTTCTAATGAAATCACAAGATAATCTGCCTTTAATTGATACAAATCTTTTAGATCACTCATTCTATCTTGGGTCATTTATATCTGAATGGTGTCAAATTTCTAATGAAATCACAAGATAATCGTCCTTTAATTAATACAAATTTTTTAGATCACTCATTCTATCGTGGGTCATTTGTATCTGAATGGTGTCAAATTTCTTATGAAATCACAAGATAATCTACCTTTAAGTGATACAAATGTTTTAGATCACTCATTCTATCTTGGGTCATTTATATCTGAATGGTGTCAAATTTCTAATGAAATCACAAGATAATCGTCCTTTAATTAATACAAATTTTTTAGATCACTCATTCTATCGTGGGTCATTTGTATCTTAATGGTGTCAAATTTCTAATGAAATCACAAGATAATCGTCCTTTAATTAATACAAATGTTTTAAATCACTCATTCTATCTTGGGTCATTTATATCCGAATGGTGTCAAATTTCTAATGAAATCACAAGATAATCTTCCTTTAATTGATACAAATCTTTTAGATCACCCATTCTACCTTGGTTCATTTATAACTGAATGGTGTCGAATTTCTAATGAAATCACAAGATAATCTACCTTTAATTGATACAAATCTTTTAGATAACTCATTCTATATTGGGACATTTATATCTGAATGGTGTCAAATTTCTAATGAACTCACAAGATAATCTTCCTTTAATTGATACAAATCTTTTAGATCACTCATTCTATCTTGGGTCATTTATATCCGAATGGTGTCAAATTTTTGATGAAATCACAAGATAATCTGCCTTTAATTGATACAAATCTTTTAGATCACTCATTCTATCGTGGGTCATTTATATCTGAATGGTGTCAAATTTCTGATGAAATCACAAAATGATCTTCCTTTAATTGATACAAATCTTTTAGATCACTCATTCTATCTTGGGTCATTTATATCTGAATGGTGTCAAATTTCTAATGAAATCACAAGATAATCGTCCTTTAATTAATACAAATTTTTTAGATCACTCATTCTATCGTGGGTCATTTGTATCTGAATGGTGTCAAATTTCTAATGAAATCATAAGATAATCTACCTTTAAGTGATACAAATGTTTTAGATCACTCATTCTATCTTGGGTCATTTATATCTGAATGGTGTCAAATTTCTAATGAAATCACAAGATAATCGTCCTTTAATTAATACAAATTTTTTAGATCACTCATTCTATCGTGGGTCATTTGTATCTGAATGGTGTCAAATTTCTAATGAAATCACAAGATAATCGTCCTTTAATTAATACAAATCTTTTAGATCACCCATTCTACCTTGGTTCATTTATAACTGAATGGTGTCGAATTTCTGATGAAATCACAAGATAATCTGCATTTAATTAATACAAATGTTTTAGATCACTCATTCTATCTTGGGACATTTATATCTGAATGGTGTCAAATTTCTGATGAAATCACAAGATAATCTACCTTTAAATGATACATATCTTCTAGATCACTCATTCTATCTTGGGTCATTTATATCTGAATGGTGTCAAATTTCTAATGAAATCACAAGATGATCTTCCTTTAATTGATACAAATCTTTTAGATCACTCATTCTATCTTGGGTCATTTATATCTGAATGGTGTCAAATTTCTAATGAAATCACAAGATAATCGTCCTTTAATTAATACAAAATTTTTAGATCACTCATTCTATCTTGGGTCATTTGTATCTGAATTGTGTCTAATTTCTGATGAAATAACACGATAATCCTTTAATTGATGCAAACCTTTTAGATCACTCATTCTATCGTGGGTCATTTGTATCTGAATGGTGTCACATTCTGATGAAATAACACTATAATTTGCCTTTGATACGTATCTTTTAGGAGATCACAATTACTGTAGAAATCCTGATGGTGAGCCCTTTGCATGGTGCTATACGACAAATCCCCATGTACGATGGGAAGAATGCAGTATTCCGCTCCGTCAAGATACGTGCGGCGAAGAGCACGAAAAGCCCAGTAAGTCTATTTTGTGACAACAAAATATAATATTCAGTTCATGCACACCCAAAAATCATGTGCCATTCAACATTTTAAGTCGTAAGGTGGCCTTAAATTGCTCTTGATTAACACGAATAAGTGGTGTCACAATGATGTTTAATTGGGACCCTATATAACGCTTCACTTTATGTGCAGCACCCCCAGGTGGATGTTTCATAAAGCGGATTGTAAAGTTACGCATGACTTTGCGCACAACTGGAACAAATTCTCAGCTGTTCAGTCAGCTTCAGAGGGATATCTCATTTAGCACAAGAAAGGATCACCGGTCGTGAGTAAAGTCACTTGTAACTTTATACAAATAGCTTTGTGAATTACCCACCAGGTTACAAGTGGCGCAATAAAGCTATACACAACTTGCAAAAAACAGTTTTTTTATGGGAATCTTGTTAAGGATGGTACGTAGGTATTTCTAAGTATTCTACATTTAGTTATTGAATCTCCATAATATGTAGAGCGTGCTTGCCCAGTGAGTTAGTCTTTGGACTTTGAAACAAAGGGTCGTGGGTTCAAATTCCAGCCATGCCGTAGTTTTCTTCAGCAAGATATTCATCCACATTATGCTGCACTCAACCCAGGTGAGGTGAATGGGTACCTTGAAATACGTGGGTGCTGTAAGTAAATACGGCCGCCAAGCTAAAGGCTGGGCGATAATATTCAAGTCCCTTGGAAGCGCATGGAGACATAATCATAATGTGATATGCGCTATACAAGAACTGTTTATTAATATTATAATTATTATAAATACTACTGTGACATCATCCCCTCACCTTGTAGAATGGGAAGAGTGCTTTACAGACAGCGAGGGGAGAGATTACAGGGGATTCATCAACACGACAAAAAACGGCAAAGAGTGCCAGCGGTGGGATCGAACATCGCCGCACCATCACACAAAAGTGAGTCAATACCCGGATGCAGGGCTGGTGGAGAACTACTGCCGGAACCCGGATTCAGGGGATTCGACAGCCTGGTGTTACACCACCAATCCAAACACGAGGTTTGAAGAATGCCGACTCTTGCCAAATCAATCTTCATGCGTCAATGTGTCAGCTGAATTTGGTAAATACCTTTAAGGTGGAAGGTCGCCTTGTAGAAAGGTTCTTGGTAAAAATACCAGAGAAATATGTTAGTGAAGGTTTGAGGAAAATCCATCAAAGATTGAGAAAGTTGTTAGAATTTTAAGTTTTGGATTTGTGGTGTCATATACTGTACGAGCAACTTTCCCCATATGTTGTGTATAAATATAAATGCATAAATTCTTCATGATAACTGCTTTTTTCAGGTATATAATATTAGTCTGTTAATATACTAGAGGCACAATAAAAACTATTTTCAATATTTTGAGCAAATTTAATTTTACTGATTTCTTCTTTACTTCAATATAAATGGGGAAGCTGCTCACATATGACGCCACACATAAAAAAAGTAATATTTTTAAAACTGTGTTTCATCTCTGATGGTTCTCTTCAAACCTTCAATACATTTTATTATTTTTTTCTGCTAATTTTACATCATACTTATTCTCAGGCAAACTTCCCCATTAAAGCATGAATAGGAGTCATTTTCCAATATTTTTTCTGTAATATTATGGCCGGTATTCTTGGCTCTGGTTTTGATTTTAACTCTTATTTTACAGCTTTGGTTTAACTAATGCATGAAACAAATCTCTCACAGTAGATACCTTTACGGCATGGAACAGGCTTCATTTTCCTTTTTTAATAAAAATATTATGGCCCATATTCTTAGCGATAAGTTTGATTTTCGCTCTAGTTTACAGCTTTGGTTTAACCCTATCTTAACTACATGTAGGCTTTTTCATACCAGGATATACTAGGGGGGTGATTTGACCCCCCCCCCCCCCCCGCCCCGATCACGGCCGCTGATTGCGCGATCGCTGGGTTTTTGTTTATGTTTTTGCCTTTAACTCAAGTTATATAGCTTGTCAAATGCTAATTTTTGGTGAGAGTATCAATTTCTAGATTTCAGACAAATATCCACAAGAAATTGCGAAATGTAATTAATGATGTATTTTTTAAAATTCTTATGTTTTTCTTTTGTTTTTAAACCTTTTTTTATTGTTTTCTGATTATTTGTCGGGACCCTTTTGCGATCATAAATATCATGAAATAAATCTCTTGAATCATGATATTCTTTTGATCTTTTATTTTAACTTGTTTTGTTAACAAGTCTGCAATTTGACAAGACGCTTGGAGAATTACGGTGGAGTGGTGAATTGGACTGTCAGCGGTAGGGTATGCCAGTATTGGTCATCGCAATTCCCCCACGAGCATCCCTATACATCTCATGAGGGCGACCACAACAATTGTTCGAATATCGGCATGCGTGTTACCCCGTGGTGTTACACAACGGACCCTTTGGTTCCGTGGGAATATTGCCCGGTCGGCATCTACCACCCTGCCTGCGTGAAAAACTCAAAAGCTACTTTTGAAAAAGGTATGTTTCTCCAGTAGGAGGGATACATTCGTGTAGCTTAAAAGATATTCATCCTCTATATTTTACAAAATAGACCTTATGTGGGTGCGTCGTGGTCTAGTGGTTCTGACTCTCGCTTTTGAAACAGAGGGTCGTGGGTTCGAATCGTAGCCATGGCATATTTTCCTTCAGCAAGAAATTTATCCATACTGTGTTGCACTCGACCCAGGTGAGGTGAATGGTTACCCGGCAGGAGTAATTCCTTGCGTGCACTGAGCGCTGGTGACAGTAGCTCGAGCTAAAGCCGGGGTAATAATAGCGCTTTGTATCCTCTGGCAAAAAGCGCTTTATAAATCCAGCTATTATTATTATGCACTGACATCATCACGCCGCCGTGTTAGAGGCTGAAGCCACTGTCTTGCCTGCATTGGTGATCTGCAGTTGGTGCCTACTTTGACTACTCTCTTTACGTGTATTCCTATATCCTCTGATAGAGGGCACCTTGAGGTTATGATGTCACATGCATAAGGTCTATACTCGTAGGCATTTTGTTTTCTTTATATGGCCTGTATTCTGAAGTCAGGTTTAACTTAGACCATGGTCTAACTCTGTGCTAAAATTATGGGAAGCCAAAGGTGTCAACATTTTTATTAAATTGTATGTTTCTTCTGTTTACTTTGCTCTTTCCTGATTCATCAATGGTGAAGAAAATAATCTATTTATACTTCCTACACCATTATGAATGATTTAAGAGCCAAATGAGGTGAAATATTATACTGTATCTCTACTGTTAGGGATTTATGTAACTTAGCTGTCCATACTTAAACCACAACTTTAAACCTGAGTGTAAGTTAAACCCTACTTCAGAATACGGGCCTATGAGTTCTAATTGACAACACAATTATAAAGCCTTTGGGATTAAGGGCGACACCCGCTGACCAGGCAGGTATCTCACAAAGTTACTTGCGAGTTTACACATGACTGGAACCTGTTCTCAGGTGTGATGTCAGCAATAGGTTAACATCACTTAGCATAAGCAGGGGTCACCAGTCTTAGGTTAAGTCAATTGTAACCGACAAACGGCTTTATGAAATGCCCACCTGGTGAATGGGTTCGCAAGAGATTTTTTTTACAAAAGTTTAATCTACATTTAGGGGTTAACTTTTTCACAATGTTAAGATAACAACCAGTATTATTTACAAATTCTATCACCTTGGTATTCTTATAATAATAATAATAATATAGGGTATTCATATTGCGCACATATCCACCTTGTTAGGTGCTCAAGGCGCTCCTATATTACCCGGCTAAGCTAGGCGTTCATAGCGCACACAGCTTTTTAAGGAATTACTTCCTACCGATACCCATTTACCTCACCTGGGTTGAGTGCAGCACACTATGGATCAGTTTCTTGCTGAAGGAAATTACGCCATGGCTGGGATTCGAACCCACGACCCTCTGTTTCAAAGTCCGAAGACTAATCCACTGGGCCACAACGCTCCACACTGAAACTTTTTATGAAAATACAGGCCATGAGGAATTTCAGGGAAAACTGTGAAATTCAGAAAAAACGTTTAATAATAAGTTTGGAAAGGCCTGTGCCACTTTTTTCCAATATAAAAGTGCAAGTGATTTTCTAGATATACCCCTCCCCGTCACTTGCCTTTAAAAGGTGTGAAAATTGGGCCGTTAGTAAGGGTGGGGGGGGGTCATCAGGACCTACATGGGGGGCACATGTTGGGCTAACATGATTAAGGTTCCAAGGGTGAGGGGATTTTTGCCCCCTTATTTACCCCACCAGGGCCTAGTTGCATAAAAGTTACTATCATGATGACTTTGCCATCCAATTGTAACGATGATCAACAGCCAATCAGAATCAAGAATTCCATGCACATTACCATAAGATGGCAAAGTTACCATTATGGTAACTTTTATGCAATGGGGCCCCGATCCTGTGTAACTGTACCAATGCCTCTATGTATCTCATCTATTGTAGTAGAAAGACCAGTGGTCACCTTGAAGCCATATTCAAACAAGGGAACTTGGCCGAAATACGCAGAGGACTCCACAAAGGACTTCAGTGGATTTCACTTTGATTCGGTCGATGGAGTCGAGTTTGTCCCCTGCATAAAAGGTATTAATTTACATATTTTTGAAGGCTCTAGATCCACCCTATATTTGCAAGAGAGTAAATGCTTTCAAAATGAAAATCTCATTATGCGACAGACTTAACCCTATCTTAACTGGGCTATTTCGGACCAGTATATACTGGGGGGGGGTGTCAATTTGACCCCCCCTCAGATCTTGGCCGCTGATTGCGCAATCGCCGCGAAAATTTGCACACGCGTAGAGCCGGATGTAAACTACAAGACTGTATACAAAACTTTTCAAAATATTAATTGTTTATATTTTTTTATTAATTAATTATGCAAATAAGCATATGAAATTTGCCCTAATTTGGGTTCTTGTGTATGTTTTTGCCTTTAACTCAATTTATATAGCTAGAAGAATGCAAATTTTTGGTGGGAGTATCAATTCTTACATTTCTAACAAATATCTACAAAAAAAAATTTCTTTGTTTTTTCAAACCTTTGTTTTTTATTGTTTTTTCCAATGAACTTTGTCAGGGACCGTTTTGCGATCATAAATAGCATAAAATAAATCCATTAAAACCAACAAAAATGAAAATAATCATACATTTATGATTTTTGGTTGAAAAACACAATTTGTATTGACTTTGTACACGGAATCACGTTTTTGAGCAATATCGGGTCTGACATGCACTTACAAAATGTTGTGTAATTTCGGAACCAAGTACCCGGGCATCGCAAATTTGGTTTTCAAAAGATGCGCAAGACTTGAAAGTAAAAAGTCAGCGAGCAGTGCAGTAAAAAAATTTGGCGCGACGGCATAGTGACGAAATTTGTCAAGGGGGGGGGTCAAATTGACCCCCCCAGTTTAATATGGGTTAACATGACGGTTGCATATTTTATCCTTTTCCTCCCTTGCATGTCCCACGTTTATCTTTGTCTTCATTTTCCTTTCTCAATCCTTAAAATTATCCCTCTTTCATCTTAAGATCATGCCTGTGATCAATATTATTATTGAGATTTATCGGTTTTCTAATTCCTTCCTGATTCAATGAGGTGCTAGAAATCCGGATCCTTGTTTCAATGGAGATACTTTTATGATGAACGTTACTTCTTGAAAATGACTGTATATATATATATTACCCTTTCACTTGTCATTCCCCTTGTTTTTCCCCATTTTTGTTTTTGTTTTTTTTCCTTTCTTAATCCTCAAAATTATCCCCTTTTCATCTGCACGCCTGTGACCAATTTTCTTACTAAAGGACCCTTTCATATGTAATACTTTGGAGGGTTTTTGATATTTTTCAAGTGTATTCTTGTGCTCATACCTTGTGAGTAAAATCAACCAATAGATCTATTAATCTCTGACATGCGTTTGTTTTCTTTCTCTTTAATGATTGAAGATGATGCTTGCAATCTGAATCCTTGTATAATGAGCGGTACTTCTTGAAAGCAGTTATAAAATTTCACCTTTTTCTCCCCATCATATCCCTTGTTTTTTTCTTTATTTTCCTTTCTCAGTGCTCCATCTTGTCCTCTGTATACCTGTGATCAACTTTTCTTACTAAAGAACCCTATTAGAAATAAGCCTTTTCAGCTTTCATTGGTTGTCCTGACAAGGTACTTTAATACTTGAAAAAAAATTGATTTTTGTAGTTGAAATATCATAGTTTGTGAATAAAATCAATCAAGAAATTACTGACATTTTTTGGCTATCTTTGTCCTTGATTGAAGGATATGCTTGCGATCCAAATCCTTGTTTTCATGGAGGTACTTTTATGATGGTGGTACATCTTGAAAGTGATTGCATACTTTACCTTTACCTTCTCCCCCCCCCCCCTCATCATTTAACTTGATTGTTATTCTTCCTTATTTTCTTTTCTCAGTCCCCAAACTTATCCCGCACTCATCTGTATGCCTGTGACCAATATTATAGACCAGTTCATAGTTACTTCATGGGCTTGGTCAAATGACCTTGATTTTCTTTCATCATGATAGGCAGATTTCAAAGAAAGATATTATGTATGCATGCCTAACATAGCAGGATGAAGACATTGACTAGACCAGTTGACAAGAATAGCACACCAATTAATGATCTAAGAAGGTACAGTGTATATGTCGCATTTCTACTTCAAAGGCACTAGCATGTTGAAACAATAACAGTGGACGCATTGCTGTTTTTTTGTGGATGTAATGAAAAAAACAATTCTAAAGAATGAAAGAATAATCAAGACATCAAAGTTAGTGCTTATCGAAGTAAATATTAAACCAGCATGTCACCTTAGTACCAATGATCTTCTTCTGATCATGCGCAGAAGGGAACTACGAACTGGCTCATTACTGACAATTATTGTTTCTCCTTCCTAATTCAAGGTGATGCTTGCGATCCGGATCCTTGTTTTAATGGAGGAACTTGTATGTTGAATGATACTTCATACACATGCCTGTGCTCAGGGGCATGGACAGGAAGAAATTGCACCCAGGGTGAGTCTTAGGTGGGAAACAGGGGGGTGTAGCGGGTTCCATGATATTTGCTGTGGCAACGATTGCTCCAATGGAAAATCTTCACATTAAGCCAAACCTAAACCTAACCTCCACAACTAAATAAACCGTAATCCTTATCTTTACATTTTTATTCTGAATCAAAAACTCTACTACAATTGCTATAACCCTATGCCCGCTGATATTTGAGACCGGAGCAGATGTCGTGTCACTTCAGACTGGCATGTGGATTTAGAAAGGGTATGGGTGTGCTGCCCCAAAATCTCAAACCATACCCTTAACAACTGAAGTTGCCTTGATTCAATTCGTCATTTCATTTCCATTCAAACTTATACAAAGGATTAAATATCAAATACAAATGTAAGGATTGCCATTAACAAAATATGCATTGAACACAAAAGAAGCAGAACTTTATCAATAAAACATGCATGGTCCCTTTATACCAACATCCTTTTTCATCCTCTCTTCTAACCTTTATTTATTAAATTTAACTTAACTGAAAGTGAGAAAGATTCTCAGCGGGTATTTCCAAATACAAATGAATTAATTGAATGATATCTTTGCGTTTCTTTTTAGAATCCCCGAACCTCGATAATGCCGTATGGTATGGGAAAGGTAATGTTACAGTCATCACGAATCTTATCTTAGACCATGAAGAAAAGCCTGCTTACCAAGTAAAACTAAGGTTTGACAAACTTTATGATCGAGACCATCCAACCTTCCTATTCATTGAGGTACATACATGTACATTTGTCTATTTCAAAGCTTAAAAAATATATATTATACCGATATTAGCTACTCCTTGACATTGAACACACCCCAAGTTTATAATGATATATGTTTTGCTTTCATGTCTTATCATAAATGTAGGTCTATGTGGACGATAATAATGAGCAATCCCAATTTAATAAGTTTATAATGGTACTTATTATGCTTTCATGCCCTATCATAGGTTTACGCGGATGATAAAAATGACAAATACCCAGATAATAAGTTACTTTATAATAATTATATTTTCATGTCTTATCATAGGTCTGTGTGGGCGATAATAATGAGCAATCCCAATTTAATAAGTTTATAATGGTACTTATTATGCTTTCATGCCCTATCATAGGTTTATGCGGATGATAAAAATGACAAATACCCAGATAATAAGTTACTTTATAATAATTATATTTTCATGTCTTATCATAGGTCTGTGTGGGCGATAATAATGAGCAATCCCAATTTAATAAGTTTATAATGGTACTTGTTATGCTTTCATGCCCTATCATAGGTTTATGCGGATGATAAAAATGACAAATACCCAGATAATAAGTTACTTTATAATAATTATATTTTCATGTCTTATCATAGGTCTGTGTGGGCGATAATAATGAGCAATCCCAATTTAATAAGTTTATAATGGTACTTGTTATGCTTTCATGCCCTATCATAGGTTTATGCGGATGATAAAAATGACAAATACCCAGATAATAAGTTACTTTATAATAATTATATTTTCATGTCTTATCATAGGTCTGTGTGGGCGATAATAATGAGCAATCCCAATTTAATAAGTTTATAATGGTACTTGTTATGCTTTCATGCCCTATCATAGGTTTATGCGGATGATAAAAATGACAAATACCCAGATAATAAGTTACTTTATAATAATTATATTTTCATGTCTTATCATAGGTCTGTGTGGGCGATAATAATGAGCAATCCCAATTTAATAAGTTTATAATGGTACTTGTTATGCTTTCATGCCCTATCATAGGTTTATGCGGATGATAAAAATGACAAATACCCAGATAATAAGTTACTTTATAATAATTATATTTTCATGTCTTATCATAGGTCTGTGTGGGCGATAATAATGAGCAATCCCAATTTAATAAGTTTATAATGGTACTTGTTATGCTTTCATGCCCTGTCATAGGTTTATGCGGATGATAAAAATGACAAATACCCAGATAATAAGTTACTTTATAATAATTATATTTTCATGTCTTATCATAGGTCTGTGTGGGCGATAATAATGAGCAATCCCAATTTAATAAGTTTATAATGGTACTTGTTATGCTTTCATGCCCTATCATAGGTTTATGCGGATGATAAAAATGACAAATACCCAGATAATAAGTTACTTTATAATAATTATATTTTCATGTCTTATCATAGGTCTGTGTGGGCGATAATAATGAGCAATCCCAATTTAATAAGTTTATAATGGTACTTGTTATGTTTTCATGCCCTATCATAGGTTTATGCGGATGATAAAAATGACAAATACCCAGATAATAAGTTACTTTATAATAATTATATTTTCATGTCTTATCATAGGTCTGTGTGGGCGATAATAATGAGCAATCCCAATTTAATAAGTTTATAATGGTACTTGTTATGCTTTCATGCCCTGTCATAGGTTTATGCGGATGATAAAAATGACAAATACCCAGATAATAAGTTACTTTATAATAATTATATTTTCATGTCTTATCATAGGTCTGTGTGGGCGATAATAATGAGCAATCCCAATTTAATAAGTTTATAATGGTACTTGTTATGCTTTCATGCCCTGTCATAGGTTTATGCGGATGATAAAAATGACAAATACCCAGATAATAAGTTACTTTATAATAATTATATTTTCATGTCTTATCATAGGTCTGTGTGGGCGATAATAATGAGCAATCCCAATTTAATAAGTTTATAATGGTACTTGTTATGCTTTCATGCCCTATCATAGGTTTATGCGGATGATAAAAATGACAAATACCCAGATAATAAGTTACTTTATAATAATTATATTTTCATGTCCTACCATAAGTCTATATGGATGATAATAATGACCGCTGCCCAGTTTAATAGCTTTATATAATTGTACTTATTATGCTTTCATGTCCTTTTGTAGGTTTATGTGGACGATGCTAATGACCAATGCCCAGTGTTCCCTGGAAACCACACCTTTTATCCAGTCCCAGTATTCCAACAATACATCGAAACTGTTTATGCTTACGACAATGATCAAGGACATAACGCCATGATATCATATTATTCAGAAGTAGCCCATTCTGTGTAAGTTGCTCTGAAGGTGTTCTCACACCCGGTGGGTGTTTCCTAAAGCTGTTCGTAAGTTAGTAGTGATCCCTGGGAACGAGATCAACACCAACGAAAATCTGTGTGTATCATTTACCACAAGGAAGAATCCCCAGTCGTTTGTAAGGTCTCTTGTATCTTTACAAAGAGCCTGGTGGTTGGTGTTTCATAAAGCTGTTCCAAGTTTAAGGGTTGTTGTGGTCTAGTGGTTACAACTCTCATCTTTCAATCAAAGGGACGTGGGTTCTAATCCCAGTCATGGCGTGTTTTCCTTCAGCAAGAAGTTCACCTACATTTGCCACTCTCCACCCAAGTGTAGTAAATGGGTACCCCGGTAGGAACGAATTCCTTGAATGCTCGAGCGTCCAATCAGGATAGCTGTGCTTAGCCAAGGTAATAGAATGCAGTGCTAAGAAACATTGTATGAAGTGCTATTGTATTTAAATGTTGCATAGTGTCGTAGGTTTCAAGGTACACTATGTATCTTTCTTGGGCAAGTGTTGGTCCTGAAAAGGACCACCCAATCTCGACGTTTTGACAAGTGTGTTCTCGTCATCATCAGGAGAGTGAGCAAAGTTTCTAAAAGTTTTTTTTGAAGACGACAAGAGCACACTTGTCGAAACGTCGAGATTGGGTGGTCCTTTTCAGGACCAACACTTGCCCAAGAAAGCTACATGGTGTACCGTGAAACCTACTACACTATTCTTCTTTGCCATGGAAACCTTCAAAAGTTATAGATGTTGCATGTTATTATTATCATAATTATTATTATAACTTGGAAAGGAATACTTGACACTGTCTGCTCTTGTGTATATATGTGCATATACATGTATAACTATATATGTAATTTCTAACCTATTATTCAAAGCGTGCTCCCTTCATTACAGTATTTTGCACACGTTATAGCAGTCACCTTAGTCAAGCTGAGATTGTACATGCTATATTGAAAACAACAATAAAATTGTCTTTAAAACTGCTCTCATTTCACGGTTCATCCCCAAAGAAGGTAGATGCCTAGTGAATATTTGGATTCTCTTTTAAAGAACATGTTGGCAATGCAAACATGAATTACTTGTGAATATTATCATTCCTGTCTTGTTTCTAATGTCTAATTATTGCCAATACGCGAAAAACCAAGCTGCTCATATGTAACGATATTACATTCCGCGTGTTGGACACAGATGAGGAAACAAAGAAGTAATGCATTGCAGTTCCATCATAGTATTTTCCAAGTATTCTCCAAATTTTCGACGCAAACCTCATGTTTTCGTCAGGGATACAAAGCTCACAGTCAGCTTTGTATCTCTGACAAAAACGTGAGGTTTGCGTAAAAAATTTTGGAGAATACTTTGAAAAAAACTTACTTGGAACTGCAATGCATTACCTCTTTGTCTCTTTTATATACATGTATATATGCATATATATATGTATATATGCATATATATATATATATATATATATATATACATATGTATTTTTTTATTCTCATAAGACTTATTTTAGCTTCTTTGAGTGTTAATTGGGCCATTACCGGTATGTATGAAATTCCTGTTGAATACTTGTTAACTAAGTTTCTTTCTGTGTCTGTTTTTTTCAGTTCATCATAGGTATCATGTAAAAAAGTCTGTGTCATATTTTTTTGCAGGAATCTGGCTTTAAGGCCACTATGCGTCTTTTCACCGCAGCTTTCCTGCGTTCCCTGTTGTTTTGTCTATCGTTAGGTGTGAGAATTCTTAATTAGGCCGCTTTGGAAAGACGCAGCTCTGACTTGACATGGTGCCTTATTTGTTTTATTTATCTTTTCAAGCCAACGTGATGAGCTACTGAGTAATGTGACTGTCCGCCTAGCGGCTGTTGATGGCGGTTTTCCCCGAAGAGGTATGGTAAAAAACGTTACTCTAATAGTGAGTGAGTCATGTGTATTTGACGCTGATGAAGAGCGGACCCCTCTTCGGCTCACAACCGGCGTGGACACAGGAGAGATCGGGGTGGCTGTCCCGAAATATTACTTCTACAAATATGGTGAGAATAAAAATTGTAGTAAATTTTTTTTTCTTCGATTGAATTCATTTATTAATTTCATAGAATACAAAGCGGTAATATACATTAAGATGTGGCTGGGGAATGACAATAAAAGCTTATGACTTGCAAAACAGTGATTCCCCTTACATACTAATATATACAACATAATGAGTCAAGAAATTAAAAAAAACAATGAAATCAACGATAAGTCAATTGTAATTATCTCAATTATAAGATTGATATATGAAGTGCAGACATTCCATGAGCTTTCCTGAGTAGTAAGAGCAGTTATTTTTTGACAGTTGAAAAATGTTGATTTGCAAAACGAAGAGACCCAATGGGAATGTGTGCCTGGATTAATTCAGAAAGATATTTTGGAGCATGACCACAAAGATTTTGAATGTTATGGGAAGATTTTTTAACTGTATGCAAAATTTGATGGGCAATGTTGATGCAATATGCTCATGTTTTTTTAGTGAGGGAAACGAGACAGCCTGCAGAGTTTTGAATTTCCTGCAGCTTTGAATATCCTTTTCTGGTATTCCAAGGTGCATGAATGAGGCCTTTAGTGGATGGCTTTGACAAATATCTACAAACTGTACCAATCTTCCTTAAGGCCAAGGATACTTTAATTGCGATAAATACTCTTGACATTAAAGGTTTTTCTCAGACAACACCTGAGTTCACAACCATTTATTTCATTTCAGACTCTCAAAATTCAACCAATTGACCTAGCATCTTTGTTTCTAATTTGATAAATGACTAATTCCTGATTTAACCCAATCTGCATTCATTCTTAAAGTATTAATCCGATAACCTTGTGTTTTTGTTTCGATCTCTTCATATTACGATGAAGGTTGATTTATATAGAAGTATTGTAATTACATGTTTACATTCATTGCTATTTTGTGTTATTCCATGTAGGCACCAGCCAATGTGGAGAACCTCTCGACAGAATTTTCAATTCTTTTAGGTGATCCCCAGCCATTGGCTGGTGTTCAATTTTAAATTTCTTTTAGAATGTTTATATTGTTGTCATGCTTTTTTTCCTGGAAATGAATAAAAATAAATGAATAAACCATTTGAGAGGGATTTATATAAACATACGTGATCTCAATTGGAGGATATGTTGCATACAGGAATGACTGACTGAATATACATGTAATGACCGGGATAATGATAAATCTGTAAGTGCTTAGATACTTTACAATTGAAATATCTCTCTTTCTCTCTCTCTTTCCTCAGTTTGTCTATCTCCTCTTGGAATGGAATCGAGACTCATCAGTGAGTTTCATCTCGATGCCTCTGATGATGGCCTGGAAGGTCACAGTGTGGACGGCGCAAGACTCAATAGACTACCTACGCGGCTATTTGGTTCAGGTTCGGGCAGTTCAGACTAAGCCAACCACTTTTGTTTTTATTGCAAGGTCAATTCGACCACAGGAAATGTTGATTTGAATCAATAGAGAAAAATCATACAAGAATAGCACCGAAGATTTCATCAAAATCGGATTTAAAATGAGAAAGTTATTAACAAGTTAAAGGTACGGAGATAGAATTGAAATGGATCGACGAGAAAGTGGAGGTCAGAAAACTTAAAAAAACAGAAAGATTTGAAAAGTTGGAGACGGTCAGTTAACATGCTCACGTCTACTTGAGTTTTTTTGTTTTTTGTCCTGCTCTACAAGTTCAATAAGTTAGTTTGTATATCCATTCTGTGCATGATCAGAATATTCTGTGCATGATCATAATATCCTAGTCCTTTGCAAGCGCATAGAGACATTTATAATTGTAATATGCGCTATACAAGAACTGTGTATTATTATTATTATTATCAGAGAAAGGTCATTGGTACTGATGTAAGCACCAACATTGTTGTCTTGATTACTCATATATTCTTTTCAATTATTTTTTCATTTGCATCCACAAAGAACGAAAATGCGTCCACAAACGACTGGTATTTCACAGTTTGCCAAGTACATTGTACAACATGCTATAATTATACATTCAAAGTAGAAATGCAACAAATACCTTCATAAAGTGTTCATTGGTTTGCTGTTCTGGTCACCTGGTATAAATCAATTTCTTCATCCTGCTATGTAAGGCATGCATATGTTATATCTCGCTTTGAAATCTGCCTATCATAATGAAAGAAATGAAAGGTCATTTGACCAAAATTGTCCATGATGTAACTACAAACTGGTCCATTACCAGCATTTTTCTCTCATCCAATTCAAGCTCTCCAACTACTCCAGCTTCTCAACTCAGTCCTTTTCAAGGATTGCACTCAATCCCGAAAGATACTCTACTTTTGAAAATTCCCTTTCTTGCCTATCCATTTCACTGTGTAGTACTGAGGTAGTGTTTCAGACTCGCCTTTTCATCCGAGGGTCGTCTGTTCGAATCCCACCCTGGCTTAGCATCCTTTGGATGGGCATGAATCCACCCTTTGCCACTCTCCACCCAGGTGTTAAATGGGTACCCGGTAGGATGTGAAAGCCAATGTAGTATATGTCCAGCAATTTAGTCTTGGTATTTTCGTTGGAATGCTCCCCAGGGAGTGGTAAAAACGCCAACATTGTGTATACAAGGAACCGATGACGGTGTGATAATAATTACATTGTAAAGCACTTTATAGAAACAGAAAGTATTGAACACTATATAGATGTAGCTCTTATTGTTATTACTTCCACATCTGTCAACATTTTGTAGTCCTTCCTAGGACTTTCCATGTGGTGTACCGTAAACCTCTTCCACAATTGTCTATATCACCGTGCAGACTTACAAAGCCCAAAGTAGAATGTTCTTCCTTTGAAAGCTATAAAGGTCCGCTCATGTTCAAGAGATGATACTGCAGGTCTATTATAAGGCAATGGTGGAAAGTGCACTTCTCTTTAGTTCAACTGTTTGGATAATTATATGTAAGTAGGAAAGAGGATACACATAAACTGTTAAAAATTGAAAAGCAAGCTTCTAAAATAACAAAAGAAAAAGGGTGCTTTCTGGACGAGAATGATATGTATCGTGTAATCTTTGTGTGTATCATACGACATTCTAAATTATTTTGAGTGAACAAATTGAATTTCCATTTGTACCTGATTGCATAATGGACAATAAAAATATCTGAATCTGATCACATCTATCAACATTTGTTAGTCCTTCCTAGGACTTTCCATGTGGGGTACCATGAACCTCTTCCACAATTGAAGAGCTCACTTGCAAAAGGGGTTAGGTCCATTTTTCATCAAATTTGATTTTATGTCTCAATGTGTAGATTTTTAATAGCTCTATAAGATGATACCAAAGAAAAGTTGAAATTCCTATTAAAAAGTGAACTAAAATGGCAAAGAAAAATCACCTTTTTTTTAAAAAGGGGTTAGGTCCATTTCAGTTTAGTTGCAAAAGGGGTTAGGTCCACACAGAATTTTTTTGGAAAATAATTTCTTAAAAAATATGCAGACAGGTAGATTTCTTTTATACCCAATTTCATGTTCTCATGGTAGGGTATCATGAAAATTCAGTTTCACATAAGAATATTGCAATATGGGAGAGAAAAAAATGATTTTCTTGGGGTGGACCTAACCCCTTTTGCAACCAAACTCTTCTGAAGACCTCATTTGTCAAAAGGGGTTAGGTCCATTTTTCATAAATTTTATTGTTTTCTGTCTCTAAACCTCTAAATTTTTAGTCACTCTGATGATACCAAAGACAATTTGAAATTCATATGAAAGCATGAATGAAAGTGGCAAAGAAAAATCACTTTTTTAATCAAAAGAGATTGGATTCATTTCAGTTTGCTTGCAAAAGGGGTTAGGTCCACAATGACAATTTTTTTTTAAATATATTGAAAAAAATTGAAGACAGGTAGATTTCTTTTATACCCAATTTTATGTTTACATGATAAGGTAGTACAGTATGACAATTTAGTTTCTCATAAGAATATTGCAACAAGTGAGAATAAAAAACATGGTTTTTCTCGGAATGGTACCAAGTGGACGTAACCCCTTTTGCAACTAAACTCTTCAATTGTCTATGTCACCATGCAGACATTCAAACATCATCTAATCAACTCTGTCAACAGGTTGGGTGCCAGGTAACTTCCCATCGCGTCCGGGTGAATGGATGCAAGTATCTATGAATGAAACCACTGTGTTAGCGGGAATCAAAACGCAGGGTTCCAGTGATATACTGGCATGGGTTGTAAACTTCACATTGGCTGTCTCTAACAATACATTCTCATGGATGGATATCTTGGACGCAAACAATAAGACCAGGGTAGGTACAGCAAAGAAACAAACGATTCATCCCCGCAAAAAAATCTATATTTAGATATGATTTATTTTTACAAACTACAATTTATGCTATTATATTCATTAACTGGATATGCATTAGGGTCCCATTTTTACAAAGAGTTACAATTGATCTGATCAACCTCAAATATATGGAAATCCATCAGTGTTGTAATTTTTTTTCCACAGGAAAATTGTACAATGTCCTTTAGTTTGTAAACCAGGAGGAGCATACTGAATTTTCATGAAAACAATGAATGTATGAATATACAACATATGTAGGAAATATTTTGAACAAACATGCATGTTTAGATGTTGATGTTGTTGGCTTTCCATAGTTGTGGTTGATCGGATCAATTTAACTTTTTGTAAGATGGGGCCCTGGTCTGTTATCAAAAATCAAGATGTTTATCTCATGCAGTCTGATTTTTTTTTTTAAAGACATCTTTATGACATATAAAAATGCACCTCTGTCGAGACTTTTAAAAATCTTCTGAAAACTCTTTCATTTAACTCTTGGCTTTTTATGCTCCTTGAGCACTCTACAGAGTGGATTTGGTGCTTCACAAGTCACATTATTATTAAATCAAAGTTACATAGAGGCTCTTTAAATGTCTCTGCCAGGAATCGAACCTGGGGCCTACTATACATGTAATGTATATCGATATGACTAGGTCAAGCTCTACATGTAGTTTTGATAAGTTTTTATTTCTAATTTTTCCACAAGTTTTTCTTTTTTTTCAAAAGTGTGCACCAGATCATTCAGTTTGCAGCCCTTAAATACATCAACATACAGGTAAGGGGCTGACTTTATTTTTTATCTTTATCAATTGTTTCATTCATTAACAGGTATTCATTGGAAACTACGACCAGACCAGCACAGTGACAAACTACTTTGATGAAGTATACGCCATATATTTGCGGATTTATCCTATATCGTGGCACAGCCGTATTGGTTTGCGCTTCGAGCTGCTAGGGTGCAGGCCGTACATGAAGTTTAAACGTAAGTCTTAGGCGGTGCTTCACAGGTGAGGGGGGGGGGATGACCTCCATAATATTCCAAGGAAAATGACTTTCCTAAAGAGAGGTCTTGGTTGTTCATGTAACTCTATATATTATCCTTCCTATTCAATTGCAGGTAATAAAAAATGAATAATACCATCATGTTTCTATGCACTGGCATACAGAGAGGGGTGGGGGCGGCTGGGGGCCATGCTCCTCAAAAAAATGTTTCAAGACTAAGAAAAAAAATAGGAACAGGAAAAAGGGAAAATATGACATAATCTTAAAACAATAATAAAACAGTATGCAAACTAGATTCTTGTACTAAAAAGGTCAAGATATACTAGCTCACGACTTTTTTGGCCTCAAACTTGTTTACTCTTCACGCTGTTTCTATGCACAGATCTGCTTGGTTGTATGCGATGCGAGACCACGTACTACTGCCCGGGTGACGGATCACGTTCAACGTGTGGCCGATGTGACCCGCCACGCGATGATTGCGATCGCTCACCGGTGGAACACTCCTATGGACACGCAACGCACTGCAGCCATTGCCCAGAAGGACATGTGAGACAAGCGCGTCTAAAAGCGCCGTTCGTTGTTCACTTATTGAATTTATTTGATTTCATGTCATTTAGTGATATGACACAGTCACAAGGACATTATGGCTTGTATTCTCATAACAGTTTTCAATTGTAAATTGATACAAATCCATGGATTCTGCAGATGTTGTATACATGTACCTAAAGGGATGCTCCAGGCTGAGAATATTCATATCTAAATAATAATAATAATAATAGCCAATTTTTATATAGTGCTTTTCCCAGAATGGCTCAAAGCGCTTTACAGCATATTATTTACCCCGGTCATGGGATTCATTTCAATCCTGCATGAAAAGTGCACAATTTCCACTCCCTGGGGAGCATTCCTTGCATTCATCGCAGCCTCATTATGGCGCTGGCAAATTCAAACATGCAATATCTTTCGCATCCTACCGGGTACCCATTTAGCACCTGGATCGAGAGTGGCAAAGTGTGGATTAACGCCTTGCTAAAGGACGCTAGACCTAGGTGGGATTCGAACACACGACCCTCTGTTTACAAGGCGAGAGTCAGAACCACTACACCACGGCTCTTCCAAATAAATAGCAAACTGCTGAAAATGTCATCAAAATCGGGTAACAAATGACAAAGTTATTGAATTTTTAAGTTTAGCAATATTTTATTATATGCACGTCATGATGATGATGTCACATCCCCCACATTCCTTTTTCTTATGTTATTATATGAAATCATAATTGTTTCGTTTTTTCATGCATGTGTATGTGTCTCCATTATGATGAAATTTAGTTGCAGCACTAAATCGAATACACTTAATCAGTTGTCAATCAAATTGTTATAGTTCTTGGTAGAAAATTTTTGAATAAACCCAATTTCATATAATAAAAATACAAAAGAACAAGAAGAGATATGACATCACCCCACCTAATGAATATTCATGAAGACATGTCTAGAACTGTTTCACTGGTATAATGAAATTTTTTTAATTCAATAACTTTGTTATTTGTTATCTGATTTTGATCAAATTTTCAGCATTTTGCTCTGTGAATTTTACTCCATTAATTGAAATATGAATATCTTCAGCCTGGAGCATCCCTTTAATTATGCCTATTTCATTGAGTACACTAAAAATTAGTAAAGCCCAATTATAAATGTGTGCTTTTAGCATATGATGATGATAATAATAATAATTTAGTCTTATATAGCGCTTTTCATGAAATCCATATCAAAGCGCTTTACAATATAGAACATACAAAATATACAAACAAAAGTGAAATACATGTAACTAAAAATTGAAAAATATCAAGGACACTGTACACTGTAAATGGGGCTACATGTTGAATATGCATTCTTCATGAGGTACGTCTTTAAATTGGATCGAAACAGAGGGAAGCTGGAATAGTATTCCAAAGACGTGGGGCAGAGCTTGAAAAGGACCTATCACCAAAAAGTTTAGTTTTTGCTTTTTTGACTGTTAAGAAATGCTGATTTGCAGAATGAAGGGACCTACTGGGAGTGTGTGCCTGGTTTAATTTAGAGAGATATTTTGGAGCATGTCCATGAAGAGATTTGAATGTTAGGAGTAGAATTTTGAATTGTATAAAAAATTTAATGGGAAGCCAGTGCAATTGTAGTTGTTACATGGTAAGTGTTACATACTAAATTCATGCTGGAATAAAGCACAATAATAAAACAAATCTGCATAATGCATGGGTTTCTTAATACCATGAAACAATTTAAACTTCTTTTGAATATAAGGACCAATAATGATATTTGCAAGTATATGAAAACACGGCAAGACAATATCAGCTAATTCAGATTTTAGCAGAATATCTGCACTTAAAAAAGCAGACTTTTTTCACAAATATCAAAATTTGAAATAATAATTATTTTTTGCCTTTATATTAAAACAAATAAACACCAAAATTGCAATGTATATGTGAACCTTGACATATATTTTTGTTGTTTCATTACTTGATTTCATTGACTAAATTACCATCTTTATCTGTTCTTAACCTACAAATATCTCCAGTAGTAGAAGTTAGAATACAACAGTGGTATTTAAATCATCATCATAATTGATGCTGTTGCTATAAATTATAATACATGTATGTATATTTTGATTGCTACCTGTATCTTCATTTTTATTCCAGATTTGCCACGATGGATATGCATATATATGTCCACCATATACATACGCAGTATGCAATGACACGGTAAGATCGTTCATGAACATATAGTCTGTAATTTTCCTTGACTATTTTCCTTTATGCTAAAATCAGATTCAAGGATTTCAATAGCTTATAATAACGGTTAATGAAAATAACTGCCTATTTTTTTCATGGAACTGAATGTGTGAAAGGGACTGTAAAAAACAAGATGTTACAACTACACAAATGGGTGTTCATAGGGGAAGTTTTTTTCTTATAGTCTTTTGCAATTATATTATTGGTGGTATTTATACTTTATTGTTATGTGATGATGAGATATATCTCACATATTCAATAATATATCAATACATAATCAATACTTAATATTGATTGATATATGTTTACCGTCTCCAACTTTCTTTAGAAAGTATTACTCATTCTTCTTCCAGCTAAACTTCTGAAGCACACACATTTTATGGGTTTCTTATTCACTACATTCCTCCCTCTTAACTATTAAAAAGGTCCATTCCCCCAATTCAGAGTAAAATTATGACGTACAGAATGTTTTGGTCAAGCATCCAAGGTTGACCAACACCCGTTCGGCTACAAAGAGTCTTGACCAGACCAATATAAAAGGAGTTCACTTCTGAACCCAAGTCAGATTATTACAGATTGCTTAGAGATTGGTTCCAGCATGCAGATAGATTAGAGATAGAGTTTTAGAACTACAGAAGGGGTTCATTGCATACTATGTTAGTTTGCAGTGTGCCAAATTGATGCCTGTTGTCATGGTTAAGTACGCTATTGTACATGTATGTATGAGTCCACCTGGTGCAAGCATAGCTCTTACACATAACACCTGAAAGAAAGAAATAGTTATGCAAAGCACCTGAAGTCATACCACTACATTATCTTTATTTTCAATTCAATTCAATTTGATTCATTTGTTAAACCATCAAATACAAAAACAATACAAAACATTTGACAACACAGTTTTAATACACTGATGGTATTGAACGGTGATCCTGGAGAAAGCAAAGCTTACAAATAGCAAAATTATACAATTATCAACAATACGAACATATGTTATTTCTTGGTTTGTTTCTTTGAATATTTGTCCTCAATATTTTCAGTACTGTGGAGCATTGTGGGAATTTGTAGCCCAGTGGTCTTTAGACTTCAAAACAAACGGTTGTGGATTCAAATCCCAGCCATGAGTTTTCTTTAGCAAGAAAGGCATCCAGATTTCGCTGCATTCGACCTAGGTGAGGTAAATGGGTAACTGGTAGGAATTGATTTCTTGAAATGCATGTGCGCTGTATTAATTATGGACGCCAAGCCAAAGCTAGGGTTATGGTATCCAAGCCCTTTGAGAGCCCATAGAGACGTTATAATCATAATACAATAACTTTTTTTTTTTTATTAGTATGATTTTCAGTACTGTATTGGTGAGTGCATCCAATTCTGTGGCAAAGCATAGAGAAGTGATCGTAATATCCGTTATATCAAAATTATTATATTATCATTTTCAGTTCTGTATTGATGAATGCATCCAATGTGAAGCTGGTACAGCATGTTTTGATGGAGTAAGGACAGAGTGCAGACCAGGTTTCTACTCGATAGGATATGGACAAGGTGGGTATCCAAAACTTGCTTACTTATCATGATGTCACTCTCGAACAACTCTCCCCTTTGATGGGTCCAAATATAACCCAAATCTTGCTTACTTCATGATGTCACTCTTGAACAACTCTCCCCTTCGATGGGTCCAAATATAACCCAAATCTTGCTTACTTCATGATGTCACTCTTGAACAACCCTCCCCTTCGATGGGTCCAAATATAACCCAAAACTTGCTTACATCATGATGTCACTCTTGAACAACTCTCCCCTTTGATGGGTCCAAATATAACCCAAATCTTGCTTACTTCATGATGTCACTCTTGAACAACTCTCCCCTTCGATGGGTCCAAATATAACCCAAATCTTGCTTACTTCATGATGTCACTCTTGAACAACTCTCCCCTTCAATGGGTCCAAATATAACCCAAATCTTGCTTACTTCATGATGTCACTCTCGAACAACTCTCCCCTTCGATGGGTCCAAATATACTGCACCCCAAAATATATTTTGCTCATTATCGTGAAAGTATAAATTCTTCATTCACAATATATTTAGTGGAACTTTTTTGAAACTTCCTTCCCATTCAGGGAACACCTGATTTAAGGCTAAAATTGATGTATTGCTCTTGTCTTTGACTCAGACAATGAGGACATAGTTCAGTGAGCTTGTTAATCGCTTTATCAAAATAAAGGTA
This sequence comes from Lytechinus pictus, assembly GCF_037042905.1. Taxonomy (NCBI): domain Eukaryota; kingdom Metazoa; phylum Echinodermata; class Echinoidea; order Temnopleuroida; family Toxopneustidae; genus Lytechinus; species Lytechinus pictus. The sequence goes on along the minus strand of NC_087250.1, from coordinate 15,703,733 downwards.
CTCGTATTCTGAATTTTAATGGTTAATATGAAATAATCATTGAATACTACAATTTAAGTACAGTACATGTACATTTATACCATCATTTGAGGGAATAACTCATCTTTTCATTGATACCTTACACTACTCACACCATGCATGACTGAATAAATCACTGTGGAAGACAAGATTTACAGATTCCTCTCTTTATACAAAGCACTTCTTGGTCAAGCTTCTGGCTACATTACAGAAAAGCAGTAATCATGGTCGCAATTTGCGCAGTTCAACGGATCCTCTGCTTTTACAGATTCCATCCTTCAAAACAAAAGTAACACTAGGAGATCAAACATTCACTTGTGTAGCCCCCAAGCATTGGAATAGCTTACCCCCGGAAGTTAGGAAAGCGCCATCCGTAAACAACTTTAAACCAAAGCATAAAACACATCTATTTAATCAATAACAAGCATTTTAGGAGTCCCATAAAGCGCAGTAGAATATACACTTTATGGAATAGTTTCTGCACTCTATAAATTTATATATTATCATAAGTGAAGTGAAAGGAAAGTGATCAATCAAAGAGGAACTGTAACCTTTTAAAGGTAAATGCTAGTTTTGGTAACGATATCAAAATGAGTTCTTACAGAATCCAATGAAATGACCACCAAAGTGTCTGTTTGTATAAATAAAACACATGTGCCAAAGGATTCTGGAAGAAATTGTGTAATTGCTGAGAAATCAGCAAATAAGCACAGGATTCGGGTAGAGCGTCGGGCCCAAAAGCAATAATTATACACTGTCCCACGTGCGCTTATCTGTGTTGGGGAAGTTCAGTCTGAACATTTTTCAGCGTAGATTTCAAGATTTCACAAAGTTCAGTTTATGTAACTGTACCAGATCTAGATCCTCGATGATATACTGACAATTAAGCCTGGTTTTACAGACTTTCTCATGAAATCAGTGTTTACTGCAACTACTGGAATTTCTCTTTAAGCATTGCACATAATAGCATATCTTACAAAAGGTCTATTCCTATTGATCATGTCCATTGACAAAGATATCATTCCCCTAAAAAAGTTGCCATTGAAAGTTTCATCTCGGCCTTCCGATACTTGGAAAAAGTGGAATTCGTACCCAACGTCTTAAACATCAATTATTTGAATCATCAATGGTGTACGGGTAAGAAGTAGGGTATCACTGAAAAGCTGAGAAGTTGCCATGTCATTAGGTACCTTATCAAAAGTCTGTGCCATCTTTTTTTAGCGGGAATTCTGATATAAAGGCACTACGTGTCGGATCATTTATTGATAGAAGCTCTCTTGCATTCCGCATTGATTCTTCATGTAAATGTGATTCCAACTTATGACAAGGCACCTAAGCTGGCAAATTAAAAACTCAATATTCAGTTGGACATGGGGGCTCAGTAATAGAGCGCCAACCTCATGAACGGGATGTCGTGGGTCTGATCCCCGGCTGAGTTATACCAAAGACTTACCTTCTGCTTTCTTGTCATGCACTCAACAGATGAGAATGGAGAAGGGTTATAATAACATATTATTTTATGGAGCATGAGGAAATCCTTACGTTTGAAAATTGAAACATTGAGATGGGAACAAAGGAGAATTCCAGCCCTATCAAAGAAAATAAACAAGTCCCTCAGGGCACTTATCTTCCTATGAGGTCTCACAGGCTTAATTCATTCCCCATAGACTCGTGTGTTAAATTGGCACTTTAAAAAATTCATAAAAAATAAGGATGAAATTCGGGGGTCGAATGTTTACTACCAGTGGATAGGATATATATCTGGCAATCCATATCTGACCAGAAAAGGGTCCCTCGACAGGCTCATTTTAAAAATAAATTGGCGTGTTTGAAGACACCGTCGGGGGGAGCAGATTCATCACCTCAAACAGCAAAATAGCCCTAATCCTTCCGCCAGTCAAAATATAGTCCAAAATTGGTGATATTTCTTCCCAATTTGGGAAAAGCAAGTTCAGTATTTACCAAAAATAGAATCAGTGTTAGATGGACAATCATATGCATACACTTTGTCAATCAGCCATATCAAAATTAAAAAAATAGCAATGGGTTGGCTCGAATGAATATCTCTTGCTTTCCCAATGTTAATAGGCCCGTGAGGCCATGAACAGAAACCGCATCAGCGCAACACAGATAATATGATAGGTAGTCTTGTACACATTTTGAAGGCATGAATGGTTCATCTCTCTCGCTCGCTCTCTCCCTCAATCTCTTTGCCATCTTTCTCTATCTCTCCCTCTCTCACACACACATACATACATACCTTTTATCTCTCTCTCTCCTAACTCCCTCTTCATCCGTCAAAATAAAACCATAAAGTCAAACCAAACATTTACGATGCAGTAACAGTGGTCTAGGAATTAGACTAGTGAAAGATGCCTATAGAAGTATGCAACTCCGTGAAACATTGAGATCCGAGTTTTGAGGCGAAACTCGGAACCCAATAAGTCAATATGCGTTTGTTGTACAGACATGAGAAAAGGAGACTGAATAAATTATCTTGGCTTTTACTCGGTCCTTTTCAGCCATTCAAAGTAATGTCTGGGGTAACTATCAATTTAAGAAATCTTTTTGACAAAATGAAGATGAATAAAATAGCATGAAAATAAATCATAAATGTCCAGAAATTCAAGCCAGTCAGAATTAATCTGCTCCTGAGGTCAAATTTCTAGCCGCAGCCCAGCTCGGGTAATGGGCGACGTACAGTGTAAACAATATATTTTCGGCGAATCCCCCGAGATGCGAGTCGATCATTAGATTGTTCATTATTTCATTTCAATATCCCAACTTTTTCTGGTCCATTTTTCAGGCTTCCAAGTTTATTTCGGGATATGAATGTTCGTTGGCAACTTTACCATTTACATTTTTAATACAATTTTTGGCATGGAGACTTTCATTCACCACGTCGGGGGACTTCAGTATAGCGATTCAGTCACTGCTTATCTGCGGTTATCAGAGCTCCCTATTGCTCGAGGGCATTCTGTGGTTTGCGGAGAGGACTAAGCGGGTGCATTTGATTCCATCTCAATGTTTCAATCCCGAGTTTGAAAGTAAAAACTCTGAAAAAATCAAACGTGCCTGTCTCGTAATGAGGGCCCACTGGAAGAACAGCTTACAGCTGGGTAAATAAGAGTTATTAATTTTTATTAGTTATCTTTGAATATTACCCCTCAGCAATTCGATTACATTTGTTTTCAATGCACTTTGTAGATGAGTGTCTCCCGTGTGAGGATGGGTCGTACCAACCACTTCCAAAGCAATCGTCATGTGAGTGCTGTCCAAGTGGCTTCACAAGTTCCCTTGGCAAATGGGAGTGTTCCCCTTGCCAGTTTAACCAGTATTCAGATGCTGACTGCCTCCCGTGCTCATTATGTTCATCTGCAAGCGAATGTAAGTTTGGTAATGGGAATGTTCTCTTTGTCAGATTAACCGGTACTCAGTTAAACTGACATGTTTGCTTTTTTTTTTTTACATGTGGACATGGTATCAATAATGCATGAAGGATTTTCATTTATTTGATGGAAGATAAAAAGAGCAATGTAGATAAATGTACATTAGTCAGAGGCCGTGCCGGTTATCAAAGCCCGGTCTTTCATGGTGTAGTTGGGCACCTTAGACCACTTGGCCACGGAACCTCGCGACTATGTTCATCTCCAAACATTTTGTATGTTTTGACCAAGAATAGATAATGGGAATGTTCTCCAAATTATTGATCTATTGTCTTTTATTAAATGTCCCTGCATGTTTCCTTTCAGGCCTTGCATTAAGGGAGTCCCTGCCTTTTAAGTCTGGCCCTCCCTTGCTTTAATTCATGATCGATCTATTGTCTTTTAAAAGTCACTGTGGGCTTCCCCTAGGCCTTGCTTTAATAGAGTCCCGGCCTTGCTTTTGAAAAGGGAGTGAAGTACTTGTCTTGCTTTAATGGATCATTGATCTGTTGTCTTTTAACGGTCCCTGCATGCTTCCTCCAATTCCGGCCCTGCTTTGCTTTAATGAATCATTGATCTATTGTTTTTTAAAGGTCCCTGCATGCTTCCTCCCGGGCCCTGCTTTAAGGGAGTGAAGTGCGTGAACACTGGAGGTGGTCAGTATCGCTGCCTGGATTGCCCGCTCGGTTACCGTGGTGACGGCGTGAACTGCGTGGATATCAATGAGGTATTGTGCTCTGATATTGTCATAACTTCTTCTTCCCTCCCCATACACACACTTGTATAAACCATCAACTCTCCAATTCACCTGAAATTCTATCCCCAAAACGGATCCGTGGGTGAAAGTCGCCATGATCCCTTGTATGCTTTGTGAGCCTTCCTTATGTGTACTTCAGTATGTGTGTGATCTGAATTGATGACACACACCCACACATACAACTCAAATATACAATTCAATTCAGGTTTATTGCAAAAAACATGATTGGCAGTCACAGACTGAACTGTACATGTTTACACAATGCCAATATTAAGATAGAATTGAAATCATTAAGATTAACAATAAATATACAATTAAAATTACACATAGATAGCACAATATTGCAAATTTTTTATCACACATCACAAACTCATTTACCATTGTATTTGTTTATATATTGCACAAATATTCTTCTTATCTTTAAGGGCTCCAGAAATGCTTGGAAGACAAAGTTTAAAATGTTTCTATATTAATAAAAAAGAACGGTTTTAGTCTAAGTTTTGAACTTTTCTTCTGAATATTTTTTTATGTTAAATCACCTATTCAGTTTTATTGTATGATTGCTTTTTGTTTGCAATCAATCTCTTATGTCTTGAACCAGTATGGGTTCATGGACCTGGTTTTGCTTGTTAATCTTTCATTGTTTCACTTTGTTCATTTGTATACTGCTTTTCTTTGAAATAAAGAAATGATTACAATCACAACTACATGCATGTACATACTGGAAGGGAAAAACATTAAGTTTATTTCAAAATTAAATCCTCCGTCTTTAGTGTACTGAGTCGGACCCCTGCTTTAGCTCCGATGGATGCACCAATCTAGAGCCGGGATACGTCTGTGATAGATGCCCAGCTGGTTACCATGGAGATATCATCCATGGATACGGCTTGAATCAAACCCGAGACAACAGACAGGTGAGGGTGCAAGGAAGACAATATTTGAAAGTCAATTTACCCGTCCAGAATAGATCCAAAATATCATTTAATCTTTGTGCGCTGGGCCATGAACCCCTCTGTACTGAATTATTTTCAGCGAGAGAAACGATGCATTGTTTCTTTAAACGTGAAATGCGAAGTTCGCTTGGCAACGATTGTGCATTGGTGCGAAGTACGTGTGGAAAGAGTTAAAGAAGAAACATATAAAATTCAACATGAGCCTTTCTAATGCATCTGATTATAAAGGCAATCAATTGCTATGTAGTAATACAAAGTCAGTTTCAATAATAAAACTGTAAATTGCATGTAAGTATGAGTTTTTATTTATTGTCCATAATTGGAAACTTTTCTTGTTTACATGCCGTGCAAAATGATAAAGAAAACAAATTATATAACTTTAACATGAACATTGCAATCTGCATTTGGAACATGACAATAAACATAGTATATCTTAATCGCTAGAGGGTATTCATTTGTCTTGCAATCTACTATGGTCAACAAGGAAATTCGTGATCACTCTCGCAAAAAGTGTTCACTAGCTTTCTAGGAAATTCGTGATCACAGAGTAGAGTAGATTGCGAGACAAATGAATACCCTCTAGCGATTATTTCATTCCGCAATAATGAACCTATTTAGTATAGTATATCTTACATAGTAATTTATACCAGAGTATTTAAATAACATGAAAGGCATTATATGAGTTCATTGAAATTTTCTGCAATTTGGGAAATATTAAGAAAAGACAATTATTGGGTTGATTAAATTGTAATAAAAGGGTGAAAAAATTCTTGGTTTTTATATCTATCTATATCTATCTATATCTAAGAAGATATAGATAGATACTGAAGGGAGCAATCACGAGCAGATAAGCAGGGCTTGAAATGACCGCAGCAGATGTTGCGATGATATGGGCCTCGTCTTACAAAGTGATGCAATTGATCCGATCAACCACAACTATGGAAAGCCAGCAACATCAGCATTTAAAAGCATGTTTATTTAAGATATTTTCTAGTTATGTATATTCATAGATTCATTTTTCTTAAAAATTCAGTGTGCTTCTCTTTGTTCACAAGATATATTGTGCAAATTTCCTGTAAAAAAAAGTACGACATTGATGGATTTCCATATAGTTCATATGGAAAACTAGCGGACAGAAGGTCCTCGCTGCACGCGCGCACCCTTATAACACGCAGAATTGCCTTGCATCATACCCTTTTTTTACAAACAAATGTGTATCAAGGACAAGCTCTGATTCAGATAGAATTTCCGCCCCCCTGAAATGAATGTTAACAACTTCTTCTATCAGATGATCATAGTTTTTTTTACATTCAGTTGGTGGGAAATATGGCACTTTATACATTAAAATCACTCAAAACCATCCATAGTCAGGAATATGTATTGGGATAATGGGTTAGGGGGACATTTTTATAGTACCCGGGTGGATTACATCCGTCGTCACATCAGTGGGTGATGATATCAAGAATTTCCGCCCAGATTATAATAAATTTAACGTCGGTGTGTTGTTCGAGTCACAGCGGTTTTCTAGCTCTTTCCATTGCAGTGCTGAACATTTTATTAGGAATATATAAATATATATACCTTGTCAGTCCGAACTATGGATATAAATATATCAGATACCATTATTTTTGCCAGTTCCTTGCATTGTCCCATTAATCATTTTTAATTTACATGTTTTGTGAATGGGGGATACTTTATTTATAAAGCCTACTGATAATAACCAAATTATATTAATTAAAGGAAAATGAAAGGATAGATTTATTATCTGGTCATAAACTGATTACATTTCACTGATTAAAATAAAATTAAAATGTTTTCCTATTTCCCATGATATGTCAAGTCAAAGTTATCAATATTTTGATATTTGAAAGACCCGTGGAGATTGCCATTTTGCTTATACTCCCTATATCTCCGTGGGGGGTTGTGACGTCAGCGACGTACAACTCGGTGTCCGACCTTGGCGCTCGCCTGTGATTGCTAGCGTAAGATACATGGGCCAAAGTGGATCTGGCTGCCGAAATTGGTCTGAAAGGGGCACAAAATGCAGCTTTTACCAAATTCCTGTTCTGCAGAAGTGGCCAGAAATCTCTAAAAAAAAATGTGTGGCTGCACTAAAGGTGGAGAAATACAACAATTCCTCCAAATTAATGAGGAATGATGTTGTTTGTAGCGAGAATTTTACCTATTTCTTCGGCCGAGTATTGGGGCTCGAAGTCGTAGGCTCTCGGGCTTTTTAAGTTCTATTTCAATACAAACGTCCGATAAGTTTTGTTTAACTTAAAATTGACGGTAACAAATAATAAACAACGTTAGATATATTGAAATATAGCACAATTAACAATTTAGCGATATTCAAACGGGATAGACAACCAAACTTCCAACATAACACGATCACTCGGTTCAGGGGCCAGCACTCAAGGGTTCATTGCTGCAGCGCACAGAAAAATCAAGCCATAGAAGTCGTGTGTTGTGGACACCAGAAGTAAGATCTCAGCACGCGCGACCCACTAGTTAAAAATCTACTGCTAAACGCGGTTCATGGTGCTGGGTTACTCGCTATACGTGTGAGTTGGCGGCCGGGGACGGCTGTATTGTCTGTACGTACAAATTCAGCTTTGTCAAATTTACCAATTTGGATATCGTAAATAAATGTGTAAACATTTTCATCAAAACTCATCAATTTGTGTTTAAAAAAAAAAATAATTTAAATACCTTTTTGATAATATTTTTAAGTGTTTTAGGTGTATATTTTATTTATTTCTTGTAAAAAAGTATCTATATTATGCAAACTCGGGGTTGGTTTCAGCCTGTGTATAGCTGCACATGGAAGTTAGTACTGAGAGCAGTTGTTCGTCGCTGACGTCACAATTTTGAACGAACCTCGCAACAATGGCAATCTCCATTCAGAGACTTCGATCGTGAAGAAGCCTAACTTTGAAGAGGTGGTACTCCACTCTGGGAAATCGGATTTGGGTATAAGTGGTTTCATTTTGATTATCATTTACTTATCAATGATATTATGTGGTATTACATTTTGGGTTTCATTCTCCTTTAACATACTTTGTGTCATACATTCTTCCCAGGTATGCACAGATATTAATGAATGCCTCACCGATAATGGCGGATGTGATGCAAATGCATACTGTAACAATACTGAGGTAAATGGATGCATAATACAAATTTCTTATAAAGTGCATATAAATATGGTTATAACGTCTTTATGCACTTCCTAAGGACTTGTTTTATTGTTGTTATTATGGATTGACTTCTAATAACTTTTATCTTTTTCACTTATGTCAGTGACTTTTAAAGTCATCTGTGTGTGTTCTTAATTCCCAGCTGTAATTGATCGTTGCTACTGGCATGTAGAATTCATATCAGCTTTGTTTGAAGTAGTATATCAGCATGCAGTTGTAGTAGTAGTAGTAGTAGTTATTGCTGTTGTTGTAAAAGAAATAGTCCCGGAGGCTACTCAAATAATATGATACTTATGTGCAACAAAGTCGAAAGTAGGGAGCTCTGGAACTAAATCTTCGTCCGAAAATGGGGGTCTCCGGAACAGCTCTAGAATCAAAGATTACTAAAAATGCAAAACTCTGGAACTGACCACATAAAAAATAGGGTTCTGATCTCCCAAACTCAATATATCATAGCATGGTAGCACCTTGCTTCGGCAGCCTGGATAAGGCTCCGCGCTGATCGAGCTTGTCACTCCAACCGGCTGAGTAGTTCATGATGGAAAATGAAACCACAAATTGGACGTCAATTTTTACACGATTCTACCCACAAAAATAAAAGATGGTCTTGACAAGTCACTCACTAGTTGTTGAGATGTCAATAATGTGATCTGGATCAGTTTTACAAATTCAGAATAGGTTTTGGAGCTAGACGAAGCAATCCAAAAGGGTCTCTGGAACGGGGAAAAATAGGAATTTGTACGGCATTCTAAATTGGTGATACTCTGGAATGGAATTTCAGGGTGAGAATGGGGGTTTCAACTGCGGCACATACATGTACATAACATACATTTATACTAAGTAGTTTTAATACTACAAATAGCAATAGTAGCAGTAGTAGAATTATGTATTCAGTAGTACAAAAAGAAGAAGAAAAGGGAGAAAAAGAAGAAGTGGGAGTATTAATAGTACTAGTTGTAGTAAAATTGTAGTAGCATTAGTAGTAATAGTAGTATGAAAAGAAGAATAAGAAGTGATAGTAGTAAGTGTGCATGTTGTTCCATTATGATATATTGCATAATTATTGGGTAGGTAGAACAATCATATTTTGTTTATCTGCAACTCATTATTGTAATAGAAAACTAATCTCTTGGCTTTTTTTATTATCAGGAATTATCCCATTATGTATTCTATGTGTTTTAAACATCTTATAACAGTAATCCTTGATGTATATAATTATATATATGTATATTATATATTTCAAATTCCTTCACTAATCTTTGTTACCCATTTTCCATTCCGAAATAGGGGAGTTTCCAGTGTGGTGAATGTTTACCTGGTTACCTTCAAGTTGGCAACAACGAAGTTAGGTGCATGCTAGAAATAGACCACTGTGCCTTGGGAACTCATGAGTGTAACGAGCATGCCATCTGTCACTATTTACGGCCGAATCATTATTACTGTGAGGTAAGTTATAAATCTACATCGGTAGGGGAAGGCGGGGTAAGTTGAGTATCGGGGCAAGTTGAGCCACCACCCCCAGGCCAATAATGAATGAGTCAGACATTGTGGTGGTGTCATGTATTGATGACCCATTGCATAACCCTTAACCCCACCACATTGTTTTCAACTTTGAAACAAAAAGTAATTTTTAGAGGGAAAAATACACATTTCAGCAAAAAAAGTAAAAAAGGGTGTGAAATAGTGCTTTTTACTCACACACATCTTTGAATATAATAAAGAAATAAGAACAAAATTGTTAGTCCAGGTATGGATTCTCATTCTTTTCATAGTCTTTTAGATGATGGATGCATAAGAAATGTGTGGATGTGAAAATATCGCATTAAGTTCGGACAGGGGTAATTTGAGCCAGCCAACATGGGGCAAGTTGAGCCATAGTAATTCTTATGGTAATGTATAATAATAATAAAAAAACCTTAAAAACCATTGATATGCAGGCAGAAAGGAGCAAATTCACATGACAATTCTTTTACTTTAGAGAATGTTAGTATTTATAGAGAATTAGCAAGTGAAAAGGCTTAAAATAAAAAGTTGACATGATGGCTCTTCCCGCATACATTTTGTACATAGTTTTTGTGGCTCAACTTACCCCAGAAGGTGGCACAATTTACCCCATAGATGGGGCAAGTTGAGCCATTTGACATTATTTTTTCAAAGGTCACAATGACTTTCAGTGTGAGGGTAGAAAGTTATACATAGGTGAAAAAGGTGAAAAATATTTCCCAAGAGTCAAACCTAAAGGCTAGGTACTTATTTCTACAATATTATTAGTCATATCAATTCTAACTTGCAAAATGCAAAAAGTGTCACAACTTACCCCGCCTTCCCCTATATATTTTTTGTTATATGATGACGATGACTGAAAAGGCCAACTTGGTGAAAACTAAAAAGACCATGCATTTGTTAACAGGATCTAAAGCCCCTCTAAAACTTCGGTAGAGGATCAGTGGATGATTCCATACATGTCCCGAGGGGCATTTCAACAACAGTTTCTAGTCTCTTAGCTGGATGCTTGAGCAATAGAATTTTCTTTTTGTCAATGATAAAGCTATAGTGGGTAGTTAGGTAAAAAAGTGATAACCAACAAAAAAATGTTTTGATTGTGGGTGAATTAAAGGTGAAAATGTTGTGTGTCGTACGGGACTCATGAGTGTCCCACATGACATGCAGCATTTTCACCTCTAATTCACCAATGGACAACATATTTTTGTTGTTTGTCATTTTTTACATGACTACCCAGTAGTACTTTATTATTACCACAAAACAAATTAAGATTTCTCGTTTGTTTGGACAGCAGGTTGAAAAGTGTTGTGAAAATGGCTGATTTTTCTAGCATGGAATCGCCCAATAATCAATTGAATCATCTAACATGCTATTGGTACAAAAATGTATAGGCCATTTAAACTCTTTTTAATAATTGATTATTTGTAATTATGAGTTTTTATGTATCTAGAAATCTGGATGGTATTTTGTATATTTTTTCTTTAAAAGTGTAATTCAAGCCTTTTTTTTACGAGTCAAGTGATTGGACTTGAGATAGCTAAAAACAGCAATTACATGACTTTGTATATCTGTAAATTTTCAACCCATTCCTTGCTTTGTTAAGAGGTTTTAGATAAAACAGGAAAATTTTTCATATGAACTCGCAAGTTTAGTCCAGCTTAACAGATATCTATTCAAAAACCACATCAAAACTTTTTCAGGGGATGTTTCTCCATACACATTTATATAATCTACTCATTAATTGGCACAGTGACATGTACTTTTTGCCATAATTTAAAAATATGATTTAATGTGCAGTAAGCAATACAGACCTTGACTGTTAGAGAAAAAAAATCAGAAAAAATGGAAAATAAGAAGATTTTACAGAAAAACAAAACAACAGTTATTCTCTAAGTTATTTTTACATGAATGTATGTGATTACTTTAAAAAAAATGAAGGTTTGTGTGGTTTCATTCACCAAATACCAATTTCTGTATTAAATTACACAGTGCAGTAAGATTGCAAATTGTTCCCAAGCTCCGCTGCAGGAAATTTATTTTGTTTATAAAGGACAAATTTTCTATTAGTGGGTATCACACTGACTCATTATTTTTCAAACAAACTTGGCGCCTGTTATTTTCAGTGTGATGAGGACCATGCATGGGCTGGGAATGGATTGGTCTGCGGCCGTGATCTCGACATGGATGGTCAGATGGACTTGAAGATGCGGTGCACCAATACATCGGATAAAAACTGCCTCAGTGATAACTGTCCTGGGTACCCAAACAGCGGACAGGAGGATACTGACGGCGACCTGACCGGAGACATCTGTGACAATGATTGGGACAACGATAGAATCTACAATGAAATTGTAAGAAACGTAAAATAATAATATGCATTTATATAGCGCAATAAACTATTTCTATATATTCTATTGCGCTGCAAGAGCTGCCTAGGTGCTGTACATACTATTGGAATAGATAGGTTTTCAATTCTCGCTACCCCAAATAGGAACACAAATCTCATAATGCGCGAGACGAGATAATTTTCACTCCGTCGGGTCGTCATCACCACTTCCGGTTTAGATCATACTCGCGCAAGGTTCGCGATACTGAGTTTTCCACCACGCTGAAATCGATGCCAATCAGCGTAATATGTACAGAGTATAACACTTTTTATTACATTTGGTCAGTTTTTATTCCATTTGAATTATAAATAAAAATAAAACATATATTTCACGTGAGAATAATTTTTATTCATGTTTTTATTTGGTTATAAAAATTCAAACAAATAATGAATATCTTAAAATTTTGCATTTAGCGACCGGCCTGACATCACGATCGTATTCAACTAGACACTAAATATATTCAGCATTCATTTCGTTCAATTTTTCGTCGACCACAAAATGGATAAAAATCAGTTTCGGAACTTAAAAAAATCTTAACTGACAGATGAATACCGTGCAATGGAAAGCGTCAGGCAGAATTAGTGACTTTAGCAGAAAAGGCTGTAAAACTGTTAGTGAAAGAGAGGGTTGTGATCACGAACTTTCCGAGCGAAAGCTACGTTGTGTTGTTGTGCATGACGGCACTGTTGATCTAAATGGCAAAACAGTGCGTTGGACTTCCGAACAGGAAGTTGTAATACCGAAAAAGCTATCCCATAATGCAATGCACGTTACAGGGATTTTCCCGGATCTCGGCGAAATCGCTATTTGGGGTAGCGAGAATTGTAAGTTGAAATCATGTAAATTTGTTGAATTCCTAATGTTGAGGGGAAGTTTGTTCCATAGTCGTGGGGCTGACATCAGAAATGACCTACATGTATCTCCTAGTTTTGCTTTAGTCTTGTGTGGGGGTACTTGCAGTGCGAGTGTATCTTGTGAGCTACGTAGGTGATGGTCATGAGATCCGGATTTCAATTTCAAGAGATCTGAGATTTAACTTGGGGCTGTAGAGTACTGAAGTGTGATTTCATAAATTTTCCAATTTGAATTTGAATATTTTTTTTTACTATATTGTGGTAGAACGTGAATGCCTCCATAACCCAAATTTGGTGGGAATTGTTCCACGGTGGCCCAAGATATGACCTCATGAATACATAAGAATTAGCCCCTTGAAGGCAATGTAATATTTGCCCAGTTTACAACATTTAGAATTTGAGTTATCATCATCATTGTTTTTCATCCTGTCCCATGAAGGTTTGTTGGGAAAGGATAATCTTTTAAAAATTGAAATCTTATTTTTTGACAGATTTCAACATAATAACATAAATGATTTCATATTTCATACCCTTCTGTTCATTTTATTCATTGTTTATTGCAAATGAAAATCCATATTTTATTGTTTGAAATGAAATCTGAAAAAGAAGTACTCTCTGAAAATTGATCATGGGCCCGGCAGCCACTGTGCAGCGCCAGGTCTTTAGCTATCCCTTACTTGTTGACCGCCAAACAGGGTAGCAGCAACTCTCATCTTTTGACGTCTTTTGGTCTGGCGCGGCCGGGGCTTGAACTCCCGACCTCCCAGTTGTGAGACGGACGCTCTACTAACTGAGCCAACACACCTGTCCTTGGTCTTGTAGTGCAAAGGATAGCAGTTAATCGTACGCCTGATTTTCACGTTGATTGTACATTGTCGGTGCAATCAGTCATAGAAAAATATTCTGCAATCATTGCTAAGTTTTGTGTTACGGGCCCATGTTGTATTTTAATTTTTAGTCATGACACTTTTTCGGGGGGGGGGGGGATACTGGATATTTGATATAGTTGAAGATGTATAATAGTGACATTAATCCGTACCAGAACTGTGAATGAATGAGGATGGTCTTTCACATTGGCAGCATTATGGTTTGAATTCCATAACAAAAACAATTACCGTTATTCATTCCTTCCAGGACAACTGTCCCTATGTAGCCAACTTTGATCAGGCAGATGTGGATGGCGACGGTCATGGTGATGCTTGTGATAATTGCATGACAAAGTCTAATACAGGCCAGTTGGACAACGATGGTGATGGGGAGGGCAATCAATGTGATAAAGATGATGACAACGATGGTCAGTGAACATGATTCTCACCATTTAAAGGGATGGTCCGGGCTAAAAGTATATGTATAGCTTAATAAATAGAGTAGAATTCACTGAGCAAAATGCCAAAAATTTCATCAAAATCGGATAACAAATAACAAAGTTATTGAATTTTAAAGTTTAGCAATATTTTGTGAAAACAGTCGTCATGAATATTCATTAGGTGGGCTGATGATGTCACATCTCCACTTGTTCTTTTTTATTTTATGATAGGAAATTAGGTTTATTCAATTTTTTTCCTCCAAGAACTAGAAAAATTGGATTGACAACTGATTTAGTGCATTAGATATTTATTGCTGCAACTTATTTCATTATAAGGGAGACATATTAATCACACAAGTATGAAATAATGAAAAAATTATGATTTTATGTAATAACATAAGAAAACGGAAAGTGGAGATGTGACATCATCAGCCCACCTAATGAATATTCATGACGACTATTTTCACAAAATATTGCAAAACTTTAAAATTCAATAACTTAATTATTTGTTATCCGATTTTGATGAAATTTTCGGCATTTTGCTCAGTGAATTCTACTCTGTATTAAGATATAAATATTTTCAGCCCGGACCATCCCTTTAATAATAATAATAACCCGCTTTTATATAGCGCTTAATACATCTGAACGACATGTCTAAGTGCTTTACAGATATATTATTACCCCGGTCATCGGATTCAATCAGTCATTCCCGCACACAATGTGTGCACATCCTCCACTCCCTGGGGAGTATTCCAGTCAGTCGCCGGTAAGGCGCACACAGTACTGGACAAGCTACAATGACTTTCACATCCTACCGGGTACCCATTTAGCACCTGGGTGGAGATTGGCAAAGTGTGGATTAACGCCTTGCCAAAGGATGCCAGACCGTGGTGGGATTCGAACACACGACCCTCTGTTTACAAGGCGAGAGTCAGAACCACTACACCACAGGTCCTCCACACTCCTCCACACCATATCTTTATTTCATTTCATTTCATTTTATATGTTTGCATTTCCAACATTTACATAATGTTTTGTTCCTTATCGCTTGATACATAATAAAGAACAAGGAAAATTTATATTACAATAATCAAAACAACCATTCAAACAGGTTGGAAATGAAGGAGGCTGCTGAAAAAGCGGAGCTTGTAGAGTGCAGCCTCATAATAAAATATTTGTATAAACAGTATAAACAAAAACAAGTACAACAGTGAAAATTTGAGCATAAATCAACTTTCTTCCTTTAATTAAAGGGCATCATGAGGATTGTGTATCGTGATGTGTTTCTGGGATTTTTGAGCAAATACAAGCCCCCGTTCGCATGATTTATGTTATTCTGAATGTTTTAAAGGGCATACAAATTAGCACTGAGCCTTTATAGCCCCACCTCAGGTCCTGAACTAATCCTATCTGGCCAGATTCATTACCCATAATGCAACATTCTGAGCAGTGTAGTCTTGCAATAAAGTCTCATTTAAATAATTAAAAAGCTATTTCATTACTTAATAAATTCATACTGCAATAAATATGTAGTCAAGTAGCGAGACAGGTACCTTTCCTATCAAAAATAATTTTATTCCACTACAAATCTTATTGGCTAATTTATCATCTGTATTTTCTCAAAAGGTACAATACAGTCATTGAGAAAAGCACACATTGTTGGTCGCCTGCATAGCAGAGCAAGACTTTCAACTTTCAACATTGAAATCTTAACCAAGGTTAAGTTTTTGAAATGTCATGAGTTATTCATGAAACTTGGACATAAGGGTAATCAAGTATTACTAAACATCTTGCATGAGTTTCAGGTCACATGATCTAGGTCAAACGCTATTTGGGGTCAATAAATTTTGGTCATGTAGGGGTATTTGTTGAACTGCCATCATAACTTTGAAAGTTTATAGATCTAGTTCATGAAACCTAGACATAAGAGTAATCAAGTATCATTGAATGAGTTTCAGGTCACATGGCCCAGGTCAAAGGTCACTTATTATCAATGAACATAGTATTTTATTATCATATGAATGGTATTTTGGTGACTAAATATTCAATAGTTGTTAATCAAAGTCAGCACTGCTGCTATATTGCATCGCATAATGCAGACGAGACTGCCAGAGGTATTCCACTTGTTTAGTTGCTAGTATTTGTATTTCCTCTAGCTATATATAACTTTGTTCTCATTGTATCCTTTTTTATTGAATTCAGAAATAAATACCATGAATTGATATTGAACAGTGCGCATTTAGCCAGTAGGCCCTATGCATACGTGTACAGTGTTGCTCCTGCACTGAGCGAAATGAATTGAATTGAATCGTACCATTACCATACCTCCTAAGCTATGCAATAGTACATTTGGATGGTACAGAATATCGCACATTCAGCCCCCCATTTGCTTGCGTGCAAAAAGCTAAGTAGGCGTTGTACGATTATGAACGTATCCTTTTTTTTGTCAATTAATAGATTTATATGTTTTCTCGCTATTTGCTCTAATGTTATCAATGCAGGTATAGAAGAGGATGACGAAGGTTTGTATAATAAAGTATTATGGAATGGACGTGAAAATTCCAGCAATCTGATTGGTTCAGAGCCATGCATGTAAAATGAGCCTTTCACATTATTGGATGGGCATGAAATAGTGATTTTCATTCAGTCGTTAGTATGCAAATAATACACGTAGAGGTCACTGGTAAGAATATCACTCGGATGGCTTACTTTGGAAGTTCTAACATGCCCAAAGCATAGCCGAGGGCATAATTATAGACAGTTTTAAAGGTAACACTTGTGTTTGATATTTCTAATGTTCAAACAAAAAATGATGTGTACAGTATTACAATATAGGGATTTGGTTCTTTGATATTTTGTGAAACCATTCTCATCTCAAAACAGTAAATTGCCAATTCGTCCAATTGCCATTTGGTCTATCATCAGTTCGTCTACTTACCACATGGTCTACTTTCATTTAGTCTAATGCCATTTCGTCTAATAACCATTTGGTCCAATCGTCACTTCATCTAATCACCATTCGCCTATTACCATTTCATCTGATAACCAGTTCGTCTAATACCCATCTTCTTTCCATTCATTTTGTACAATTAACACTTTAATTTAATTAGACCAAATGGCATATGGACTAAATAGCTATTGGACCAACTGATATTTAGATGGAATGCCATTAGACTAAATGAAAGTAGACCATGTTGTGAGTGGACGAACTGATGATAGACCAAATGGTAGTAGACGAGTTGGTGATTGGACGAACTGGCATTAGATGAATTGGAAATAAACCCTTCAAAACCATGACAGTACGATGGAACAAGATATTAGTACCAGTCAATAGCAATTAATTTTTTGTTAGCTAAAATAAACGATTGGTCACGGGCTAGCCTTTCCACCGATCTCTTAAATTAGATTTCATGTTGCCATTTTATTGAGTGTATTTTTGCACGAGATCACAGCTTCAGAATTTGGCCGTTTTATAAACTGTTTCAGAAAGGCAGCTTCAGGAAAAACTGCAGCACCATTAAAGGCAAACCTGCACTATTATTGTAAAGATATTTGTTCAGACATTCACTTATTTATGTAATGTCAGACTTCATCACCTCACACCCACACTCGCATAAACCCTCACACTCCCACACACTCCTGACCTCCAGTCTTTTCGCTCAATATACAAAGTTCTTGCTCAGGCACCACTGTCATCGGAAGATGGACACAATTGTCATTCCAAAACAAGTATTCCTGCTTCATCTCATTTTACCTTTAACCAGAATTTGTTTACATTTTCCCCATCGTAATAAGTAAAGTCTCTAAGATTATTCCATTTTGTTCAGACCTTTACTTATTTATGTAATGTCAGACTTCATCATCTCACACCCACACTCGCATAAACCCTCACACACCCACACACTCCTGACCTCCAGTCTTTTTTGCTCAATATACAAAGTTCTTGCTCAGGCACCACTATCATCGGAAGATGGACACAATTGTTATTCCAAAACAAGTATTCCTGCTTCATCTCATTTTACCGTTAACCAGAATTTGTTTACATTTTCCCCATTGTAATAAGTAGAGTCTCTAAGATTATTCTATTTTTCATGATAGGTTGAAATATTTACCCTCCTCATACACCATGTGCACAAGGCGGTTTCGGTATTGAAGCCTTTTTACTCACCTATTTGTTGCAATATTGATACCCATTTCTCAGTGCATGCATACATTCCCGGATTATTTTAAAAAAAAAACACCCAGCCAGTTTTACTTGATTGTCCCACCTTCTAATGACAGGCCCTCCTTCCCCTTTGCTCTTGTTATTTTTCCACAGAACTGCAAAAGTTCCAGCACGATCTTGATGTGATCACTTTTGGTCTACTTTGTGAAAAATTTTCAGTAAGAAAATGTACATGTGCATGTATGTTTCCATCTTTTAGAGCACCCACCCCCCTGTTAATTGTTTATGGCCATGTACATGTGTTTGTGTGCATTCAAATTCAGTTGATGTACCCACAGTCTCACATGATTTGATAATCATGACGAAAATCTCCATTTGAGAACACTATACCCCTGTTTCAATTCTCTTCTCCAAGTACGACAAACCCTAACTGCCCCCAAGCAAGCAATTTAAGTATCAAAACACCTGTTTCTTGACCTCGGTCCGAAGATAACACAACAGTCCGGCATATACAGTCACAGCAGGGGGCCACACACGATGGGATGCATGCGCGGTCCCTGCAAAGCATGCCGTCATTTTTATTCGCTTACTTTCCATATTTTGAGGTCGATTTTCTTCGTTCGAAATTGAAAATGGACTAACATTGGATTTCTGAATACAATATGCCTTTGAAAACGTGATTAAAAATCGAATGCAATAATTTCATTCTGAAGGTCCTACTACAGGCAGAGAAGTCTTACGTAATAGCACAGCTGTTGTTTATCATTTCGTCCTTGGCTCATATACTGGCCTGTGGAGGTGAAATTGAGACAGCGGGGATTACCTGGCCAAGCAGGGTTGATCAGGGCTTGGAAATTATTTTTGGGATTTCCAAACGTAAAATGGGGTATAAAACCGCAGTTTGCAATCTGAACTGCGGTCTTTCTCCAAACGGGGGTTTGACGTAATGCAATATGATTTTTATATATATACAGTTGAGGCCAGAAGATTACATACACCCAGGAAATTCAAAGAAAGGTTGACACTTGCCAAACATTTTAAAATTGACAGTATCTTATAAAATGTTTGCGCTATCATGACGAATTAGATATCAAACAAATGAGTATGTCATGCCCCTTCATCACATTGCTTTGTCATCAGGAGCTGAAGAATATTTGGGTGTAATTCTTTCCCCAAAAATCTTCATATTTTAGACGAATTAACAATAAAAATTTGACAAAACATGTCATATTTGTGCGAGCTACTTCTCAATGTGAACATTTCAGATTACACTTTTTTGTTCATGGGTGACATATGAGAGAAAATGTAATATAAATCATAGATTTGACATTTATGTATTTCTATGAAATGATATTAGAAAATATAATAACAAGCAATCAAATACATTTGGCACAAGAAGTATTTTTTTCTTCAAAGAAAATTCCACCTGAAATATACTTAATCCCAACAACATCCCAATTGTGTGAAAGAGCTTATATGCTCTTTCAATTGATATCAAATTTGTCATGGTAGTATTTATATTTTTGAAGATAAAGTCAATTTTACGATGTTTGGCAAACAAACAAGTTTCACTGAATTCCATGGGTGTATGTAAGCTTTTGGCCTCAACTGTATATATGTGTGTTTATATATATGTATATATATATATATATATATATATGATATTTCATTTGTTTCATTATTTTTATACTTCATATATCATTTATATACTTTAATGCTGTATAACAATAGTTGTTCCTTGTTTTGTTGTTCTGTCATATGGCATTCTAAGTTACATGTATATTATATACTACCTTGTGGTTTGTCAAATTTGCATGTAATACTTGTCATTAATTTTTTTTATATTTGGCTACATGCCGCAATCAGTGTCATGGTCCTGTTTTTTTGTTTTTTTTCTACCTCAATAAATAACTTTAAATGAACAAATGAATGTTATGCTATAACAAATATGCATTGATCGTAGAACAAATTTTTATAATTGATTCCATTGAATGCACGATGAAGTGTAAAAAGCAAATGTGCGATCAATTGCTACTCCTCATGTTACTCGGCCCTGACCTATTATTGGTCGGTTTGGGGTTGGTTTCACGGTTGTGAGTAAAGCATAACTCGTGATGGTCTTACCCTTGATCTAGAGCCCAGCGCACACTATGCGATGCGAATGCACTAAGATCCGATTCCAGCAAATTGCCAATCCCATCTTGGTGCAATCGCATCGCAGGTCGGCGCACACATTGCAACAGCTCTGCAGCGCGCTGCATCTCATGGCGCCTCTTCTTTTGCGCGAATGTTGTCTGAGCTGCAGAAGCCCCACAAATTGGCCATGATGTCATCGTCAAGGACAAATCTGATTGGCTGAAATCAGCAAAATTGCAAAAAGATTTGACATGTCAAATGTCTGAGTTTTGGTCTGCGATCCTACTGCAACAAAGCAGGATGCAGTTGCAGCGTGTTGTAGGTTGGCGCACACTGTAATTTTGATGCGATCGCATCTTGGTGCAATCGCGTTGCATAGTGTGTGCTGGGGGCCGTTTCATAAAGCTGTTCGTAAGTTAAGAGCGACTTTAAGAACGACTGGTGATCCCTTCTTACGCGCAAAACCATCGCTAATGAATATACCATTTATCAAAAGAAAGGATCACCAGTCGTTTTTAAAGTTGCTCTTAACTTACGAACAGCTTTATGAAACACCCACCCGGGCTCTAGGGTCACTAGGACTGGGAGGACAACTGCAAGTTTGTTTACAATCCTGGGGTAGGTTCACCTGTTGGCTCGGTTGGTTTCACGGTTGTGAGTGTAGCATATTACTTGTGATGGTCTTACCCTTGATCCTATGGCCCGTATTCTGAAGTCGGGTTTAAGTTAGACTCAGGTTTAAAGTTGTGGTTTAAGTATGGACAGCCAATTGTTACATAAATCCGTAACAATAGAGATATCATATTTCAGCTCATTTGGCTCTCAAATCATTCATAATTGTCTAGGAAGTATGAAAAATTATTGTCTTCACCATCGGTGAATCAGGAAAGAGCACGGTAAACAGAAGAAACATACAACTTAATAAAAAAATGATACTTTTGGCTTCCCATACTTAAACCACAACTTTAAACCTGAGTTTAAGTTAAACCCGACTTCAGAATACGGGCCTATAAGTCTCAGGGACTGGAAGGGTAACATCAAGTTTGTTTACAGCTCTGGGGTTGGTTTCATGGGTATGAGTGGAGCGTAACCTATGGTAATCTTACCCTTGGTCATAGGTTACAAGGACTGGAAGGATAACATCAAGTTTGTTTCCCACCCTAGGTTCCAAGGTTTCAACCGATGGGGTCGGTTTCACGGGTATGAGTTGAGCATAACCTGGGATGATCTTACCCTTGGTCATAGGTTACAAGGACTGGAAGGATAACATCAAGTTTGTTTCCCACCCAAGGTTCCAAGGTTTCAACCGATGGGGTCGGTTTCACGGGTATGGGTTGAGCATAACCTATGGTAATCTTACCCTTGGTCATAGGTTACAAGGACTGGAAGGATAACATCAAGTTTGTTTCCCACTCAAGGTTCCAAGGTTTCTACCGATAGGGTCGGTTTCACGGGTATGGGTTGAGCATAACCTATGGTAATCTTACCCTTGGTCATAGGTTACAAGGACTGGAAGGATAACATCAAGTTTGTTTCCCACCCAAGGTTCCAAGGTTTCAACCGATGGGGTCGGTTTCACGGGTATGGGTTGAGCATAACCTATGGTAATCTTACCCTTGGTCATAGGTTACAAGGACTGGAAGGATAACATCAAGTTTGTTTCCCACCCAAGGTTCCAAGGTTTCAACCGATGGGGTCGGTTTCACGGGTATGGGTTGAGAATAACCTATGGTAATCTTACCCTTGGTCGTAGGTTACAAGGACTGGAAGGATAACATCAAGTTTGTTTCCCACCCAAGGTTTCAACCGATGGGGTCGGTTTCACGGGTATGGGTTGAGCATAACCTATGGTAATCTTACCCTTGGTCATAGGTTACAAGGACTGGAAGGATAACATCAAGTTTGTTTCCCACTCAAGGTTCCAAGGTTTCAACCGATAGGGTCGGTTTCACGGGTATGAGTTGAGCATAACCTATGGTAATCTTACCCTTGGTCATAGGTTACAAGGACTGGAAGGATAACATCAAGTTTGTTTCCCACCCAAGGTTCCAAGGTTTCAACCGATGGGGTCGGTTTCACGGGTATGGGTTGAGCATAACCTATGGTAATCTTACCCTTGGTCATAGGTTACAAGGACTGGAAGGATAACATCAAGTTTGTTTCCCACCCAAGGTTCCAAGGTTCCAAGGTTTCAACCGATGGGGTCAGTTTCACGGGTATGGGTTGAGCATAACGTATGGTAATCTTACCCTTGGTCATAGGTTACAAGGACTGGAAGGATAACATCAAGTTTGTTTCCCACCCAAGGTTCCAAGGTTTCAACTGTTGGGGTCGGTTTCACGGGTATGAGTTGAGCATAACCTATGGTAATCTTACCCTTGGTCATAGGTTACAAGGACTGGAAGGATAACATCAAGTTTGTTTCCCACCCAAGGTTCCAAGGTTTCAACTGATGGGGTCGGTTTCACGGGTATGGGTTGAGCATAACCTATGGTAATCTTACCCTTGGTCATAGGTTACAAGGACTGGAAGGATAACATCAAGTTTGTTTCCCACCCAAGGTTCCAAGGTTTCAACTGTTGGTGTCGGTTTCACGGGTATGAGTTGAGCATAACCTATGGTAATCTTACCCTTGGTCATAGGTTACAAGGACTGGAAGGATAACATCAAGTTTGTTTCCCACCCAAGGTTCCAAGGTTTCAACCGATGGGGTCGGTTTCACGGGTATGGGTTGAGCATAACCTATGGTAATCTTACCCTTGGTCATAAGTTACAAGGACTGGAAGGATAATATCAAGTTTGTTTCCCACCCAAGGTTCCAAGGTTTCAACCGATGGGGTCGGTTTCACGGGTATGGGTTGAGAATAACCTATGGTAATCTTACCCTTGGTCGTAGGTTACAAGGACTGGAAGGATAACATCAAGTTTGTTTATTCCCACCCAAGGTTTCAACTGTTGGGGTTGCTTTCACGGGTATGAGTTGAGCATAACCTGTGATGATCTTACCCTTGATCCTAGGTCTCAAGGACTGGAATGACAACTGCAAGTTTGTTTCCCACCCAAGCTTCCATCTGTTGGGGTTGGTTTCACGGGTATGAGTTGAGCATAACCTGTGGTAATCTTACCCTTAATATGTTAATAGGTTACAAGTACTGGAAGGATAACATCAAGTTTGTTTCCCACCCAAGGTTTCAACTGTTGGGGTCGGTTTCACGGATATGAGTTGAGCATAACCTGTGATGATCTTACCCTCGATCCTAGGTCTCAAGGACTGGAAGGACAACTGCAAGTTTGTCTACAATCCTGATCAAGAGGATACAGATGGGGACGACTTAGGTGATGCCTGTGATAACTGCCCCTTCGTTACCAACCCCGATCAGGACGACTATGACAAGGATGGATACGGTGATGAGTGCGACAATGGGGAGTCTGATGTGTATGTTTGCTTCTTTTATTTAGTGTTTGCTTTTTTTTTTTTTTCTTTTTAATAATGAAAATATTATAATATGCATCATTTATATAGCACTTTTTATGCAATGTTTCATAGCGCTGCATACTATTACCCCGGCTTTCCACGGCTATCCTGATTCATGGAATCCCTTCCTACAGGGTAGGAAGTCCTTATTTATACAGCCGAGCATTGTAAGTGACACAGGCCTACAATTTGTAACAAACCAGTGCTTGCATATTTATTATCATAATGACCTTTATTTCTTGATTTAGAGCAGAAATCTGATTTTATGCATAATTTTTCATTATCAATGTTTTTTTCTTAATTATTGTAGATTATGCCATCTGCAATGAGCAATAGACATATGATTGTTATTGTATTTCTAACATTTTCCCAAATGTCTTCTTGTTTTTCTCTCAATGTTTGTCTTCTTTCCCCTACTGTAAACCATTTGTATTTCCACAGTTATACTGAGATTATGTGGAAACTAAACAATAGGTAATATCAAATTTTCCTTTTCTATCATTTAATTCAAATTCCTTAACCAGAGACGGTGACAGCGTACATGATTACGATGACAACTGTATTTTTGTCCCTAATGCTGAACAGCTTGATATTGATGGTGATGGTGAAGGTAAAATTAAAAAAAAAATCTCATATGTATTTAATACCTTTGAAAGAATATGTATCCTTTTTTTTGGGGGGGGGGGGGTAATGAGAGGCACGTTGCAAGATGGTTTAATGATTTTACCATCATTTTGTTTTTTTACAGATCTAGCATTACCCCCAAAAACAGCAAACAAATAAAATTGCCTTTGATTATTTCTATGTCATTATTTACAAGATGAAGAATTTATCAAAGTTAGTTAGTAATACCTTGCCACGATTGGAACCAATTGTGTATTTCATTATAATATATGTAAATTTTTGCTTGATTTTGGTACTTACTTTCTTTTCAGGGGATGCATGTGATGAGGATATTGACGGTGATGGCATTTTAAATGAAGTCGATAATTGTCCACTGGTCCCAAATGATGATCAAGTAGATGATATCGGTTCGTATTAATGTATCCATTAAAGGGAATTATACCTGCAACCTTAATAGCCCTACCTCAGGTTGTCAAGTACTCATATCTGGCCAGGTTTATTACCCATATTGCAGAATTCCCAGCAGTGTAGTCTTGTAATAAAGACCCATTTGAAGTATAGCAAACTCTTTCATGTCTCATTACATTGATATTTCAATAGAAGCTATGTTACCTTGGAGCAACATAAGTAACTTTCCTCTTAAAAAACATTTTTGTTTCTCTACATAACTAATTTTTATAGGCTAATTTTATTCTCTGTATTACTAACTTATCTGAAAAAGTCTATTTCAAGACTAGCCATACAAGACACAATGTTTATTCTCTACCCCTTAACCCTTATCAAACTGGGGGGGTTAAATTGACCCCCCCCCCCTCGACAATTTTGTCACTACGCCGTCGCACAAAATTTTGTGACCGCACCGCTTGCTGACTTTTTACTTTTAAGTCTTGCGCATCTTTTGAGACCAAATTGCGATGCCCGGGTACCCGGTTCCGAAATTACACAACATTTTGTAAGTGCATGTCAGACCCGAAATTGCTCAAAATGTGATTCCATGTACAAAGTCAATGCAAATTGTATTTTCAACCAAAGTCATAAATGTATGATTAATTTTACTTTTGTTAGTTTAAATGGATTCATTTTATGCTATTTATGATCGCAAAAGGGTCCCTGACAAAGTTCATCGGAAAAAGAATAAAATACATAAGAAATTATATTTTTGCAATTTTTTGTAGATATTTGTTAGAAATGTAATAATTGATACTCCCACAAAGGCATAAACATAGTACACAAAAAACAAATTTAGGGCAAATTTCATACGCTTATTTGCATAATTAATTAATAAAAATATATAAGCAATCTGAGTATTTACTGGTCCGAAATAGCCCAGTTAAGATAGGGTTAAGTCCTCCCCTTTAATGCCTATGCATGAATTTAAATACTTCATCTTAAATTTCATTCCTTTATTTCTAAGCTATAAAACTATGTTTTTCTTAAAGGAGCTAGCCTAAATTATGAAAGATTATGATGGATATTATCATAACCATATTCTAAATTATGATAAAACTTTCATGATGATAATTATACTAATGATATTTCATTTCAAATTTTCCCAGGACAGAGAATTCAATTCTCTTTATTTCCAAACTATAAAACTCTCCTCTTCAAGGAACCAGCTGAAATTTAGTACTTCTAGCATAACTATATTTTACATTGCAATAAATTGTCATGATTATAATGATAATGTGTTGTCAATGTTATATTCCTCCAACAGAGAACTTTATAGGAGATGCTTGCGAGACTGATTTTGATGGAGATGGTTTTGATGACGAGGTTGATAATTGTCCGAAGAACCCTCGATTGCACAGTTCTAATTGGACCAATGGGATAGATGCCAATCTAAATAACCCCACGCAAGGAGTTAAATGGTTCTTCTCTGATAAGGTTTGGCTTTGATATCTCATTTCATATTGCATTTCATTTCATTTTACTGCGTTTCATTTCATTGCATTTCAATTCACTTCATTTCATTCCATTTCATTGCAGTGTATTTATGTCATATAACTTTATTGCATTGAAATACATTTCATTTCATTGCATTGCATTTCATTGCATTCTTTTTATTGCATTGCATTTCATTTCATTACATTTCATTTCATTGCATTGTATTACATTTCATTTCATTATATTTCATTTCATTATATTTCAGTTCATTACATATCATTGCATTTCATTTCATTGCATTGTATTACATTTCATTTCATTTCATTGCTTGCATTTCATCTTATATCATTGCATTTCATTTCATTGCGCTTCTTTTCATTGCATTGTATTACATTTAATTGCATTTTATTTAATATCATTGGATTGCATTGCATTTAATTTCATTTGAGTGATTTCATTTCATTGCACTGTATTGCATTTCATTTCATATTTATTTTCCATTCCATTTAATTTAATTTCACTCAATTGCATGACATTCCAATTGATTTCCATATCTTGTCTGTGACAGGGAAGAGAGGTCCATGGCCAAAAGAATAAAAACGTTCGTGTCAGCAACGAAAAATTGCATTTTGTTTCATATCATTGCATTTCATATCATTACATTACATTTCATTTCATTGCATTTCATATCATTACATTTCATTTCATTGCATTTCATTTTTTTTCATATCGTTGCATTTCATTTCATATCGTTGCATTTCATTTCATTTCATTGCATTTCATTTTTTTTCATATCGTTGCATTTCATTTCATTGCATTTTATTTATTTCATATCGTTACATTTCATTTCATATTGCTTTTCATATCATTTCATTTCATTCCATTGCATTTCATTTCATATCATTGCATTTCATTGCATTTATTACATTTCGTTGCATTTCATTTCATTGCATTGTAGTACATTACATTGCATTTCATTTTATTGCAATTCACATCACTTCATTTTTTTTCCACTTTTTTTTTAATTCTTGCACATCTTTCGAGACCAGATTTGCGACAACCTTGTACGGGGTTACAAAATTACGCAACATTTTGTAAGTGCATGTCAGACCAAAAATTGCTCAAAAACGTGATTTTGTGTACAAAGTCAATGCAAATTGTGTTTTCAACCCATAATCATATTTTTAGTTTTGCTGGTCTAAATGGATTTATTTTTTGCTGTTTATGATCTCAAAAGGGTCCCCGTTAAAGTTCATTGAAAAAAAAAGGTAAACAAACAAAGAAATACATAAGAAATTGCATTAAACAATATAATACACAAGAAATTGTTCTGATATCGCAATTTTTTTCATGTTTGTTTGTTGAGATTACCACAAAGAGTTTCTACACCAAAGATTAGAACATTTGGAGCTTTATTTAGGGAATGAGAGGAGGAAGTATGATTTTGCATACTAATTATGCATAAATGAGCATAATTAAAAGCAAAAATGCAGGAAATAAATTAGTACAAAATTTGTAGATCATGTTCCAGGCAAGCTGCGTGCCAATTTTCGGCACGATCGACGGTCGAGATCCCCCCCCCCCCCCCCGGCCATATGATCTCCCCAAAATTGCGACCCCCAGGTATGCGGTTCCGATATTATGCAACATTTTGTAAGTGCATGCAGGCCCAAAATTGCTCAAAAACATGAATTTGTCTACAAATCCAATGCAAATATTGTTTTTAGCCAAAATTCATAAATGTATCATTAGTTTTCCTTTTACTGATTAAAATCAATTAACTTCATCTTGTTTATGGTCAAAATAAAGTCCCCGACAATTTCAATTGAAAAAACAATAAAAAACAAAAAGTAAAAAAACTAAATAATACAAAGGAATTTAGAAAACAATAAAATACATCAGAAAATAAATGTGATGTTGTAATTTCTTTAAAGTACATTTGATCAGATCCCTGTACAAAAAATTAGCATTTTAGGGGCACTTTTTAGCTAATTAGAGCAAAATTTTGATTTTACGCATAAATTAGCATAATTAATTAGCAATGAGATTTTTCACAGAATTTGACCTTAAAGTTTTTGAGATTATGCCATGGGTAATGTGTGTGCCATTTTTTGTCCCGATCGCGCCATCAACGGCTGAGATCATAAGGGGGGGGCCTGGGGGGGCCACTTACATTGACGAGTGGATACCATGCGCGACCAAAAAAACACGTAAAAAGGATATCTTTTTCACGATAGGGCACGTTACGTACGTAACGTGATAAGGGTGTCAAAAACACAAAAATAATGAAAAAAGGGTATCTATTTCGCTAGGACAATTACGTGTTTAGGGTCGAATTTGTGGGGATGATAAAACAAAATTAAAATGTTTTATAAAGGATGTCCTTTTTGCCCCAACACTTCGTGTTTAGAGTCCAATTTGCGCGAGGTGTAGAAGGTGGGGTCGTACTAAACCAAATAAGGTAAAGCCGACGACCGAAGGACCCGTAACAAGAGTATCGTTTTGTTTCCAATACTTGTTAAGGGTAGGGTTTCACATGCCAATACTTGTTAAGGGGTGCATTTTCAGAATATGGAAATTACGTGTTTAGGGTGCTTTTCGAGACCCCATGGTCGCGCATGGTATCCACTCGTGAATGGAAGTGGCCCCCCGGGGGGGGGGGGCTGAATCAGATCCCCTCAGATCAGTCTTCTTAGGTGTCAAACTAGCCCAGTCTATTTAGGGTTAAGTGATTTCATTTCATGGTATTTCATTTCATTGCACTGTATTGCATTTCATTTCATTTTTATATTCCAGTCCATTTAATTTAATTTCACTCAATTACATTACATTTCAATTGATTTTCATACCTTGTCTGTGACAGGGAAGAGAGGTCCACGGCAAGAAAGATAAAAATGTTCCTGTGCTCCTGGTTAGCGACGAAAAATTTGAGGACGTGATCTACACGGGCACCATGTACGTCAACGGTGATGAGGAGACGGGGGATAACATGTGCATTGGATTGGTTTTCGGCTTCCACGATATCAGGCAATTCTACTTGGTACAATGGTGGAAGCAGTTCGGTTTCCAAACGGAAACAAATCTTCCTGGAATAGTCATCAAGGTCTGTGAAAGAAATACTCGGGGGGGGGGGGGTGTTTCACAAAGAGTTGAATGTGACATAGAGTATTGCGTATTTAAACCCATTGAATATTAAATTCTGTAATTCCCATAGACTTTTCACAGGTATCACCAGGTTCCAGTTGGAAATGGATTAAATGCCGACGTGCACATTTAAAGGGATGGTCCGAATTCACTGAGCAAAATGCCGAAAATTTCATCAAAATCGGATAACAAATAACAAAGTTATTGAATTTTAAACTTTTGCAATATTTTGTGAAAACAGTCGTCATGAATATTCATTAGGTGGCCTGATGATGTCACATCTCCACTTATTAGGTTTATTCAATTTTTTCCTCCAAGAAGTACTAGAAAAATTGGATTGACAACTGATTTAGTGCATTAGATATTTGTTGCTGCATCTTATTCCATTATAAGGGAGACATATTATTCACACAAGTATGAAATAATAAAAAATTATGATTTTATGTAATAACATACGAAAATGGAAAGTGGGGATGTGACATCATCAGCCCACCTAATGATTATTCATGACGACTGTTTTCACAAAATATTGCTTAACTTTAAACTTCAATAACTTTATTATTTGTTATCCGATGAAATTTTCGGCATTTTTTCTCAGTGAATTCTACTCTATGTATTAAGATATAGATATTTTCAGCCCGGACCATCCCTTTAAGTATGACTCTAAGTCACGCTTAAATATTTGTGAAACACCACCTCCTGGGGGGTGTTTTAAAAAGATTTAAGTATGACTTAGAGTTGCACTTAAATACAGAGTTGTGTACGGTACGAAAGGCTTGACCGCATTGGTCAGATCGTGTTACGAGGACCCGCACTTATGCGTATCAATCAATAAGATCATGCGTTGCACATCATGTGCACGTCTGTGCGACTTAAGTCATACTTAAATCTTTGGGAAACACCCCCCTGGTTCTAATGCACTACCTTATCCACTAATGATATATTTCATCTACATATACTTCCACTAATTGTAATCCTTTTCACATGATTTGCAGCGAGGCCAATTTGATTGTGTTGCATGTATTTTATTAAAAGGGGAATCCAGCAAAGAAAGTTGTTTTTAGATGATGAAAAGGGGGAAAATTAGACAATCAGATATGTAAAATTTTGAATAATATCAGACTATTAAAGTATATTAAATAGAAAGGTATGAATTCTGAAAAGTTTGCAAATCACTATCGTTATGGAGGCTTCAAACTGGCCATATGGGTTGACTTTGTCCCCCAAAAATTTTTGACATGAACAGCTGACTACGGATTTAGAATAGGTCGAGATTCGCCTCCTCGAGAATTGCATAAAGACGGTCAATCTCACAGCTCTCAATGAATTTCTTCTGATTAAATTTTCAGTGATATGCTTCTATTATTTTTCTCTTTTTATTCAAATCAACTTTGTTCTGGGGTGGACTTGACCTTTGATAAATAATTATGTGCGGATTGATTTCCCTGATTTTTTTGTTTTTTGTTTTTTCCGTCTTACTACAAAATCCTGTTCTGTAGAGGATATTTGCTAAGGACCATAGCGATGACTTCCTTGCTGCTCTGTGGTCTTATCAGACGTACACAGATTATTCCCATGTGATGTGGCAAGACAGAGACCTCAAAACTTGGAACTACACGACACCTTATAGATGGAAAATCTTACACACACCATCCATTGGAAAGTTCAGGTGATGACCATTTTATTTTTTCAAAAAATCCCGCTGAAGACCAAATTCGCGACATACGGGTATAGCATCGCGACGACGCGTGACTTTTTACGAGACATTGTCATGCCAAAAATGGCTCATTTTTATACTTTGTGTACAAAGTCTAAGGGAGATGAAATTCATAAAAGGGTGATTATTTTTCATTCTAATTGATCTTCTTAATTGATTTAGGGTTTTATTACTTGTTAAATGGTCTGTAATAATTTCCATTGAAAAAAACAATGAAAAACAAAAGATGAAAAAACAAAGATATAAGAAATTCTGAAAACAAAGAAATACATAAAGAAAAAAATTGGTTTTCACAATTTTTCTTTGTGGAAACTTTTAAAATAGATTACTAAGATGACATCTGCAAAAGAAGAAGAAAATTTAAGATGAAATTGGGTGTTGAATATGCAAATAATGTTTTTCATGAGTAAATTTGCATATTTTATTTATAATATATAAAAGATAATTTTTTTCAGAATTTTTTTTTTCGTACTAGCTTGTAGTTTATGCGGTAGAGAATGTGCGTGCCAAATTTAAGCGCGAACGGCGGTCGAGAAGGCAAATACATCTCAAATAGCCCAGTCCTTTTAGGGTTAAGCAGTAAGCCTACATTATTCCATATCTCTTTATTTGCATCAAATTTTACTACGTTTTATTCCAAATTTGGGTTACAGACTAATCGTAAGGTGTGCATTCGTCTTTATAGATAACAGAGGCAAGCAATTTTTACAATATGCCAAGGGTGCCGTTTCATAAAGCTGTTCTTAAGTTAAGACCGACTTTAAGAACGACTGGCGAACCCTTATACGCACTAAACAATTGCCAATCCAATACCATTTACCACAAGAAAGGATCACCAATCGTTCTTAAAGTTGCTCTTAAAGGAGAATGAAACCCAAAATTGAATACCACATAATATCATTGATAAGTACATGCCAATCAAAATGAATCCACTTATACCCCAATCTGATTTCCCAGTATCGAGTACCACCTCTTCAAAGTTGGGCTTCTTCAGGTTCGAAGTCTCTGAATGGAGATCGCCATTGTTGTGGGGTTCGTTCAAAACTGCTCTCGGTAGTATCGGTACTTCCATGTGCATAACGCATAGCTAGCTATACGGGCTGAAACCGCCCCCAAGTTTGCATAATATAGATACTTTTTTTACCAGAAATGAATAAAATATACACATAAAACACTTAGAAATAATATTAAAAAGCTATTTAAATTATTTTATGGATTAAAAACACAAATTGATGAGTTTTGATGAAATATTTTACAAATTTATTTACGATATCCAAATTGGCAAATTTGACAAAGCTAAATTTGTACGTACTGTACGGGCCGTCATGTACCCTGAACCGAGTGATCGTGTTATGTTGGAAGTTTGGTTATTTATCCCGTTTGAATATCGGGAAATTGTTGATTGTGTTATATTTCTATATATCTAACGTTGTTTATTATTTGTTACCGTCGATTTTAAATAAAACAAAACATATCGCGGACGTATGTATTGAAATGGATGGCCGAGAGCCTACGACTTCGAGCCACAAATAGATCTACTCGGCCGAAGAAATTGTTCAACGAGCAGAGCTAACTTAGAGGTAGTATAGAGTAGAGGCACGTCGGCGCACGGTCAGCAGCAGCCACCCAATTTTTTTTAGAGAGATTTCTGGCCTCAGCTTCTGCGGATCGTGAATTAGGTAAAAGCTAGCTGCATTTTGTCCCCTTTTCTGACCGATTTCAGCAGCCATACGCTTGGCAGTATACCATCCTGATCAGCATTGTTTTACGCTAGCAATCACAGGCGCTCGCCGGGGTTGGACACTGAGTTGTACGTCGCTGACGTCACAACCCCCCACGGAGATATGGGGAGTATGAGCAAAATGGCGACCTCCACGGGTCTTTCGAATATCAAAATATTGATAACTTTGACTTGGCATATCATGGGAAATAGGAAACCGTTCTGCCTCATTTTAATTTTATTTTAATTAGTGAAGTGTAATTGGCTTATGACCAGATAATAAATCTATCCTTTCATTTTCCTTTAACTTAAGAACAGCTTTATGAAACACCCACCAGGTCACAGGTTTCATGTTTTAAGTGAACAAAACAGGGCAACATAAAATTGAAGTAGTAGGGAAGGAGAGAAGTAGATATAAACAAAAGACATACACTGTACTTATATACCTGGCAAAACGAGTCGAGTCAATTCAAAAGAAAGTAATGAAAAAGATGATATATTTATGTATATTTTCAACAAAAAAAATTGTCTTCTCTACTTGAATCCTATTCTTATTTTGCCTTGTCCTATGAATTTCAATAGTCCTTATTCTTCTTTGTTATTCTTGTCTTCTTCTCCTTCTCCCCTTCCTGTTCTTCTTCTTCTTCATCTTCTTCTTCTTCCCCTTCATTCCTCCTATTTCCATTTCCTCTTCTTGTTTTGTCTTTGACACTGTCTTTTGCTTTTTATTTCTTCACATCTTTTAATTTAATGAATACATGTATATATATATATATATTTATTTATTTAGTTATAGGGCTAATGACTGTTTTCCTTCTTCCAATTCTTTCTCCCTATTTTGTCTTTTTCCTCTTCTTATTTTTCTTTTTCATCTTCTTCTCCTCTATCATCTTTTTCTTCTTCCTCTTATTCATCTTCTTTTTCTTCTTCTTCTTTTTCTTCTCCATTATCATCATTATCTTTTTCTTCTTCCTCTTCTTCATCTTCTTTTTATTCTTATTCTTTTCTTATTTTTCTTCTTCTTCTTCTCCATTATCATCTTGTTTTGTTCTTCCTCTTCCTCTCCTCATATTTGCTTTCATCTTTATTGACGTCTTTAGAAGCGGACTGTAGAGACATACTATTACATGTGTGATGACAGACAGTAATTAGGATGCCTATTCTATCTGGTTATCAATGAAGGTGTCACTAATTGCAAATTAATAGTGTTTTATATATATATTTTCCCCTTCATACCATATAGGGTCCAGATATTCACCGTTGATGGTCTGCTAACCGATTCAGGTGATATATATGACATCATGTATCTTGGGGGTCGTCTGGGTATATTCATGAACCACCAAGACGGTGTCCTCTGGTCAAATATGGAATACAAGTGTCTTGGCAGGTAGGTAGCCATGCCTCCCCCCCCCCCACCCGCTCTGGTCAAATATGTCTTAACAAGTAGATAATGATAGAATTCCTCCCCCCCACCTCCTGTTGAATACAAGAGTTTTGAAAGGTAGGTAATGATAGTATAGTCCACTGCCCCACCCCTTCTGGTCAAATATGGAATGCATGTGTCTGGGCAGGGAGGTAAAGATAGTAACGCCCTGCCCCCGCCCCCACCCCTTCTCGTCAAATGTGGAATACAAGTGTCTTGGCAGGAAGGTGAAGATAGTAACGCCGCCCCATCCCAACCTACCCCATATTGTTCTCTGATCTCTTTAGCTTCTCCCCCTTTGAGGATGTGAACAGAACAATACTTATATGATGCTAGAATATAAATAACGGAATCACTAATAATACATTTTTTTGTGATAATATTTCCCAATGCTAATTGAGGATGAGAGTAATAATCATTATAATAATAATGATATTGATTATCTTTTATTGCTCTATTGCTGGTGTATTCTCTTTGTATTTGTATCGATATGCAATTTGTTTGATGATTATTAATTTTGGTATGTATTTTTGCAATTGTATTGTACCTGACGATTGCTAAATAAATCAATTGAATTGAATTGATTATACTCAATGAAAATAATAATATATGAATAATCATATAAATAAATGAAAATGTCTACTTTGTTTGGGTGTAGATTGAACAAGGCTCTCGTGCTTGATGGGAATACCACTTATATCGATATCGGAGAGGTACAATCAATCCACGTGACCGCACATTTCTTTATTGAGATGTGGTGTTTCATAGATCCAGTATCAGATGAAGAGATTTTCCCCTTGTTGAGTACAACAGATGGATCATTCGAATTTTACATTCAGAATTCGTAAGTATGATTATGATAATAATGATAATAGTACTCAAATTTCATATAGCGCAAATTACGATTATGTCTCTTAGCGGGGTTTAATTCAAACCTGAGTTCAGAATACGGGCCACTGTGTTACACTATGAACACACTATGCAACACTGTGGACACACTTAAAACACACTGTGCAACACTTTCAACACACTGTTACACTTTGACCACTTAGTGCAACACTTTGAACACACTGTGGACACTAAACACACTGTGCAACACCGAACACACTGTGCAACACTGGACACCAAACACACTGTGAACACTGATCACACTGCAACACTGTCAACACATTGTTACACTTCGAACCCTCAACCATCGGATTAACCGTTAAAGGACAGCTGAGGGGGGGCCATGATGGCCCCCCTCAACGCTTCGCTCGATATTTTCAAAACGCGAAAAGATAGCGCCGCAAAATTTTATGACTTTTTTTTTGAGTCACGCAACTTTTAAACCAAATTTGCGACATACGGGTATAACATAGCGACGCCACGTGACTTTTTACGGGACAATGTCATGCCAAAAATTGCTATTTTATATACGCCCGTCCAAGACAAGACGTACATGTATTATGGTATCATGCTTGGTGTCTGTCCGTCTGTCTGTCTGTCCGTTAAATTTTCCTTGTAAACGCGATAACTTCAGTTTGACTTAACCTAATCTCATATAATTTGGTGTGTATAATACTAGCATGGATCCTAGGAAGCTTACTGATTTTGACGTCAAAAGGTCAAAGGTCACGGTCACAGTGACATGTTTTCATCTTACCCTTCTGCAGTCCTTGTAAACGCGATAACTTCAGTTTAACTTAACCTAGGCTCATATAATTTGGTGTG
The DNA here is from genome assembly GCF_037042905.1 of Lytechinus pictus. NCBI lineage: Eukaryota > Metazoa > Echinodermata > Echinoidea > Temnopleuroida > Toxopneustidae > Lytechinus > Lytechinus pictus. Next base: position 15,667,332 of record NC_087250.1, on the reverse strand, counting down.
TATGATACTAGCATTGATCCCAGGAAGCCTATTGATTTTTAGGTCAAAAGGTCAAGGTTATACTGACATGTTTTCATCTTACCCTTCTGCAGTCCTTGTAAACACGATAACTTCAGTTTAACTTATCCTAGGCTCGTATAATTTGGTGTGTATGATACTAGCATGGATCCAAGGAAGCCTATCGATTTTGAGGTCAAAAGGTTAGAGGTCAAGGTCACAGTGACATGTTTCATCTTACCTTTCTGCAGTCCTTGTAAACACGATAACTTCAGTTTAACTTAACCCAGGCTCATATAAGTTGGTGTGTATGATACTAGCATAGATCCCAGGAAGCCTATTGATTTTGAGGTCAAAAGGTTAGAGGTCAAGGTCACAGAGACATGTTTCATCTTACCTTTCTGCAGTCCTTGTAAACACGATAACTTCAGTTTAACTTAACCTGGGCTCATATAATTTGGTGTGTATGATACTAGCATGGATCCCAGGAAGCCTATCGATTTTGACGTCAAAAAGTCTAAGACTGTGAGCACTGTGTCCACAGTGGAGACAATTACAACGTACTATCAAAACACTGTTTGACACTGTGAACACACTTTGAACACAATGTGGAATACACTGAACACACTGTGTAAACACTGTTAACACAATGTGAAAACACTGTTAATACACTGTTTAATGCACTGTGAGAACACTGTGAACACACTTTGAACACAATGTGGAATACTATTGTTCCCATCATCCATCTATTGATAAGGTGCCTCAATAATAGTAAAAGTACTAGACAATTTATTTTTAATGTTTGTCGGTGGTATTATCTCATTGCATTCATTCAGAACACTCTTTGGAAAATACAGAGACGCATTTACCAATATGACTAGGAATCTTACAGGCGGGTGGAGGCATGTGGCTATTAGTGCTTCTATAGGAGGTAAGAATTATGTTATTTTTCAATGGAACATGATAGAAGAGGGTATGAAATGTTGTTTCTGATGATATATCCACTTCACAAATAAAATTAATTTCCATTGGCGAGCTAATACCACGTGTGACCAAAGAAACATGTAAAAGGGATTTCTTGTTCAAGATAGGCCATGTTACGTATGTAACGCAATAAGGGTGTCAAAAACACTATAATAATGAGAAAGGGGTATATATTTCACTAGGAAAGCTATGTGTCATACTGTATAGAGGATGCCGACTTTTTTCACCAAGACTACATGTTTAGGGTCAATCCTGTTGGAGATGGGGCAGAAAAGGGGAAACTTACAGTTGTATGTTTGCTTTTCTGTTGTAATTCTCTGTTGTAATTGTAACTCAAATGTACATTACACATACTAGAAAAAAGGATTGTTGCTAATGCTGGGGCTGTTGAACTATCGCTGTAGCCGTAGACCTACTTGCCAATAGGGGGTTAACCCTAATTCTCCCAAGGGGGGCCATAATGGCCCCCCTTGACAATTTTCGCTGCGCAAAATTTTTTGACCTCCCCGCTCACTGACTTTTTACTTTCAAGTCTCGCGCAAATTTTGAGACCAAATTTGTGACGCCCGGGTACGCGGTTATGACATTACGCAACATGTAAGTGCATGTCAGCCCCAAAATTGTTCATAAACGTGATTTCATGTACAAATCCAATGCAAATTGTGTTTTTAGCCAAAATTCATAAATGTATCATTCTACTTTTACTGATTAAACTTAATTAATTTTGCCTTGTTTCTGATCAAAATTAAGTCTGGAACGATTTCCATAAAAAAAACAATAAGAAAATAAAGAAATTCATAAGAAATTAAAAAACCAATACAATACATTCACAATTGTTAGCAATTCTATAAAGAATTTTTTCACAAAAAAATAGCATTCTAGGAGCTTTATTTAGTGAATCAGAGCAAAAAGTATGATTTCATGAATAAATTAGCATAATTAATTCATATAAAATAAAAATATATGAATTCAGTGAAATTTACTAATGCAACTGCGTAGATTACGTCATTCTCTACCATCATGCAAATTTTCGTTGTCTCGCAATCCGCAGCTGAGATCTTAAGGGGGGCCATAATGCCCCCCCCCCCCCCCCCGGGAATGACAGGAATCAAAATACCCTGGGAGATTTAGGGTTAAAGTAAGGGAATACTTGTCAAGGGTACCGTTTACTTGTTAAGGGCTGCATTTTCAGAACATGGAAAATACTTGTTAAGGGTGTTTTTCGAAACCCTATGGTCATGCGTGGTATCCACTCGTCAATGGAAGTTCCCCCCCCCCCTCTTCCCTGGTAATCAAACATACTTGAGGGGGTGAATATCACTGAACATGAGATAGTATACGAATAATGAATATTCATGAGTGCATTAGAATTTGTCTTTCCCGATCCACTTTTTTGGTAATATTCCTATTAATTTGTGCAATTAAAGATAAGTCTCTTTTATTGCACTGTTTGTCTGGTTTTCTTTCCCCTCTCCTTTTGAGGCTTTATCAATTTAAAGCTCTAAGCTTAAGATGGAGGTCTCCCACATTTCGAAATGTATTATGTCGATATATATATATATATATTCTGCTATTTGTTTTAATAATAAAACAAAAATTATCAGGTATAAATATATTTCAATTGGATTGTTAGAATGTATGTATGCATAATTATGTTATTCATTATGTCATTTGCTTATCGTTATTTTATGCTGATTTTATGCTGAGAAAAAAATTATTACACTTGTTTATACTTTTGTTATTGGAATGTGGAAATGAATAAATCAAATCAAATCAATGGACAGAATGAGGTGAAAGATGAAATGATCCATTCATTTCATCTTTCACCGAATGAAGTATTCTGTCCATTGCACGAATGAAAAGAACATTATTTGGTTTATATGACACCTAAAAATTGATTCTTTTCATTTGAAATTGATGAGTTTCGATGCAAAATATTCAGTGCAAGCTCGGTCTGCTGATTATCATGTACATACAACATGCGCGCTTCAAAAGCGAGTCGTTTTGTGTTACCTGCTGTCTCGGTGCAGGTGTACACGTGCAATGGACAAAATTGTATGGATACAAAATTGCACGGTTGATGACGTCATTGTAAAATGGGCTGAAGGATCGATATCAAACAAATGACAAGGATCTATCTAGGTGTCATATAACAGTTATTCTCTTTATATCTACATTACCTATTTACCCCCTTTGGTGTTGATGTGTGTTTTTTTATCATGCAGGGAAGCTCACAATTTACATTGAAGGGGAATATTCACCACCGACTCCAGATGCTATCATCAGTGCTCATAACCAATGGGTAAATTAACACTGCAAAAACCTTCAATTGGTGTTTGATTGGTGTACATAGATTGAGGACTGCACAGGTTATTTTAGTCCAGTCTTGAATTCCAGTGTTGGCTCAACACCCCTATGAAAACGTGGTGTTTGATTGGTGTACGTATAGGAACATACCAGTCACAATGTTAAGTACCCATTGGCTCAACACCCTTTAAAAAATGGTGTGGTGTTTGATTAGTGTACATAGTCAGTTTACTATGGTGTTAAATTTGGGTGTCAATATAACCTTTGTTACTGTTAAAACTCTTTGGTGTTATGTTCAATCTCTAGTCTAGGGTGTAATTTCAACACCTCAGGGTGTGGTCCTCAAAGGACACCAACTGGCGTCAGTTTTAACACCCAATTTACAGTGTACCCTTATAGAAATCAAAGCATGCTGCAAGTTAAGTCCGGGCTAGCAACTATCTAGTTGCTTATTTAAAGGACAAGTCCACCCCAACAAAAAGTTGATTTGAATTTAAAAAAAGAGAAAAATCCAACAAATTTCATCTAAATCAGATGTAAAATAAGAAAGTTATGACATTTTAAAGCATAGCTTATTTTTCACACAACAGTGATATGGGCTATTCCACGGTTACTCACGTTACATTTGGAGACACCTTGACTCATACTTGGAGCTGTAACTCCATTATTATTGATAGGAAGTAAACATCTCTTTATCACAACATAGTACGCAGTCTGACTATCCTTTGTATAAAAACAAAACTTGGGAAATTTTATTATGCTCCTGGCAAATCTTTGAAATGTGTCGGTTAGTCATGGTACATGATTTGGACATGCATAAAATGAAAAGTCGACATAAGTGAAAAGTGTCCTCATACAAGGCTTTTATGAAAGTTGATTATTTACATTTCAAAGAAGTATATTAGGGAGACAAACTTTGTATATAATTCAAAAATAAAGAACACATGGTTTTTACTAGGGGTGCAGATAAAGTGGTTACTCACGTTACGGTTCAGATGGGCTATACAGTACAAAGACACATTGAGCTCATGTCCACCAACCTATGGAATTGCCCATATGCACAATTCAGTGACATGCAAATTAGACAGTGCATGATGTCCCTCACATATTATTTCTTTTATTTGTTGTTTGTATTATACAATATTTCAATTTTTACATATTTGACAATAATTAAGGACCAACTTGACTGAACCATATACATGTAGTATTAAAATAGTGCAAATTCCACATGTGCAGGGAGGATTGAAAATGAGGAGAAAATTAGAATATTTCCTATAATAAAATACAAAAGAAATAGTGAGTGGATGACGTCATTCTCCTGGATGACGTCAGTCTCCTCATTTGCATACCGACCGAGATGTGCATATAACTGTTTTGTGAAATTAAGCGAAACTTTAAATGTCATAACTTTCATATTTCACATCCGAATTTGAAGAAATTTTCAGTGCTAAGCTCGTTGGATTATTCTCTTTCTATTAATCAACTTTCTGTTAGGGTGGACTTGTCCTTTAAAGGAAAATGAAACTCTTGGAGCAAGTTAGCTTTTGTGAAAGCAGAAAAATCAAAGAATAAGATCAACAAAAGTTTGAGTAAAATAGGACTAGCAATAGAAGAGTTATGAGCATTTGAATGTCGAGATCACTAATGCTATGGAGATCCTCCTATTGGCAATGCGACCAAGATCTATGATGTCACAGATGAACAACTCTCCCCTTTTGGACACTGAAAATATACCCCAAAACATCTCTTTTTGCTCATTCTAATCATATGACAAACGATTCATCAATGATATAATGTTATGAAACCTCTGTACTTGTCCTCTCATAAAGAGAACACCTCACCTTGTGAAAGACTCTATAAAAGTGAGAATATAAGTGAAATAAGTACTAAAGTAATGAGGGAGTTGTACGTGTGTGACATCACAGATCTTGGTCGCATTGCCAATGGGAGGAACTACATGGCATTAGTGATCTCAATATTTAAATGCTCATAACTTTCTTATTATTCATTCAATCTTCCTCAAACTTTCAACAATATGTTTCTTTGATTTTTCTCTTTGATATGGATTCAGCTGGTTTTAAGGGTTTCATTCTCCTTTAAAGATCTTATTGAGCTTTTCGCTTGTTAGTTATATCTGTGAGGGTATATGTGGATTGTGGGCTATATGACCGACCTAAAGGAGAACTCATAAAGAATTTATATGGCAAGACCTCTCTCTTTTCATACTTTCATTCCTTTTTTATAATATTTTCTTATTCTCCTTATTTTTGTCCAATATTATCATTACCTGAAAAGTTACATGTGTTCGCCCCCTGCCCCCCCCCCTTGTGCTATCTCTGCTTTCTAGCACTCTTTGTTGATACAACAATTATGTATTTGTTTTTTAATATAATAACCTAGTCTTATATAGCGCTTTTCATGAAATCCGTATCAAAGCGCTAAAATTAAATGTAGAACATATGTAATATACAAACAAAATTGAATTAGAAATTAAACAAAAAATTGAAAATATTGAGGACACTGTTAATGGGGCTATGTTGATTGGGCTCTCTTTATGAGATTAGTCTTTAAATTGGGTCTGAACAATGTGATATTTGGAATACAACCAAATTTGATCGGGAGCCAGTGCAATTGTTTAAGAGTAGGTGTCATGTGGTCATGTTTTTTAGTGAGGGAAACTAGACTTGCTGCAGAGTTTTGAATTCTCTGCAGCTTTGAAATATCCTTTTCTGGAATTCCATGGAGCAGGCTATTATACAGTGGGTATCAAAAAAAAAGTTTACACTTTGAAAAAGCCCTGGAATTAAAAAATATACATGTTGGTAAATTTTTCACATATAATCTTGGGTTTGGTCTCATCTATCCAATGAAAGTAAAAGTTTTGACAGAATGTTACACTTGAGTGAGCACTGTCCATTTTTGTAAAGCTCGCAGAAATTTGTTTGCGCAGAAATGCTTGTTTTCACGCTGTGTCAAGGGGAAAGGGCTAAATCAAACTTACCCTGCGAAACATTTCTCATACATTTCCCTTGCACTTTTAGTCAATTGAAATAAAAACGGATACATTCAAGCATTTTGTATTAATTTTTGCCACCCAAATTGAAATTCCCACACTTAGTAAGCACAACCTTTACCTTTTTTGTGCCAGCTGGATCTGAGTTTATATCAGATATCTCCAGCATTTTTCACTAAGTATTATCATTTAAAGTAGATTTACATTTCATTTTTCATTTCATACTTGTTTCTCCACAATTTTTCCAAGCTATACAATGATTAAAAACATGAAAATCAAGCCTAAGCCATTTCATGTACATCACAGCTCAGTGTAAAGCAAATATTATCACAATGGCCTCGGTGTTTGGGGAGAGGGGTAGGGCGCAATGTACTCTTCAAAGTGTTTTGGGGAAGGAAACAAGTTAAAAAAGGTATCTTCAAATCAATTTTACTAGCTAAATTCCACGTGTTCTTCATGATTAACGTCTATTTATATTCGCATAACTATTTCAAAGTTCTTTGCAAATCCTTTTTCACTAACTTTTCAAAAGTAAGTGGTTCTCACTCAAGCATAAATATTTTTCAACAGATATATCGTCATTTGCTTAAATGGATCTTTACCAATGTTAACATGTGGAAAAATCTTCAGGATATTACAAATGTATAAATATACAGGATTTTTTCTAAGTGTAAACTGTTTTTTGATACGCACTGTAGTATGTCATTTCTAGCGGCTTGACCCATTTTAAAATTTACAATCCTTCATTTGGTTAGAATTGTGCTTAACTTTAATATTTTATTTAAAAATATTTGAATATTATTATCTAACTTGTTAGCAAAAATTATAAATGAAAATTATGAATATGAGGTTAATTCTTATGGTACCAAAATCCATTCAATCACTACTACTATTCTGTTATCATATTGTCATGTTCAATGATATCGTTCACATTATTGACCCTTAATACCAAAGTTGAAGATGGGCTTTAACGGTGAAGTTCACTCTGAAAAAAAGTTAGTTGTAAAAATAGCAGAAAAAATAATAAAAAATATTGGCAAAGGTTTGACGAAAATCCATTAAACTAAAGATTAAGAAAGTTATGAGAATGACAAAGTTTGGATATGTGATGTCGTACGAGCAGCTGCCCGATATGTGATATATATAATGCATGAATTTCACTTTTTTATGGTCCCTGATGACTTGGTTTTGTTATCTTTTCATGATCGGGTGTGAAATTATTTGTCAACTGATATACGAAAGGTAGAGTAAAAACCATTTTCAATTTTCTGAGAAAATGACATTTCATTGATTTTATTTACCATTCGCTATGTAGGAATGCTGCTCGCATATAACGTCACAAATCAAATAATTCAAATTCTAATAACTTCTACATTCTTTTATGGATTTTTTTCATTGTCGTGCTATTTTTACAATAAACTTTTTGTCAGGGTGAACTTCCTGTTTAATTATGCTGATATCCATTTACTTCTATATAGCCTCCTGGCTCTCATCTGTACCTCGGCAAAGGAGCCTCAGGTGAACTCTTCAGAGGAAAAATTGATGAGGTACTATTTTCTGCTCTTTTAAAGGGGAATCCTACCCAAATAAAACCTTGTTTTAGAGGAAAAAGAAAAAACAAGACAAGTCGATATGTGACAGTTTGAACAATATCGGATACTGGTCGCTATACCCATGGAGTCTTCTAATTGGCCGCGGATATGTGATGTCGTAGTGATGTAAGGCTAGGACTACTCTTTCATGCTGTATTCCAATACATACAATGGCTAAAATGTCATATTTTCAAAAAGTTTTACTTCAAGATGTATTTTTCTTTCATGAGGACATAAAACAATATACTACCTGGGTTATATTTAGATTACTGCCTCGGGAGAATACTGCTTGTCCAGTTATCATTCCCAGATAATTGTCATTTGAGAGTCATTTGATTTAATGAATTGGATGTATACTGTTAGGGATTTGTGTCCCATTTGGCTCTCCATAGTTTAACCCTTATTAAACTGGGGGGTCAATTTGACCCCCCCCCCCTCGACAAATTTTGTCACTATGCCGTCGCGCCAAATTTTTTTACCGCACCGTTCACTGACTTTTTACTTTCAAGTCTTGCGCATCTTTTTAGACCAAATTTGCGACGCCCGGGTACGTGGTTCCGAAATTACGCAACATTTTGTAAGTGCATGTCAGACCCGAAATTGCTCAAAAACGTGATTCCATGTACAAAGTCAATGCAAATTGTGTTTATCAACCAAAAATCATAAATGTATGATTATTTTCACTTTTGTTGGTTTTAATGGATTCATTTTATGCTATTTATGATCGCAAAAGGGTCCCTGACAAAGTTCATCGGAAAAAACAAAGGTTTGAAAAAACAAAGAAATACATAAGAATTTAAAAAATAATAAAATACATAAGAAATTAATCATATTTTTGCAATTTTTTGTAGATATTAGTTGCAAATGTAATAATTGATACTCCCACCAAAAATAAGCATTCTTCTAGCTATATAAATTGAGTTTAAGGCAAAAACATACACAAAAAACCAAATTTAGGGTAAATTTCATACGCTTATTTGCATAATTAATTAATAAAAAAATATAAACAATTAATATTTTGAAGAATTTTCTATACAGTCTTGTAGTTTACATCCGGCTCTACGCGTGTGCAAATTTTCGTGGCAATCGCGTAATCAGCGGCCGAGATCTGAGGGGGGGGGTCATATTGACCCACTCCAGTATATTGGTCCGAAATAGCCCAGTTAAGATAGGGTTAACCACAACTTTAAACCAGGGTTTAATTTAAACTTGACTTCAGAATATGGGCCATTGTCACATGCATACACGTTTTGGGGCAATTTTGGATCAACATGCATGCATACACTTACAAAATGTTGAATACTTTCAGAACTGCTTTAATACCCGGGGGTAACACATTAGATTTATTTCTAATTGTTTTTCATGCATATAAACAATATTAAATAAATTAAAACACCAAAGTTTTTTTTTAATACCTTTGTAATGCTAACCAATGTCTTAGTGACTTTGATTCACATTTCGCTTATTATTTCTATGCTTTCATTTGTAGTTCAGGGTATTTCGTTATGTCTTTTTTATGCCTCTTTATTTCTACATTTTCATTTGTACATGTCGTTCAGGAAATTTTGTTATGCCTTTTATTGTTACGCCTCCTATTTCTATATTTTTATTTGTAGTTGAGGATATTTCAGTTTGCCTTTAATTCTCACGTCGGAGATACTTTTTTCCGTGATTTTGAATTCTGGAGAAACAGTGGCTACTTTGTCCTGCAGTACTCAATGGATGAGCAGTCAAATGGTAAATATGACAGATAGTATCATCCAACTCCAATCAAATAAAAAGTAATAATTTCTCATCATGTAAAAGAAAGAAGATTTAGAATTTAATGAAGTTCATTTTATGGTATTTCACGTCTGCTCCTTGATGTCGTTCCATCGCAAACGTGTCTTGTATTTGTGATGTATGTTGCTTTGTTAATAAATATTTGTGTAAGTATATACAGTGTATATGGGCAATTCCATAAAATATTCAACCATTTTGTATGTCCAACCCCCATTTTGTTAAATTCTTACTTCATTTAAAAATTGACCAAGTCATGGTCATTTGAGAACATTAAAGACTGTCATGTGAACCAGAAAATTTCATGAAGGTCTCACATACATGGGGTCGGATGTACAAATTTTATTGAATTTCCCATATATATATATATATATATATTGTGACGGAATCGCTGGGCGGGGTGGTTGGGTGGTCCGCCGGCAGCTCGCTCTTGTCAGGATGCCTGCCGCCGGCGGGTGCTTTTGCCACGTCGATTTCCAAACTTTAAGTCGCGGATCCGTTTGGCAGAGATATACTGCTGCAGTTGACACTTGCACACGCCTCGATCCTGTCAGTACCACCACCAGGCAACATCCAGACGGCTACACTCTTTGTTGTCAGCTCCAACAGTTCACCCGACCATATGCATCTAGCTTGTGTAGTTAAGCTCTCTCGACCATATGCATCTGATTCCTGTAGTTAAGCTATCTCGACCATAGGTATGGGTTTCTCCGTAGTCAAGCTCCCACGACCATACCTATGGACTCTGGTAATTTCCTCGGTCGTCTGCTTACGACCAATTACTACGTCTGTTCAGTACAGCGACCACGTCTGCTCCGTACTGCAACCACGTCTGATCCCGTACTGCAACCAGGTCTGTTCAGTACAGCAACCATGCACGTCTGATTCCGTACTGCAACCACGTCTGTTCAGTACCGTAACCATGCACGTCTGATTCCGTACTGCAACCACGTCGGTTCAGTACCGGAAACTACGTCTGGTTCTTCGACCATATGTATGGGTCCTTCTGCAGTCAGGCTCTCACGACCACACCCATTGGCTCTGCTCTACTTGTAGTTTTCCTGTTGTCTGCTCCAGACCTCCGACCGTCTGCTTCAGACCAGCAACCATCCGCTTCAGACCAACCTGTCTGCTCCGGACCACCAGCCGTCTACTCCAGACTCCGAACCGTCCGCCTCCAGACCAACCAGACTACCAAAAGAGCAAGCCCTGGTATAGTCTCTTGCTGGCGTGCAAAAGACCCAACACACAAGGAAATCTAACCACAGTCGTCGCCTAGGACTAGAAATCCATCCTAGGTTTCTCCGTGGAAAGACATGCGAACGATCATATGAATCATTTCGATCGCATCCACCAACTTTATTTATTGGATAGCGAATCCAAATCGATCTGCCTACTTTACGTGCAATGCACCCCGTGGGCGCCGTATTTTAACAGATCATCAGCGAAGCCTCACGAATACACCAACTTACTGTACTTATGCATTAATTATACAATATCTGTTATAGTTAACCTCTGTTACAATCTTAGAACAGCTATAACTTTGCTCTCTAAAACTGGATATGCATGAATGACATATCAACTTAAAGCATTTATCTAGACCAAGCTAGTGATAACCACAATAATCAGTTAAACATCTCCAGGAAATTGTTATTCCACAAAAACGGTTCAAAACATGCATAACTTTCATGTTCTTATCTACGTCATTATTAGTGTAGAAACACGCATGTAATATCACCAGCTACTACAAAAACATTATAAATCAACCAAAGATTATTTTCTAACACGAAATAAAACCTATTTCGTGACAATATATTGTGACGGAATTGCTGTCCATTGTGTCTTTTCTCCACACACAAAAACGGATAAAGGAGTCCTAAAAACACTTATGTTCAGGTTCAACAAAACACAACAGCTAAAGTCCAAAGAAAACTCTAAAACTATGCGGCATGAAAAATAATGTCCAAGGTACATGATGACATGCCTTCTTATAGTGAACTTGTATTAACAACACAACTCCAAAGAACACGAGAGATACTGTTCAAGACGACTCTTTCTTCTTGAGTTCCTCTGTCACTACTTCTAACAGTTCTCCTTCCTTAGTGATGTAACGTTCCATGGTACGAACAAAGATGACACCTGGGGGAATCTGGAATGTGTCGGTTGACTTGTTCAGGGTCACCTCTTCTGATCCGCCGGCTCTCATCTCTTGTAAGATTGCCTGAATTCTCTGGCGAGGGTTGTCAGTCTGCGTTTCAGCATCCTTACCAGTGCATTCTATCCAGTCACTGGTAGACGGCATCTCCGACACCACTTTCCTAGAAGCGTATCTCAAATCAAGCGGTGAAGGCGACCTCTCATCATAGTCCAGCTCCTCCTCTGGTTCAGGGGTAGAATTCTGACCATGCCGTGGAGACACTTCTGATCGGTGAGGTTGAGGAGACTTTGGAGAATCTGGAACGGATGATTTAGGCATGTCCTTTTGTGGTGTCCTGGACCTCCGTCTTGGTGATCGGGAACGGGAGTGACGAGCCGAACTAGCACGTTCTGCCCGACGTGGTGAGCGAGAGTCAGAGCGACGTGGTGACCTCATAAGAGATCGACTCAGTCATGGATCCTTGTCTTCCCGATGCGGCGGCATAGGGTCCATACGAACAAGACGCCAATTAGAATCTTCCTTCTCACTGGCTTTCGTTGTTGTCGAAGAAGGTTTACATCTTGGCGAGTAGACACGCGTAAAGCTGTGCTTTCTCTCTTGAGCTATAGCTGTAGCATGAGCCGCTTGATGGCGCTCAATCTCGGCTTTCCTCCCAGTCCGGTAATCGCATTCATTGCAGCGGAACTTCTTGATATGGATTTCTCTCTTGTGTCTTTGAAGAGACTCTTTTTTTCATAAGTCTTGTCACAAGATTCACACTGGTAACGACGGGTTGTAGTGCGTCTATCATCTTGTTCCTGCTTATCGGAAGACATGTTTCTGTTGAGACATAAAGGAAATTAGCTCGTGAGAAAGGTGATTAAAAAACATGTCACAACAGTTTTCCCTTTAAATCATTAGGATTCGTCTCATTATTCAGCTCAATATTTATTTTTTTTTTTGGTCTTTCTATGTGGCCTAAAATCATGGAGGCCTTAGTGTTTTTGCAACAATTTGCTAATCAGCGTCCCCAACACTAGCTCTTATTGGTGGTCTGGTGGTCTGGAGGCGGAGGAGTCGTACTGCCACACGTCTCTTGCTGCACCAGTGTATGGTTTGAGTCGATCTGCCTGGACAATAATTGGGTGTGATCTTGGAGAAAGTTGCAAGCGAAAAGTCACATCAGAAAGTTTAGTGACGACCAAGTATGGTCCAAGCCATCTGGGTTGGAGCTTTGGTGCGAGTCCTTTCTCTCTAGTCTTCTTCCTCATCCACACAAACTCTCCAGGGTGAAATTGGACTGATTCAGTTGCTTTGTCATAGTGTTGCTTCTGGCGACTAGCTGCCTCTTTCAGAGAGTCCCGAGCCTTTTCATGAACATTTCTCATGATCTCACGAAGCTTCAAGGCGTAGTCTGTGTCCAGATCTTCAGTGGTGCCTGGTATTGGTGGAATTGCAAGATCAGGTGGTAGAACGACTTCACGCCCCATCATCATCATACTGGGCGTTTCACCTGTAGATTCCTGTGGGCAGCTCCTGTATGCAGCAGTGGCAAAAGCAAGGTATTTGTCCCAGTCCCTCTGGTGAGCTGCTGGGTCTAGCATGGGTGCTATGGTGTCAATCAGGGTACGGTTATACCTCTCTATCATTCCATCTGACTTTGGGTTGTAGGGGGTTGTTCTGGTTTTGGATATCCCCATCAACTTGCAGACTTCACCAAATACTTCGGATTCGAAGTTGCGTCCCTGATCAGAGTGTAGATATCTGGGCACCCCAAATCTACAAAAGAATTCTTCCACTAACTTCTCTGCAACAGTCTTGGCTTTCTCATTTGGTACAGGAAACGCTTCCACCCATTTGGTGAAATAATCACCGACTACTACAACATATTTGTTGCCCTCAGTAATTTCTGGTAGTGGTCCAAGGATGTCCACTGCTACTCTTTCCATAGGATAGCCACTTATTCTTTGCTGGAGTGGTGCTCTCCGAGTCCTGGTAGGGAGTTTTCGCCTGGCACAGACATCACATTGGCGTAAAGCTGAACGAAGGTCAGCAGTCATGCCGACCCAAAAGTATTTCCGCCTTGCACGACCCAAGCACTTGGAAAGGCCAAAGTGCCCTGATAACTTTGCAGCATGGACAAGCTGTACTACTTCTGGTACCATTTTCCTGGGCACGACTAACTGCCACGTGATCATTTTGCCGTCATTTGATTCCCATCGTCGGAAAAGCACTCCTTCTTTCAGTTCTAAGGCATCCCAATATTCCACAAGACGTCTAGAAGCCAAGGACCATGTGCAAGTTTCATCTCGATTAGGCTTGTTGTCAAGCTTCTTGGCCGTGTAGATAGGACGTATGTCTTTGTCCGCTTCTTGCCAGTCAGCTATCTCCTGTGAGGTCCGGTCAGTGATTGTTTCAACCAGTTGTACCTGTTCCTGAATGTCGTCATTAGTTCGTCCACACTGTCGACATGGTCGTCTTGACATACCGTCTGCGTTACCATGTTTACGACCTTCTCGATGCTGGATTTCGATGTCAAATTCTGAAATTATCTCCATCCATCTGGCCATCTGTCCTTTAGGGTCTTTGAACTTGGTTAACCAGCGGAGAGAGCCATGGTCTGTTCGAACCCGGACTGGTCTTCCATATAGGTATGGTCTGAATTGTTTTAGGAACATTACAATGGCCAAGAGTTCCTTCCGTGTAACACAATAGTTTCTCTCTGGCTTGTTGAAAGTCTTGCTGCCATAGGCGATAACATTTTCCTCGCCATCCTGGATTTGGGATAACACTGCACCAGCTGCATAATCACTTGCGTCCGTGTCCAGTACAAACTGTCCCTCTGGCTGTGGATAAGCAAGAATAGGCGGTGACACTAACCGTTCCTTGAGCTCTTGGAATGAAGCCCGACATTGATCTGTCCATTCGAACTTATGGTTCTTTTCAGTAAGTTCTTGTAGTGGTCTTGCGATGTTAGAGAAGTTTCTGATGAAACGCCTATAGTAAGATACCAGGCCTAGAAAGCTTCTAACTTCTCCAACCATGGTAGGTTCTGGCCACCTCTGAACAGCTTCCAATTTGTCCGGTTCTGTTGCTACTCCTTCTGCTGAAACCACATGTCCCAGGAAATGGACGCTGGTGTGGAATAAGTGACATTTTGATGGCTTCACCTTGAGGCCTGCTTGGCGTAATCTCTGAAATACCACTCTCAGTCGTTCCAGTTCAGCTTCCACGGACTTGGCATGAACTATCACATCGTCAAGATATACAAGTAGTGTATCCCATTTGAGTCCAGCTAACACACGATCCATCAATCTGCTAAAGGTTGCAGGTGCGTTTGATAACCCAAAGGGCATTACTTTCCAGGAGTAGAGGGCGCCATTGGCAATAAACGCCGATTTCTGTTTGGCATCTTCAGTTAGTTCAACTTGCCAGTAGCCACTTGCAAGATCTAAGGTTGAGAACCATTGTGCTCCTGCAAGTGAATCTAGTGTGTCATCAATTCTTGGCAGCGGGTAGGCATCTTTAATCGTCTCCGCATTGAGTTGACGGTAGTCAACACACAATCTTTGGCTGCCATCTTTCTTTTTGACCAGTACGATGTTGGATGCCCATGGGCTGGTCACTGGCTCAATCAGGCCCTGAGCTAGTAGATTCTTTACTTGCTCGTCTATTTCTTTCCTCTGCTAATACCATCTCGTGTCCTGGGGGAATCGAATAATCTTCTCCCGCTACTATCCTCCTGCAGAATGATTCTCCGTTACTATCTAGGCATGGAATTATGCCATAGTTGGTCCTCAATTCCATCTTTTGGCAGTCTAATACAGCATTGATTTTGACTAGGAAATCTAGCCCTAAAATGCCCTCATTCTTTAGACTTGCCACTGGAGCCATTGTAGTGACGACTATATCTCCAATCTGCACTTCCAGCATTGACTTTCCTCTGATTCTCAATTGAGATCCATCTGCTTGTAGTACAACACTTGTCACTGGTAGTAATTCTGGTTTTCTGATTTCCTCTATCTGGTCAAACACGTTCTCTCCAATGAGAGTGTTGGTAGCTCCAGTGTCGACCAGTAATTTTAATTCTTGTCCATTTACTCTGCCTTGAAGGTAAAGCCCTTTTCTCTTGATATCTAGAGTCGCTCCGACTCTGGTTTGTTCCTCTTTTTCTTGTTCTTTTGTTCCTCTTTCCTCTTGTCCATCTGGAGTCGCTCCGACTCTTGTTTGTTCCTCTGTTCCTCTTTTCTCTTGTCCATCTAGAGTCGTTCCGACTCTGATTTGTTCATCTTTCTCTTTTATTTCGCTCATCATTTCCCTTTCGGATACTTGAAAAGCTGCTGTTCCTCCTTTCATTTTCTTTGGATATGGGCAGTTCTTCCTCCAATGCCCCAATCCATTGCAGTTGAAACATCTTTGTTCCTCTTGTTCATCAATCTTTGATTTATTTGGTTCCTCTCTTTTTCTTTGTGGCTCTACGCCATCTTTTCTTGATTCCTGATACTTGGTCCTGATTTGTGTTTCCTTTGTCCTGTCTCTTTCATCCAAGGCGTCTATGACAGCCTTTACTATCTTGTCGATAGTTGGATTCCTTGATTGATGTTCCCGCACTGCTACAACCTCACACTCTTGCTCTTCCAGAGCTCGGCTGTACCTTGTAGCCCGCTTTACTTCGTTCCTCTGACCCTCCATTCTCAGAAAGGCCTCTGTGTTTAAAGCAGCTTCCACAGCATCATCCAATGTGCGAGGTTGAGCACGGAATAATCCTTCTCTTATTTCTGGTGTTACTACGGCATCTAGGAAATGCCCTCGGGCAAGCCAATCCTGCCCCTTTTCGTCGAATTCGGGATACGCCAATCAACACAGCTCCCGTATTCTTTGTCCTAACTCCTGGAGACTTTCCTTTGGTTGGCGACGACGTTGCCTCAACTCCGCCAGGTATACCTCAGCTTTGCCTCCTAGGCCAAACCTGTTTCTGAGCCTGTATACCAACTCGTCGTATGTCAACACCACTCCAGGTTGTTGGGTCAACAACTTCACAGCAGGGCCCCTCAGACTTGCAGCAAGAAACTGAACTGCTTCCCTTTTTGTCCATCCATTTACTCCAGCACAGGCCTCAAAGTGATGCAAATAATCTTCGACAGGTGTGCGTTCATCAAATCTGTCCGGTACCAGATGTGGTCGTCTGCCAATCATAGCATCAAAATTTGCCATCCCCGCATCCTGAATATGTGGGGAAAACTGTGGGGGTGTAAAATGAACACCGGGTCTCGCAGTAGACGGTCGTCTCATCTGCTCTCTGGACGTTGAGCTGAATCCAGCCTGCTGTGCCCCTTCCCTCTGTGAGTCATACCTTGGTTCTCTGTCCGCTTGTCCACTCATAGTTGGGGGAATATCTTGTCCACTTGATTCTGCACCGGGTGTTTGTCTTATGGACAATCTTAACTGCTCCATCCTTTGGTCAATTTCTGTCATGCTTCTTTCCAAGTGCGCCATCATTTCTCCTGGCGTCGGTCGATACTGTATATTTCCTTGTTGTGCCATTGTCACTGGATCCCACTTCTGACACCACTTGTGACGGAAATCGCTGGGCGGGGTGGTTGGGTGGTCCGCCGGCAGCTCGCTCTTGTCAGGATGCCTGCCGCCGGCGGGTGCTTTTGCCACGTCGATTTCCAAACTTTAAGTCGCGGATCCGTTTGGCAGAGATATACTGCTGCAGTTGACACTTGCACACGCCTCGATCCTGTCAGTACCACCACCAGGCAACATCCAGACGGCTACACTCTTTGTTGTCAGCTCCAACAGTTCACCCGACCATATGCATCTAGCTTGTGTAGTTAAGCTCTCTCGACCATATGCATCTGATTCCTGTAGTTAAGCTATCTCGACCATAGGTATGGGTTTCTCCGTAGTCAAGCTCCCACGACCATACCTATGGACTCTGGTAATTTCCTTGGTCGTCTGCTTACGACCAATTACTACGTCTGTTCAGTACAGCGACCACGTCTGCTCCGTACTGCAACCACGTCTGATCCCGTACTGCAACCAGGTCTGTTCAGTACAGCAACCATGCACGTCTGATTCCGTACTGCAACCACGTCTGTTCAGTACCGTAACCATGCACGTCTGATTCCGTACTGCAACCACGTCGGTTCAGTACCGGAAACTACGTCTGGTTCTTCGACCATATGTATGGGTCCTTCTGCAGTCAGGCTCTCACGACCACACCCATTGGCTCTGCTCTACTTGTAGTTTTCCTGTTGTCTGCTCCAGACCTCCGACCGTCTGCTTCAGACCAGCAACCATCCGCTTCAGACCAACCCGTCTGCTCCGGACCACCAGCCGTCTACTCCAGACTCCGAACCGTCCGCCTCCAGACCAACCAGACTACCAAAAGAGCAAGCCCTGGTATAGTCTCTTGCTGGCGTGCAAAAGACCCAACACACAAGGAAATCTAAACACAGTCGTCGCCTAGGACTAGAAATCCATCCTAGGTTTCTCCGTGGAAAGACATGCGAACGATCATATGAATCATTTCGATCGCATCCACCAACTTTATTTATTGGATAGCGAATCCAAATCGATCTGCATACTTTACGTGCAATGCACCCCGTGGGCGCTGTATTTTAACAGATCATCGGCGAAGCCTCACGAATACACCAACTTACTGTACTTATGCATTAATTATACAATATCTGTTATAGTTAACCTCTGTTACAATCTTAGAACAGCTATAACTTTGCTCTCTAAAACTGGATATGCATGAATGACATATCAACTTAAAGCATTTATCTAGACCAAGCTAGTGATAACCACAATAATCAGTTAAACATCTCCAGGAAATTGTTATTCCACAAAAACGGTTCAAAACATGCATAACTTTCATGTTCTTATCTACGTCATTATTAGTGTAGAAACACGCATGTAATATCACCAGCTACTACAAAAACATTATAAATCAACCAAAGATTATTTTCTAACACGAAATAAAACCTATTTCGTGACAATATATTGTGACGGAATCGCTGTGCGGGGTTGTTGGGTGGTCCGCCGGCAGCTCGCTCTTGTCAGGATGCCTGCCGCCGGCGGGTGTCTTTGCCACGTCGATTTCCAAACTTTTAGTCGCGGATCCGTTTGGCAGAGATATACTGCCGCAGTTGACACTTGCACACGCCTCGATCCTGTCAGTACCACCACCAGGCAACCTCCAGACGGCTACACTCTTTGTTGTCAGCTCCAACAGCTCACCCGACCATATGCATCTAGCTTGTGTAGTTAAGCCCTCTCGACCATATGCATCTGATTCCTGTAGTTAAGCTATCTCGACCATAGGTATGGGTTTCTCCGTAGTCAAGCTCCCACGACCATACCTATGGACTCTGGTAATTTCCTCGGTCGTCTGCTTACGACCAATTACTACGTCTGTTCAGTACAGCGACCACGTCTGCTCCGTACTGCAACCACGTCTGATCCCGTACTGCAACCAGGTCTGTTCAGTACAGCAACCATGCACGTCTGATACCGTACTGCAACACCGTCTGTTCAGTACTGCAACCACGTCTGTTCAGTACTGGAAACTACGTCTGGTTCTTCGACCATATGTATGGGTCCTTCTGCAGTCAGGCTCTCACGACCACACCCATTGGCTCTGCTCTACTTGTAGTTTTCCTGTTGTCTGCTCCAGACCTCCGACCGTCTGCTTCAGACCAGCAACCATCCGCTTCAGACCAACCCGTCTGCTCCGGACCACCAGCCGTCTACTCCAGACTCCGAACCGTCCGTCTCCAGACGAACCAGACTACCAAAAGAGCAAGCCCTGGTATAGTCTCTTGCTGGCGTGCAAAAGACCCAACACACAAGGAAATCTAACCACAGTCGTCGCCTAGGACTAGAAATCCATCCTAGGTTTCCCCGTGGAATGACATGCGAACGATCATATAAATCATTTCGATCGCATCCACCAACTTTATTTATTGGATAGCGAATCCAAATCAATTTGCATACTTTACGTGCAATGCACCCCGTGGGCGCCGTATTTCAACAAATTATAGGCAAAGCCTCACGAGTACATCAACTTACTGTATTTATGCATTAATTATACAATATCTGTTATAGTTAACCTCTGTTACAATCTTAGAACAGCTATAACTTTGCTCTCCAAATTAAAGCATTTATTTAGATCAAGCTAGTGATAACCACAATAATCAGTTAAACATCTCCAGGAAATTGTTATTCCACAAAAACGGTTCAAAACATGCATAACTTTCATGTTCTTATCGACGTCATTATTAGTGTAGAAACATGCATGTAATATCACCAGCTACGACAAAATCATTATAAATCAACCAAATATAATTTTCTAACACGAAATAAAACCCATTTCGTGACAATATATATATATATATATATATATATATATATATATATATATACATGTATATATATACATGTATATATATATATATACTTACATATACGCACACACACACATATTTAGTTGCCTGATGATTGCACCTCACGTAGGTTGCATGAAACTCTGAGTAGCAATAAATCTAATGAACCTACAGTTAACTTTGTGAACTTGTATTATTATTCAAAGCTCTTCCTGGAAAGGACATCAAGCACTCTGTATACAAGGATAGAAAAAGTCTACTTCAGCATATGGAATAAAATAATCACAGATGGTTTAGTAAATGCTGTAGAAATAAAATCATAGATTTTAAAAGGAGCGTTGCTCTAAAAAGATGAAAGGTAAAGTCACACTCTTCATCACTGACGAAGAGCTTGACTTTACCTTTCATTTTTGAGAGCTACGCTCCTTTTATAATGTACGATTTTATTTCTACGGCATTTACTAAACCATTTGTGGTTATTTTATGTATATATATATATATATTATATTTGGGGGAGGTGTGGTCTAGTGGTTATGACTCTTGTCTTTCAGTCTTAGGGACATGAGTTTGATTCCCAGCCATGGCATGTTGGAGCTTTGAATCCTCTGGCAAAAAGTGCTATATAAATCCAGCTATTGAATATTCATTTATATTATTACATATTTCTATATTGTAAAAGGTATGTGTATGTACACAGGAAAGCTGAAAAACATTTTTTTTTTTAAACTGAAATATATCTTTTCCTTGTATTGAAATAATGAAATGAATAGACATATAAAGCATTGTGGCCCAGTGGATTAGTCTCCGGACTTTGAAACAGAGGTTCGTGGGTTCAAATCCCAGCCATGGCGTAGTTTCCTTCAGCAAGACATTTATCCACATTGTGCTGCACTCAACCCAGGTGAGGTGAATGGGTACCTGGCAGGAATTTATTCCTTGAAATGCTGAGCGCTGGAAGCTAGCTGCTTGAGCTACAGCCGAGGTAATAATATCCAAGTCCTTTGGAAGCGCATAGAGTCGTTATTTATAATGTGTTATGCACTATACAAGAACTTATTATAAACCACTCTTTTTCCTCTAATCTTACAGGAGCATCTATTATAAAGGACCAGGGTCGCTATGGCTTCGATGGTCAAGTCAACGGAAGGGTATCCTTTGTCCCCAGTACCATGGACGGCCACCGGTGGGCGCAGACTACTATCCGATCCAATAAATATAAACGTAGGCGTAAGCGGAGTATTGAGGACAACGTCCCAACAGCGGACCACCATGATGAACTATGAGACTTCGTCAAAATGATAAAGTGATACTTTGGAACGTCAACCGAACTTGTTTGACTATTCGGGCATTGCAAGAAACTTGCGACCTATTTTCGGTCCCTACATCATAAGTTTTGAAAATAATTGTTGATATGATTGATTGTAATCTGATTTGCCACATTTAAAGGGATGGTCCGGGCTGAAAGTATGCATAGCTTAATAAATAGAGAAGTATTCACTGAGCAAAATGCCGAAAATTTCATCAAAATCGGACTTACAAATAACAAAGTTATTGAATTTTAAAGTTTAGCAATATGTTGTGAAAACAGTCGTTGTGAATATTCATTAGGTGGGCTGATGATGTCACATCTCCACTTGTTCTTTTGTATTTTATTATATGAAGTTAAGTTTATTCAAATTTTTTCCTCCAAGAACTAGAAAAATTGGATTGACAACTGATTTAGTGCATTAGATATTTATTGCTGCAACTTATTTCATTATAAGGGAGACATATTATTCGCACAAGTATGAAATAATGAAAAAATTATAATTTTATGTAATAACATATTAAAGAAAACGGAAAGTGGAGATGTGACATCATCAGCCCACCTAATTCATGACGACTGTTTTCACAAAATATTGCTAAATTTTAAACTTTAATAACTTTATTATTTGTTATGCGATTTTGATGAAATTTTCAGCATTTTGCTCAGTGAATTCTACTCTATGTATTAAGCTATACATACTTTCAGCCCAGACCATCCCTTTAAAGTTGATCTATCCATTGCAAACTTGGAACAAAATATTAGCAATTGATTGTAAATATTTTCTTGCAACAAACCATGTCCCGTATTCTTAAATCAGGTTTAACTTAAACCATTTGATTTGATTTGATTTGATTTATTGTTTCACATTCCACAAAAACATACATCTTGAACATAATTATGAGAAGATGACAAAAAATACATAGTTGTACAGTGTTTTTCAAAGATATACAAAATCGTGAAATATGAGGAACCTATTAAAAAGCAAAGCTTGTAGACATAAAGGTTCCCAGAAGAAAATAATCAAGGATTAAAAATTCCTAACGCAATGAAGCAAGATAAATCAAATGTAGAAAAATAATACATTATAAAGAGTTCTACATGATAGTCACTCGAGCAAGGCGCTTACCCACTAGCGTACGATTGTAAAAGAAATATTTTCAGCCTACATTTAAAAGAATATAAAGAGGGCGCCTCAGTTCTACGAGACAACATCCAAGGTATCACGAAGCCTGCTATCCGCCGTCTAGCAAGAAGAGGTGGAGTCAAAAGAATCTCAGGTCTCATTATGGTCTAAGTCTGTGCTTAAATTATGGGGAGCCAAAAATTCTAACATTCTTTTTATATTGTATATTTCTTGTGTTTACTATTTTGTTTGCTTTTGCTTTCATAATGATGAAAAATACTTCTGTTCTCATTCCCAGACAATGGTTGTCATATGAGATAATAAATTGGATGTTTACTGTTAGGGATTGGTGCCCCAATTGGCTCTCCATAGTTAAACCACAACTTTAAACCAGGGTTTGATTTAAACCCGAGTTCAGAATACAGGCTCCTGTGTTTATTTGATGCAATGAAGCTAAATGCAGACACAACGTACTACATGTACACATTTACATTTGTGCCAGACTGTTTAACATTGCACTTAAAGTATATTGTAGAAGTTTTATCATGAAATTGATCACTCTAACTTAGGATAGTGTTTGAAGTGTCATGGAAACTCTTGTGCATGCATGTGTGTGTTTTTTCAAGTTTTTTATTTAGTTTTCAAGGTTTTTCAAGATTTCAAATAAAACAATCTTTGAGTGTGTTGTATGGTGTTCCAAGGGACACATTTTTCTTTCATTATTATAAAAAAAAAATCTCATCTTAATGTTTCATGATTACATTTGTATATGTATGATATTTGTTCGCATTTACATGTATATATTATTGATAGAAATAAATGAGAGTATTTTCACTCTTCCTCAACTCAACTCATAAATTATAATATGCAAATATACCAGGCTTGGAGTAAGTATAGCGGGAATTATTCATCCGAGGTTGGACTGGCATTACTATATTTCTGAGGGAAAATAGTGATGTTGCCAGTACAACCGAGGATGAATAATTCCCTCTATACTTTCGAAATAAAGGCCTGACATATTTGTTTTATATCCTACTTTAATAAGTTAGAGCAATCATAGATCTTGATAATCTAGTTCTTGTACTCGTAGTTCATCCTTTTTTAATCTGAATCAAGATAACCCTGCTGCGCTGACTGACCTACTTTTCCTGAAGCCATGCGCTCAGCGCGCGGAATGCGTATTAGTGCTTGCGCCGTCATGATCTGTGACGCCAATGATGGAATAGTCGACTATTCCATCATTGACATCACGGAATAGCTCATTTCCTTTGGTGGGCGTTTCATTTTCGACATCATCGCAAAATAGTGAGAATATGTTTGATTACATGATGCTATCTAAACCAATCCGCACACATGATTTAATTTATGTAGGATATAATTGTATTCATCCCACCTTCTCTCTCTCTCGCTATCTTTAACCCATTCTCACTTTGTCTTTCTTCCTCTCCCCCTTCATCTGAGTTTGGTTGCAAAAGGGGTTAGATCCACTTTGGACCATTCCAAGAAAATTATGTTTTTTCATTCTCCCATATTGCAATATTCTTATGAAAAACTAAATTGTCATGATGTACGTCCCTGCCATGTGAACATATAATTGGGTATTAAAGAAATCTACCTGTCTTCATATTTTTTAAATATTCTTTTCCAAAAATGTCCTTTTTGGATCTAACCCCTTTTGAAAATTAAGTGATTTTTCTTTGTCATTTTTGTTCTCTTTTTAATGGGAAATTCAACTTTTCTTGGTATCATCTTATAAATAGAGCTACTAAAAGTCTATACATTGAGACCAAAACAAATCAGAGATGAAAAATGGATCTAACCCCTTTTGCAATTGAGCTCTTCGTTTGTTTGTTTCTTGCATATTGTGGCTATTGCTTTACTTGTTTATATGATATTGAATAGGATTATTTTCATTATTTAAAAAGATGAAAATAATCATGTAAGGTTCTACATGATTGAACATTCTGATTAATTTCATTTTAATTTGTCATTTGCTTGTTTGTTAGGGTGAATTGTGAGTTAAGCATGTGAGGAAAAAAAAATTGATGTATCAGTGTTTCTTTATCTTTAAGGAATTGGAATTCTAGTTGCTCTAGTCTTCTAGTCTTCACCCTCCCTCCCCCCGCCCTCATTGCATTTTTTTTTCAATACGACCCCGCTTCCCCCCCCCCCCCCTCCCATAATGGGTTGACTCTGGTACTGAAATCTGATATACATGTATTTCATTTTCATGCCAATGTTTTATCCAAGATGTTTAATTAGAGAGAAAAAATACAAAAGCAAGGGGGGATTCTACAATATTTTCTATGTTAACATTCCTGAAGAATTAAAAAGATTGTGATGCCGACATCACAACCCATCAAGAAGGCTCTGTCGCCCTCTCTCTTTCTATTAGGCTGCATATCAAGGTCAAGTTTTCATAAAACTGTTGTTGAACATCTGTTGGAAAACTGAATTGTGTTATCATCTATATGGGATATTTGTTATCATTTATATATTTTTCATATGTAAACACTTAATTTTTTTTTAATTGTTATGTAGGCACTGTTTATATATTCAGTAGATTATCTGCTTAAACTACAAGGGGCTAGACTTGACTAGCATTCATGCTATTTTCTTGGCCCCGTTATCCTTGCTTTTCTATGTATTCATAACTGATTTGCTGTAAACTTGTAAAATGGTTATTATTGCATTAATGAATAAATTCATTCATATCACTGGTTGTAATGAGAAGTATTGACAAGCATTTCTTTCACTGATATTTGTGAACTGTAATCTCCCTTCAGATGTATAAGGGGGCATCGTGGTCTAGTGGTTAAGATTTCAATGCGAAGAACGTGGGTTCGATTCCAAACCATGGCGTATTTTCCTTCAGCAAGAAATTTACCCACATCTTGCTGCACTCAACCCAGGCGAGGTAAATGGGTGCCGGCAGGAAGTAATACCTCAAAAAGCTGTGCGCACAGGAATCGGTAGACTAAAACAGCCAAGGTAATATAGGAGCACCTAGCAAGGTGGATACGTGCACTATACAAATCCTATATTATTAGTAGTAGTATAATAAAGGAGATTTATCAAATGACCAAAGTCCATTTCTTGGCTTAATTGAGATAAATATGGGATACTGTTTATACTGAGACATGAGCTCAACTTGTGTGTAATTTACATCTTGAAATTCCACCTAGTAGTACCAGAAATGAATGAAAAAAATGACTCAAACTCTTTGTTGGACTAGCATAAAAAACAATTCATTTTCTAGTTTTCCTTGAATTGAGCCATTATGGACATCATGGGCGATTCTAAAATTCATGTACTCAATTACACATACATGTACAGTTGCACAGAAAAAATAATCACACTTATTGCTGCAATGTTTATTTTGATTTTGTTTATTCTTTTATATCATGCTATTTTAACTGAAGTAATAGTCGTTATTATAGCAAACATTGAAATTAATATTTCAAAAGGATGTCACGCTTTAGGACTCTATTCACATACTCAATAGAACTATTAAACAGAATAATGAAAGATGAAGAAGATAAATGTAGTGTGTCAAGTTTGGGGGTTAAGCACACTTTAAACTAAAGTCAAAGGCTTGTTTTCTGAACTCGGGGTTTAATTCAAACTCTGGGCCCCCGTCTTACAAAGAGTTACAATTGATCCACTCAATCTCAACTGTATGGAAATCCATCCATACCATAATTTTTTCTACGGGAAATTTGGACAATCTCCTTAGTAAACAAAGAATTGCACTGAATCTTCAAGAAAGCAATGAAAGTATGAATATACATCATATCGAGAAAATATTTTGTACATGCATTTTAGATGTTGACGTTGCTGGCCGTCCATAGTTGTGGTTGATGGGATCAATCGCAAGTCTGTGTAAGACTGGGCCCTGTTTGGGAACCAGGGACCGATTGCACGAGAGGATCTTTGCAAGGACTTTCTTTCATGGTGCCCATTATTATGGTCCACTCTATGAGGGGCATTTTAGAAATTAAACAATTTAAACCATTTAGCTCACTTTTAACTCAATTTTATAGAATTACATAAAACCTTACACCATGACTACATGTATATCAATCGTTTTATTTAATTTAACGAAAGCATGAAACGGGTAATTCATTGTAAAAGTGTCTCATACAGCGCAGCATAATGCAAAAGACAGTCATTGCAAAGACCCATTCATGCAAAATCCGCTCCAGGCCAATTCATACTCATTTCAATGGGGCCAGTTGGGTGTTTCATAAAGCTGTTTCTAAGTTATGAGCAACTTTACCAAAAGACTGGCGATCCTGTTTAGGAACTACACTGATCAACACTTCTGCAAATCTAGTGTATATCATTTACCACAAAAGTCAATTGTTAAGTGGCTTGAACCTTATGAACAGCTTTATGAAACGGCCACCATGTATTCTTTCGGTCACTCTTTGGGCTCCCAAGGACCGATTCCCATCAAATTTGGATTGTGGATGTGTTTCATCTTGCTCCGCTGAGACAAACACTGGAATGCTAAAAAAAATTGTGATTTCATTGCTTCAGTAACTTGAATATAAAAAAAAAGGATGGAGCTTGTATGCTACCGCACACTTAGCCTTGAAGCTACGGGATAACTACTACATGACACAATGAACAGTATATGGGGCTAGTAAGAAATGGCATGCACAGAAAATGTCTGATTTGTGTGCGCACTTGACCTTTTGGAGTACTGCACCTTTAAAAGGGAAGTTTACCCTGACAAAAAATTTAATGTTAAAATAGCAGAAAAAGAAAAAAAATTGCTGAAGGTTTGAGATAAATCCATAAAAGAATAAAAAAAGTTATTAGAATTTTAATTATTTGATTTGTGACGTCATATGCGAGCAGCATTCCTACATAGTGAATGGTAAAAAATCAATCAAATGTAATTTTCTCAGAAAATTGACAATGGTTTTCACTGTACCTTTTTTATATCAATAGACAAATCATTCCCGATCATGAAAAGAAAACAAAATAGTCATCAGGAATGGAAGCATTAAAAAATTGAAAATCATGCATTTAGCATTACATAACATTTGGGGCACCTGCTCGTTTATGACATCACAAATCTAACACTTAAAATTCTATTAACTTTCTTAATCTTGCTTTTGAACAGATTTTCATTAAACCTTCAATATTTTTATTATTTTTTCTGCTATTTTTACAACAAACTTTTCTTCAGGGTGACTTTCCTTTAAGTGTTTTTTTTGGGCCTCAAAAGAGCATGTTTTTGCTCTATCCATTTTTTTTTATCTCGATGTTCAGTACTCTAGGATGCATTTGAAGTAAAGATTTACAAGAAACAATATTTGCATAACTCAAGTCGCAATACTCGTTTATGGAAATTAATCGTTCAGACATTCCCTCATCCTATTACAATCTCAAGTGAATAGGTAAGATTTGTATTCCTTAGCAGTCATAACCCTTCCATGGGAAACCTAGAACAAAAGTTAGACTTTGCATAATGTAAATGACAAAAAGTTGTTCAACAGCAGAAATCAATGAGTTTCTTCTGTCACACGCTTGGGTCCTGATATTTATAATTATGCCACATTAGAATCAAAGATGAGGTTAATCAGGTTATTGGCCCTTATTCTGAACTAAGGTTCAATTTATAATAATAGAGGTATATTTTCCCAGTGTAGCCACTTCAGTTCCCCAAAACGGGCCCTCCTATTAGTATTACCCCGGCTTTAGCTCGGCTACCTTGGCGCCCAAGCATTCAAGGAATTTCTTCCGAGTACCCATTCAACTCAGCTTCGTTTCTTGCTAAAGGAAATCACACCACGGCTAGGAATCACACCCTCATCCTTCAGATTGAAAGACGAGAGGAATAATCCCTAGACCATGATGCCCCAACAAATTTCAAGTTCAACTCTTGTATAAATTCAAAAACTTTATAAACTATGGATAGCCAATTGTGTCAGGTATATCTAACAGTACAAGTTCAATTTGTTTACTCATTTGACATCCAACCCATTCATAACTGACTAGCAAAGTCAATATAGAAAACACATGATGTAAATGCAGTCTTTAAATTGTTGGCTTCCCATAATTTTTTTTTTTCAGAGTTAGACCATGGCCTAAGTTGACAGGGGATTTTGTTTTTCTGGAAGTACCACATACAAAATGGAATCAAGCTATTTCGAAAAAGATACTCTTTTAGGCCATGTATTCATGACATGTTTTCTTCATTAAAAGTGACAACCAGACCTGCCAACCTCTGGGAATGAAAAACTGTATTCTGTGATTTAAAAAAATGTATTTTTCCCAAAAAAGTGTATTTCATAATAAAATGCTTGGCGCACTCGCTCATCGCGGCGCTCAAGCTGCATGCAAGCTAAAATGCGCACTGCTCTTGCAGATGAAAAAAAAAACATTAAAACATGTGTATATCTTCACCCTGGTTTGAACAAAATGATTGAAAAAAAAAAACAAGTTGCCTAAAATTACATTGATCTAATAACCATATTTGTGCACGTTTTATGAAATAGAGACATATAGAGATTATTTTTCTCAATAAATTACGATTTGGTTTTAAAAAAAAAATATATATATATATATATTTTTTTTTTACAAAAAACATATTTTTCAAAGAAAAAAACGTACTGCCGTATTTTGGTTGCAAAAACGTACTAAATACGGCTAAAACGTACTGGTTGGCAGGTCTGGACAACCTTTTGAGGTGCCATTTTTGTTTTACCCATTTGGTAGAAGGCAAGACAAAGAAAGTTAAGAATATTTTGAGCCAATTCACAGAAGAAAAGTTGCATGATGAAAATATAATAATACTACTAATGATTATCATAATCATAGGGGTTTTTAACCAAAAAAAAAAAATGACATACATGGAGCATAATTCTTGGTAATACTTCAGAATGGTACTTCATTTTAGCATAATACCTTTCCATTAATATGGATAAAGGATGGCGCTGTAAGACATATAGCTTGCTTCTAAAAACACAATATATAACAAGATCATATTCCTGTGGTTCTTTGTACATGATATTATTGGCAATACACATAATTCTTTCCCAAATATCCTACATATGTATACAGTATATGAAAGTCAGGAGAACAACAAAAACTTGAGATTTTGCACAGACATAGAAACTAAAATGACAAGACGGTATAAAGACTGTATATCAAACTATAATAAACACTCATATACCTAGTACAGTTTATACAAATGTCCAAGTAATATTGATAAAATATCTCCTTTTTCTGCAAAAGGGCCTTGATTTTCCATTGATGCTATTTTGTATGTAGAGCGTACAGCATCTTGCAAGTTATAGGGCAGAGCTTGGAGTGTGTAACCATGGTGGAATGAACAGTGTGTTCAGAGTGTGGACTGTGGTACACAGTATTCCACAGTGTATTTCAGTGTATCCCATGGGGTCCTCTGTTCAGAAAAGAGGTTTTCATTCTACCATGGTACAATTAGTATGCACGCGAAATCTGCATAGCCCATGGGTTGGTAAAATTGAAGACTCTTGAGAATAGGGGCCATAGTGTGGAATAGCGTGCAATACAGCGTGTCTCAGATATAGTGTGTCTCACAACATTTCACAGTATCCTATAGCTCACGAGTGGAACACGATTTGTTCACACCATCTCACAGGGTGTTCACATTGTGGAATACAGTGTGTCCCAAAGTTTGACTCAGTGTGAAATACAGTGTATCCCACAGTGTGGAAGGCAGTGTGTTCATCGTGTGAAATACCCTGTCCTACATTGTTGAATTTCCCACAGTATCTAAGCAGTGTGGAATACAGTGTATTCACAGTTTACATGTAAAACATAGTATCCCACACTGTAAAATACAGTGTGTCTCATAATGTATTCATAATGTAAAGTACAGTGTGTTCACTGTGTGAAATTCACTGTTCCAGTGTCAAATGTCCACATTATCTAAACAATGTGGAATACAGTGTTCCACAGTGTATTCACAGTTTACATGTAGAACATAGTATCCCACACTGTAAAATACAGTGTGTCTCATAATGTATTTATAATGTAAAATACAGTGTATCCCACAGTGTGTTCACTGTGTGAAATTCACTGTTCCAGTGTCAAATGTCCACATTATCTAAACAATGTCGAATACAGTGTTCCACAGTGTATTTACAGTTTACATGTAGAACATAGTATCCCACACTGTAAAATACAGTGTGTCTCATAACGTATTTATAATGTAAAATACAGTGTATCCCACAGTGTGTTCACTGTGTGAAATTCACTGTTCCAAAGTGTCAAATATCCACATTATCTAAACAATGTGGAATACAGCATCCCACGGTGTATTCACAGTTTACATGAAGGACATGTATCCCACACTGTAAAATATAGTGTGTTCACTGTGTGAAATTCACTGTTCCAGTGTCAAATGTCCACATTATCTAAACAATGTGGAATACAGCATCCCACGGTGTATTCACAGTTTACATGTAGAACACAGTATCCCACAAAGTAAAATACAGTGTATTCACTGTGTGGAATTCACTGTTCCAGTGTCAAATGTCCACATTATCTAAACAATGTGAAATACAGTGTATCTCATAATGTATCCCACAGTATCTAAACAATGTTGAATACAGTGTATCAGTGTTCACAGTGTGGCACACAATGTGATGCCATCATAAAATTGTTTCATTTGAGCATTTTAGCGATGTAATTTTTTTCACACAGTTCAATATGCGTCTTTGCAGCTGGGAACTGCCTTCTGCCATCTTAAATACAGATATTAAAACTGTAAGGTAGAGTAGCCTTGAAGAAAAAAAATTAAAACAAATTGTGTCTTATTTGTTTAAATAATTTGTTTTTTTCGATCGGCCCAATTATTAGGTCTACAAAGTTAGGATATTATTTCATATCTTCATGAAAAATGCAGAAGTTCTGTTTAATTTTCATACATGTCTATCTTACTTAAGAATATCTGACGTAATGTAACAGTTAATTTCCATTTTACCAATCATCTTCACTTGGCAAAGGAAAAATGAAATCGTAGACAAAAGCAAGATTACCATAAAAGCCATGTAGAAGATTAGAGGGTTATTGCATCATGAAAATTCAAGCCATGCTGAGATACAGCACAATAAATCGCAATACTTCTGGTGGTTAATTTGATGATCAAACTACATGTTGGTTTAACCCCAGAATTCGGTGGATTCACAATATGGTGCGCCATCTATCGGTTGCAGCAAACAGGCCAATTGTCTAACTACACAGTCGAAATCGTGCGCAGGTACAGGCAGCGCACAGTACTAGTTTACTGTAATGAGACTGTGATGCTTCAAAAATGCAAATCGTATGGCAGGAATTCACCAAAAACGGTCTAAATTTTGCTTAGAAAATATGTGGACAAATTTCTCTCCCACCTCCTGGATTCTGATAAATAGCATATCCGGTCGAGCCGCGTCAGCTAGCACTGAATAATTGCATGCATGCATGCACTTAAGTACTAGCGCGTGCAACAGATGTCAACTTTTACCCAAGAGGTATTGCAAATTTCGGCCTGTCCGCTGCAACAGAGAGATGGTGCACCGTATTGTGAATCCGCCGAATTGAAAGTTCATTGTCTCCTCCTGAGGTATTATGACTCTGGGCTTGAACCTTCAACTACTGAATATGTTTGTAACTCACACCTCTGGCAATATTATGGAGGAAAGCCACAACAGACGTATGAAGTACAGTGTGTCGCATACCACAACAGTAATATGAAGTTCAGTGTGTCCAAGGAAAAGGGAAACCAAAGTTATGTTATTTTCTTCAGCAATAGCAAATAATTCATGTTGTACAACGCCTACTTAGCTTGTTGTACGCGAGCAAATGGGAGGCTGAATGTCAAACATTCGTACCGTTGCACAAAAGACGTACCATCCAAAATGTACCGTCCAAAATGTACCATTGCACGGCTTTAGGAGGTGACGTCACGATACGATTTAATTCATTGCGCTCAGTAAAAATGAACAATACGCGTATAAGCCTGCTTGCTAAATGCGCAAGGCTGCCCAAGGTCATGTGCGCTTGTGGGATTTTGCTTTCTGCTTTCGGTATTTTTGCTCCCTTTTCATAGATTACTATATTTTCGGTAAATTCATAGATTCATATTTTCGGTAAATTCCGAGGCGTTGTACAACACAAATAGCGAATATTCTTATTCGTGCAATGGTGCGAGATTTCGCATTCGGTGAAAGAAAGAAACGCTCTATTCAACTCGGCTAACGCCTCGTTGAATAGAGCATCTTTCTTTCACCTCATGCGAAATCTCGCACCATCGCACTCATGCCTATTCGCTATTTGTATAATATCCTGTCTATACTGAACAACATTTAGTTCAGTATTTCTTCTTAACACCTTGTACGTGACTTGCCACCCCCAAAACAAAAAATAAATATTCTAAGACTCAAATGTCAAAGGCCAAAATAGTATTTTGGTTTACAAAATGTAGAAATAAGAAAATTAATTATTTGAAAGGGTTATTGGGCTTCTTCCTACCATCAAAATTTAAAGTTTTAGAATAAAATAAAAGATGAAATTTAAGAGTTTCTTGGACACATTTTTTTTCAGACTGCGTGGAAGTTTCACTGAGATTGCAATGTGTGCACAAGCAAGGTACGAGTAATCTATAATAATAATAATAATGTTTTCTTTACCCAGGGTAGCCACTTCAGTTAGGAAACTGCTCTACAAGCGGGCCCTGCATAACATAATAATGTTATTATTACCCTTCTCCAGTCTAAATGCCGAGCGCCAAGCAAGAAGGCAGAAGGTCCCATTTTTATAAGCCTTTGGTATGACTCGGCCAGGGATCGAACCCACGACCTCCCGTTCATGAGGCGGACGCTCTACCACTGAGCCAACATGATCTATGTGAAACTTAAAAGTCCAGAAAAAAGGTGGTTTCAGAGAAACTCTTGTCTGCCATTTAACACAACAACTCTATTTGGACAGCATTAACAAGCATTACTCTTTCATATAAGCACATGTTCAAATTCTTACTTAATTTTTTGCATATTTCCGGAGAACATTCCTTGGCGATTTATTTGTGGTTTTATGGGTGACATGTCACACATCCTGAAACCTAAATTTTTGTTCATGATATCGTCAGAAGTGATAAAACAAGCGGTCAATTATTCTTTGTTTTTTTCACTGAAGCTTTAAATTAACAATATTTTGTGCATCATATTGTGCAGCACGACATTGTTTACTGAAAGGATATTGAAGCTGAGGTCAAGTACAGCAGACTGCAGGATAAATAATTTATAATGCTTCTAATGCATTTACATAATACCATTGACAACAGAATATTTAAGGAGCGGTTACATCTTGCACAGTAATGGTGAATGAATGGTAAATTGACTACTTGCCGTAAGGTCTCTTTCCTCATGGTCCAATACTGAGTATGTCACAACAATGGACCCAGCCCTCTAAAATGACCCATTTAACCAAGCAAACGTACCATAAAGTGGAAATTAGATAGACTGGGGCATTAGACTCAGTAGCAATTAGACTTGGGTTGATATCAGACTAACTGGAGTGTAGACCGAACAGCAAATAGACTACATTGATAGTAGACCAAGGACCTGTCTTACAAAGAGTTACGATTGATCAAATCGATTGTAACTCTATGGAAATCCATCATTGTCATAATTTTTTCTATAGGAAATTTGCACAATGTCCTTTGTAAACTAAGAGCACAGTGAATTTTCAAGAAAATGAATGCATGAATATACATTATAGTTAGAAAATATTTGAACAAACATGAATATTATATGTTGACGTTGCTGGCCGTCCATAGTTGCAAGTGATCAGATCAATCGTAACTCTTTGTAAGGTGGGGCCCAAAAGAGTTAAGCCCTTCTAGTATTAAGACTATCTGAGAAATAGATCAACTGCATGTAAAGCAATAGACCAGTTCGTAGTTAATTCATGGACAACTTTGTGAAATACCAGTCGTTCGTGGACGCATCGTTGTTTTTTGTGGATGTAAATGAAAACCACAATTCAAAAGAATATATGAATAATCAAGACATCAAAGTTGGTGCTTATCTCATTAGATTTTAAACCACCATGTCACTTTAGTACAAATGACCTTCCTCTGATCATGCGTAGAATCTTTTGATCATGCGCAGAAAGGAACTACGAACTGGCTTATTAAGACTATCTGAGAAATAGATCAACTGCATGTAAAGCAATTGAATATAAACCCAATAGCAGGTCTGCCAACATTTGAAAATGTCGCGTGGCGCGAATTTTTCCGCTCGATGTCAGATGCGTCTCCCTCACTTCTTTTTACTTTAAGACATGTTTAGCATTCTTATAGTTAAACATTGAGAAATTACAAGGGTTGAAAAACGATATTACTCTTACACCCATACACACATCCATACAGTATACCCCATCACACAAGTAAATATATGGAAAAATGGAGTGCTCCTCTTTTTGGTTGATAAAAAAAATCTAAAAAAACGGGGTAACTCCTGGAAAAAAATGAGTAGTTGGCAGGCCTGGGGCCCGTTGCAGAAAGAGTTGCATTTAAACGCAAGTTGAAAAATCGATCGCAAGTCCCAAATTCGTGCTGTTGATTGGTTGAAAATTAAGTTGCACATGATTTTTAGAGTTGCGATTGATTGCAACTCTTTCTGCAACGGGCCCCTGCAATAGATCACTGAAGAGCCTGGTGCATTTCCTTTCTCAGTGGTATAGAAATCTTCTGAAGATGGAACTGACCAACTCGTGAAGGCTCACAGCGTATTATTTTCATCCAAATGCGAAAGCTTCCGATAATGTTCTTTATTGCTGAAGCACAAATCCTGTTGGGTTAATGTATTCTCTGATGAAACGAAGCCATTGCAAAGATGCGTTCACACGAATGGAAAAAAAGAAGAACACAAATATATTGTAGAATTCTAATCGCTTGCAGTGCACAGATACATGGTTATAATCATTCCTTCCTCTGCTAAGATCTTTTTGAGTTTTTATATGGCATAATGTTTGTTACCAGAACGATTGGAGAATCAGACCATTTATTTCTGATACGTCTGAACACAGCTCGCCACCCTTGCAGGAATAAATCGTCTTGTACAACATATATTCATGGTGAATCCAAATCCTCATTGGTATCCTGCTATGTGTTCATACATGTCATACATGTTTCACTCATTACTGTAATGAATGGAGGGTCGTTGTATTCACTTTCAATCAGTCTGAACACAGCGCTGCATCACGGGAGTTGTATTAACATAACAGAGCGTGCAGTGGAATGTCTTCACAGTATCTCCACCTCGCAACCCTCTCGCAGTCCTCCTGCTGTCCACATAGAATAAAAACACTGACGTTTGCAGTTCGATTATAGTTCCCAGCGTTAACACAGCCAGCGTTTCTCAATGGAATATACACATAAATTACCACAAGTCTTAAATGTTGTCTGGGGAGTGTTTACACGGTACTGTTTGCATAATATCCAAGGTGCGTCTCCATTGAAATCAGAGTGACACCATGTGACGATAGGGGCCCTGGTATCGCAGGTACTATACACAAAAGACACAGAACAAAAAATAATTATAATTGTACATTTATATTACACAATTTCTCTATCTGTACATGTATATAATGGGGGCATCATGGTCTAGTGGTTAAGACTCGCGTTTTTCAATCTAAGGGACGTGGGTTCGATTTCCAACCATGGCATGTTTTCCTTCGGCAAGAAATTTACCCACACTGTGCTGCACTCAACCCAGATGAGGTAAATGGGTACCGGCAGGAAGTAATTCGTCAAAAAGCTGTGAGCACCGGAATCGGGAGACTAGCTATATTCAGCCGAGGCAACATAGGAGGGCCTTGAGCACCTAACAAGGTGGATACATGCACCTACTCAACTGTGCATTGCAATAATGTAATCATTATTAGCCTGGCGATAGCCGTGCGGCCAACATGCCCTCTGGCATTCAAGGAATGTCTTCCTACCGGGTATACCCGTTTACCTCACCTGGGTTGAGAGCAACACAATGTGGGTAAATTTCTTGCTGAAGGAACACACGCCATGGCTGGGAATTGAACTCACGTTCCCTCAGATTGAAAGACAAGAGTCATAAGCACTAGACCACGACGCCCCCAAAATTATAGAAGGTGCGAATGACCAAATATTAAAATAGCTAAAATTGCAAAGCACCTATACTTTTGTGCAAAGTACAAAAAAAGCTGAAAATTATAAATATGGGAGGGGGCAATTCTCTACACTAACAGGATAATAGAAGAGGAAATCTTGCTCACCTGTATAATGAAAGACGGCCCGCCTGCTACCGCCTCTGGCGGTATCTGCGAGAGAGGGCTATTCTCTATACTAATAGAATAGAAGAGGAAATCATGCTCACCTGAATAACGAGAGACAACCCGCATGCTACCCCCTCTGGCGGTATCTGCAAGGGCAATTCTCTATACTTAATAGCAGATTAGAAGAGGAAATCTTGCTCACCTGTATAACGAGAGACAACCCGCATGCTACCCCCTCTGGTGGTATCTGCGAGGGCAATTCTCTATACTTAATAGCAGATTAGAAGAGGAAATCTTGCTCACCTGTACAACGAGAGACAACCCGCATGCTACCCCCTCTGGCGGTATCTGCGAGGCCAATTCTCTATACTTAATAGCAGATTAGAAGAGGAAATCTTGCTCACCTGTATAACGAGAGACGGCCCACCTGCTATCAACTCTGGCGGTATCTGCGAGAGAGGGTAATTCTCTATACTAGTTAGAGAATAGAAGGGAAATCTCGCTCACCTGTATAACGAGAGACGGCCCGCCTGCTACCACCTCTGGCGGTATCTGTGAGAGAGGGCAATTCTCTATACTCATTATCTGTAGTGATGAACATAACGCCAGCTCAAATGGGAGATGATTAAGATTGTGATTGTCATTAATGTAGAGTTGTTGAAGTTGTTCCAGCGAGCCTGAAATATAACAAAGAGAAGTAAAAGATCAGATGACATCAATCTTCACTGCAGAAAATCATTTTGAACTTGATGCATTAAGAAGCAGATATGCAAATTAATTCCAGATGCAAGCAGCTTTTCATCACCAATCATCACATTACATCACAGACAAATAATGGGGATTGCGGAAAAGCCTCTATGAGAAGACGCATAGCACCCTTATACAGCAGTAATACGGCTAAAAGTACCAAAGACTTAGTATCTTGTAAATACATTGTAACAATTGTAATTGAGGATGGATATTTTCAATAAATCCTTCAATCGATCAAGTTCCCTTAGCTAATGAGTTGTAAATTCACATTCCATACCAGTATAGATTAAGTTCATCTTGAGTTACCTACATGTAAACCATTGCTAATGGAATCTAGGAAGAAAATATTTGCAAATTTACCCTAATTCGCAAATTTACCCTAAAAATCATACATCAGTTTTTACTGTAGAGAATCAACTTGACTTCTTGTTTCAAAGTGTAGACCAGCAATTGAGTAAAAATTTGTGATTCATTGCAAAAATTATGATTGATTTTGGAAGCCAAAATTGACTTGCAATTGATTTGAATTTTCTTGAAATGCTCCGTGAGAGGGCACCACCACTGTTTGCAAATTTGACTCACCTATTTCCTCAGGTAATGACGACAAATTGTTTTCGCCAGCCTTCAAGTAGATCAGATTTGTGAGTCGCCTAGGGAAGAGT
Organism: Lytechinus pictus; assembly: GCF_037042905.1. Taxonomy (NCBI): domain Eukaryota; kingdom Metazoa; phylum Echinodermata; class Echinoidea; order Temnopleuroida; family Toxopneustidae; genus Lytechinus; species Lytechinus pictus. The sequence goes on along the minus strand of NC_087250.1, from coordinate 15,628,997 downwards.
GAAAATAAATAGACAAATTTATTGATGAATTTGAACCATGCTGCCATCAGGTAATCCTTGAAGGTTTGCAAAGTGTGTGATGGGGTATGGCTACATTATTTTTCTAATAAGATTGTTATATCACACGTGTCTCAATGAAAGGGGGTGTGTTACAATGGAAATGGTGGGACTCAATAAAAGAGGGCGTGTCTCAATTCAAAGAGGGTGTGACTCAATTCAAAGGGAGTGTGTGTCTCAACGGAAGGGGTGTGTGCCAATGAAAGGGGGTGTGTCTCAATTCAGAGTGTGCATCTCAATGGAAGGGGTGTGAGCCAATTCAAAGGGGTTGTCTCAATTGAAAGGGAGTGTGTGTCTCAATGGAAGGAGTGTGTGTCTCAATGGAAGGGGTGTGTGCCAATGAAAGGGGTGTGTCTAAATTCAAAGGGGGTGTGTCTCAATTCAAAGGGAGTGTGTGTCTCAATGGAAGGGGTGTGTGCCAATTCAAAGGGGGTGTGCCTCAATTCAAAGGGAGTGTGTGTCTCAATGGAAGGGGTGTGTGCCAATTCAAAGGGGGTGTGTGGCTCAATTGAAAGGGAGTGTGTCTCAATGGAAGGAGTGTCTCAATGGAAGGGGGGTGTGCCAATGAAAGGGGTGTCTAAATTCAAAGGGGTGTGTCTAAATTCAAAGGGGGTGTGTTTCTCAATGGAAGCGGTGTGTGCCAATGAAAGGGGTGTGTCTAAATTCAAATGGGGTGTGTCGCAATTCAAAGGGCGTGTTTGCCAACCAAAGGGGGTGGGTGGATCTCACTCACACTCGCAGCAATCACCCTCACTGTAATATCTTTGAACAACTCCCTTACCCTATGGATCTTGGGAGTTGCGTAAGTTGATTCGTCTGCACAGATAGTTTCTGAAGCTCTTTCAGGTAAGCTGAGAAAAGAACACAGATACCATTTTACTTGTTTGGCTCGAGAAAAAATAATCCTGCTGAATCCTTGTTGTATAGATAAATTAGAATAATGATAAAAACAGAAACAGTTCTTGTATAGCGCATATCACATTATGATTCTAATGTCTCTATGCACCTCTATAGATCTTGGATATTATTACCCCAGCTATAGCTTGGCGGCCATAATTACTTACAGCGCATTTCAAGTTAATTCCAACCCTCATGCTCCACTCATAGAATATCATCAGTGCAAATTTTGTATACAATAACAGAATTGTACTATTTATAAGAACATTTTGGACCTAGCTTGTGATGAAATAAAACATCATAAGAATCCCTGTCACCAGACAGACAGACAAAATTAAAAACATACTCTTCTAGCAATATTAATATGTTTTATCCTGAATTTCAATCACTAAATATGCTTAAAAATACACTTTGCAGAAACTCACATTCATTTAATTTTTTTTATTCCTGAATAAGCTAAATTCATGGAAATTGAAATTAAAATAAATTCTGGAATATAGAAAATGCTGGATTTTCCATGACAACAGTTAAGTAATCTAAGAGAAGAGGCCTACCATATATATCAGAAACTTTGTGAAACACCTCCCCACCCCCCCCCCCCAGGTGCGAGTGACAGCCCCCTTGAGAAAACAAATTAGGACTCACCTATTTCAGAGGGCAAAGCTTCTAATTTGTTCTCCTCAAGATCTAATTCTCTCAATCTACTCAGGTTCCCAATCCTGCTTGGAAGTCTCTGCAAAAATTTAGAAATTAATATCATCAACTGTGTTTTGAGATTTTATACACTACTGATTTATTAGAATATATCAATATAGGATATGGATAAATTTCATGTTTGAATATAATTATGAACATTTCAGTCAGTGTGATTCATCTTCCATATCTTATTTGTTTTTCCTCTTCCACATTTACTTCATTCTCTTCTCCCCCTCCCCCTTCTCTTCTCCCCTCCTCCTCTTTTGCTTCTCCCCTCCTAATTTTCTTCTCCCTCTCCTCCTCCTCTTCCCTCCCTCCTTTTCTTCTCCCCATCCTCTTTCTCTTCTCTCCCTCCTCCTTCTCTTCTCTCCCTCCTCCTTTTCTTCTCACACTCCTCTTTCTCATCTCCCCCCCTCCTTCTCTTTTCCCCCTTTTCTTTTTCCCCTTCTCCTTCTCTCCCCCTCCTCTTTTTCTTCTCCCCCTCCTCCATCTTTTCTTCACCTCCTCGTTCTTTTCTCCCCTCCTTCTCTTCTCCCCCTCCTCTTCTTCTCCCCTCCTCCCCCCCCCCCTCCTCCTTCTCTTCTCCCCTCCTTTTTCCTCTACCCCTCCTTTTTCCTCTACCCCTCCTCTTTTTCCTCTTCTTCTTCTTCTCTCCCAGCTCCTTTTCTTCCCCCCTCCTTCTTTCCTTCACCCCTCCTCTTCTCCCCCTCCTATCCTTCTTTTCTCCACCTCCTCCTTCTCTTCTCCCCCTCCTTCTTTCCTTCTCCCCTCCTTTCCTTCTCCTTCTCCCCTCCTCCTTTCTTTTCTCCACCTCCTTTTCTTCTCCCACTCCTATTCTTCTCCCCCTCCTCCTCTTCTCCACCTCCTTTTGTTCAATATCTTAGACCTTATTCTGTATCTCTACAAGTGGAATAGTTTCTGATAACTCACCCTGAGAAGATTATTACTAAGGATAAGAACCTCTACTGATGTTAGGTGTTCAATATCTTTGACCTTATTCTGTATCTCTATAAGTAGAATAGTTATTAATAACTCACCCAGTCCTTCACATTTATAATTTTGTGGAGCTCAATAAATCACCCTCCTTATTTTTTTGAGCTCAACTGAGCTCCTCAGAATTGCTCTCCTTGAGGAGCTCAAATCAATTCAATACAATACATGTATGATAAATTGTAGATTTTTCTTAACATCGTATATGCAATAGCTGTGTAGCTATTAATTAATCTGTGGTGAAACTAGGCCTGGGTCAATACGTTTACAAAATATCGTGCTCCTGCTTAAAAAAAAAAAAAAAAAAAATACTGTACAAAAAAAGTGCTAAATTTCACATTTTACATCTTAAAATCCATGAAATGGCCATCTATTTTCCATAATTCCTTGAAATTATTTTGATTTAATTGAAAACTATCAGAAAAATGAAGAATATTCACCTCTTTCCCAACTCTGATTTGAATTTACACTCGGTAAATATTGTAGTCCCACTTGTAGACTTCCATGGTGTTGCCATGAAAATCTACATATGGGACTACAATATTTACCGAGTTTAAAATCAAATCAGAGTCGGGAAAGAGGTGAATATTCTTCATTTTTTCGGTAGTTTCCAACTAAATCAAAATAATTTCAAGGAATTATGGAAAACAGATGCCTATTTCGTGAATATAAAGATGTAAAATGTGAAATTTCAGCAACTTTTTGTGAAGGTTTTTTCTTTTTTTTTTTGGAGCGCGATTTTTTGTTCTCCTTATTTTTTTTTAGGAGCGCGGTCGGAGCACCGGCGCGATCGCACTCCTCAAAAATGAAGGTCTGCTCACCCTGAGAAGATTATTACTAAGGATAATAACCTCTAATGATGGCAGGTGTTCAATATCTTGGACCTTATTCTGTACTTCTATAAGTGGAATAGTTTTTAATAACTCACCATGAGAAGATTATTACAAAGGATAAAAACCTCTAATGATGTAAGGTTTTCAATATCTTAGACCTTATTCTGTACCTCTATAAGTGGAATATTTCTTAATAACTCACCCTGAGAAGATTATTACTAAGGATAAGAACCTCTAATGATGTAAGGTGTTCAATACCTTGGACCTTATTCTGTACTTCTATAAGTGGAATAGTTTTTAATAACTCACCATGAGAAGATTATTACAAAGGATAAGAACCTCTAATGATGTAAGGTGTTCAATATCTTAGACCTTATTCTGTACCTCTATAAGTGGAATAGTTTTTAATAACTCACCCTGAGAAGATTATTACAAAGGATAAGAACCTCTAATGATGTAAGGTGTTCAATATCTTAGACCTTATTCTGTACCTCTATAAGTGGAATAGTTTTTAATAACTCACCCTGAGAAGATTATTACAAAGGATAAGAACCTCTAATGATGTAAGGTATTCAATATCTTAGACTTTATTCTGTACCTCTCTAAGTGGAATAGTTTCTGATAACTCACCCTGAGAAGATTATTACTAAGGATAAGAACCTCTAATGATGTAAGGTGTTCAATATCTTCTGGCAGCTTGCTGATCTGATTTGTGCCAAGATTCAGCTCTACCATACTCGTCCAACTGTTAACATCTGATAAACAAAGTAAAAAAAAAAAAGATTTATAAGAGACTCCGGCAAGGCGGTGACAAGACATTTGCTACGGCGACAATTGCTCCAGGCTTTATTTCATCTCAGATATAGGGTTAGGGTTGCAATAGGGTTTTATGTTAGTAGCTGCTAGTCAGCCATATGTTAGTCACCCATAATCAGCTACTACAGCTATGATTGTCTGACGAAGCTTGCAGCCTAGCAAGCGAAAGCTTACCAGAAAACAGGTAAATTTTCGTGATTGTGGAATAAAGTACGTTTTCTCAGGTTTCATGTTAGCTTAGGGTATAACGTTAAACCCAAGGTTGAAGTTAATCAGTCCATTAATGTGTGGAATTTCTAGCGGAGCAATTGTCGCCGGAGCAAATGTCATGGACCCGGTAAGGACCAAATCATTTCATGGTTGTGGAATAAAGAACATTTTCTCAGGTTTTCTGGTAGGGTACAGCGTTAAACCCAAGGTTGAAGATGGTCAGTCCATTAATGTGTGGAATTTCCAGCGGAGCAAATTGTCGCCAGAGCAAATGTCATGGAACCAGCAAGGCACCGAGATATAAATCTGTACAATGAACAGCAATATGTACAGCACTGTGGCCCAGATTGGTCTTCTGACTTTGAGACAGATTGTACACTCACCTAGTGGAAGAGCAGTCAACTGGTTGTCCTTCATGTTGAGTTTGGTCAGGTACTTTGATCGACTGAAAATCCCAAAAGGAATCTTGTTGATCTGATTGTGATCCATATTGATCGTCTGAGAAACAGAGAATTGGAAAAAAAAGGAATCATGTTGTACTAGTCAGTTAATCAAACAGATCTTAATGCAAGCACAATAAATAATCATTTTACTAAAAGCCATTGCTTTAAGTCGGTTGTTCACTTAAATAATGACTAAATTAACAAGCTACATTTATAAAGCAATTCTTAAAACACTTCTTAGCGCTGTATACTATAACCCCGTCAGAGGCAAGCTACTCTCAGCTGGCAATCAAGCATTCTAGGAATGCTTTCCTACCAGGTAAATTGCCAATTTGTCTATTGCCAACTCGTCCGCACATCACATGTTCTACCTTCATTTGGTCTAATGCCATTCCGTCTATCAACATTTTGTGTAACAATTTGGTCCAACAACCATTTGGTCCAATAATCCCTTTGTCATTCGTCTAATCACCAGTTTGTCTTTGACCATTTCGTCTCATAATCAGTTGGTCTAATACCGATTTCCTTTTCATTCATTTTGCCCAAATAACAGTCTAATTATACCAAATGGTATATGGACTAAATGGCTATTGGACCAACTGGTTATCAGACGAAATGGCGACTCGACAGAATAGCGTTTAGACCATGTGGATAGTGGACAAACTGATGGTAGACCAAATTATGGTATACAAGTTGGTAATTGGACGAATTGGCATTGGACCAATTGAAAGTAAAACAGTGTGCCGTTTCATAAAGCTGTTCGTAAGTTAAGAGCGACTTTAAGAACGACTGGTGAACCTTTCTTACGCGCTAAACCATTGCTTATGAACATTTTGCTTTATACAATTTTCCACAAGAGAGGATCACCAGTTGGTCTTAAAAAGTGGGTGAATCAAATGTAGACAAGTGCCTTGCCAAAGGATGGAAGTGCAGCGGTGGGATTTGAACCCTTGACCATGAGGTTCGGAGACCAAAGAGACATGAACTGAGCCACAGTACAGCTAAATAAGAATTTATTACTTACATCGACTGTAGCAAATTGCTGTGGTCCTCCTACTGGGTATGCAGTGAAGTTATTCCTTGACAGGCATATGCTTGTCAGTTTGTTTAATGAGCAAAGAAGTCCTTCCTGTGATGAAGAGATGGAGAAGGGTGGAAGCTGAATAGTTTACTTCAATACTTAGTTCTTGAGAAAAACATAAAATCAGTTAATGCTACAGTGACAGTTTTTGATCTATTGATTTTCACTTTCCATTGTTTCATTTTGAAACTTTGATAGTAACTCAACAACTTTTTCTGCTATTTACATTTGTCATTTGTATTTGTGTAAGAATGCTGTTTTCATTGGTTTCATGTATGTTTTTTGGTGCATTGGTCATTATTATTCTAATCTTTGATTCTTGTATCGCAAAACCTGAAGACCGATAAATGATGATAATAATAATGCACTAAATCCACTCCTATGGACGAAAAGCCTGTACCCCATGTCTAAGCAGATTTGATAACTAGGGAACATGAGTTTAATGAACATAGGGACCTGAAAAGAGTGTATTTGTTAATGAAATAAAAAATTGTATTGTAAAACAGAACCGTTAATTGCATGAAATACAAGAAGGATTTTGAAGATGATGCGACCGTTGACCTTTAATGTAGAGATTTCAGAATGGGCGTGACATGAACATGTTTTTTGGATACAATCAGCATACGTGCTGCAACGTTTTGGAGCTTTTTTAGTTTAGACAACTGGGTGTTGGGTAAAATGTAAAGCAAGGCATTCCCAACGTCAAGTGGTGAAGAAATCAGTGCATAACCAATTTTTCAGGGGCAGATTTTGACAAATATATTAGACAGCGTTACAGATGAATGACCGAGGCAACGGGACATAGCAAAACCAAAGAGTAAACATATTTTCCTACGTCCCGTTACCCTTGCATTTATCTGTCGCTCTTATATGTATTACGTGTATTTACTATGAATGTACAAGAATGTTTTTAATGCAAAAGAATGAATGAATTGAACCGAGGTACATACTGGTAGGATACCAATGTTGTTGCCTTCGACGTTGAATTCCTCAAGATTGACACAGTTGCTGAGACTCTTTGGGATGGCGGTAAGTCGGTTATACCTCAGGCCAAGGCGACTCAAACAGTTGAGGTTACCAATAGACTCAGGGAGGTCCAGGAGCTCATTGTGCTGTAGGTCCAGTGAGGATAGCAGAGTACAGTTCCCGATTTCTATTTCAAATAAGAAGAGGTTTGTTTGGTTATAGTAATGAAAAGAACCAGTCCAGGAACACATTGTCCTAAAGGTCTACGGACCAATGGGAACAGTTCCCAATTTCTATTTCAAATAAGAAGAGCATTGTTTGGTTATAGTAACGGAAAGAACCAGTCCAGGAACTCATTGTGCTGAAGGTCTACGGACCAATGGGAATAGTTCCCAATTTCTATTTCAAATAAGAAGAGGTTATATTTTTCTCGTTTTAGTCTAGTGAAATTTATAACACTTGGTAGAAAATAACAACCTACTTAACCCTAAAAGGACTGAACTATTTGAGATGCATCTTGGACTGGGAGGGGGGGAGCAAGATTCCCCCCCCCCCTTCTGATCTAGGCTGCCATTTGCGCGATCACACCAGAAATTGGCACACATATTCCTCACAACATAGAATATAAGCCAGTAAAAGAAAAATATTAATTTTCTTTTATTATCATGAATAAAATATTCAATTTATTCATGAAAACAATATTTGCATATTTACCACCCAATTTCACTTTAATTTTTCTTCTTTTCCCAGATAACATCTTTCTAATCCTATCTATAGTTTTCCAAAAAGCAAATTAAAATGATAAATAATCAACCTTTTATGAATTTCCTTATTTTGCACACAAAAGTATTTTAAAAAAAGAATCATTATCGGCATGACATCGTCTCGTAAAAAGTCACATCGAATTTGGTATCAAAAGTTGCGCAAGACTTCAAATGAAAAAAGTCATTAAATTTTGCGGTTCTATCTCTGTGCATTATGAAAATATTGTGTGAATCAAGGGGGGGCATCATCCCCCAGTCCTTTTAGTGATACATTACATCAAACCCCCGTTTGGAGAAAGACCGCAGTTCAGATTGCAAACTGCGGTTCTATACCCCATTTTGCGTTTGTAAATCCCAAAATCATTTCCAAGCCCAGGGGGCCGTTTCATAAAGCTGCTCGTAAGTTAAGAGCGACTTTAAGAACGACTGGTGATCCTTTCTCGCGCGCTAGATCTTCGCCAATGGTGTGTACCATTTACCGCAAGACAGGATCACCAGTCGCTCTTTATTTACGAACAGCTTTATGAAACACCCGCCTGATCAATCCCGCTAGGCCAGGTAATCCCCGCTGTCTCAATTTTACCTCCACAGGCCAGATTATGAGCGTTGAGCCAAGGACGAAATGATAAACAACAGCTGTGCTATTACGTAAGACTTCTCTGCCTGTAGTAGGACCTTCGGAATGAAATTATTGTATTCGATATTTAATCACGTTTTCAAATGCATATAGTATTCAAAAATCCAATGTTAGTCCATTTTCAAGTTCGAACGAAGAAAATCGACCTCGAAATAAGGAAAGTAAGTGAATTAAAATGACGGCATGCTTTGCTCGGGCTGTTGTGTTATCTTCGGACCGAGGTCAAGAAACAGGTGTTTTGATACTTAAATTGCTTGCTTGGGGCAGTTATGGTTTGTCGTACTTGGAGAAGAGAATTGATTGAGGGAAACTGGGGTAAAGTGTTTTCAAATGAAAGGTTTTCGTCATGTAACCCTATATTAACTTGGCTATTTCTGACCAAGTGTAAATTTGACATCCCCGATCACCGCACGGGCATAGTGCCGGATGTAGACCACTGTAATAAGGTAACAGGATTGTGTAGAGAAATTTTCAAAATATTGAAGGTTTTCATTTTTAAAGGTCAAGTCCACCTCAGAAAAATGTAGATTTGAATCAATAGAGAAAAATCAGACAAGCACAATGCTGAAAATTTCATCAAAATCGGATGTAAAATAAGAAAATTATGACATTTCAAAGTTTTTCTTATTATTCACAGAATAGTTCTATGAACGAGTCAGTTACATCCATGTTACATGATGTCACTCACTCACTATTTCTTTTGTTTTTTATTGTTTGAATGATACAATATTTCAAATTTTACGAATTTAACTATTAGGACCTCCTTGCCTGAACCACAAAATGTTAAAATAATGGAATTCCACGTGTTCAGGGAGGAATGAAACTTCATTTCACATGACAATGACAAGAAAATCAAAATATTTCATATAATGAAATACAAAAGAAATAGTGAGTGATGTCATCAGTTCCCTCATTTGCATACTAACCAGGATGTTAATACAACTGTTTTGTGAAATGAAGCAAAACTTTAAAATGTCACAACTGTCTTATTTTACATCCGATTTTGATGAAATTTTCAGCATTATGCTTGTTGGATTTTTCTATTTTTATTCAAATCAAGTTTTTGTTGGGGTGGACTTGTCCTTTAAGTAAGTCACATTTTACCTTCTGGAAGATGTTCCAGGTGATTGTGAGAGACGTCAAACGTTGTCAGAAGTGTAAGCTTTCCTATTCCTCTCGGCAATGCTTTGATCTTGTTCTCCCGCAGGCTCAACATCGTTAGCTTCTACAGGTAGAAAACAGGATGACAACAAAATAATTAAGATAGTGGCCCAAGTCGGGTTTAACTTAAACTCAGGTTTAAAGTTGTGGTATAAGTATGGACAGCCAATTATTACATAATTACTAACATTAGAGATATCAAACTTTAGCTCATTCGGCTCTCAAATCATTCATAATTGTGTAGGAAGTATAAATAGATGATTGTCTTCACCATCGATGAATCAGGAAAGAGCACAGTAAACATAAGAAACATACAACTTAATAAAAATTTGATACTTTTGGCTTGCCATACTTAAACCACAACTTTAAACCTGAGTTTAAGTTAAACCCGACTTCAGAATACGGGCCAGTAGGTAGGGCTGGGACTAAAACCTGGGTACCCGGGTCCCGCCCGGAAGCCTCCGATACCCGAAATTGCTAACCAATATAATGTAAATGTATATGATTTGAATTGCGTAGTGTAAGACATGATTGTAACTCATCACAAAAGTACACAAGTCTCACCAATTACCCTCGGAATATCTATAAATCAACAAGTTTCTCCAGTTGTGACTGAGATTGTTCAATCCTCGCCACGTTTATTTTGCAGCATGAGCATACGAAGCGCTAGCAATCATGTTCGTGTTACCATTTTCAGTTCATCATTAACCGAAAATGGTAACACGGTCGTGATTGGCTGGTGCTTTCCACGCTCCAAAACCCGGAAATCAATTGACTTTGTGCATGAAGCGATAGATTCTACAAACTCACAAACATGATGCTATACGACGCTACTTCGTAAGATTTTGATGGAAAAGCAAGAAGTAATCCTAATTTGCTTACCCGTGTGACATCAGTGAGAAAACAGATCCTCCGAGAAAACCTTTCATAATTCATATAAGAAATAGGAAATTTCGAATTCTAGATCGATTTAGGTACGAGGTGATAGAGTATTGCAGACTTGTTTTGATGGGATACTGCGTGGGGCACGGGAGGATTGCACTGCGCATGCTTACTATATTTTCATTCATAAATTGGCTTGCGGCAGTGGCTGGATAACGTTACCTATGGCACTATGTTATGGAGGTTGTTCCATCAGTCTTTTTCATGCAACATGATTTTCGGGTACCTGCCCGAAAATTATTGTGGGTACCCGAGACAAAAATACCTGAAAGTCCCGGGCCTAATAGTAGGTGAAACTAGTGCTGTAACCAACAAGTGAAAACCCGACCCATACCGACCTGTATAATCCAATGATTTGCAAGTGGGACCCGCTGACGCGTTTGGGTTTGAACCCGAGGCTTGAATCACACAATCTATGTGTAATCGATGTATTCACCATGATGCTATTCCCACATCAGGAAAATATATTCCAACTAATCTTGAGTGAATTCACTTTAAAAATCACCAATTCAATCCACTTTTTTGCAAAGTTCTGGGGGTGGCATTGTACCACAAAATGGGTCTGTAATCTCGAAAGCATGCAACCAGCGATTGGGGGCATACCGGCAGGTCGACCCGTACCGCAACAGGTGGGTGATTCATAAAGCTGTTCGTAAGTTAAAAGCGACTTTATGAATGACTGGTGATCCTTTCTTGTGGTAAATGATGTTCACCATTGCATGTACATTGGTGATTATTTAGCGCATAAGAAAGGTTCACCAGTCGTTCTTAAAGTCACTCTTAACTTACGAACAGCTTTATGAAACACCCACCCGGTTTGGGTAACAACTCTAGGTATAAAAACAGAATGGATTCTTGACGGTCCACGCTGAAAAATATTGTCAGGGCCTTTACATTATTCACTGGTGCTAAAAACTGCAAATAAAGATAAAGATGCACTTACCGTTAAGTTATGGATGTCTTCATCAACTTGGGTGATACGATTGAAGCGGAGGAATAATGTGGTTAGCGAAAGAAGCTTATACACCACAACAGGAATCTGTTTATAAAAAAAAATCAATCAGCCAATCAAATTGAATGATTCTCAGTAGCTTTCAACTGCATATTTGTAATCATAAAAAGTTTTATGAAACAGGCCCCACTAGGCTGGCCTTGTTTAAATTGTTGTCTGATATCTGATGGAATTTGACTGCAAAGTTGCTGTCACTTTCGCTCCTGGAAGCATTTCATGAAAGGTCTTTTATCCGACAAGTCCCATTTTATCTAACAGTTACAATGGTAACACTGCTTCTCAGCCAATCCAAATCAAGTTAAGATGTTAAATTCTACAGCATGTCGGCAAAACGTTGATGAAACACTCCCAAGAAGTCGAGAAGGGCCATCGAGATATGATTCCCAGTGTCTTCTCTAAATTTGTCTCTTTTTTTTCAAATCTGTATTCGCACAAATCCTATTCTTTGCATAAAATCTCTCGATCATTAGGGTGCGTGATTTACACGTATATGTACATGTGAACTGCAGGGCCCTGTTACACAGAAGTAAGCAATTGATTGTACGCTTGATTTCTATGATTAGTTGTACAAGGTAGTCAATGCAATCAATCGTATACAAAATTCTACGATGATTGTTTAGATTTGTGTTACAGGTCCCACCAAGGGTCCATTCCTATGGAGGCAGATAGTGTGTATAGGGACCTGTCTGTAGCAGCCACCTGTCAATAAAGGTCACATGTTGTGTTTCCCTTAGGTTGTCACAATAGACAGGTTTTAATGTAATTACCTCTTTAAGTTTATTGTGCCTCAGATCCAGGACTTTCAGGGAGCTCAACTTCTCCAATTCTTCTGGTAATGTCGTCAGTGAGTTCTCGTTCAGCGCCAATCTCTCCAGGTTGCAAAGGCAACCTATCTCCGCAGGTAAGCAAACGAGTCTGTTCCCATAGAGATACAGTTCCACAAGCTGAGTGAGCTAAAAACAGAAAGAAGATGAATCGTTATCACAGGCTGAGAAGGGAGAGGGAGCTATGTTTTGTGTTTCGTCGAGGTCAAATCGGAATGGTTAGGCCAGCGGCGGCCAAACGGATGCTGAAGGTCACAGGGGCAATTTCCTGCAGACAAAAAGCTAGAAATAAGCTAAACGAAAAAAAGAACAAAAATTAGCTGAAATCAACTAAAAACTCTCACATCCATACAAATGATACTGTTGACCAAATAGGACTTTCGGAGCATTTCTGAATTTTCTTGCTTGAATCTATTGTTTTTCACATAAAAGTTGTTTTTCATATAAAAAGACACCCTAAGAAAAAATGTCAGGAATATGGTGCAATCTCTTGGAATAACAGTGTTTTGTGTTTTGATTGCTAATCCACTTTGTAGCTTTAAGAAATTCAAATCAACCAACCCTCTGGGAAAAAGGGGCACATGAATACTCTCCTAAAACAGCCATGTTATGCGTTTCTGTTTTGATTGGATTAATTCTGATTTTTCTTGCCATTCCAGCCTACATGTAAAACCCATCGGGAGTATGTTTGTCCTATCACTGACACCAAATTATTTTGTCGGCATTCATCCGAACTATCGTATTAGTCTATTTTGGTCAAAAAATTGATTTTGAGATTTTTGCAGAAAATTAAGTCCTATTCTGTTTATAATTAAATTTCTAGGCAGCAATTTATTGAAGTTTCTGAGATATGTGGGAATTTTCACGGCAATGCCATGCAAATTGTTGAAAAAATGTGCAAATCCCATAGGAAACGTGTACTGTAGCAAAGCAAACACCACTTAAGGACGTTCCACAGTTATGTTTGTGCGCATTATGATCTGCGCATATTTTAAATTCTGCGCGCTGACGTCACAATGGATGAACAAGTGATTAATTAGCTGTGGGTATGAGCTGATTTTTCTCATCATCTGCACTCTAACTGCAGATCCGATGCGTTATTTCATGAAGCTAAGAAAATGGAATTATTCCATGGACCATTTTTAAAAATATCTCTACAATTTCAAAATACTTTACTCTGCAGTGCTGCCAAGAATCACGAATATGACCCCGAGTTTGAATAAATGGTAGAGTGGTTTTGATTTTTTCTTCACATAGATACAAAGCATTCGGCGCATTTTTGGTGTTTTAAAAAGCACATTTGCTCTAATAAAAATGCTGATAGTTTGAAAACAAGCACATGAACCCCTATTTTTTAATGTTTGTACCTCTTAGGTATACCTTCCTCTACAACTTTGCAAATTTTGGTGAAAATGACATGGATTTTGAATAAAGTGCAGCATTTATTGTACTTTTGTAGTTTGTTATTGAAATTTCACATTTTTGAGATTGGGTTTTTGTTATCTTTTACACCATTTCTAAGAACTGACAGTGCTGTTAGACTTAAAATTGCAAACAAATAGCACTATAAAAGATTATCCCTTCTAACGATACAATTATTAACTCTCTTGCGAAATTTGATGACTTTTTCATGTATTTTGACTGAGTAATAAAGATTTAAATTCATTGTAGTAATCTTGCGAGGTCTAAAAATGCCAAATTATTTTGAATGCGCAATTCTTAAGAACATCAATTTGGGTGAACTTTGAAGCTCTATAGCAAAAAATCAAGCACATGGACCTATGTTAATTTTTGCATATTTCGAATATTAAGGTTCTAAGGTATCTATGTGCAAAGTTTGGTGAAAATGACATGGATTTCACTTTAACTGTGGAACGTCCTTAATATGCAAATGCGCGGTCAGTCAAACCGTCGTATCGGCACTGCATTGACTTTGCACATGAAAAAGCGAAATTGAAATCGCTGTCAGGGTTGTTGTATCTCCTATGGCGTTTTTGTACAGGGGAAATCTAAACAGCTCAAACCAAAATTACAAGCATGTAGCTCTTTGGCGATATTTTCTCTCATTCTTGGTTTCGTGTAAAAATGAAGATACCAAAGTCAAGCAATTCTCTTGGTCTTTCCAACCATGTATTTTTCTAGCAATGAATATGTTGTAAGGCTGGGAAACTACATGTAAGTGTGAAAATTACAATAAACTTTGATGTCGATTTTCTCTCAAATGTGTTTGCACCGTTGTATGTGTGACATGACGCTTTGGATGACCGCAAACGATTTAATTGTTTGGTTTTCAATCCTATTTTCACACAAAGTATTGTTTAAATGCTTCTTTATGTACTTACATCTTTCAACGAACTCGGGAGAATGGCGATCTGAATGGGGGAAAAAGGATTTTTTTTTTAATCAATAATTTAGAGACAATGAGAAAACAAATGAAAGACATAAAGAGTACACCTATACAACGCAGTGTCATACATGTAATCCTAAAAATCAACTACACTTTTTAAGGAGAAAATAAGCAATATGAAAAAAAAAACTATAATGATCAAATCATATTTAACCTACAGACATTAAAGGTCAAGTCCACCCAAGGAAAATGCTGACTTGAATAAAAAGAGAAAAATTAAACTAGAATAGTGCTGAAAAATTCATCAAAATCGGATGTAAAATAAGAAAGTTATGACATTTTAAAATTTCGCTTATTTTTCACGAAACAGTGATATGCACAACTAGGTGAGTCAGTCAATGATGTCCATCACTCACTATTTCTTTTGTTTTTTATTGTTTGAATTATACAATATTTCATTTTTACACATTTGACAATAAGGACCAACTTGACTGAACCATATAGTATCAAACAATGCTAATTCCACATGTTCAGGGAGGAATTAATCATTGTATCACTTGACAATGAGAAAATTAGAATATTTCATACAATAAAATACAAAAGAAATAGTGAGTGGATGACGTCATAGTCTCCTCATTTGCATACCAGCCAGGATGTGCATATAACTGTTTTGTGAAATTAAGCGAAACTTTAAAATGTCATAACTTTCTTATTTTACATCCGATTGTGATGAAATTTTCAGTGTTATACTTGTTGGATTTTTCTCTTTTTATTCAAATCAACATTTTGTTGGGATGGACTTGTCCTTTAAAGATTTATTGCTTAAGAAAAATTTTCAATCTACTACATTAAGTTCATAAATGCTAAAATCACTGATATGTTTTCAGCAATATAGATGTTTTAAATTATCACCGAGTTTAATAGAAACACATAATTCAAATAATTTTATGGAAACTCAGTTTTAAAAGTGGGTTAAATAAATTCGATTACAGCACAAATATCACTTAAAATATCTTAGGATTTACATTTGTCATCCTAACAGAAAGAAAAACTTTGGAAGAAATTATGCTTACATTCAATCAATTGCCTTCACTTCAACCATTATATTTATTAAATACATATGTAAAGAAATTATTTTTCTCACGTAAATTTTCTATAAAATAGGAATTACTGACATGAATCAAACAAGGTATATTCCCAAAATGAAAACCAACTGGTATTAGACCAAAAACCAATTGCAACATACCGATAGTTTGCTAAGATCAAGTCTTCTGTCCCCTTGCTCCTTGCATTTTGCAAACTCCTTGCTCAGATCCTACAGTGTCAGTGTCAATTACGAAATAAAAAAAATACAATTTATGTGCATGCAATTATCCAGTATGTGAATGGGCCCTGAATAATTTTATAGGCCCCATTCACACTGTTGATATGTGCGTGTAGATATCACCATGTGAACAGGTCCTGTAAAATGCTCCACTTCCTTGTTTGCTGTAGGTACATGTAACTTTGCTTTCAATAACAATATGAATTCAAAGAAATCTTTTCATATCAGGAGAAATTCTGCTTTATAGACATGTACAAGTGGAGCGTTGTGACCCAGTAATAATGTCATATATTACCCACGGTAGCCACTTCAGTTCTGAAAACTGTTCTCCCAGCGGGCCCTGCTTAACACTATGTTATTATTACCCCGGCTTTAGCACAGCTACCTTGATTGGGCGCTCGAGTGGATCAGTGTCCAGACTTTGGAATAGAGGGTCGTGGGTTCAAATCCTAGCAATGGCGTAGTTTCCTTCAGCATGAAATTGATCCACATTGTGCTGCGCTCAACCCACGTGAGGTAAATTGGTACCCAGTAGGATTAATTCCTTGAATGCACTGAGTGCCAGTGTAAATTGGTACACGTAGCTCGAGCTAAAGAAGGGCTAATCATGGTTGCACTTTGAATCCTTGAGCAAAAAGCGCAATATAAATCCAAATCATTATTATACAAGTATGAATAACAGTGTAACACCCATTTTGTATAATCTGGGCTCAGTAACACAAAGGTTTGCGATGGATTGCAAATATGAAAGAACCTCACTGATTAGTCCCTGGTCAGGCGCATACGTGTAACATTAATATTGATTGGTCAGTTTATTTAGCGATTGTTATATCACTTGCTTGGTTTGAATGAACTTATATCACTTATCACTTATTGTTCGTTATCTTGTGTTACGGAGCCCTGGTTGGGAAAATTGCTTTGACTTGGGGCCTTGGGGTGGGGAATATTTGACTTGCATTGTATAAAAGGTGGATTTATAATAGTCAGTTTGCCTGTGCATGTACCTACATATGTACATGTGGATTTGGCAATTTTGATCAAAATCTGGGTCCCGTAACACAGAACTTAGAAATGATCGTACGATTTTCTACAATTGATTGCATTGACTACAATGTACAATCAATCGTGAAAATCAAGCATACGATAAATTACTAATCTTTGTGTTACGGGACCCTGGACCCCATGGCATGAAAGTTATTGTATTCTGCATATTAAGAATGTTGTAATAGAATGGTCAAAAGTGAGTCATGTTATACATGGTAGTTTCACCATCGATCATCATTCGCGGTGATGGATCTTTTGTGTTTCACTGATCACTTCATTCCATTGGGCCACATACAGTGTACAGAATCAGTGGGGTTTTTTTCTTGAAATCTGGATCAATGTGACCTTCAAAATTTGATCAAAATAAGGACCAGGAACCAATATGAAGCGTTCTTTAATATTTCATATTCAACACAAAGCTTTGTGTTACAGTGCCCTGGACTACTTACCGCCTCAGAATGAGTATTCCTGGTCTTCTTCTTGCCTGGCCCTGGCCTCTTGACCTGGTCTCCAGGAACCCTCACCATCACCTGCTTCTTGACATTCTCTGGGGTTGCTGAGGACTTGTCCACCCCTTTGCCTTTCCCCTTGGCATCCATGCCAGCGTCCCAGTGCGTGGCCTTCAAATCCAATTATCCCACCGCTGCCACCAAAAGTACTAACGTCCTCAGTGAGCTGTAGCTTAGGATTTACACATGGACAGCATGACAAAGACAGAGTTTATGTATTGTCTCATCCTCCTTTAAGTGTTGGGGTTTCACAGGGGGTCACTCAGTTGAAACAAGATGATGTTCTGTCTGTCTGTTATTATGGTTCTATAATGAAGCTTTGTTGCCCAAGCATCTTGAACATGTAATTTCCTCAGTGTACCCTCAAACAATGACAGTGTGAAAAGTCAAATCAATGTAAGATGATAATCAGTTCATCATGGCTTGAACCTTAACCTTCTCAATGTCCAGGCATTGCAAGGCAAACATCATACAATGCATGCATTCAATACGACCCGGTCCTGGACACCTCTGCAGTGCTTCCCCGACACTTGGCTAACCAATTTGTTGATATTGCACTTGTTCTTGGAATAGTGTTCATACTAACATGTTCAACAATGTAGTTTGACTGAAGTCTCTTTTGTGGCCGAACTCTATCAACACCGCAAGATGAGTGTTATAATATCTGGATATCAGAACCGAGTCAACTAACCAACTCTAAGATGAAGCCATGGTTATCAATTTGGTGAACTTTGTTTGCTTTGATAATGTAGATCCACATTTGTACTTGCTATGGAACCATTCATACCAGTTTCATTCAAAATTTTGCGGTGTCTTCTGGCCTCTGCTACGCATCTCAACAATAGGAACTGCTTCTTGGTCTGTCAAAAAACTCTTCAGCAATTCCTGTAAATCTGAGAAGTTAAAAGATATATAAAGGTGAAATATAGTAAGCAAACCAAAAACAGAAAATAGAGCTTGGCTGTTTGTGCTACACAGTCAATGGGCAACATTTAGATGAGCAGCTTTGTGAAATGTGTTATTCAATATCAAAAATTTTGATTTGAAAGAGCTGGTGTCAGTTTCCAACGATTGATCGTCATGTTTCTTTTGCAGCTTGAGCCAACAAAGCACCAGCCAATCATGTGATTGGCTGGGCATTCATTGGCTAGGGCTCAACCTGAAAAAGAAATACGACAACGATCGATCGTTGGAAACTGACACCGGCTCTTTCAAATCAAAATTTTGGATATTAAATCACATATTTCACAAACGGGGGAAAAACTGGTAAGCTAATTACGTTCTTCATTAATAACTTTGCTTTAGCGCACTCTTTTACCCCTACCAAAAGGGGGAATTAAGCAGTATTTGAGGAAGGTGCGGTAGCTCACCCTTTTTCCTATAGCACACAGAGCTAAAAATTTCGCCCTTTTCACCGCATTCACACAGCCAAAAATGGTTTGGGTTTTCAGGGAAAAATCAAAGTTCATATTTCTGACATATGATCCCGTTATCCAGATTTAATGATTTTGGTATCAAATTAAAGAGAATAAAATGCTCCAAATAGCTTACAGTTTACATTTGGTTACTATCATAATTTTGATGTAGCATTAAAAAAAGAAACTTCAAAGTCTTGTATCTTGTGAATAAATGTACCAATTTTTTGTAAACTAGCAGGTTTTTGTAGTATTGATTAAGCCAGAGTCAAATCGATTTTAAAATCGGTGTTCGATCGATGTCATCGAGCGCCGGTGCAGATTTTGCAAAATCGGTGCACCGAAAAAAAAAAAAAAATACATCGGCCGGCCGATTCGTTTGGTTCCCACAATCAATCATCAAAATAAACAGAAATGTCCAACTTGACTACTAGTACTACTTACTTGATTTGTATTCCCCCCAAAATGAAACCAATTGTGTAATTATGATGCCTATTCACCATTAATTTGAAGTTTATTTCGATCATAGTTCGAGTCTTACTCGTCTGCTCGTGCCGAGATAATTTATGCACGATGAATTCATGAATGGAAGTCATCGATCGTGCAGCACATGCGCTGTACTGTGCTTTAATCAAAACAGAAAATGGCCGGAAAATTGACGCAATCAACGTAAAATAAACCTTGCTATCATGAACAATATTAATATCATGACCATAGAACATTATTTAATCGTAATATTTGACAATAATTTGCATATGATAATCATTAATATGAATTTAGAGCTTGATGTGAAACGTTTGTATTTTGTTTCAATTTTCAATGACGGACATCACATGAAGATCGACTTGAGCGAGTGCACTTGTCTAAAAAAAAAATTATCACGTCAGGATTGATTCTCGAACATTGTCAACATGCAGAAACTTTTTCAAGATCGTAATATCTCCATATAATAACATTTTACATGACAAAACAGAGTAAATTGCGTGATATTTTTTTCCATCAATTTGAAGCTAATTTGTGCCCAACTTCGGGCTCTGATTTTCATGAATGGAAAATATGTCCTACGTCAACGAACGCGCATGCGCATTGTGCTTCTTTTTCTCGGAGCTAGCTAGCTACAGAGACGTCCAGGCCAGAGATGGAATAAAAATAAAAAATAATGCCAGTATAATACTATAAATACTTCCATATGAACATGACATGCTTTGCTGACATTGTGTGGCCATAAAATCTTATTAAATCGTAATTATTTAACATCCAATAATAATTAATATGAATTTAATGCTCGATCCCAGACATATTTATTTCGATCGCATGCTCTGATCTTGTCTTGTGTCTAAAATTAAGAAAATATGGATTATCATATCAGGATTAATTCTCGAACATCGTCATTATTCATATTCCACAATCTTTCCTCACAATTGTTATATCAGCATTGAATACCAATTCAAATGACCATCCAGATAAAATTACGTATTTATTCCCGTCAATTTGGAGCTCATTTTGGATCTATAACTACACAATCTCAGGCAAGTTACAGTGCTCCCGCTGGTTGCACTTTTTTGCTGGCGCTGGCCGGGGCTGGTGTGTGCGAGTCTGGACCGCGAATGCTAATTGACCGAAAATCGTTCGGATCGACTCTGCGTGATTCATGTCTTTGATATTGTTTCATTTTAAACTTATATATTGTCATCTGCAAATATCATTGTTGATGATATTTTGGGAAGAATTCTGCATTGGTCCCCGGCTTTTTTGTGTTTTGTGATCATGGAAAATACAAACGAACTTTGCTCTGTCATCTGCTTGTGAAACGCTCACCCAGCCAGCGCATACCTTCACTGCATGCAATGCGTGCATAGCGCATTGACGCGACGGCCGGAGCAAACAAAATATGGACTCGATTTTCCCCGCCGCGCCTTCAAAATTCGATTCATCGATGTTCGATCGAATTAAAGCTGTCGAACACCGGTTTTTCAAAATAATCGATATGACTCAGGCTTAGTATTGATAATGGCAAAGCCAATTGAAATACTAAATTTTCACCTTTCCTTCTGGATCAAAGTGTCAGAATTTATTTCAAAATACCCTCCCCCCCCCCCCCCATACTCCATAAAGCCCAATGCAAAACTGCACACAAAATATCTGCACTCTTGTGTGTGGTCATGTGTTTCAGCTGTGTGTGTGTTGTGACAAATAATACTACAGAGCCTATTTGGGAGCATTTGGCTGAATTTCATTCAAATTTTTTTATTACTCAAAAACCGATTCATGGATTACTATGAAATTTGGTAGATTTCTATTTTGCACTATAATGAAGTGGTTGATGAAAAATCTTGCGGTCTCCCTATCTATAGATGTTGTAGTTAGTTAAGCATCGTAGGAAGCACTGGCACTACAAGTTCTACATGTAATATGATAACCCAGAGAGCTCCGGCCCACTTCGCGGGCTACCGCCTCGATGTACGTATTCTGCTGTCGGTTAGGCCTCATCCATTGAATTGAGGTGGGTGAATGATTTTTTTCTTCTTTAATTTGGGCTTTTTGCCCCCAACCTCGAAGGTACCCCTGTTGCCATGCCTGTCAGTAGAGGCGCACAGCCAATATGAGAGACTCTCTCCAATATGGGAAACAATCTCCAATATCGGAGACTTGCATAATTCTTTCCATCCAAAATTTTGTCTCACTGAGGTCAGAGGCCAATTCATTTTGTGTGTGGATGACAACCTTATCGAAACAAAAGTAGATGGTGAAAAGGGGTAATTTTCGATGAGGAATCTGCTTATCAACTTTTAATTTGCCGCCAAGTTAATCCATTTGCAACAAATGAAAACAAAGGATATTGGTCTCCCAAACTAGAGACTCTCTGAAATTGGATACCCAAATTCTTTTTAAAAGTCTCTAATATTGGAGATAATCTTACTTAGCCAGGAGGCTTCAAGAGAGTAAAAATCATTTACTAACGTATGCTTACTCTCCACGAAGCCAGGGATTTCATCCCATTCCTCTGCGTGAACCGTCAAAAAACCAGAAACATTGTACTTTGCCAGTGTTACAGACGCGTGGCGAAGAACAATGAGAAACAAGATAGTGGCAAGTCTCCCCCATCTTTTCATAATATTTCTCATTTTTTTGATGAATTTCTTGTTTAAAAATGAAATCGATATCGTAAAATTGTCGGAAATGAAGTTGTAAAACTTGTATCCCATTTATGATTTAGGGCTAGATCTTTCAGAAGGAAAGTAGAAATCTTGGGGGCGAAAATTTCAGGTTTTTTGGCGGTACACGCAGATGAATGGGATGGAATCCCTGGCTTCGTGGAGAGTAAGAATATGTTAGTAAATCATGATTTTTACTCTCTAGAAGCCTCCTGTCTAGAAATCTCTCACATGGGAGACAGTCTCCCAACTTGGCCATGCACCTCTACTGCCTGTGGCAGCCTATGGTTACCTTCTGGGCTCCGGCCCACTTCAAATAAATAGTAATGTTAGAGTCTAATTATGAGAGACTCTGTCTATTGACGGTCGGAGCATGGGATGCCATGGAGCCAGACAAGTCAGACTTAGCGGAGCATATATCTAGCCAGGAGACTTCTTGAGAGTAACAAGTGGAATGCCTCTGGCCGTCTCACCTGCATCACGCGATTCAATATAGCAGCAGTGCTGATTTTGAAAACTACTATAACTCGCACAAGATGTTCAGTGATACTTGGTTACTCTTATTTCCACGTTTTATGAACTAGACCAATACACTTATAGAGATATGATGGCAATTCAACAAATACCCCCAACGTGGCCAAAGTTCTTTGACCTTACATGACCTTTGACCTTGATCATGTGACCTGAAACTCGCACAGGATGTTCAGTGATACTTGATTACTATTATGTCCAAGTTTTATGAACTAGACCAACACACTTTCAAATTTATGGCTGTAATTCAACAAATACCCCAATTTGGCCAAAGTTCATTGACCCTAAATGACCTTTGACCTTGATCATGTGACCTGAAACTTGCACAGGATGTTCAGTAATACTTGATTACTATTATGTCCAAGTTTCATGAATCAGATCCATAAACTTTCAAAGTTATGATGGTAATTCAACAGATACCCCCAATTCGGCCAAAGTTCATTGACCCTAAATGACCTTTGACCTTGGTCATGTGACGTGAAACTCATGCAGGATGTTCAGTGATACTTGATTAACCTTATGTATAAGTTTCATGAACTAGGTCCATATATTTTCTAAGTTATGATGACATTTCAAAAACTTAACCTTAGGTTAAGATTTTGATGTTGATTCCCCCAACATGGTCTAAGTTCATTGACCCTAAATGACCTTTGACCTTGGTCATGTGACATGAAACTCAGGCAGGATGTTCAGTAATACTTGATTAATCTTATGGCCAAGTTTCATGAACTAGGTCCATATATTTTCTAAGTTATGCTGTCATTTCAAAAACTTAACCTTAGGTTAAGATTTGGTGTTGACGCCGCCGTCGCCGCCGCCGCCGCCGTCGCCGTCGGAAAAGCGGCGCCTATAGTCTCACTCTGCTATGCAGGTGAGACAAAAATCATTTACTAACGTATGCTTACTCTCAATGAAGCCAGGGATTCCTTCCTATTCATCTGCATGTACCGCCAAAAAACCTGAAACTTTCGCCCCCGAGATTTCTACTTTCCTTCTAAAACATCTAGCCATAAATCATGTATGGGATAAAACTTCATTTCCAACATTTCTACGCTCTCGGTTTTATCTTTAAACAAGAATTCATTAAAAAATGAGAAAAATATTGTGAAAAGACGGAAGAGACTTGCCCGATATTTACGCCGCCATCTTGTTTCCTATTGAGTATTGTACTTCCCCAACGTTATGAAATGTCGGAAATGAAGTTTTATCCCATGTACATGATTTATGGCTAGATGTTTTAGATGGAAAGTAGAAATCTTGGGGGCGAAAGTTTCAGGTTTTTCTGGCGGTACACGCAGATGAATAGGAAGGAATCCCTGGCTTCATTGAGAGTACATCAGTAAGCATACGTTAGTAAATGATTTTTACTCTCAAGAAGCCTCCTGGCTACATACCGGTACATGTATATCCCGGGGGGGGGGGGGGGGGGCACTCAGTTTATAATGCATAGTGGGTATGTGCCGCGGAGGGGACCCCCATTTTCACACTCAAATTTCCGTTCCAAGGCATAGCATTTTTGTCTTATTGAGAAAAAGAACAAAGAAAGCCGCTCCAAAGCATAGCATTTTCTTCTTATCGAGAAAAAAGAAGACCGACTCCGCTCCAAAGCTTTGCATATTTTCCGTTACGTCGTTCCAGCAATTTTTGGTGAAAAGCGGCCGCAGAGCGCTGTCCAACCATCGCCTCTGCGCGAGCGCACCCGGCGGCCGTGCGCCGTGCTAGCTGCATGCCCGTTCCATTGGGATGCACACGCAGGCGACCCGTTCCAAGGACTCCCGTTTTCACAAACATTTGTAGTTCCGAAGCCCATTCCGAGGACCCTCTTTTTTACAATAAACCCGTTCCAAGGCCCCCGTTTTTGGTCTCGCCCGCGGCACATACCTACTACTTTTTTGGTCGAGTGCCCCCCCCCCCCCCCCCCCCCCCCCCCCGAGATGTAGGATGGGGGGTCGGGTGTCCGGACACTTTATATTTTTGAAGCCTTCTTTTTTGTCTAAAAGTTGGATTACACAAAAAAATATGAATTCAATAGTTGTAATCATCTTCTATTTTGTTCTCTATAATATTTCCTAACGTTTTGTACTAAAAATTGATGAAACTTAACTTGTAAATTCTTCCAAATGACTTTCTAAAATTGATCGTCCGGACACATAACTGGGTATACTATTACTTAGGCCTAGGCCTAGGCCTATATATCACCGACCGTCTGACAGAAATAGACTGATTTTTTAGTCTAGTAAAACTCTAATGATAAACACTAGTTTCACACACTTATAAACCATACCATTCTGACCCTCATGGCCGTACACTTTCTGAGCTGCACAGCACCACCGGCCCACAGGCTAGGCTCTGAATGCCTTTTCCACTCATCATACATCGGGCCGGGCCAAATTCTACTCATCGACATCGTCGGGTTTTATTTATCAACACAACAGTCACAAGGAATTGAAGACATAAATCAGCATTTCACTACATCTACAAGACATTTCTCATGTAAAATGTACCTCATATTCATGCATACAGTTTTGAAGATTAAAATGTTCGTGGTTCTATTGATGCTAATGACGTTAATAAAGCAAACGAGGCATTTAATGAGAAAAATCCTTACGTGAATACGGCCGATGTTCTTCAATACTACAGCTTTAATGACATTGCCAATTTGATAAGATAAATAAAATGTAATGATTCAATGACTAAAAGGGTGAAATAAAAATCAATGATCAATCGCATGTTGAATTCATAAATTTTTAATGACTTTTTCAATCTTTTAAAATATATTAATAATCTTTTTTTTTCATTTTGCGATTTATTACTATCTAACTTTAAAAAAAAAACCTATCGATCTTTACACGCTTAGTTTATGATTCAAATTGACTCCAAAGACCTCAGCTGCCCTTGAAATGACGTCAGCAATCCAAGATATACAGGGCGTATGAAAAATACCCAGACGGAATAGGATTAATTCAATTGAGACCCCCCCCCCCCCCTCCCCTTACGAACTTGCAGACAATCTGCTGTTGTTGTTTGTTGGGTATAATGGCGACCAGTCATTCTTTTTTTACTTCAACGCAAACTCCTTACTATTTTCCCCCCTCGATTCTTTCCCCAAGACCAAAATCCAGTTGAAACCAACTACATGCAGAGCAAATAAACCAATTGAAGCCATGAACAGGGGCCGCGGAACCGGGGGGGGGGGGGGCTTCAGCCCCCCACTTTTTTCCAAAACCGTGTACAAAAACTTAAAAATGACCATATGATTGTGATTTTTAGCATGGTCAGCCCCCCCCCCCCCCACTTTTGGCTCAGCCCCCCACTTTGAAAACCGTTCCGCGGCCCCTGATGAAGTTGCATGGCCAACTGGTTTAAATAGGGAAATTATTTAACTGTTCCAATTGAAACCAGTTGACAATTTCATGGTTCCAGACTTCCAGTTAAAACCAATTGGGCAACTGGAACCACTAGTTGGCAGTTGCTAGTTGTCAATTGGTTTCAATTGGTTCCAGTTGAAACCAAATAGGCAACTGCCAGGCAAGTACGTAGCCAGGACAGGGGGCCGGGGGCGCGGTCGCCCCCCCCCCCCCCCAAAAAAAAAAAAAGTCCACAAAAAAGAAGGGGAATAAAGGCGAAGGGAGGAAAGGGAAGAAAGGAAGCTTTGTGGGTTATTCTTTTATTGGTAAATTTAGAATTAATTGCCTTAACATTTTTGAGTAAGGCCTATATAGGCCGAAGTATTAAGTCATCTGTTTTTTTAACATTGATCACGCAACATTTCCACACTTCTGGTCGGGTCGGCCCCGGGCGGGTAAATCTTTAGGGCCTATAGTCACCCCCATAATAGCCAATTCTCGCGCTTTTCAGCTCATTATAACCATAATTATAGGGGCCAAACATGTTCCTCATTTAATTCTTGTCGTATATTAGATTTTTTTTTAAATACAAAATATTTCTCAAATTCTATGAAACTTCATGTAATTTCCCATAGGACATAATTCATCTCCTGTCTTTTTTTGCGCCCTCATGACACTCATCAGTTTCTTAATCATTCAAAATGAAGCGCTTCAGGATGAGTCAAAGAAATTACACATATGATCCTTTACACAATTATATCATTTCCGAATCAGTAAATCACAGAATTTTCAACACTTTTGGGGCTCTATTTTTCTTAATTGTAATAAAGTTCATTTATCTTAGAAAACCAAGTGAATTAGAGCCGATTTGGTAGAGATATCTGTATTTGATGAAACGTCCGCCCTTTGAATGAGTTTCATTGCTCTGCGCGGGAAGGAATATCTTCCTCCGGCATATATCCTTCTTCTCCTCTGTTTTGCGAGTTAAAGATATACACTGTCGCTAAATTGTTTGTAATCAAATCTGATCTTTCCAAGGGAAGCATCCAATATAAGCTTAGAAAATACCCTTTTCCAGGGACCCTTTCCTTTTCCAAGAAATTAATAAAACGCTTTATAGCTTCCGCGCTTTGAGCGGAATGATTATTATTTTAATTACCTCCATTTTATCTCTTTTTTGAGCGTTCACAAAAACTTTTGAAAAAAAGCTGTTCAAAATCACAATAAAGTCAACTGAATTGGAGCTGATATAGGTACCAGGGACAAGAGAGACGGCTCCTTTTCATTTTTATTTGATGAAAGATCGAAAGGGGGAGAAACTCCCCTCCCTGCACCCACCCCTAGCTAGGAGCGCGCTTCGTGTGCATTTACCGCCCCTTCCAAAATGAAATCCTGGCTACGCGCGCTTGACAACTGCATTTCAATTTGTTCCAATTTCCCTACTAAAACCAGTCAGTGGCGGTGGAGCGAAGTTGAAAGTGGAGGGCACAGGGAAAAAAGGGCATTTCAGTTGCACTTCTCAGTTTTCTACCACACTCACATGACTCATGAAACTTAAGGCACGTAGGATTATTTTGACAATTTTTTTCATTTTTACTTGCAGAAGGAAGCAGAACGGCTTTAAATAAAGAAACCGGGCGCTTGATCGGGCATGAAAGAAGTGTTTTTTTTCCCGTACAACTTGATATATGAAGGTCAGGCACCTATTAGAAGGCAAAGGGGCACTCGTTAACACAAAACTGGTCCTTCTCAGGTGAAAGGGGCCGGCATGCACATGCAGAACACGTTCATGGGGGCACTTTTCTTAGGTAAAAAGAGGCACTGATACGTACGAGAAAGGGCATAAGATGGCAAAAGAGCACTTGCTAACGGCATGAAATTGATCCTTCTCAGGTGAAAGGGGCACAAGATATGTTCGTGAAGGGCACTTTGCTTGGGTAAAAGGGGGCACTGATACGAGAAAGGGCATGCACCAAGATGGCAAAATGGAACTTGCCGCTCAGACATAAAACGGGTCCCTCAGGTGAAAGGGGCCGGCACAGAACACGATCTGAGGGGAGGCCGGGGGGGGGGGGGGGATTTTTTGGTAAAATGTGGCACTGATACGAAATATGGCACATGCAAACACATAAAACGGGTCTTTCTCGGGTGAATGAGGAGGACATGCGCATTTTGGGGAATATTGGCACTATACGAAAAAAGGGCACTTGGAAACATTTAAAACGGGTCCTCTTCCGATGAAAGGGGCACTGTAAACGTTCGTAAGGGGGCATTTTTCTTGCGTAAAAAGGGCACTTTTCCGTGCTTCAAAAAGTGGGGAGGGCACTGTGCCCCAGACCCCCCCCCCTGTACGCCGCCCCTGAAACCGGTTGAATCCACTTTGAAAAAAATGGGGAAATTTATATACATTGGATAATTCGAAATGTATGGGGGCAACTAAAATAAGGGCTTTCATAAATGAAATGGTGCAAATTCTATTGTTAAATCGAAGAAGAAGAGAGTAAGTTTTTTAAGATGACCATGAAGGTGATTTTGTACAATTTTTTTCTCTCCCTCTCTCTTCTTCTCTTCGATCTGCTCCATTAATGTAGTAAAATCGTACCTCAAACCTAACTCAATAGTGCAAAGATTCTTAAAATGAAGGGGGGGGGGTAAATAATGATAACAATTATTTACATGTAGACATCATACACTTTAAGTTTTTTTTTCCTTTTCCCTTTCTTTTTTTCTCCTTTCATTTCCTATTATAATCTCTCTGTTTTAATAAGGAGCATAGAATAGGCCCCCTAAATTACAAGGAATATGAAGAAAGATATATTCTAAAACAAGGAAAAATAAAGTAGGGGAGAGCTTGGCTAATCCGCCCCGGGGCAAGTCCGTCCACCACTTGATCTTCCAGTTTGCTGTGACTGGATGTAGGTTGATGATGTAATATCAAAAACATGTCCAAGGTAGCAACATACCTTGCATGGCTAGAGGTCATTTGCTCGGAATTCCAGAAAATGACGGCGACTCGTCCATTTTGTAAAATAATAAATTGTTCAAATTTCTTGTATTTTTTACAGACACTCATGAATGCAGTTATAATTTTTTTTTTTGAAAGGTGTGATGTTTGCTTACAATGGAATTCATGAATATAGAATGTATATGATATTTCTTAGGAAGGAACTCTGACAAATGATTCTGTGCAACTGGTAATGTTCTTTCAATGTAATTCCCAACATCAGCGAAAAAGTTATTAAATGCATTTACATAGACGTTGACATTATTAAAAAGACTATTTTATTATTTGTAAAACCTTTGTGCAATATTTTTAATTGGTCTTTACAAAACGGGATTTTTCCAAGTAAGCTTAAGTTAGCGAAAGTTATTCCTGTCTACAAGAAAGGGGATAAATGTGTATTAAATAACTACCGTCCAATATCAGTACTCTCTACATTTTCTAAGAGTTTTGAAAAAAATTGTTTATACTCGCCTCATGTCATTTCTATAATGTAGTAATAATATTTTGTATAATAGACAATATGGTTTTAGGAAAAAATATTCTTCGTATAAGGCATTACTTGATTTTATGAATACCATTTCTGAAACGTTTGAAAATATGCAATTTTTGATCGGAATATTTTTAGATTTATCAAAGGTGTTTGATTGTATATCAATCACAATATTTTAATAGAAAAACTGAAATTCTATGGAATTAGAGGTTCTTGCTTGGATTGGTTTGTAAGTTATTAAAGTAATAGAGTCCAGTATGTATCAATTGATAATGTATCCTCTGAAATAAAATCAATTTCTTTAGGCGTACCCCGGGGATCAGTATTGGGCCCGTTACTTTTTCTTTTATACGTTAATGATATTCAATATGTTAGTGATATACTCAAACCAATTGTTTTTTAAGATGACACTAATTTATTTTTAACAGGGGACAACGTACAGAAGCTAAATAACACACTCTCTACTGAATTATCTAAGGTCAATTCATGGTTTTTAGCAAATAGACTTAAATTAAATCTTGATAAAACTTTTTGTATGTTATTCCAACCTAAAAATAGAAATATAAATTGTAATGAAATAGATGTAAGTATCAATGGTTGTAATATTCCATTTGTTCATTTTACTAATTTTTTTGGGATTACCATAGATGAAAAATTTACTTGGAAAGAACATATTAACAGCGTGTCTTGTAAAGTAGCAAAAACATTAGGTGTCATGAACAGACTTAAACTTATATTACCTTTGAATATCCTTCTTAATCTGTATTATACAATGATTTTACCTCATTTTAACTATTGTAATATTGTTTGGGGAAATTGTTCTGATTGCCATCTGAGTAGACTAAGAATACTTCAAAAACGTGCATTAAGAATTATCACAAACTCTAACCCTCGTTCACATACAGCACCATTTTGCCAAATATAAAATACTTACTATAATTATAGATCAAATTAATAATCAACAAACTGCTATATTTATGTACTCTTATTACAATAATCTCTTGCCAAACTTTCTTAATAATTTTTTTTGTACAAAATAAATCACTTACTGGTCGTCTAACCAGACAAGCTAATTATCTCTTTATTCCAAATTTCAAATACACATTTTCACGAAACACTATTCAATATATCGGACCCAAACTTTGGAATTCTTTATCGAATGAACTCAAACATTCCCCCACACTCCTGTCTTTCAAACGAAAATATAAACTTTCCCTTCTTACTCCTCAAGGTAGTTTTATATTTGCCTCTCCCTCCCCTTTATTAGTCTTTTACTTTCTTTTGCTTTATCTGTGGTTTTGAGGTCAAGTATCTTTTTTTTCCATATGTAATTCATGTATTCCATTTTTTTTTCTTCCTTTGGGGATTGACCTTGATAGATCAATATGGCCTTTGTCAATCCCCTCCACATTTTGATCTTATGTCTTTTTATCTAATATATTGTAACTATTTATACTTGTATTGTTATTATCTATGTATGTATTCGATTGTACTGATATTGTATGTTTTGAATCAATCTGTGGAAAATAAAATTGAATTGAATTTTGCGACGGGCAGGTCCTCCCCACTTTTATCTACATTATAGACCCATATGCCTACAAACATATCCTTATAAACATGACATGACATGCAAGTATGTCGATATGTGTGCTAAATCATGATAACTTTTCATAAAATTATATAGATTATCGAGCTAGAAGTCGTTGTTGTTTCAGTATGAAAAAAAAGTTTGGTGTCTTTGAACACATCATTTTGTTTCATATATCACTGTTTTCCCTATGTAGTAGAGCGGATTAGCCGAACAATTGTGCAAATTTTGACTAAAGCATGAAACTTTCACAAGTATAAGTATATGCCGTAAGATTTATTTTAAAGATGGGAGGTAAATTTTAAAATGCCATTTTCGGCCGTTGCCATGGCAACGGATTAATTTCTCGAAAATGACATACATTCCCATGTAAATGGTAAATAAACATGATATAGATGACCAAAATGATAATTTTCAAGTTCCCAATTGAATATATATAAAATTTAGAAACATTCAAAATTAACAAGATAGTTCCAATTGGTCCGTTGCCATGGCAACGACTTGTTTTTCCCCAGAAAAATTAAAAAATTGATTAAAAAAACGTTGTAGAATAGGATTTATCTTTAATTTCCCCTAATTTTACAGTGTTAAACAATTATATTTTGGTTGCTCAATGTATAAACTGCATCTCAAGTCATTGCCATGGCAACCAAATAACATCAATTTACAAAAATAACATGGTTAACAAGACAATGGACAGGTGGAAAATACAACTGGAAATGACTTAATCTGTAAGCTTAAGTTTTGACCCCCTCATTTGAACAAAAAATACAGAAAGTGTTCTGCAGGAGTTCTTTATAAAGATAAAACATTATGTTGCCTTGGTAATGCTTGAATTAAATTTTAAAAAACGAATGTTGCAAAGGGCCCGTTGCCATGGCAACAGCTTATTTCCCTCTAGAAAGGTAAAAATATTGATAAGAATGTAGAATACAGACATGTATGATCATCTTTCCATTTTCAATAATTTTAAGGTACTAATCGAGATATATTTGTGACTAAATTTATAAATATAACATCTTAAGCCATTGCCATGGCAACCAGATAACATCTAATTAAAAAAAAAACATGGATGACAAGGATATGGACAGGTGAAAAAAAATGAAAATTAACTTGATGTGCATCACTGTATGCATCAGGATTGACCTCAATTAATCTAGGGGAAACAATACAATGAGTGTTACAATGACTGCATGAACTAATTAGAATGATAAACATTGATGTTGCCTTGGTAATACTTGAATTCGATAAACATCAACGTTGCAAATGACCTGTTGCCATAGCAACTACTCATTTCCCCAAGAAAAGTACCAGTTTTGATCAGAAAATCTGTAGAATCTGATTTTTTCCTTTCATTTCCCCTAATTTTAGGGTAAGAGTGGATATGTTTCCTGTTAACATTCAAATTACATCTTAATTAAGCCATTGTCATGGCAACCAAATAACATCTAATTTGAAAAAAATAACATGGTTGACATGATAATGGACAGGTGGAAAATGCAATCTATTAACTCAAGGTTTGACCCAGTCAATTAATTTTGAACAAAGATTACAGTGGTTCGCATTAGTTCATTAGAATGATAAAATTTGAGGTTACCTTGGTAATGCTTGAATTTAATGATAAATATCACTGTTACATATAGCCCGTTGCCATGGCAATGACTCCTTTTTTCCCGTATAAAGTACCAAATTTGATCGAAAAACAGTTTAGAATCTGCATTTTGTCATAAATTTACCCTAATTTTAGAGTGCAAAGCATTATGTTTGCTGTTGATATACAAATAACTTATGCCATTGCCATGACAACCAAATGACATCTAATTTCAGTGGCTTAATGGGGTTTCTATGCAATGGTTTTAAGGGTGAAGTAGTATATTGTGACTAGTTACAAGGACAGCCAGTGGTCTGATGTGTCCAAGACCCTGAGAAAATGGAGTTTGAAATGGCTGTTGATATATAAATGGACATAGCTTATTTCATATCCGTCTGGGATATATGATTTGGTGTCTAGACCATGGTTTCAATGGCCAAGTAATACACTATGACAAGTTACACGGACAGTCAGTTGTCCAGTATATTAAAAAAAAATCCAAGATGGCTTCCAAAATGGAGTCCAAAATTGTTGTTGCTGCATTTAAAAACGTAGTTTGTTTAATATCCTGGAATAAGTTTATGCCATGGTGAAATGTGTCAAACTATACATTAGGACAAGTTACAAGAACAGTCAGTGGTCAAGTATGACAAAAATCCAAGGTGGCTTCAAAAAATGGATTATAGAAAAGCCCTGTTACAAAAAAATTGACATATTTTGTGTAATATCTGCCAATGGCATATTATTTTGATATCTAAACCATGGTTTTAAAAGTCAGTAAATACATCATGACATGGAACAAGTTACAAGGACAGTGAGTAATCCAATATGTCTAAACATCCAAGATGGCTTCAAACAATCGGGGTTTAATTGGAGTCTGTTGCTTAAAAAATGACATAGTTCATTGAAAGTCAACCAAGGAAAAATGATTTTGGTGTTCAAACTTTGGTTTACAGTTTCGAAAAATACGTTTAGACTTGTTACAATGATATCCAGTTGTCCAAATTGCCTAAAAATCCAAGAGGGTGACCAAAATGGCATCTAAAATGACTTCTATCACTCAAAAAATATCAGAGTTCATACAACCTGTCAGAAACAATTTTGGTGTCTACACTGTGGTATGAAGGGTCCACTATTACATTAGGACAAGTAACAAGGATGGTTAGTTTTCAATTTTGTCCAAAATCCAAGGTAGATTCTCACAAGTGGATATCATATCCACTTCAAAGTAACAGTCGTCATTTTTTAACCCATTCATTGAAGCCATCTTGGATTTTCAGGCAAAATGGACAACTATACATCATTGTAACCAGTCCCAACGCATCATTTGATCCTTGAAATCCTAATGTAGACACCAAAATAACATCCTCAGGAGTATTTTTTTAATGTACTATGTCCACTTTTAAGTAACATTAAAACCCCCATTTTTCAAACAATCTTTGAATTTTTGGACACAATATTGACACCTGACTGTTTATTCAACTTGACACAATGTACAGTATTAGTTGACCCTTGAAACACTAGTGTAGACACCAAAATCATATCCCCAATGTGTATTATTAACGAATTATATGTCCATTTTGAAGTAACAACAGTCAATTTAGACCCCATTTTGGAGGCCATCTTGGATTTGTTAACATACCAGTCCATTGGTTGTCCTTGTAACTTGTTCTAATGCATTAAACCATGGTTTCATGATGATGGTTTAGACATCAAAATCATATTCCCCAGACAGATATTGAACAAACTATGTCCTAATTTATTATTTCACTTTTGAAACTATGGTTTAGACACCAAAATCATATCTCACAGGTGAATATAAAAGGAGCTATTCCACTTTTAAGTATCAGCAGCCATTTTAGAATAGTTTTTGGAAGGCATATTGGATTTTCGAATATACCTGACTGTCATTGTAACTTGTACTAATATTGTTAGACTCTTGAAACCAATGATTTAGACACCAAAATATCATCCTCCAGGCCAATATGAAATGAGCTATGTCCGCTTTAGGTATCAGCAACCATTTTAGATTCAATTTTTTTGAAGCCATCTTAGATTTTTGGACATTCCAGACCACTGGCTTTCCCTGTAACTTGGTCCAATGTACTACTTGATCCTTAAAACCAATGAATAGAAACCAAATTAAAGCAATTTTATCAAGTAATGGATGAATTGTGGATTTTTAGCCTATGGCACCCACTGAGGGCACCATCTTGGAATACCCTTGAGTGCTTAAATTATTTTTAACCTTTCAACCAGTAAAGGTATTTTTTATCTTATTTGACCAGTCTACTTTTCATGTAAAATAACCAGTGAATAGATTACACTTGGCGTTGAATAGATTCATATGTTACTTTAAAAATTATCACAGTATTACAACATTTTCTTCGTCAAAATCAGCAGTGCAATTTTAAGGGGGCCAGATATGACGTATCAAGCAAAATTTACTTTAAAATGTTCTCACCGAGCCAGCGACAGAGCAAAATTTTACAAATTTTTCATTTTTGGTATATTATTCGTAAAATAATCATATTTTATCCATCTCTCTTTCACTTTCTCTGTATTTTTTCTTGATAATGATTTTTTTTCTTTTTTGGGAGGGGGGGGGGGGAGACGGGTTGCAAAATTCTCGGGAATTTTCTTGATGGAAACTTTCCATGGGAATAAACGTGACTTTTGTGGGATTTTTTTAAATTTTCGGCAATTTTCATGAATTTTTAAAGAAATGATGGGAATTTTCACAAAGTAACAATTTTCTGATATTTGTATGCAGGAATTAAAGAGTGTATCCTGGCAGATGATGCCTAATAGTGCTTTGCTATCGTATTTCAAGCCAAGTATGCTAAAACAGTCGGACAAGGCATGATTTCATGATCTCCATGTAAAAGTTGATTTACTGTATTTACCTTGATTAGGATATCAAGACCATGTCTACTCCTCAAATAGACTTAAGATTTTGATTTATCAACCCCTATAATCCCCTTAGATATTGATATGATGAACAGCTTTAAAACACAAATTACCCCAAAACGCTTTCTTCAAAATGGCCGCCTGCGAATACTTTGAACGTAATTGTCCAGCATCGAAATTAGAGTTTCGGGAATTTATTTGAGCCAAAAAAAGTCTGATGTGATTTTTGTAGGTCTTATTTCGATGCCATGTATTATGAAATAAGATGGTGCTTATCATTTAGCATATTTATGTTCAGCAACCTCCTATAAGGAAAAGGAACTAAATAAACATATTTTTATCAAAATTTGTACTTTTCTGGAGCCATTTGTAACATTGATATTCATCATTATGTTCAAGCATTACCAAAACAAAAGTAATTTTTGTCATCCTAATGAAATCATGCATAACACTTAATGTAACTTTTGTTCAAAATTAAAAGAGTAGGTCAAACCTTACGCATATTCAGTTAATTTTATTGTATTTTCCGTCGGTCCATTATCTTGTCAGCTATGTTTTTTTTAAAATGAAATGTTATGTTATTGCCATTTCAACGCCTTAAAATGTTATTTATACATTTAACAACAAACATGTACGTGTATGTTTGGCACCCTAATCTTAGTGGAAATGAATGAAAATAAGATTCTACTAGGTATTTTTTTTTTATCAAAGAT
The DNA here is from genome assembly GCF_037042905.1 of Lytechinus pictus. Lineage (NCBI taxonomy): Eukaryota > Metazoa > Echinodermata > Echinoidea > Temnopleuroida > Toxopneustidae > Lytechinus > Lytechinus pictus. The sequence continues at coordinate 15,592,700 of NC_087250.1, read as the reverse complement.
GGTATTTTTGGGGGGGAAAATGATCCGTAGCCATGGCAACCGAACACACATTTGCAAAAAAATGATATCATTAAATTCAACCATTACCAAGGCAGCATCAGTTTTTATCATGCTATTGTACTCATGCAGAACACTTACTGTAATTTTTGTTCAAAACTTAATGACTGGTCAAACATTATGTAGCTTAAGTAAACCTTTATTTTACATCCCACCTGACCATTATCATTTCAACAGTATTTTTTTTTGTATTTATAAATTACATCTTGATTGGTTGCCAAGGCAATGGCTGAAGATGTTATCTACATATTAACAGCAAACATATATTTTCTAACACCCTTAACTTAGGGGAAATGAAAGAAAAATCAGATTTTATCATGTTTTTATTTATCAAAGCTGCTGATACTTTTCTGGGGGAAATGAGCTGTTGCCATGGCAACAGGACATTTGAATTACTAATATTTATCGTTTAATTCAAGTATTACCAAGGCAACATCAATTTATTATTCTAATGAACTCATGCAGAATACTTAGTGAATTTTTTGTTCAAAATTAAATGACTGGCCAAAGCTTTCGCATATTGAGTTATATTTGTATTTCCACCTGTCCATGATCTTGTCATCCAAATTAATATTTTTTGTGAATTAGATATCATTTGGTTGCCATGGCAATAGCTTTAGATGTTATTTAAACAATTTGCATCAAACATATCTATGTTTAACACACTAAGATTAGGGGAAATGCAAGAAAAACCAGATTCTATAGTCCTTTTTTAATAAAAGCTGGTACTAAATGATCCGTTGCTATGGCAACAGGCAATTTGCAACATTGCTATTTATCGTTGAATTCAAGTATTACCAAGGCAACATCAATCTGTATCATTCCAATTAGTTCATGCAGAACACTCACTGTATTATTTCCCCTAAATTAATTGAGTAGGTCAAACCTTATGCATATTACATAAGTTAATTTTCATTGTACTTCTCACCTATCCATAGCCTTGTCATCCCTGCTGTTTTTTTTTAATTAGATGTTATCTGGTTGCCATGGCAATGGCTTAAGATGTTATATTTATAAATGTAGTCACAATCATATTTCGATTAGTACCTTAAAAATATTGAAAATGGAATGATGATCATACATGTATTCTATATTTTTATCAATATTTTTACCTTTCTAGAGGGAAATAAGCTGTTGCCATGGCAACGGGATCTTTGCAACATTCGTTTTTTTTTAATTTAATTCAAGCATTACCAAGGCAACATAATGTTTTATCTTTATAAAGAACTCCTGCAGAACACTCTGTATTTTTTGTTCAAATGAGGGGGTCAAAACTTAAGCATACAGATTAAGTCATTTCCAGTTGTATTTTCCACCTGTCCATTGTCTAGTTTACCATGTTATTTTTGTAAATTAGATGTTATTTGGTTGTCATGGCAATGGCTTGAGATGTAGTTTATACATTGAGCAACCAAAATATAATTGTTTAACACTGTAAAATTAGGGGAAATTAAAGATAAATCCTATTCTACGTTTTTTTTATCAATTTTTTTATTTTTCTGGGGAAAAACAAGCCGTTGCCATGGCAACAGACCAATTGGAACTATCTTGTTAATTTTGAATGTTTCTAAATTTTATATATATTCAATTGGGAACTTGAAAATTATCATTTTGGTCATCTATATCATGTTTATTTACCATTTACATGGGAATGTATGTCATTTTTGAGAAATTAATCCGTTGCCATGGCAACGGCCGAAAATGGCATTTTAAAATTTACCTCCCACCTTTAAAATAAATCTTACGGCATATACTAATACTTGTGAAAGTTTCATGCTTTAGTCAAAATTTGCACAATTGTTGTGATTTTTGGAGCTAATCCGCTCTACTAATGGGCGAACTCGCCCCGCCTAACAGGGGAACTTGCCCTATATAGGGTGTGGTAGGTTCGCCCTGCAGCGAAAATTTCTTTCCTTCCCATTTTTGCATAAACCCGTATGCATATCCTTGCTGAAAATAAGGTATATGTAGATATTACCTAGACCTTTAAACATCCTAAAGCACGACCTTCCTGCTCAAGAAATGACGATCCTAGAAGAGCATGAAAGGGGGGGGGGGGGGAGGGGGCGGCTCTCCCCTACCACTATCTTATGTGGTCAGAAGGAGAAAATAATTCATATTAACAAATAAATAAAGATAAACAATGTTAACGATAACTCTAAAATAGATTTGTCTTTCTTTTTTTCTTGTAACCAAATACAAAATAAGATAAACAAACAAACACTAAACCTTTCCCTTTATCAAATCACTCTTTATGGAAGCGTTTCGTTCAGAGAACGAAACGAAATAATGCATTTTTAATATTAGGGTCTTGTCCCGGGGTCTTGTGAATTTAGGAGTTTAAGACTTTTGTCAGGATTGGTGAAGTCTGCTTAGGCAATGAGCATTAATCTTTCTATTATACTTGGGGCATTTGACAAACTACTGTTTCTATCTCTTTACATGAATTGCAGTGTCATGTAGGGTGTGTTTTCATTCGCCAAAGATCTTCATTAGGTCCTGTATGACCTAATCGAAGTCGACGAAATATCTTTTTTCTTGCACGTCTAATGAGCAATTAAGCTGGTGTTTGTGAGACCGACTTTTGGATTACTTTATAGAAGGTACAAGGAGGTTTTGCCACCTGAATTGCCATTGAAAGAAACCATTTCTATAATATTAAATAGGATATAGGAGTTGGTTATTTCAATTGATTTAGGCCTATATTTAGAGCTTATTTAGCATAGAAATCAGCTCGTTCATTACCTACTATCAGTGGCGTACCTAGGATTTTCCAAAGGAGGGGGGGGGGGGCAAATTCGTCCGCCCAAAAATTTGACAAGCAAAAAAAAAAGGAAAAAAAAAGGTCTTCGACCACAAGTAAAGGACATTTTGCACCAGAAAAATATTTGACAAGCAAAAAAAAAAAGGTAATCAAGTTCAAAGGAGGGGGCCACTTGTCGCTCGGCAGGGATCAGTTTTGACTCGTCAGGGGGGCAGGGATACGTCCCTTGCATGTGTTGTGACTCGTCAGGGAGAGGGGGGCAAAACAAAATAATGAATTTTTTAATATTAGGGTCTTGTGAATTAAAGGACATGTCCACCATAACCATGCTATCTAAAAGTTGATTTGAATAAAAAGAGAAAAATTCAACAAGCATTATACTGAAAATTACATCAAAATTGGATGAAAAATAGGAAAATTATAACATTTTAAAGTTTTGCTAAATTTCACAAAACAGTTATATGCACATCCTGGTCAGTATGCTAATGAAGGGACTGACGTCCCCCACTCACTATTTCTTTTGTATTCGAATATATGAAATATGAAATATTTTAATTTTCTCCTTATTGGAAGGTGAAATAAGTTGTCTTCCTTCATGAACATGGGGAATTACAATTGTTCTAACATTTTATGATTCAGTAAAACTGGCCCTTGTTGTCCAATCTGTAATGAAATATTGTATAATTCAAACAATAAAAAAAGAAAAGAGAGTGAGGGACATCGACTCTCTCATTTGCATGTTGCTGAGTTGTGCATATAACTGTTTTGTGAAAAATGAGCAAAACTTTAAAATGTCATAACTTTCTTATTTTACATCCGATTTTTGTGAAATTTTCAATGTTATTCTTGTTTGATTTGTCTCTATCGATTCAAATCAACATTTTTCTGTGGTAGCATTTGTTACACTCTAAATGCCAAAGAGTTAATCTGATGGGTGTTTCATAAAGCTGTTCGTAAGTTAAGAGCGACTTAAAGAACGACTGGTGATCCTTTCTTGTGGTAAATGGTATATTCATTGGCGATGGTCTAGCGCGTAAGAAAGGTTCACCAGTCAATCTTAAAGTCGCTCTTATCTTACGAACATCTTTATGAAACGGCCCCGGGTCCCTATAACCACACTCATCTAAGAGTGAGACGAGGGACCAGTCGTTTTGGAGCGGGATTTACATCTTTTGAGAGTGCATTATTACTCTTTCTGGAGTGAACAGTGTATATTTTCAGAAATCTTCACTCCAGAAGGAGCCATTAACCACTCTCAAAAGATGTAAATTCCACTCCAAAATTATTCGTCCCTCATCTCATTCTGAGAGGAGTGTGATATAGGGATAAGATTAGCTCTTTTGCATTTACAATAGAGTGTAGAATTTGCTATTCGATACCCAAAAGGTTTATTGCAACAAAGGTTATGCTGCCTATCATATTTCGGTAGAGCATGTTCAAATACTTTCAAAACCCAAATATGGTAGGAATCGGTCAAATACCGTAATAGCATCAGACTCTGTATTATTTTCCTTGTTCATATCAATGTTTTATATAATAATTGTACTCGTGACGTCATATCTGGACCCCCAGGTACCAATTCCCACCAAATTTGTGTTACGACTTATGAAGGTATTTCATCATTCTCTACCGAAATATGGTATAAAAAATGCTGATATGCAAAATTAGAAAATTGGTGACGTTAAAACTCGGTAGGCCTATTACAGGCCTACCCTACCCTAATCCTAACCCTAATACAAAACCGTATCGAACCTTATCTCAGACGAAATGAAGTCTGGATCTGAACAATCGTCACAGGAGCAAATGTTGTGTCATCAAAACTTCACCTCATCTTTGACTTGTATTTCACTATTAACTAATGGTTTACTCTTTGAAACAGAAAGAAAACATCAACAAACATCAAAGGATTTAAGTTAAACATTTTATATCGTAGGCTTACATAATTATTACCTAGATGCATTCAGCTAATGAAAAGAACAAAGACATTGATGAGTACATGAATAATTTCTTTCATAAATCATAATACATACATGTAGTACAATAAAGTAGGCTCCCCCAGAACGGAAATGGCTTACATTTTCATTCACATAATTAAAAAAATGACTCGTATTGCTACTCTCAGTAACAGCTAACACCAGGGGCCCGTTGCATAAAACTTTTTACCTGAGAAAACTCAGGTTGTTTTTACCGGAGTTTTTGCCGTGTTAAAGTAAATGGCAGAAATCAGACTAACCTTAGTTTTCTCAGATAAAAAGTTTTATGCAACAGGCCCCCGAGGGTTGGGCTCAATTACAAGGTAATTGATCAATTATATAATTAATTACATTTTTTGAGAAATTGTAATTGAAGTTTTGAAAGGGAAAGTAATTGTAATTGGAAAAAAGTAATTGACTTCAATTACTGTCAATTACCTTTTACTACATTAAATTACTTTATAATAAACTTACTTGATAAATGAGTTAATTTCATAATCTTTGTCTTGTCAACTGCTTCAGCATCTTAGAGAGTAACAGGCAAAATCTGTTGCTTCACTTTGTCAGTTTCTGTGTAGCTTAGAATTATGTTGAAATAGGTGGTACATGTACTATGTACAGAATTATAAGTTGGTTTCATTTATGGCTTTTCTAGAAAGTAATTGAAATTGTAATTGTAATTGACCAAAGTAATTGGTAAGTAATTAAAAAAAAGTAATTTAATTAAAATATATGTAATTTAACATTTCTTCAATTACGTAATTGTAATTAAAGGTTGCGGCCCAGTGGATTAGTCTTCGGACTTTGAAACAGAGGGTCGTGGGTTCGAATCCCAGCCATGGCGTAATTTCCTTCAACAAGAAACTGATCCACAATGTGCTGCACTCAACCCAGGTGAGGTAAATGGGTACTGGTAGGAAGTAATTCCTTAAAAAGCTGTGTGCGCTATGAACGCCTAGCTTAGCCGGGTAATATATGAACGCCTTGAGCACCTAACAAGGTGGATATGTGCGCAATATAAATACCCTATATTATTATCATTATTATTAAAGAAAGTAATTGAGCCCAATCCTGGCTAACACCTGCCAAAAAGTGACAGCGGCCTGTCAAGCAATGCATGAGTAAGCACTGAGCACAAGGCCATATGTCCTTTCATTATCAAAATAAATATTCCTAGATTATGAATGATTTTTGCTGGCTTATTGTCTACAGTGCAAGTTAGGCAAGGGTTGTGTTACCTTGGTCTTTACACATTACCTTGTCTGAAGCATTTCAACAAGATTCCAGACACTTAGAATTTGAACACGACCCTCTGATTACAAGTCGAGAGTCAGAACCGTCGGGGCGGGTCACTGCCATTGGAGTGGACAGCATTCGCAAGATCGTCTTAAAAAGCGTACCTTAAAATGGGATTCAAGGGCAGGCCGCTAGAACATGCTAAACACAGATGTTTTGCAGATGTCTCATCATGATTTTGGGGGATTTTTTCTCATTTTTGATGCACTGTTCATGTTCCACACCTACAAAAAACACCCCCTTTTGAGCAGCTTATTTCTCGCATAACCAATTCCACTGTCCAGTGGCAGTGACCCCTGATGAACAGGCACACCAAGATGCTTCAACAAGGGAAGGGGAATCAGTTTGGTTGATCAGTTGGTCTTAGCTCATTACTATACTGCACAATACCATTCCTATAATCAAGATTATTATGTTTTACAATCCACAAAACGAGCATTACACGTATTAAAAATACCACTATTCTCACCAATTTCTAGTGAGTGCTTGGCAGCCGGTTTCATCCATTGTCCACTGTTGTGTAATTGTCAGATTTGTAAATTACTATTCTTCACAGTGCCTATTTCACATGAAATCCACTGTTAGTCCCACAGGCACATGTCTCCTGGTAATCATCCCTTTTTGTTGAACGTTAGTCACTCCATCTCCTTGCGACAAATCTTAACAAAATTGTCTAGTCTTTCAGAAGGTTAGTTTTATTGTTTCTTTCCTCATGTCCAAAATAGGATACTTATCGCCATGGCAACACAGCAAGCGGCAACATAGGGGCTCTTCCTCTCTCCGATGCGTGCACATTTCCAGAAAATGCCAAGTAACCTAGGGATAAAAATAGAAGAGAAAATATTTTAGGAAAGTTATGAAAATATCTCATGCTGCATCCCAATTGGCCATCGTTCGCTTAATAGTTTCTTTTTTTGTTTTTATTTTCCCTGAGAACTGTCTGACTCCATCCCAGGGGGGGAGGGGGGTGTTTCAGTGTTTCATGAGTTCCATGGCACTTGCTCCAGCGACAATTGCTCCGAAGGAAAATCTGCACGTTATTAAAGGAGAATGAAACCTTTAGAACAAGTGAGCTAGTGTGGAAACAGAAAAATCAAAGAATAAGATCAAATAAAGTTTGAGTAAAACCGGACAAATAATGAGAAAGTTATGAGCATTTTAATATTGCAATCACTAATGCTATGGAGACCCTCCAATTGGCAATGCGACAAAGTGTCATGTCACATGTAAACAACTTTCCCTTTGATGGACCATAAAATGTCCACAAAATGTCTCTTTTTGATCTTTCTTACGATGATACAAACTCTTTATCCACAAAATATTCTTTGAAAAATGATTACCTGCCCTCCTATAGAAAGAATACATGATCTACTGATACATTTGATAAAAGCAGTTTTATGTGAAATATTTACCAAAAGTAATGGCAAAGTTGTTTACATGTGACATCACACATCTTTGTCGCATCGCCAATGGGAAGATCTACATTACAAAATGAACTAAACTTCAAATGCTCATAACTTTATTATTTTTTTCAATTTTTCTAAAACTTTTGTTGATCTGTTCCTTTGATTTTTCTGTTTTCGCACAAGCTTTTTTATACCAAAGGTTTCATTTTCCTTGCCAAACATAATATCTTACCTTCTAAACTCAATAAACCCTAAACCCTAGTTTGATTTATTATGGAGCAAAATCTCTATTACAATCTTAACTCTAACCCTGTGCCCTCTGAGATATTAACACTGAGCCATCGTTGCAGTGTCACCATTTTATGAAACACTTGTTGGATATTTTATCCATCAAAATCTGTTCTTATCCAACATTATATAGTACAAGTCAGTGCATATCGGCCAATCACAATCCAGGAAAGTTGACAGACTTGACGATATGTCAGAGAGATGAAACGCTCTTCAGGTTTCCCATTTGTTTCATTGCTTGTTTCAGTGGATTCTATGTCCCGTATTCTGAAGTCAGGTTTTACCCAGACCATGGTCTAACTCTGTGATAAAATTATGGGAAGCCAAACATTCAAAAATATTGTTGAGATTGTATATTTCTCATGCTCACCTTGCTCTTTACCAGTGGAAGACAATTATCTTATTATTATCCTTCCCAGACAGTTAAGAATGGTATGAGAGTGAATGAGCTGATTCATTGAACCTGTACCAAATAGAGATTTATGCCACTATTGGCTTTACATAGTTAAAACACAACTTTAATCAAGAGTTTAATTAAAACCCGACTTCAGAATACAGGCCTTTTTGTATTATTTCAGAGACTTTGGAAGTACTCACCCCGCCCCATGGGGCGGGGTGAGTACTTGTACATGTAGGGGATGCATCCCCTACGTATCTTACCAAGCAAGTAAGCATAAAATAAAAACATAATGGTAATATTAACAGCAAATATAAACACATTTATATATACATATATGTATGAATGGGTGTAATTATGTAACTGTGTACTGTATAAGCCCAGGGTCATGGGTGTCCGCGCAAAGGATTACCCTATTGTTGCGTCTCCCCTACTAAAGGCTAAACCCAAAAGAAATCCTCTGCATTTGCAGAAAATGGGAAATAGCTGGAAATGCAGGGAGAAAATAAAAAACATACAAGTACCTCTTGAATATTTTCAGGTATTGCCCTGGTAATTTCTCAAGCATATTCCAGCATTTCCCAGTACCTCCCTGTATATTGTACTGTACATACTTCCTGGCATTTACAGTATATCCCACCTGGAAGGGAAATACCAATATCTCCTGGGATTTTGCCAAAAGTGTTTAGGTTAATATCACAAGGGGCTACCTACATGTATAGTCGAAGCGCAGATTTAGACCATGATTTAAATTACACCAAACTTCAGAGTACAGACTGTTGGGAATAAACTATTCGGCGGGTGGTACAACATTTGCTCCGGCAACGATTGCTCAAGGGTTCATTTTGTCTAAGATGTGGGGTTAGGGTTAAGGTTGAGATAGGGCTTCTTTATAGATTCAGGGCTAGAGAAGTGTTTAGTGTTAAATCTAGAGTTGAAGTTACATGTAGTTATTCAATTTATAGTGAATGCAATTTAGAGCGGAGCAATTGTCACCGGAGCAAACGTCGTGGAACAATTGGGCGAATCACGACTTACCCTTCTTTATTCTTATCAAGTAGTCTCGGGGCAAGAGCTCTGATATACGCACAGGTGCATATGAGGAGTAAGACCACCGTTAATAAACTTTGAAAGTTGAACAGCGCAGACTGTGTACAAAGATAGTCAATAAAAGAAAATAAAGAGATTCATTAAAAAGAACACACACACATAAAAAAAAACATTTTTCTATAATTCATTTTCTATCTATGCACTGTAAAAAGATTTTTGTACAATCTTAGCCTAAATCTTACTTGTATCATATATTTTTTTTGTCTTCTTGGTTTTTGTGTTCTTGTTACTGTTTATATATAATTGAAATATTTCAATGGATGTGAATAAATCAATAAATGAAAATAAAATGAAACATTTGTCCCAACACTGCCTCATTTTACATCTGCTACTATAATGGCACAATAGATAAATCAATGGTTTCGGTGGCATCGTAGGTAGCCAAAGTTCTTTACATTCACATGGCCACTCAATACATGGAAATGGAAAATAAAATGAAGCATGCGTTGCCTGTACGCCTCATTTTACATCTGCTACAATAATTGAACAATGGGTACATCTGTGGTGGCATTGCACTATGATTTTCCCATTCCCGCATTATTTATGGCCACTGTTCGAGTACATGTTTCAGGCATTGTAGAGGGCCAAAGAATATAATAAATATGCTCCTGCGTTGACCATAGGACATCCATAAAATAGATCACGATACACTGGAGATCCTCACATGTTTTTAGTAATAGTAATGATAACAACATTTCTAATGTGCACATATACCCATTCCAAGGAACGGTCAAGGCACCTGGCCAATAAAAACAAATTTAAAATAATAAATAGCAAATCAGAAAAGAACAAAAATGAAATCATACATAAATAATATTATACAGTGGGCCAGTCAGAAACAGAGATTTGTGGCATGCCATAATTGCCTATAGATGTCTCAGGATATGGCACTTAGAGAGAAATCTCTTGAATTAATTTGATATAAGATCATGAACTCACCATTGTGGCTTTTGGTAAAGAAGAGACCCTCTGCTTGGAATGTCAAATACCTAAAATCTACAAAAGTACAGGAAAGTAGAAATGGATCGTATTATCGTTCATGAAGTATAATTACCTGCGAAAGAGACTCACAAATCAAGGGGACATGGATTGGCAAATGGCCAGTCAAATGTACTGCTGCTTCTGTACTGCTCCCTGATTTGAGGTATTTTTTTTCAAATTCCCCGATTTTTCCCTGACTGAAAAAAAGTAAAATAATTTTCCCCGATGGGCTGGGAACCCTGCCATTGACCAGTCTTTCAAAAACCACCTTTTTTTAAACCAGTGTTTTTGATACCCTTTAACGAGTGCACGTGCGGCCCGCATCCAAAACTGGAAAAACACCCCATTAAACACGTTTTTGGGTCACGCATGTGTACAGCAATATATTTGACTCCCTCCCCCGGGTCTAACGTTAGTTGTGATTTATTTTTCATTAGTAATTTTGTAATCTCTATTTTTTTCACCAGAGTGCTCAAAAACTTTAATTTCAGGCATTTGTTGTGTAGGCCCTCTATTGTAAAAAGTAAGGTTGCAGCAGAATTGTTTTTAGAAAAAGAAATAAGTTAGTTCAATGAATAAGTGACTTAAGTTAAGGCAAAATCAGCAGGACTCCATATTTTAAAATATTTTTACATATACTTTCACATCACGCGTCACGGAGCCTTGAAATGCTCCCCATAGGCCATACTAAGCGAGACATATACACACGGATGGATTTCCCTAGGAAATCTATCTTTAGAGCTGGAAATCACATAAAGTTGTTGGATTTTATATTATCTATACACTTTCATACGCCTAATGCGTATGAAGGTACAAAAAGTCTGCTATTATAAATATGAAAAATGAGAGTTTCTTACCAGACCGATCTCGTGTAGACCCCTCTATCCATTCGTAAACACCACAAATACAATAGGCTTGACCCTTGAACCGCTTCGTTATTACGTAGCTTATAGATGAAAATTATTATAATAATTGTTTTAATTATTATTATTTATAATAACGTGTTAAATTTTAGTATTTGTTAAATAATAATTTTTGTCTATAAATTGTTCTTCAAAACGGCATTTTGTAACATCGCTAATCGAAGGTACGTCATAACGAAGCGGTTCAAGGGCAGGGTTGTGATAAAAAACGTTTTTTATTAAAAAAAAAAAAAAAACACACATTTTTTATTGTTTTAAAATGTTTTAAATCGTTTTAAAACATATTTTTCCAACGAATGATGCAATTTTCTCTAAATCAATTAAACTATACACTAAATACAGTATAATATAAAGCTCTTGATGTTTTAAATAAGAGATGACCACAATTTTGTTAATGAATTTACAACAAAAAAGTTCATATTTCCCCCAAAATTACTAAATCATGGAAATTGAATGCCTAAGTAATTTGACATTTTATTCCCTAATCTAATACATGAACATATACATGTACATGTAGTCCCGAGGTATACCGAGTCTGAATCGAGGGGGGGGGGCGAGGAGAATTTGCACAATGGAAGAAATTGACGTACATGGGGTTTCAAAGCTTAATTTCATTACCGGTAAATCAATATATGCTTTATTTCATTTGAATCAATTATACCAAATTTAGTGCATGAAATACAAATTCAATTCAAATCTTTAAATAAAGCCCTTGAACTACTTATTTTTTTAATTCAAGAATTCTGATCAAATGTATATTAAAAACAATCAGTAGGCCTATAGAATGTTTTTTTTAACCCTAATAAGACTGGGGGGGGGGGCTGAATCAGCCCCCCTACGGAAATACAAGGAGGCCCGTTGGTGGCGCTAATAAATTTCACAACCTTGATTCAGCTCCTCGGTAATTTTATAACTGTGTCTAAATTCTTTGAATGCGCAATTCTTATGATTAATTTACTAATTATGGGCACCAATAAATGAAATACCTTCAAACATGTCAAAAACATAATTTAAGATTATTATTGGCGATGATAACACTTTTCTGCAATTAATTTAAAACGATGACTAATAAAGAAAAATTGAAAAAAATATACGTGCCTAGAACGAAACCAGCAGTACAGGCTTCAGGGACTCGGTTTTATAATTATAAGGGGAGCAATAAAAAGCTCTCCTAGAACTTTTAAGGAGAGCGGTAGAGGAGCACTTCAAAAAGCTCTTCTTCAACATACAAGGGGAGCTTTTTGCCCAATTAACAAAATGGATGGAGGAAATGTATGTACTATAAAATTACAATCAGCAACCAAAGGAAGTATTTATAATTAAATTGTTTTACAATGTATTGTAATTAGATTGTGTGTTGTAAAACCTGTTTTAGTTAGGTTTTGACTTTGGCTAAAAGTTAAGTCACTGACAATTTTTTTTTTTTTCGGGGGCTCCATTTTAATTTTTTTGTCAAATTTCGGGGGCTCTTTTTAAATGCTACTTTTTTGTATTTTGAGGAATACCTGTTCACTTATTAAGGAATTATTACTTTTTGTTTAATATTGTATGATTTTTAAAGTTATTTATCATGTTTAGAATCTTGGATGTGGGTGTGTGTGGATGGGTGGGTGTGTGCGTGTGTGTGTGACTGTGAGTTGGACTTGGATATAAATTAATTCAATATCTAATTTCTACTCCATTTATTCCAGTACAATACCCTAGTCAGCCATGTACATTTAATAAAGGCCCACTTACGTACCCTAACTTTTCCTGAAGTTCTTTGAAAACGCAGATCTCCATGAAAATTTAATTTCTCTATGGGGGAGTCTAAATTTGGTGAGAATGTATTCATTAAGAACTTAAATATACATGACAATGAAGAAATCATCAAACTTTATTGGCAGTTTTGAATAATATTCCTGAAATGTAAACTCTGTCTGAAACAGAAAATCACCATCATTGAGGCCTTTACTGAGCGAATTGTCCCCCAGAGCTCTGGCAGAGAGACAGAGCTCCAACTGGCTAGCTAGTAAAAGCGCCAATGCGTGAGCCTGCCGCCGTCCTTGTAAAAAAGATGGAGCTTTGTTTGATGATTTATTGTCTGATATAATACCTCATCCCCTAGAAAAAGAAAACAAATGATTTTTCAGTTATAATTGATAAATTAGATAACTTATTTTGGAAGTTAATAAGCCGTTTTGAAAAGCAAAGCCGAATGACAACTCACCAATGCTAGGTTACTAGACTCTGGGAATTATTTCCTGTGTAATTCGAATTATTTTATCACAGAATTGTGATATCTGTAGGGGAAACATGTGCATTCGAAATGGCACACGGTGGTAGTCATAATGGACCCCTATACATGCAACTCTTTCCCGACCGTTGCGTTGATTTTTTTTTTCCATACCTGGTACCATGTGTGTATGGAAATACGTGGTACAGAAAAAATAACGCAACTTCGGAATTTGAAACTGCGCTACTCGCTACTTTTAAGGCTTATTCGTGATTTTGAGTGTGGATTTTGGATGGTTTTTAAATGGTAAGCGGAGCTCGAGCATATGGCACTAGTGGGCCGTTGAGTTGTTATCACTCGGCAATAATTTCGGGGGCGACATTCAGATTTTATGTCGCCCCCGAAAGCATGATTTTGGGTGATTTCGAGGGCGACTTTAGGCATTTTCGCGCAGGTTAGCTATCGCGAGGCGCGCTATTAATCGCGCTACCAAAAATGGATTAAGGAGCGCATGTAGCGCGCGATCGCTCTCGCGCGCCTTAAAATCGAGTCCCTGAGGCTTTAACGAACATCAATAATACGGTATACCAAAGTCTTTACAATGAAAAGATTGGACACTTCACGGACTTTGCGTAATGACCTGCGTCAATTTGCGTGTAAAATAGTGTAGGTGCCTAGTCTTTTCCTTGTTGTGTCTTTGATATGAATATAAATCGCGCGCCCTCTTTAGACGAAAATTGATATCGGTGCTGACCAAATTTTATCTCCGTGAAATCTTCACTAAAGATCAAGAAAATTTTTAGAAGAAACTTCAAGGAGAAGTCACGGAAGGATCTAAATGATTGGGTAAGTGTCATAGCAGAATGTGAAATCCCTAATTATGTGTGATGTTTTAAGTGGGCGAAAGCCCAGTAGTATATGGATGTGTCGCGTTATTATGAATGATATTCCTTCGCACGCGAGATGATATGAGCCATGGGTGTATTTTATCAAAAATCATTGGAATTGCGCATACAATGAATCAAGAATCTAGTTTTTAAAATACCGACAAGCTGAATTAAGGTTGTGAACTGTATTAGCGCCAACAACGACATTCCTTTTATTTCCGTGGAAGAAACATGCGAAGCCACTTTCCAGGCCGAGGTAAGCGATTTTGCTCTTTTTTGTGTCCTTTTTATTTTAATAAATTTAAAAATATGTTAAAAACACTCCTAGTACCAATGAGGTCCAACATTACATGTATGGACCTCATAGGCGACATAAGTGATAAAACCGGTTAGACATTGCCGTTTCTATTTGCACACAAGGACTTTGGCAAATGTACGCCTTAATACAAATTGGATGGTAAAAATTTTGGTATAAATTAGTTCTTAACATCTTAAATAATCTATTACAATGGTTAAAAGTTTTTTTTTTTCTTGAATTCTTGGTGAGCGTTCCAAACGCTGTGGGGACTGATCAACTCCGATGTGATTCACGTACTGGTCAGCTGATCGGTCAGGTGATCGGTTGGTTATCTTTTTGTCAGACGTTCATAATTTATATTACAATATATCAATCTTCAGTATCTTGATTTCAAGCATCAGTATTGCAGGGAAAAGTCATTATCGATTGGAATCAGTGGCAGATCGGGGGGGGGGGGGGGGGGGTGGTTGAGCATTTCTGGCCCGTTCCACCTTTTGAGATTCATAGTCAATATTTTGGATGTAAAAAAAAATATGTCGTTCGTACAAAGTTATGTCCCCCCCCCACCTCCTTATGAGAATCACAGCAATATTTGTAATGGGGATATTTTGTTCATATTCTTTGCTCTTTTTTGTCCTTTTCTTTTTTGCTTCTCAAATTTATTTTACTTTGAACAACATGACTTTCGATATTTAATGACAAACTTTTTTAGGGGGGGGGTGGGGGCTTGCCAAATATAACGTGCGGCAAGATGACCTTCTTTTTTTAGTGACAACTTTTTTTTATTTGTCAAATTTTACGAGAGACAAAATGACCTTCAATCATTATTAGTTAAACCTTTTTTTTTGGGGGGGGGGGTAGGGGGCTCGCCAAATAGTGACACACTTTTTTTGTAAAATTTTACGCAAGAAAAAAATGATCTTCAATCATTATCAGTTACCTTTCATTTTTTTTTTTTTAGGGGGGGGCTTGTCAAATTTTACGTGGGACAAATGACCTTCATTTTTTAGTGATTTTTTTTTATACTTGACAAATTTTAAGAGGAACAAATGGCCTTCAATCATTTTTAGTTAAAACCTTTTTTTTGGGGGGGGGGGGGGCTTGCCAAATATTTCACAAACAAAATGAACTTCAATTTTAGTGACCATCTTTTTATTACTTTTAAAATTTCACGCAGGACAAAATGACCTTCACTTTTTTTTAATGTTATGTTATATCGATATTTTTTACCTGACTGCTAAACAAGCACGAATGCCTGTGAGCAAGCAACCAGTGGACCGACGGCTTAAGGTCCTCTCCGAGGGACCTGGTAATGAGGATAAATGCCTTACCAAAGGGCACTAGCGCACCACTTGGTAATCGAACCTGGGTCACCGGAATCCGAAACCCCCGCTCTACCGACTGAGCTATCGCGCCTCCGATATGTTAACCTTGGGGGGGGGGGGAGGCTTGCCAAATATTACACGGACAAAATGACAGTCTTTTATTTTTAGTAACCATCTTTTTTGTTTTACTTGTCAAATCTTACGCGAGACAAAATGACAATTTTTCTGTGATAACCTTTTTTTGGGGGGTTGTCAAATTTTACTTGAGAAAATGCACCCCCCTACTTTGGAAAATCGAAGATTAAGATCATGAGTATAGCCTACATCTCAGAGGCGTAAACAGATGGGGGCATGGCTGGCCATCCCCTGAGTGGATTTCACCTGAAAAAAAACATGATAAGAGCAAAGGAAGGAAGAAAGAAAGAAAGAAAAAATGAAAGAAAGAAAGAACGAAAGGAAATGTAAAATGGAAGGAAAGTCATGTGAGAACAA
Source organism: Lytechinus pictus (assembly GCF_037042905.1). Classification (NCBI taxonomy): domain Eukaryota; kingdom Metazoa; phylum Echinodermata; class Echinoidea; order Temnopleuroida; family Toxopneustidae; genus Lytechinus; species Lytechinus pictus. The sequence continues at coordinate 15,576,288 of NC_087250.1, read as the reverse complement.
ATAATCCGGGGGGGGGGGGGATCTACTCAGATAATAAAAAAAATCTGCCATCTGTAATTAAATTGGATTAGTTAATATCCAGAGGTCCCAGTGCTACCAACATGCATGTAGTGCGGGCAGTGGCGTACCTAGGATTTTCCACAGGGGGGCAAAATCGGCCGCCAAAAAATTTGACAAGCAAAAAAAAAAAAAAAAAAAAAAGGTCTTCAAGCTCGTCAGGGGGGGGGGCAGAGATACGTAATTTGCATGGGTTTGTGACTCATCGGGGGGGGGGGGCAGACTGCCCCCCTAGGTACGCTAGTGCTCGGGACTTACATTACGTAACTATTATCTTCCACACGCGACATGTGCTATGCCCCTGCACAGACTCGTCTACATTGATTTCGATATTTAAGCGTCATTATAAAATTATAGCAAAAAGAACGTCTTGATTAAAGGCCATTACCCCTAGAGACTCGCGAGCGTCATGTGACAACTCGCCCTGGATTTGCATGTACAGGATCCTATGGCGACAACAGCCATCGCAAGAGTTGGCCAGAAGAGGCGATGAAAACACAAAATTTGGAAAGAAAAGAACCCGTGAGTAACCATTTTACATTATAATTAAGAAATTAGTATATAATGAATAAGTTAGACCTAAATTTAGGCCGTAATTTATATGAATTTGCTGGAAATTCAAGGCCAAAACGTACCCGTCTGGCGTCGACTTTTCCAACACGCGTTGGAATAGCGGTGTAGCCCCAGAGTGGTTAAAAATTGAAAATGGAATGCTTTAGTTTTCACCAGAAAAAGCCCTGGAGAGTAGCGGAATTGGCTTCGGCTAAAATAATTCACGTTATGAACCGATGTTAACGACAACTCTAAAATGCATCGTGTAAACACGTTGGTTGTGCGAGGTTAGTATATATACTAACCTCGCAATACATGTGAGTGCCCTTGACTCTTGAGTGGACCTCGATCATGTCGATCTAACTTAGACCTAACATAGAAACATACGGATGGGACTGAATATCAGACCTAACATTAATATCCACACATTCACAGCTAAAAATGGAGGCTCCTCTTTAATCATATATTTCAAATATCAAGGGTACTCACGTTTCTTTTCAACTGCATTGAAAGCTGGGGATAAAAAGAAATTAGATTGAAAATATGATCCGTCAGCACAAATCTTGACGAAGAAAGTGACAGTACAGGCAGACGTCATCAAACATTGCACTCAAATAAAACAGCAGATGGCGACATTATGTGGCATAATCAGGGGGGTGAAACTCCGCTTCTGCATCCGGTCAGAATTGAAGAAAATTTTGGAGGGTCAAAAGTGCACACTGCTCCCATTTTTCGTATACAAGCCAATGGACACCGCCACTGTTTTGGTACACCAGCGAAATGAAGGCGTGGTCACGGAACGTCCTTCGCGCATAGCGTAAAAATATGTAAATTAGTATTTTGTCACTAATTAGCATAATGCGCGACCTGATTAATATCGTTTATGGTGTCTGTCAGTGATTACATCGTGTCAGATCATTCGTTTTTTTCCTCCTCAGAGTTTTATTATTCATCTATTTTAATGATCTATTTGTTATTGCTTGTTACGATTATTACTGCATCTTTGCTTTGTTTTAGCTGCAAATGGCCAGGATCTTTGCTAAAAAATATTACAGAGGAGGTTCCCAAAGAAAATGTTGCCATATACGATGACATCTCTTTAAGTTTCTGGAGCCCTTTTTTCTTTTTATTGCAGAAAACGAAATGAACCTCTTTTCATAATATAAACAAAGATAATAACAAATCAAATTCTTTTCCATAATTGTAGTCTCCAATATAAGTCCTATTATGAATAGCAGTCCTCGGAGCACTTAATTTTAAATGGCGACTTCTATGTCAAACATCAATAATCATGACCTAGGTATATACTATATTTTAGGGGGGAGGGGGTTCTCAAAATTAAATAGGCAAGAGAGCAAACCGATCGTAGGCTATTTCTTTTTTATTTTCAACTGAAAATGAATCTGGTGTAATTTTCATTTGGAAAGAAAAAATACATTTTATATGCAGGTTTCAAAAATTTGGAGAAATAATTAGCCCCCCCCCCCCCCCGGGAGCGTTTCATGAAAGGACTTGTCGGACGTTTTATCCGACAAGTCCCATTTTATCCGACAGTTACCATAGTAACAGTACCTCTCAGCCAATCAACATCAGAGAAAGATGTCAGATCCGGGGGGCGTTTCATGAAGGACTTGTCGGACGTTTTATCCGACAAGTCCCATTTTATCCGACAGTTACTATAGTAACAGTGCCTCTCAGCCAATCAGAATCAAGGAAAGATGTCAGATCTGACAACTTGTCAGACAAAAATGTTGATGAAACGGTCCCCTGACAACTTGTCGGATGAAAATGTTGATGAAACACTCCCCTGTTACCCGTCATGAACAGTAAGGTCTTATAATTGCTTCTTTCAAAACAAACTGAACTTTCACCCCCCCATCTCTCTCTCTTTCTGTATGTCTCTCTCTCAGAAACTGACATAACTATATGCATACAAGCAAATAATTCTCCTGTCATTTTACTTTCTTTCCCACTCTTATCCTTATTTTTCTTAAATAATATTTTAATTGACTGCTGTTTGATCTCATGTAACAGTGGCATCATCACATTTCAGTACAGTGCAACATCTTGTGCCATTTGTGCATAACAGCTCAGAAGCAATACATCATCACAATTAATTGATAAATGAAAATTACCAAGATAAAAAAATTCAATTCAAAATTAACATGTTTATTAAGGAATCCATTTTCTAAAACATTGACATTAACATAAAAATAATAATTAGCATCTACCAAGCATTAAATTGTATTTAAAAAAATGAAGGCAATGCATAGCTATAAAGGGCTGTTACTGGGTAAGAGTAGTATGGAGTGGGTATATAAATGTACAAAAATAGGATTAAGTACATTTTTCTACATTGTACAATGTTTGTTAAAATTTCATTCAAAGGATCTCGATGAGCCTATAGTTAATATTCCATAAAAGAGCATAAAAACCTTTGATATTCGTTTATTTTCTTCCACAAAAGTTTGTCACTCAAAAAAATTGGTAAATTCCTTTCAAATTTGCTGACAAGAAATAGTCTACTGATGTGAGAGCACTCCTCATAAGGGGGGGGGGGGTGGGACACAATGCCAGAATCCTAAAGAGTGCCTTCCCCAATCAATACATCAGCGAATCATTAACAAAATTTGATTTGTCTACTGTCACTGTGGTTAGAATTCAATCTATTTTTGAAATATAGTCTATTTATATATTATTGCAGTGGTAGCCCATTTCACATTTTTTTTAAATGAAGATAACAATAAATGCAACTTAATAACCCTACATAATTTATGAAGACTTGCAGTGGCGTACCGTGGGTCACGGCATCGGGGGGGCACCAGCAAAAAATTTGAGACCGTTTCATATCTCTTCTTGGCACTTATGTTGTGATACCAGTACTTAAACAGCTTAGTAAGTGGGAAACCTGCATGGTAAAAAAGAGAAAAGAACATAATAAGCTGTAAATTATTTTTACTCATCTAGTCCAGTTTAGTAAAAAAAAGATGTAAACTCTATTTTATATCTTCAGTGATAAAACAAGTTTAGCACATGCAGTCACTTTCGTCCCACATCCAGATAAATTCATATATCAATATAACTATCTACAGTATGTTTTGAAAATAAAGAGTGCAAATTAATTCAAATATTTATCAGAATTTTGTGATAACTGTTAATATCTTGAGTTTTTTATGCAAATGCATGTATAAACAGGAGATATGGATAATTAGTATGCAGTTTTAGAAATTGAAATACTGGTGAATCTGAATTCAAACAAATATTAACTCACAATGGAACTTTAACATTACATGATATCGCATCATGTTTCAGCACAATTGGCCATAGCCCACCCCCTCCCAAAAAAGGGGAAATATTCATTTATTTATTTTTTATTTATTTTTTTTTTTTTTTGGGGGGGGGGGTGATGAGCTTAGATACAGCCTGTATATTATCAAAACAGTAAGCATACCTTGCAATTTTTCCATTCAGATATCCTGTTCCTCATTAGATTGTAACTAACACTTGCTGATCGGCATGGTTCTCAATTTTGTACTTCTGACTAGGTGTGAACTGCTAAGAACTTGGTCCCATTGGATCTGCAATTGACAATTTAAATTTGAGAGTTTTAGAGATAATAAAATTACTCTTCTTAAACAATATTTTTGAAATTTCCAGCTGCCCATATCCCAGGTCTATGAATGAATATTCCAAACTAGAACAAAAAAGTTATCTGGACCCGAAACTTCATTCTCTATCACATAGAGGCATAGGCCTACCTCACTCTGTTTATAAAAGTAAAATGATTCCAACCACATATTTCTACATCTGTATATAGCTGAATCTGGTCTATGCTGGGCCTGTATAACTTAAGAATCACATCACATTTGAATGAAGTAAACACTAAGAACGTTTTCAAATTACCACCCCAGGCCGGGCCCAGGGTATCCTGTTCAAATAGACTTGATTTAGGTCTAGGGTAGGCTACGCCATTTCATTCAAATCTAAGACTAAGACAAGTAACACTTAAAGGGAAATCCAGCCTTGGCCATAAAATGTTGTATTAGAAAGAAGAAAAATGAATAAAAAAAAATGGTGAAAGCTTGAAAGAAATCGAATAAGCAATAAGAAAGTTATGGCTGTTTTCAAATCGAGATCCTTAATACTATGTAGATTTCAAATTGGCAACTGAGTAAGAAAATTATGACAAGGGGCAAGGACAACTTTCTCATAGGCCATGTACTTAATTATAAGGGATTTGTGGTTTTCTCCTAAGTACCCATTCCCCTGGAGCAGTAATCTAAATATGACACAGGTAGCATATTGTTTTATGTCCCCATGAAAGAAAATTACAGTTTGAAGTAAAACTTTTGAAAATAATGATATTTTAGCCAGTTTATGTATTGGAGTACATGGAAGAGCAGTCCTTGCCTTACATCACTATGCCATCATACATGCGGCCAATTTGAATTCTCCATGGGTATAGTGATTATCAATATTTACAACTTTTGAAAAATCATAACTTTCTTATTGTTTGTTCGATATTGTTCAAACTTTTACCTATCAGCTTGTCTCATTTTTCTTTTTCCTTTAAAAACAAGTTTTTATTTGGGTTGGATTCCCCTTTAACATAACAGACATTAATGCTAAGTCAATCGTATTTCAACACTGATTATTCTGAAGTAAAGCGTTCCTGAATAAAAGAACCTGCTGAGAATTATACTTATTCATATGAAGATGAAATAGAGGGGACGGACTAGGCCTAAACTTCAACTTTCAAGCTTGAAGTTTGGGCCTAGTCCGTCCCCGCTATTTTCATACCCCATGACTACATCGACAATCTCGCTAGCCGGCTAGCACCGGCGATATCAAAGGCCGGATCCCGCTCTGACCATATCCCTACAATCTACATTGACCTAAATTTGAATTGGCCTAAAATCGACAGTTTGTCGTTACTAAAAAACAGGAGGTCGGAAACAAGTCCACATCTACCCCTGATAATTGTCTAATCACAATAAAACTGAAATAAAGGTTTACTTTGGACCTACATGAAGCATTCCGATGAATGTCTAGATCTACGACAAACTATAGTATAGACCCCTAAAGTTAGTCCTAGAGTAGATATAGTATTTTTGAGAAACTCAATGATCACACTTATTTGGAAGTCAGGCAAAAGAAATATTGAAATTGAGGTTTACATAGTGCGTAATACAGGATGAGCCCCGAACCCCGGCAAACACATTACAATTTGTAAGTGAGATCAAAACATGAAAATGAGCGTAACTTACTTTTATTCCTATGGAATGTCATTAGAATAGTATTGATGTTCCCTCCAAGATGTTCCGCTCCAATGAAGTTCACTCAGAAACCATGATTTCGAACATCAATTCTATAAACAGATAATTAGTCTAACTATTTCGTTTCAGAAACTTCAAATTCGCAGAGTCCAAAAGAACGACACTTCGCACAGATATCGTAGGGAATTGTGGGACGGAAAAAAATGTTTAATGCATGAGTACATGAATAAAACATTAGCGTTTAATCCAATCATACAAGTGCATTATGCGTATTTTGACGTCATTCTCATGAATAAAACATTGACCCTCCAAAATCATCCTTCAAATTGTCCGCCGGCAGCCATGTTGGCTATGTACAAAACCTATGGGAAATAAAAACGCGCGGAAAGAGTTCCCTCTCTAGCTCCCTTCGGGAGCTTACGTATACGTAAGATCGTATCTCTGTGGGCATAATTGAGTTTTTTTGTATTGTTGTTTGCGGCAATACAAAATACAATCATTTAGGCCTATTTATTAGGTAATATCATTTATTTTGTGGAAAAACGTACGACAATGTAAAATTTATGAAAATATTAAGTTTCTATATACTTATACCTCTGTTGTAGTATGATGTACTGAATTCAGAATAGATCTAATTATTTAGAGGTTAAAAAAATATAATAATCAATAATTATTACAATTTGAGAAGCAAAAAAAAAAAAGAGGTTGTCACCCAAATTTGGAGGAGAATATGGATCCATGTTTAATGCCAGTATATCTAACAATTGGGGCCATGGACCCATATTTAAGGCCAGTATCTAACAATTTGGGCCATGTTAAGGGATTTTCCAGAATAAAACCAAACTCCATGTTTAGGGATTTCTTTAAAAAAGCGACCCATTCCATGCAGCGGCACTTCCCCGTATGCCTTATTTCGTGAGTACTTCCCCCCCCCCCCTGGGGGGGGGGGGTATATTGAATGCAAATTTTTATTAGGCCTACTTTTCAGGGAAAAAATACGACAATTTTCATTTATGAAAATATTAAGTTTACTTTGTATTTACCTGTGTATGATGTATTGAATGCTGAATATTACATGCGAGAGTTTAATTGATATTAGTTTTATTTTTTTATCATTTTTTAAACTATTTTTACGAAATAAATAGATTCATTGCTTATATAGATCTTAAGAGATATGTTTTTTTTTCGATTCTTCTGGCTTATTGTGTATAAGCCTATAATATAACTATATAATTGTGCTACTGATCATGTAAATATTACTAATCAAATTATATTCATTATAATTGTATGATATATAGGAACACGGTCGTTGTAAAATATAGTTCTGTAACTGCTACCCTGTATGAATAAATTAATATGAAAGCAACTCTCAGCTTTCGACAAAATGATGGACAGCAAATAGAAAAAAAAAGAAGGAAGAAATTGAGGGAGGAAGGATCATGCGAAGGAAGCCAGGAAGGAAGGAAGGAAGGGAGGGGGAGGGAGGAAGGAAGGAAGGAAGGGAGGATTAAGAAAGGAAGGGAGGAAGGAAAGAAGGGAGGAAAGAAAGAAGGAACGAACTAACGAAGGAAGGAAGGGGAAAGAAGCAAGGGAGGGAGGAAGGAAGGAACGAAGAAAAGAGGACGGAAGAAAGAAAGGAAAGAAGGAATAAACAAAGAAAGAAAGAAAAAATAAAAGAAGAGGAAGGAATGAAGGACGGAAGGAAGGGAGGAAGCAAGCAAGCAAGGGAGGGATGAAAGAAGGAACGAAGAAAAATAGGACGGAAGAAGAAAGGAAAGAAGGAATAAACAAAGAAAGAAAAATAAATAAAAGAAGAGGAAGGAATGAAGGAAGGGAGGAAGGAAGCAAGCAAACAAGGGAGGTATGAAAGAAGGAACGAAGAAAAATAGGACGGAAGAATTTTGAAAGGAAAGCCTTGAATGAAAGAAAAAACAAAGAAAGAAAGAAAAAAGAAGGAAGGAAGGGTGGAATGAAAGGAACGCCCGCGAAGGGAGGATGGAAGGAAGGAAGGAAGGAAAGGTGGGAGAAGGAAGAAAGAAAGAAGGAAAGAAATAACTAAGAAGGAAGGGAGGTGGAAAGAAGGAAGTAATGATGGGAGGAAAGAAATAACTAAGAATGAAGGGAGGTGGAAAGAAGGAAGTAATGATGGGAGGAAAGAAGGAAGGAAGGCCAGGAAGGTAGATAGGAAAAAGTACAGGTCAAGGGAAGGAAAAAATGAAGAAAAGGAGAGCAGAGGGAGAATGGGAAAAAAAACTTTTCAGGCTTGAGAATACTATCAAATTCTGCTTGTTAACCGTTAACCGGTGTACATGGACCACACCAGTTATTTTACACCGGTGTTAAATTGGTGGTGTTAGTTTTACACCTATAGGTGTTATTACAACACCTATGGTTGTTACATTTACACTCTTTGGTGTTATGTTCAATCTATAGGGTGTTATTTTAACACCTCAGGGTGTGGTCCTCTATTAACACTAATTGGTGTCAGTTTTAACACCACAGTTTTTACAGTGTAGCATTATAGCTTTGTCTTTTAATTGGGGACAAAATCTTTTCATGTTACATTTCGATGCTTGAAATGCTAGGGGAAAGGAATGGGAGAGAAAAATAAAAAAGGTAAAACATGATATCATTTTTAAAATATACTATGTCATTGAAACCTATCACATATAAGACGTTTGTATCCAAAAGTTCAAATTTTGTGCTCGACCCTTCACTCGCTCGCAACTTGCTCATCATGTTTTTATTTTTCTTCAACGATAGAAAAACTAATACATTGCTTAAACCAGGGTATTGGAGAGGGATAGAGATATAAAGAGAGAATGAAAGAAAATATTGAAAAGAGGGAAAGAAAGAGAGAGTTAAGAGGTAGTGAAGGAGGACAGAAAGCCAAAAATCAGATGAGAACGAGAGGGGGGGGGGGGAGATGAGGGGATAAAAGAAACAAACCTGTTACAGAATATGGCAGCCATGATGAATAAAGAAGCAGACTCAGAACACTAATTTCGGGGGTTTCTGTTTCTGTTTATCTAATTTCTATTTAGCTATATCCACTTTAACTAACATTAATCAGTCTGTTGACCTACGGCCAGATGAAAGATCTTTGTGGACTAATTTTCAATTTGACTAAGAAAAAAATAAATAAAAAATAAGACGAAAACTATACTAATCGCGGAATTACACTATATTGAGAGTAGATGGATTTGGATAATTATGTGGTATAAAGCTATTACGTAGATTAACTAACCCTAACCCTAAACCCATTCCGTATAGTTTTCCTAATTCAAAACATCAATTATCTTTTAAGATGAATTATTTATTTTCTTAAAAAAACAACTACAAGACTAGCAGTGTTAACTTATTTCTCCTTAATACCTCGGACACATTGCTCTACGGCGGCCGTACGGCGAGTCGAAAACAGCCGTTTTATTCATTTTTATTCAAACCACCTATATGTAGCTGCGGGTGTAGCTGGTACAAAAAATGTTAAAACGGCTGTTTTCGACTCGCCGTAGAGCAAATGTGACCGAGGTATAAACACATACATCGGCAGGGTCTTTATGGAAGTAACTGTAACACGGAGAGGGGCCACAGCCCCTTAAATTTTTACCACTCCCTCATCTAGATTTCTGAAGATGTACACCAATCTCACGCATTCAAACTTTGAATGACACTCATTGGGATTTTAGTCATATCTATTTTTGACATCATCGGGGGTTTAAAATTCACACAATTCAATTCAATTCAATTTTATTTCAATCATAAAATCATAAAATATATACAAAGTAACATGCAACAATCGAGATTTAATCTAATGAATGAAATTGGAGACTAATATGAAAGTTAAAAAAAACTTGTAAGTCAGTCCCCAAAACAGGGAAGAGAAACACATGTTACGATATAATACAAACTCACACACACACACACACACACACCATGACACGCATGATACATAGGTACTTAAAATAGAGTTACAAGGAATAGGAAGAAACGAGATGTTTCTTCAATAAAATTATTAGGTAAATTGTTCCAAATACGGGGACCGTAATTGTGTCTAAAGGAGTTGAATAAGGACTGAGACGAAACCTTTGGGTAATGGTATTTTATACATGAGCGGGTATTATGGGAATGGATAGATTTATTAAGAGTAAACATTTGACAAATTATTTTAGGTGCAATACTATCATTAACATTAAACATCATTATGGCAATTTGGAATGTATATATATATCATAAATCGTAAGTGTTTGTAACCTAAAAATATAGGACGAGAGTGAGCTTGAAAATGAGAATTTGTACATATTCTAAGGGCTTTCTTTTGCAGTTTGTATAAAGATTCTAATTTAGTTTTCCCCACTGCTGCCCAGGTAATGGTACAAAATAAGTATGGTAAAATTAAACAGTTATACAACATAAATAATACATTTTGAGGTAGGGATACACGTAATTTACGGAGGATACCAATGTTTTTAGATATTTTGTTTGCAATATATTGTCGATGGTCCTGGAAAGATAGAGTATCATCAAGAATTATTCATAAAAATTTAACTTAAGTGCACACATTCAAATTAACATGGTTTATAAGTATTCTAATATTATTACAATTATATGGGTGGGATTTTCTATTAAAATATAATACACACGTTTTGTCATTGTTTATAATTAATTCATTAGCATCAAACCATTGTATAACATTTTCTAATTCTCTATTTACCTGTAATATTAATTTATTGAAATCTTTATGACATGCAATTAAGTTGGTATCGTCGGCAAACAGTATAAAACGAAAAAAGGATTTTTATTTTATTTATTTATTTATTTCTGATATTTTGACAGGGTAGCCCATTCACCAATAAGGAGTGGTCTTCCATGAGGCCCTGAATAACAATAAACATATTTACAAAATGCATAACGTATGTACAGAATGTTACATCATTAAGATTCACATTAGGATTTGAATGTAAAACGAAACATTAACAAACTTAGCAGCAAACAAAACGCAGACGGGCACTCGTTTGACGTATAATAAAATATCAATAAATCAAATTAATTAAGAAGGACATCTTGAAAATACTGATAATATACACCAAATCATCAAGGTCATGCTAACACAAAATAAGCACAACAGTGGATGTTCCGCAAGTTATTTATAAATTACAAGTTCTTTTAAACATTCTCTTAAATGAAATGACAGAAGGAGATGTTCTAATTGAATTATCAAGCTTATTCCATTTAAATATTGAAGATACGATTGGACTACACTTATAACAATCAGTGCGAAACTTGGGCACGCGTAAATAGCCACTGTCTCTCTGTCTGGTATGATGTTCATGTACATCATTTGGATTGGTTAAGTTTACCTGAAGGTAAGAAGGTGCTAAACTGTGGACACATTTAAATATCATCAAAACGCGACTGAGCTCAAATCGTTTGTCTAGTGTCATCCATTTAAGACTTGTGAACAAATCAGCCGACGGTGTGTCGTATGTCTTGTTCAATATAATTCTTGCAGCCCTCTTCTGAATTTTTTGCAGCTTAATTGTATGGGATTGAAATCTATTCGACCATACAGCAGAACAGTAATCAAATCTTGGCAACACTAAACTGTTATAAAGCAACTTTAAGGACTGCACAGGCAAAGAACTTTTCGCTCTCTTTATTATGCCAATGCTTTTCTGAGTAAGTTTACATACATTTTCTATTTGTTTTGACCATTTCAGTTCTTCATCTATCAAAACTCCTAAGCATTTGGTGAATTGAACTCTATTTATCAAATCACCGTTTAACAAAATCGTGAAAGAATCTATTTTCCTGAGATTAGCACGAGAACCTATTATCATGACACAAGTTTTTTCAGTGTTGAGGACGAGCTGATTATCTTTAATCCATGCCATGACCTTGTTTAATGCAACAGTTAATTTTTCTTCCAAAACTGTCGCATCATTCGCACTGACGGTAAGTGTCGTGTCGTCAGCGTACATATCTATAATACCTTCATGAATACATTCAGGTAAACTATTAACATATATTGAAAATAAAAGGGGACCTAGAATTGACCCTTGTGGCACGCCTAATTTGACGATTGAAGGGTGCGATTTGGCTCCTTTAAATTGTGTCACTTGTTGTCGATCAAATAAATATGATTTGAACCAAGTGATAGTCCTCTTACTACAACCAATGCAAGTTAATTTCTTTAAAAGCAGCTCATGGTCCACGGTATCAAGAAGAAGAGCTCAGATTATTTATATAGATCAAGAAAAGGAGAGGACCCAGTAAAGAGCCCTGTGGGACTCCACACTGGATCCTCTTCATATTTTGGAAACAAAATTATTATAACATGTGAAATGGAAACGATTACTCAAATAATTCTTAAACCACTGTACACCACGTATACCAAAAAACTGTAATTTACAGAGGAGAATATCATGGTTGATGACATCAAACGCTTTAGATAGATCAAGAAATAAGCCTAATGTATGAACTTTGTTTGTTAATTTATTTTGGATGTAATCATGAAGGTCAATTAAAGCATGTGCACAGGAGTATTGTTTTCTAAAACCGTACTGAGAGTCATCAAGGAGATTATATTTATTTATATGATTAAAAACCCTATTGTAAATCCATTTTTCTAATATTTTAGAAAAACAAGGGAGCAAAGTTATAGGGCGATAGTTAGAAAATATATGGGGATCCCCTTTCTTAAATATGGGTATAATTTTTCCTACTTTGAAATTCATAGGAACCTTACCAGATAAAAAGGACAGATTACAAATATGTACAATGGGTTTAACAATAAAATGGATAACATGTTAAATTGTATATTGCGTAAGTCCTTCGAAATCTTGGCTACACTTTCGGAGTGTATGTATTCAATTTACTCCTAAGTCGTGATGGTAGCTTTGTTATAATCAGAAATTGAAGCTCCAGCACATGCTTTTGTTTATATTTTGCAAAGATGAATAAAATTAAGTTAATTTTAAAATGATATTTTATTCGTCTATAATTATGATCTTTATAGGTATGACGCGACAAAACAGGTCTTGCTGACATTTGATAAGTTTGTGGCAGTCTCTTATAATGTCATTTAAATACAGGCAAACACTCACTCGTCATTAAAGTATGAAAAACATCGCACAGTCTAGCAGATTGAAACAAAACATCACTATCGAATTCATAGCTTGCCAAAATACATAGTAAAACTTGATAAACATGGTAGTTTTATTTTTGTCGTAATGACTACATACATATCTCATGCAACTAATTACATTTAGAAAAAAAATATTCTGCTAAGTATTACATTTGAATAGAAAACATGGGAAAAATTAAATCAAATAGATTAGAAATACATGAAATAATTACAATATGTGAAATAAAATGAATTACGATTAGAATCAAAACGCTGTTTTAAAATGATAGTAGGCACGGTAAAAACGCTTATTAAAATCTTATACAACTTCGTTTTCCACACATGCAGTAGTCCTTTAATATTTTAAACAACCTTGCTTATAAAGAATTAAATATGAAAAAAATAAACTTTATTGTTTAAGATTTTAAACACGAGTTATAATACTCACATAGCAAACAGCGTTGTATAACAGTTTTAAACATCGTTTTTACTGTGTTAGGTTTTACACCATTGCAAATTTATTACTAATTAATAATAATTAATATCTTATAACTTTCACTTTGATGATTTAGTGGGGCTATGGCAGAGTATGGATAATTACAAACAAGTTCAAGTTTATTTATCTAAAACCAAAAACATCACATCATAATCGAAATAGATATACATACAACGTAAATTAGTACATAAACACACATCAATTAGATTATAACATATAGACGAATTGGTTTTAGGCCCGTTTTAGGACCCCTTAAAAGCAAAGCTTGTAAGTGGGGCCTGGAATACTTATGATTATTAACATAGAATATACTTATCTATAAAATACAAAAAGAGAGAAGACAACTACACAGCGAGACCTAGGCCTTTGTGCAGACAGCATCTAGATGATTTTTTCAGGAAATACTATAAGAATTAAATACGCATCATATTGTAAAGTACTGGCAAGAGAGAAAGAGAGAGGGGGAAGGGAGAGGGGATAAGAGGGACAAAGACGGAGAGACAGACATATGTAACCATGGTAACACTGAATCTAATAATCACCGAGGTCACTATGTAAACACACTGTAAACATTTACAATGTTTACAATGTGGAGGAGTCAACAGTAAGGAACTTTCTCCACACTGTAAAATCTAATAGCATTTCAACGGATAGCATCTTCAAAATCTACTATACGACCATGCCGTGCACTGTAAAAACTGTGGTGTTAAAACTGACACCAGTGGGTGTTAATAGAGGACCACACCCTCTGGTGTTGAAATTACACCCTAGAGATTGAATATAACACCAAAGAGTGTACATGTAACAACCAACGGTGTTGCAATAACACCTATAGGTGCTAAACTAACACTGTCAATTTAACACCGGTGTAAAATCACTGGTGTGGTCCTCTATGTACACCGGTTAACACCGCAGTTTTTGCTGTGTGTGGACACACACTGTGAACATTCTGTGGATAAACTGTGCGACACAGGATCTCTACATAGATCCCTGATGACGTGATTGGTAGGGAGTAACCCTTAAGGCCCGTATTCTGAAGTTGGTTTTAACTTAGACCATGGTCTAACTCTGTGCTAAAATTATGGGAGGCCAAACGTTTCAAAGTTTATTTTACAGTGAATGCTTCTCATGTTAACTGCGCTCTTCACTAATTATTTAATGGTGAAGACAATTGTCATACTTATCCTTCCCAGGCAGTTAATGATGTTTTGGGAGTCAAATGAGCTGATACATTAAACCTGTACTGTTAGAGATTTATGTAAGAAACGGCTTTCCATAGTTAAACCATAACTTAAAACCAGAGTTTAAATTAAACCCGACTTCAGAATACGGGCCTATGCATATTACAATGTCATGATCTCACAGCGCCCTCCCTCGGAGGATACTATAGGAAATACGCGTATAAACGGATTTGTCAGAGAAGCGCCACCGGATGCAGATCACCAACGCGTGCAAGATAATGGTGGCCTGATGACGTAAATGCATAAGGTCTAAAGCGAGAGATATATATTCGAAGAAATGCTTTTGCACCGTATACAGTCTGGCTAAAATCATGGAAATGGAGGGAGTAATAACATTAAAATTTACTTGAAAATGAAAACAAAAGCTTAGATTGCATTATCTAAAAACTTCACAATGAAGGGGGGGGGGGGGTAAAATACAAAATGTTTTAAAACAACCCTTATTCATACCACTCTTTCTTACCGTTAAATAAAATGATTAGGATTTACAATGTGAAAAACAGGCCCATAAACTAACTATGATCTAAAGACCTATCATTTCTAGTTACTGTTAAAAAATTCAAATTGATTATATACCATAATAAATTATGCAGATTTATACACATATATGGTATACATAACACTGGTGTAAGATTGATATTTTGCAAATGTGTTATTAATGTAGCTATGAACAGAATGTTCCTCATGATCTATGTACATGTATGTTATTTCCAAAGTCTTGAACAGTAGCAAAACGTACAGGGACACGTATCTAAAGAAAGAGAGAGAAAAAGAAGTTTTATTTACCATAATCGATAAAACAGTGGAGGGTAGCCCGGTTCAGTTAAAACAACTGTTTTACAATGGAGCCCTCCACGTATGAAAGAACATAAACATGATGAAATAAATAGCAGACTATATACATGGTAAATGAATAGATAACAGAACATTAATGAAACGAAAGTAAATAACATAAATCAAAACTGAAAACATAAACAAAAACATAAAGATAAACCGTAATTAAGTGCAGGTGGTATACTACCCCTCCCCCTCACTCCAATCAACGGCCTTATACTTCTCAAATCTTAAAATATAAGGCCGTATCTACTGAAAATAATAAAATACAAAACATCTTTTGATATGTTAGAATAATTTTGATTGGCGCATATATTCTTTTTTTTTTTTTTACGAGAGCGCCGTTAAAAACCAGACAACTCCCAAACTGAGCCAAGTTGTAAAGTGAGAGCATGTTGGTGAAAGTTTTGCAAAGTTTTTGAAGTTATTTGGGGACTTAAGAGCTTTTTACGGACAATGGTAATTTATTGAATATAGAATTTGCAGTGAATGAGAATTATTTTTTGAGGGGATTTAGGGTATGGTATATGTAAACGATTTTGGGCGGAATGTCTCGTATTATAAACAATCATGGGTCGTTTAATACAGATAATGGTTTCAAGTATTTTGGTGCATAGTCATTCCAAATTTTGTATACTAGTACTAGAATGTATTGTTGGTATTTAATCCTCGGTTCAACAGATTGCCAGTCAAGTGTAGTTAACAAAGAATATTGTGAAGTTGATTATTCAGTATTCAAAACCAACCGAGCATATCTATTCTGCAATTTTTGTAATCAGGTTATATTATTTTTCGAACAATTTCCCCACGCTGTACAACAATAGTCAATATATGACAACATTAGTACAAAGTATAACTGTCTCAAATGACTTCTCTTAATCAAATGTTTAATTTTTCTTATGCAAGCAATAGAACGTGATATTTTACAAGGAATGCACTGTACATGTAAAGACCAGCTTAATTGAGAGTCGAAAATGATTCCTAGGTATTTAATATTATCAACATGCTCCTAAGTTGTATTCTCAAATTTTAATGTGATTGTTTTATTTTGTATTTACGTTTATTACTGAGAATCAAAATTTTAGTCTTTTGTGGGTGTAAATAGATGCGATCAATATTGAGTCATTTCGCAATTAAGTCCAGATCGTATTGCAAATTTCTTTGTAATATGCTAATCATTGTATTCTAGCTATTAAAGAGAGTAGTATCGTCTGCAAACAAACATAATTGTATCGTTCTTATATAGGGATAAGGTTCCTAAATCGTTGACATATAAACAAAAAATCAGGGGCCCAAGTATGGACCCTTGAGGGACACCTGTTTTCACATTTAAAAAGGAACTTGTTGCTCCTTTCATTATAACACATTGTTGTCTTTCAGTCAAATACATCTTAAACCATAGTAGTTCAGATTCTTTTATACCATAGTAATACATCTTGTCAAGTATCAAATCTTCATCGAACGCCTTCTGTAGGTCTAAGAACAGACCCCTATTATTCGACCAGAGTTCATTTTATTAAAAATAAAATCAACTATTTCTGTCAAACAGGTAGATGTTGAATGAAGAGTCCAGAATCCACTGCTGACGATCACATAGAAGGTCTTTTTATTTTGATTAGCATAAAGTTGTTGCTGGACTGTTTTTTTTTCTAATATTTTAGATAGTGTCGGTTGGTCTGTAATACTTTGGTTCAAAAGTACCTCCTTTGTGAATTGGTGTTATTTTCGCTTTCTTGAATTCTTTTGGAATTCGACAGGTTCGGAGCGACTTATTAAATAATTTTGTAAGCAGTTTGGCGATATGAAGAGCATATATTTTCAACAATTTTAGATGCAGATCATCAACCCCAGATGCCTTTTTTTAAATATCAATATTTTGCAGTTATTCTAGTACAAACTCTTATTTTATTTCTTAAAAAACGAAACGTTCGGTTGGGAACAACGTATTCATACTATTAACTTTTTTGGCAGCAACCTGAATACCTTGTGCTAGGTTCGTTGCAAATTCATTAAATAACTTATATTCAAATTTCAAAAATAATATTTTCGTCTGTAATCAATACGTCATCTTTAACTATCTTCACTTCTCCTATTTCTTTTTTAATTGATAAAAATGTTTAGTATTCGCCAATTTTGGCAAACATCAGTTCCGCATTTCTTCAATTCGTTTTGGTATAAATTCATTTTTAGTCTTTTATTCAGATTATAAAATATTTGCTGTATTGCAGGAATGTTAAAAATAATTCCCAGCATAGAAGGTTTTGGGTTTATAGAGTAATCCCGTTGTCTAGCTGACATGATGAAGTCATCATTGATCCATGGTACACCTAGCCTATAATCTAGGCGGAGGCTGCAGTTATTGTCTTTGCTGTTATGCTGAACGCAAGCGATGCGTCTGATCTGGCAAAGACTACGCATTGTGGCTGCGTTAGGCTATGGTGCAGCTGTTTGTTCACGACGAACTGAAACGTACGGGGCGTGTTTATCACTTACTTTCATAAAGATAGATTTAAAGTTGTTCCGAAGATTTTCAGATTCAGTCCAATCGATTTATTCAATTTTTCATTGGATTTTTCCTCATCAAAATTTCTGAATAATCATAATTTGCTTACAAGAGGTTTCAACAGTGAAGCCTTTCCATGTAATACAAGATAGACCAAAGAATAGTCACTGATTCCTAGTGTTTGAACTCCTGATTTTAAACAGGGTATTGTATCTGAAACCAATAATAAGTAAATACGTTTTTTGCTATGGGGTGAAATGCGAGTATAATAATTTATGATTTGACGCATAATTATTAAACTTATTACGAAACTCGTTTACTTTATTTGATAAACGGTTGCTTGTCATCATATTGCAATTAAAATCCCCTAAAACAGCAACATTGTTTGTAATAGAAAATAAATAATCAAAATTTTGTTCGAGTTTAATGAAGAAATATGTTACATCACTGGGCGGTCTTCTATATAATGCTCCAACAAAAATGGAACTGCTTTTGGTGCCATTTTATTATTAACCACATCAGTTCAATCTCCTCACATTCTAAATCTCCCTATCTTACATAATATATGTTAATCTTAATGTAGCAACCACCCCTCCCCTTCCAGTTGATACTCTGTGTTTACCCAAAAATGTCTACACAGGTATAAGAAAGAATGAAAGAAAGCAAGATAGAAACATTCTTAGGTAAACCATTTATATGATTTCCGCCACTTCAGACCAATGTGATGGCCTTTTGTTCCAGCCTCTTCGTAAGTGTTCTCGATATCATTGTATTCAGCATAAATGTTGTGTGGTGCTTGTATGGTAGCAACGGTGCACGGGCTAACGTTAATTTCCGTAGATCGTTGGTCATCCTTAATTCACTGCTTAAATTTGATGTAACTGAGAAGACAAAACGAATGATAATCTATGATATATGTATCGACATCTTTTAGCTTCCAAAGTGGATGACAACTATTGAACATCACTTTATTCACTAACTTCTTTATTCAAAGAATGCATTTAAGTCATTGATATAATTGATCCATGCACGTATTATTCAATTATATCCATTCACTTATTCATTAAATTATGTATTAAATTTTGCATTCGCTAATGTTTAATCATAAATAAACTAATATGAAAATGCATCAGTGGCATTTAGCCCATTTTTCATGTTCATTCACATGCCTACTTTTTATCAGAAACAGTATAGGCCTACTTTTGCTACTGATGTTGCAGCTCTTCGCGTAAGCTAATCAATTAAAAGGGCATACGAACCAACAGCTTCTAATAGCGCCACCTCAAATTATCAAAATCGTATCTGGATAGGTTCATTACCAATTATGGAACCTTCTGGGAAGTTGAGTCTTACGATATAGGCCCGGAAAACACACCACTACTCAATACATTCAAATCACAATGAGTGCATTACCAAGTAGCAAAACAGGTACCTTTTCTCTCAAAACCATCTTCGTTTCTCTACACGTGTAAAACTATCGGCCAATTTATCCTCTAGTTATCTCAAAATGTATATTTCAAGCCTAGCTCTCTTTAACACTCAATCAATGAGAGACAACATATAATCAATTCTTTTTCCGTTCGCTCCCCTTTAAAAAATCAGGCAAGGACGTATTTTAGAGCTTCAAGATCAAGGCTTAAGGACGAGACGCCTGAGGCCAAAACTAAGAACTGAAGCAGCTAGCTAATCGGGGGTGTCCGAGTTCCTCCAATGAAACATGCGTGTTACTTACCTCAAAACAAGTACTAAATTAGAAGGAAAAGGAGCGCAGTTACGACAGTAAAGGCCAGTTTCCAGTCACCGCATTCTGTACAGTTCACACTCGGGCAGGCAGATGTCGCTGTTGCTGGCGGGATTTCAGTGATATCAGTTCCATCTGGCATGTCTGGCACTGCTGAAGGCAAACAAGGTCATATTGAGAGTTGTATTGATCTGACTCATCTAGCCACGAAATGGTATTAATAAAATATTTGAGGCATTTTATGTACAACTTTACCTGGGTGCCTTCTTAGTCTAGCCTTACCAATTATACCTGCTGCTAAGTATTAGCATACTTTCGCAATTAATACGCAGACGCTTTCTACAACGCATCAATTTCTTTGAAAATGCAAGTCAAATGACAATGGACATCTGAGAGGTTTTTGTCGAAAGTTGGTAGACCGGGAAGGGAAAGAAGATTTTCTGAAGATTCGTACTGGACGAAAAATTAAAAATATGTCGATTGTCCAGAATGCAGTACTGACCGCATAGAAACGTTGTTAGAGCTAACAATGCGCTAACAGAGGCCATGTTACAATCGGTAATGTTGCGGCGATGCCTAATGTTACAATAATGCATTACTTACACATTGAAATAAATGTTTTGACTTCACAATCCGAAAGATGTGACTGGGATAGTGGGATTACTGTTAGCGCTCCGTTAGGCTAACAACGTTTTTGTGCGGCCGGCACAGGACGATACTGCTACTTTGATTAACCGATATTCGACAAAGGCTGTTTTTTGTTATTAAAAGTATATTGGCAAAAGATTATCGGCTTTAAAAAACACTCGTCTGCGTGGTGATTATAGCATTTTAACAGAAAAATTACTCACTATATTTTTTAATGAATTATTTAAAGTTTGATATTTCATTACTGAATTACAAATTAATTTTATCCCGACGGGTAAAACTGTAAATCAAATATCTGAGGCCCGTTTCACAAATCTTGTTATAATATCAAATTTGCTATGACAGTTTAAAACTACCAAAATCGTTCTGATTGGCTGATAGCATACTGGTACAGATGATTGGGCAAAGCATGAATGTCATGGGACCCAGTTGTTGCACATATGAATTCTATGCAATGGTGGGTTAACATTTGGCTTATTATACTTGTAAGTGCTTCAGTTGACTGAGTAAATAGCAAAATATAGCCTTTGGACAAGTTCTCTGCTTGTCATGCCAAAACATGGTTCGAAAATAGACTAAAGCAGAGTGCACTAATTGCAGTGATCGCCAGACCGAGCCACGGCGCTCATCCCCGCTCATTGCACGATTGATCTACGCTTTCAGGCGAATCCATATAGGCCGTGTTAAGGGACATAACAGCACCAAGAACCTTGGCTAAAGGCTAAGCAAATTAAAACATAACACACGTACCTGCTGGAGAAATCACCTTCGTCACAGGCCCGATGGTCCTGAATGATAACACAGGCCGTCGTGGACCGTCTTCACCGGATAAGCAATTAATGACCGAAACTGCAACTAGATAATCGGTATCCGCCTCGAGGTGCCCGATGTAAAACTCGAGCTCGCTGCCAACCGGTACGAACCCGACACTGAACCACAGTTCGTTGTCATCGTCGACGACCTTCTTGAGGTTGATATCGTTACCGCAGACAGGACCATCCCCGTGGTGTTCGCTACTCCACTCAAAGACCACGTGTGACGTTGAAAGATTGGTCAGAATAGGGGCTGTCGTCAAAGTCGGAAGTTCTATAAAATGATGGAAACCGGTAGCAAATAATAGGAAGCTTTTAAAGCCCGATATTTTTATTCCATTCTTGAAGTTTTAATCATTTTCGGATAAAATGAACGTGTATTTCATCACGAAATCACGTCGCAAACTTCATAATAAAGATTTCAAAAATAGATCAATGAGAGGGGTTTCCACAGGGGCATCTGACAGCAACTTAACCAAACGATATCATTGATAATGATAGCGATATCTTAATGATGATGAAGGACGTGTTGCGAGTGGTGATGGCGATTTAAAAAAAACGTTCAGTGGCGTAATGGTGGAAAAAGAATCAGAGGTAGCACTTCAGATCGGCGCATGGTGACAAAACGTAGCCAGCGAAGGGTTCAGCGAGTTAAGATTTTTGCCATTTGAAAATATAAATATTATTTTGCGATATATTTCGACATACTGTCAAATAGCAAGAAATAATCTTATCCTAACATTTGCCTTGCCTTTTCATTACCTTTCTCCTTTTTCTTTTCTTGGTTGTAGAGTGTTTGGCGGACCAGTTCCCCTATAATTCCGTCATCTTCATACACCAGTGGTAATTTTTTTTTTGCCAATTCCTTGGCATTATTTTCTGGTCGGTGTTTTAAAAATCTTTTCGTCAGTTACGAATAACCTTATCTAAGGAATGGCGACCCTCTCTTGTGCTAAATGATATATCCCTACGTGGTACCCTAACCTAAGAACATGTTCAAGTTGTGCGTAAAGTCGCAAGTAACTTCAAAGATGGCATAATATTAGTACCCACTACTAAACCAACACCATATCATTTTACCGAGATTTTGGCAGGAAGGAATTTATATAGTCCTAATTTTTTTGATAAACTCACCAATTGTGGAAGTCGTCAGATATAATAACGACCCTTCCCCAACTTGAATAATCCTTGCACCATCGCACAATATAGGTCTTACCGAGACCTGATAGTCCATAGACGGTTTTAAGCCGGTTAGGTTGAAGACACGCTGTTCCGCAGACTCTGGACCCGGTTCCAATGGTACGAGACCCGCTGTCATCCAAGGCGTGACGTCATCCCCTAGACCCCTCTTATCAATTGCATAGCCGCACGTAGGTCCATCGCCGATGTATTCATCTTGCCATAGGATAGTAGCATAGGTTGTTCCCGATGCTGTTGTGTTAGGGTGTTGGTTCAAGCTGGGCAAAACTTATAAATGAAATGGAAAGTAAAATTGAATTAGTATCATCCATATTACTACACGTCAATTACACGATCGAGGGTATCAGAAAGAATTTAACACATAGCCGAGGGGCTTTTGGACTGTTTCTTCAAAGGTTAGGAAGAGTCAGCAGTTATTCCATATACCCGAGCAAAGTTACGTGTCTACTTTTCATACTATCCTCATCTGAAAACCATGACCGGTCAATCATGGTCATTAGTAGCAGTCATTAGCAAATTTGTTAATAACTGGAATAAATGACCAGTCATGTGATATATTTCAGCCAATCAGGATCCATATAACAATTTTATAACCGGGCATATGTCCCCAAACCATCAGGGGGGAAATAGCAGTCGTCAAGAAATTCTGTCGGAGGGAGAAGAGGATGGGAGTGGATGGTTTGTTGCGTAATGTGTATAATTTAGGGAACCACTGAAAATCCCCACGGGGGGTAGTTCACTGGAACATATTGGCCCGTATTCAGGCGTCAGTTTAACTAAGAAATATCTTGGGAAGCCAAACATGTTAACTTTGTGTACATTGTTTACTAGTACATCTCATGTTTGCTTTGCTCTTTCCCTATTCTTAAATAGCGACGACGCCGTTTCCACACAATCACGAATGATTTGGGACTCAAATGTGCATATAAACTGAACCCCTGTTATCAGAGATGCATGTCACAATTGGCTATCTATAATTAAATCACAGCTTAAGATCAGAGTTTAAATTAAACCTGTCAAGGAACAACTAACTTACCATAATTCTGTGTTGGCACGGACAGTTCGGGGTTTGTTCCCCCTTCTTTCCCCGAGCAGTGGAAAAGACGGACACTTATACCATAGCTGGTCCCTGCGTCCAGTCGGTCAATCACAAATTGGTAGTAGGATACATCTTCTTCCACGGGGACAAAACCGACACTCGACCACGATGTCGACGAAGGAGACTTGAGATAGACGTTGGACCCGCAGACTGGACCGTCACCATTGTAATCAAGATTCCATTCAACATGAATATACGAGTTTGTAACGTTGACTTCTTCAGGTGCATTCTTCAGAGTTGGCAATACTAAATAAGAGAGAGATTCAGGGAGTTCATTCTTATTTTTTATTTCCAGATGTTTTGCACCTTTGTTAAGTTACAGTCGTTTTTACCTTTGTATATTTGCATTGGCCTATCATGTTTTGAAGTTTAATGTGGCCATTTTTACTGGTGAAAAGATTATCATTATTATTATTATTATTATTATCATTATTATTATTATTATTATTATCATTATTATTATTACAATAATAAATATGATCACATTAGCCTTTTACCGAAACTGTGGCAGAGGTAACTAATAGGCCGATAATGTTTTATAAGCTTACCGATTGTGGAAGTCGTTAGAAACAATAACGGCCCTTCTCCAACTTGAATAATCCTTGCACCATCGCACAAGATAGGTCTTACTGAGACCTGGTAGTCCATAGACGGTTCTAAGCCAGTTAGGTTGAAGACACGCTGTTCTCCTGACTGTCGACCTGGTTCCAATGGCACAAGACCCGCTGTCATCCAAGGCGTGGCGTTACCCCCAAGACCACTCTTATCGATTGCATAACCGCACGTAGGTCCATCGCCGATGTATTCATCTTGCCATAGGACAGTAGCATAGGTTGTTCCCGATGCTGTTGTGTTAGGGTGTTGGTTCAAGCTGGGCAAAACTTATAAATGAAATGGAAAGTAAAATTAAATTAATATCATCCATATTACTACACGTCATTTACACGATCGAGGGTATCAGAAAGAGTTTAACACATAGCCGAGGGACTTTTGGACTGTTTCTTCAAAGGCTAGGAAGAGTCAGCAGTTATTCCATATACCCGAGCAAAGTTACGTGTCTACTTTTCATACTATCCTCATCTGAAAACCATGACCGGTCAATCATGGTCATTAGTAGCAGTCATTAGCAAATTTGTTAATAACTGGAATAAATGACCAGTCATGTGATATATTTCAGCCAATCAAGATCCATATAACAATTTTATAACCGGGCATATGTCCCCAAACCATCAGGGGGGAAATAGCAGTCGTCAATAAATTCTGTCGGAGGGAGAAGAGGATGGGAGTGGATGGTTTGTTGCGTAATGTGTATAATTTAGGGAACCACTGAAAATCCCCACGGGGGGTAGTTCACTGGAACATATTGGCCCGTATTCAGACGTCAGTTTAACCAAGAAATATCTTGGGAAGCCAAACATGTTAAATTTGTGTACATTGTTTACTAGTACATCTCATGTTTGCTTTGCTCTTTCCTAATTCTTAAATATCGACGACGCCGTTTCCACACAATCACGAATGATTTGGGACTCAAATGTGCTGATAAACTGAACCCCTGTTATCAGAGATGCATGTCACAATTGGCTATCTATAATTAAATCACAGCTTTAGATCAGAGTTTTAATTAAGCCTGTCAAGGAACAACTAACTTACCATAATTCTGTGTTGGCACGGACAGTTCGGGGTTTGCTGCCCCTTCTTTCCCCGAGCAGTGGAAAAGACGGACACTTATACCATAGCTGGTCCCTGCGTCCAGTCTGTCAATCACGAATTGGTAGTAGGATTTATCTTCTTCCACGGGAACAAAACCGACACTCGACCACGATGTCGACGTAGGATATTGGAGATAGACGTTGGAACCGCATACTGGGCCGTCGCCATTGTAATTAAGATTCCATCCCACCGAAATATACGAGTTTGTAACGTTAAATACTTCAGATGCATTCTTCAGAGTTGGCAAGACTAAATAAGAGAGAAATTCAGGTAATTCATTCATTTTTATTTTCTTTATTTCCAGATTTTTTGCACCTTTGCTAAATTACAGTCGTTTTTACCTTTGTATCTTTGTATTGGCCTATCATGCTTTAATTTTAATGTGGCCAGTTTTACTGGTGAAAAGATTATCATTATTATTGTTACAATAATAAATATGACCACATTAGCCTTTTACCGAAACTGTGGCAGAGGTAACTAATAGGCCGATAATGTTTGATAAGCTTACCGATTGTGGAAGTCGTTAGAAACAATAATGGCCCTTCTCCAACTTGAATAGTCCTTGCGCCATCGCAAAAGATAGGTCTTACTGAGACCTGGTAGTCCATAGACGGTTCTAAGCAAGTTAGGTTGAAGACACGCTGTTCTCCTGACTGTCGTCCCGGTTCCAATGGCACAAAACCCGCTGTCTTCCAAGGCGTGACATCATCTCCTATACACCTCCTGTCGATTGCATAGCCGCACGTTGGGCCATCGCCGACGTATTCATCTTGCCACAGGATAGTAGCATAGGTTGTTCCCGATGCTTTTGTACTAGGCAGTTGGTACAAGCTAGGCAAAACTAGTAAATGAAATTAACAAGAAAATTTATTTTTACTTCCTTTTCAAAATATTATACTAATAACATTGACATGATTGAAGACATTAGTAAGAATTGAACACAATAACCGAGGGCTTTTGGCATGTTTCAAAGGTTATACCTCAGTCACATTCCAGTGCGATTAGGTTTACGGTGTAGACCTTTCTTCGATGTTTTGGGCCATTTTGGACGGGCCAGTCGGTCTTGTCCGCCCTCATCTCATTCAGGATAGGAGAGAGCTGGTATAGTTCTTACGCTCTGTCCTTATTTCTGAAGTCAGTGTCTTTCTTATATATCAAACCTGTATTAGATATTTATGTCACAACTTGCTATCCATAATTAAAACACAACATTAGACCAAATCAAATCCGATTTCGGAAAACAGACCATTATGCACATACTATACTCACCATAATTCTGTGTTGACGCGGATAGTGTGGGGCTTGCTGCCCCTTCTTTCTCCAAGCAATGGAGAAGATGGACACTTATACTATATGTGGTCCCAGCGTCCAGTCGGTCAATCACGAATTGGTAGTAGGGTACATCTTCTTCCACGTGAACAAAACCGACACTCGACCACGATGTCGACGTAGGATATTGGAGATAGACGTTGGACCCGCAGACTGGACCGTCACCATTGTAATTAAGATGCCATTGAACCTGAATATACGAGTTCGTAACGTTGACTACTTCGGGTGCATTTTTCAGAGTTGGCAAGCCTAAATGAATGAGAAATTCAGGTTAGTTATCTAGTTTTGTGTGGTTGGTTAAAAAAAAACATGCATTTAATCGAAGTGATATAAATACAGCTAAAATACTAGTTCGTTATTTTCTCGTCACTGATTTGAGAACAATAGGGTGTTTTCGCAATTGTAACGGGGACGGATCCAAGGACAGAGTAAATGTATTGAAAATGCCCGTCACGTCAAACGATAAAGAACAGCTGGGAGGCTTGTCGAAAATTGGTGAAACGGCAAGGAGCTGACGAAAACTTGCAAAATAATGTAGTTTGTCTAGGGTCCAGGATGAAACTGTTTTGATTCTTCTGTTTTCGACAAAGACTGATTGATTATGTTTTGTCATGAAGGGAGTTTGGCAATACATTTTTTTTAAGTTCTCGAATCCGTCGAAACGCCCTATTATGTTTCTCTGGTAAAAACATACAAACGAACTTTTACTCGTACCCGTCGTATAGCATGTTCATTCGAAATGATTTGGTCCGATTTGGGGAAAATGAACACCGAATTTTCGTGCTCGGTCGCTTTCCAGCCTTGCTCAATTACAATCGCCCCCCCCTGTATCTTTTCATTGGCATACCATATGTTTACAGGTTTAAAGTGGCCAGTTTCAAAGAGCGCATTTTCTGGTCCTTATGCTACTATGCTTATTATACAATCGTCCGTTTACTGGAATAATTTATCCTGTTTATAGCAAGCGTATATGCGGTTTTGTGTGATAAAATGCCTGCACAAATTTAGACAAGAGTTTAAATCAAATCCAACTTCGCAATACGGACCAATACGCACAAGGGGCGGGGAAATCAACTTACCATAATTCTGTGTTGACGCGGATAGTTCGGGGCTTGCTGCCCCTTCTTTCCCCGAGCAATGGAGAAGACGTACACTAATACCATATGTGGTCCCAGCGTCCAGTCGGTCAATCACGAATTGGTAGTAGGATACATCTTCTTCAACGGGAACAAAACCGACACTCAACCACGATGTCGACAGAGGATGTTGGACATAGACGTTGGACCCACAGACTGGACCGTCACCAGTGTAATTAAGATTCCATCCCACTGAAATAAACGAGTTCGCAACGCTGACTAATTCGGGTGCATTCTTCAGAGTGGGCAGAGTTGGCAAGGCTAAATAAATGAGAAATTCGGGTCATTTATCCTTTTTTTTACTTTTCAGAGTTGTGGAAAAATATTTGAAAACATGTCAATGCATGGTCACGAGGGTGTCTTGTTTGAAAAAAAAAAACATGCAAATATTGGCCCCTCGAAATTTTTGGCCCATCATGCTATTGGCATAGTCATTTTTAATACGACAGAATTGAAGATTGTGTTTAAGTTTATCCAATTTTAATTGTCATTAAAACTTTAATCATCTTTGCTGGCTGAATAAAATGAGTGTTGCTGTTGCATGTCTGTGGTCTATATCATGGTTGTTCCACTTTATATGTTTGTCATTTTGCCTCCGACGAAGATTCTGCTAGGATCGAAAGCTTAATATGCCCCTTTTGACTCTAAATGAAATAAAAGAAGGAAAAACCTAATAGTATAAAAATCATGCAACCTTGCTATAATTCTTTCGAGTTAGGTATGCTTTAAATTATGATAATTATTGTCGAAATCGCAGTCAGATCTATCATTATTATTACTTTCATCATCATGTTTAGATTCATTTTTATTATTTTCATCCTATAATCATTATCATTATTACTATCATCATTATTATTATCATATTTGTTATTAATGTAATTATCAATTGTTATTATAATCATTAGTCATTATTACATTACCAGTGCCATTGTCAACATTTTTTCCTCATTAATGTTTTCTTTGCTGTGATGATAACAGTGATAACTACAATTCGTGACACTGCTATAATCCACTAACTATATGCTGCTGCTGCTGACTAGTAGTATAGGCCATTATCGTCCTTGAATATACACAACAATTAGAAAATGTATAATCACTTACATGAAAAACAATTGAAAGTACAAAATTGCTTGAAAAAGCCTTGAAATTTCAGGCCCCAAATCCTCAATGACAAGACCAAGGCCCTTTCAAGGTTCAAGGCTTTGATTAAAGCGCCTTAAGCGTAAGGCCAAGGCCGGGCATTACGGCACCATGCACAACACTGTTGTAAAGTAAGAAAGTGTGAGGGGAGGAGGATCACTGGTGGATCCAGGGGGGGGCAAAGCAGGCCCGTGTCCCCCTCCCCTCTTTGACAGGCACAATTAAAATTTGTAATGCAACTTAATGCCATTAGAATATAAGTTAGCCACCCCCCTTGAAAGTGAAGACTTTTTTTTTACTTGTCAAAATTGTTCTCGGAAAATGTGCCCCCCCCCCTTGGAAAATCCTGGATCCACCCCTGAGAAGGGTAATACAAGGTTGATGCCCAAGAAAGGTTAAACACTACAAGCCTTGCATCCCGCTTATTGATTTTCCATTTATTCAGACCTTCCAGAAAAAAAAGACATGAAGTGAACCCAACAATCAAGCTCTCGGTCATTTGACCCTCTTTCATCCAGGCGGTGGGGAATCCCCACCATGACATGTAATTTTAGCATTTGGGGAATCCCAACATTTTTTTTTTGTTTTTTTTTATACAGGCTAGCCCTTCATGCCCTTCCAATATCAAGTATTGTTCTGCCAACGGGCCCTGTCTAAAAAGATTTTAAAAAACATTAAAATATACACAATAAATTACTGAGTAGAATCTTACATAATGAACATATCTTTAAATACATTCCATTTTCCATCAATATCTCCAAACACTACAAGCCTTGCATCCCGTTTATTGAGTTTCCATTTATTCAGACCTTCCAGAAAAAAAAAAGACGTGAACCCATCTATCAAGCTCTCGGCCATTTGACCCTCTTTCATCTAGGCGGTGGGGAATCCCCACCATGACATGTAATTTTAGCATTTGGGGAATCCCACCATTTTTTTTTATTTGTTTTTTTTATACAGGCTAGCCCTTCATGCCCTTCCAATATCAAGTATTGTTCTGCCAAGGGGCCCTGTCTAAACAGATTAAAAAAACCATTAAAATATACACAATCAATTACTAAGTAGAATCTTACATAATGAACATATTTTTAAATACATTCCATTTTCCATCAATATCTCGAAACACTACAAGTCTTGCATCCCGCTTATTGAGTTTCCATTTATTCAGACCTTCCAGAAAAAAAAGACATGAACCCATCAATCAAGCTCTCGGTCATTTGACCCTCTTTCATCTAGGCGGTGGGGAATCCCCACCATGACATGTAATTTTAGCATTTGGGGAATCCCTCCATTTTTTTTGTATTTGGACTTTTTTATACAGTGTAGCCCTTTATGCCCTTTCAATATCGAGTATTGGTCTGCCAAGGGGCCCTGTCTATCAGATTAATAAAAAACATTAAAATATACACAATAAATAACAAAGTAGAATCTTACACAATGAACATATTTTTAAATACAGTAAATTTGCCATCAATATCTCCAAATGCAAAGACATTATGCCAGTCTGTTAGTCCACCTTTCTCCTTAAAACCATCACGATTGAAATATCGAAATGGACGAAATAGATTACTCTTTGGAGTAATGCTGGGTACCTTTTTCGATTTGGTATAAACATAAACCAATGACGTCAGACGTGGGTTTATCATCATTTCATACTATTAGTAATAATGCTACATTTGCTACTTCTATATAATCATTATTATAACTATTATTATCATTATTAAACTGTAAAAACGCTGTTTAAAATCTAAGCGGGATGTTTATGCCAGTCAGTCTAACAACTATTGTTAAAGTTTTGATCATTTTGTTTAAAAGTGCATGCGTGTCATCAATCTTCAATGAAATGTTGACGGAAATCCCATAAAAGAGCCAAATAAAATAGAGCTATCTTATTTGATCAGTTTATAGCCTTATTGCAATTGATACTGATATACAGAAAAAAAATGTTTTTCAATATTTTTTTACATCACCTTTGATATTTCTCTCTCTCTCTCTCTTGACCATTCTCTTGTTTTATGCATTTTTAAAGATATTTTTCTCTGCTGGCCACTGTGCCTATTCAGTAAAATTCATTAGAACCATTTGATGTTCCACGATTTCCTGGGGCAGTAAAAAAAAATTACAGTTGACCTTTCTATATCCAGCTAAACATTCATTAACTACAGATTTAAGTGGCAACATTAGCAAAATTACTTGTTCCTTGGGAGTTACGATTCCCATATCTATTTCCTTTCCTTAAGAGTTATATTGGTTTGGGCATGGGCGAAAATCCCAGGGGGGACGTACGTGTCCCCTCTGCTCGAAATAGTAGGGGGACACAATATTAAATGTCCCCCTACTATTTTTGTGTCTTTTATGATAAAAAAAAAACATCTTTCAAATGGAAATAATACATGTATTTTGGACGACATGACCTTACTTTTTGGGTGACAACCTTCTTTTATTTTCTTTTTTTTTTGCTTGTCAAATTTGTTTTGGTCGAAAAACACCTAACATTTGGCGTGATAACCTTTTTTGTTTCTTTCTTTCTTTTGCTTGTCAAATTTTCCATCCCCTAAGCTCCCTACCTTTGGGGAGAGATTTCCGCCCTTGGGTTTGGGAGGGGGTTCTAAAAATAGAAATCTAAACTGGAGGTATTATGCACAGTTATCATAAATGTCACCCTAAACAAGATGAACATACTCACTTGGATTGCTATCATTGCTACCTTTCCAGTAGAAATATGAGATCACAGCCGAGTACACTAAAGAAAACAATGAGATATGAGACAAAGGTTTGTTTGTTTTTTATTCTTACCACCTAGCAGATTGAAAAAAAAATTATTAAACACAGTTTAACACAGAAACACTAAATACTGTATGTAATCATAGTGTCTATAAAGTATGTTTAAGCTGAAGAATATCCCCAAAAGGCACACTGCAAAAACTCAGGTGTTGATTTAACCATGGACCTACTAGAATAGGTCCATGATTTAACACCGGTCCGGAATCTATAAATATATTTCCACACCAGAGAAGTATTGAAACAACACCAGTTTAGAATCAAACCGATGCTGTTTGTAATACTAATTGGTGTTGTATAAACACCTATCTGGTGTTAGACCAAAACCAAACTGGTGTTGTTAAACACTTCTCTGGTGTGGACATATAGATTCCGGGCTGGTGTTAAAACAACGCCGGTGTTTTTGCAGTGCACTTGAAAAATCATGGAATTGGATCCCGTAATTTGAATGATGATTCCAGTGAAAAATGAGGCTAATGACGACTTTTTAGCACGTGTGAAACTAAACTAGAATCACGAAGGCTAATCACAATCACGAATTCAAATTCTACTCCTGATGTGAATTCCAGTAAAGTTTCACTCAAATTACCGTGCGAATTTTGCGTGTGAAAGGCTTGACCTCCAAAACATCTTTTGGGGGCGGAGCTTACATGACCATTTAAGCACTTCCGTAGATAATGCAATTGTCATGCAGTCACCTAGTTTTTATTTGCGATGCAATGCTTTGATTGACAAGTCATCAAGGTCACATACCGCCAGGGACCTGAGAAGCGGGGGTGCTGGGGGTGCTGCGTGTATTATTTTCCATAGGCAGCACCCCCACGAAATTAGGTTCCCCCTGTATTTTTTTAAATATGTTATAATGTACATAATTATCACATCAGACAATCGCAAATCATTTATATAGTCTTTCACATATTCCAATAACATCCCTCCTATATTAAACGCGACTCAATCAAGCTCCAGCGGGGCAGCCACTCCGATACAGACGAAGTCGCGCGCAATACGTGATACACACTGGGGTGGTTGAAACTTCCAGGTTTTATGTCGAATCAAGTGAGCGCGCGCCCGACCGCCCGTGTATTGTATACAAAAATTACAAGTTACAAGTAAAAATTACAAGTAATAGAAATCAAATTTCACAGTCTTTTTCGCCCTGCCCCATGGCCCTACGGGCTGGGAAGCGGGGGTGTTCGGGGTGAAGCAACACCAAAATTTGGGGGTGCTGCGTGTGTTATTTTCTATATATATAGGCAGCGCACCTCCTGGAAATCTAGTGGTAGGTATGATAAATGACAGAGATGTAATGAAAATGAACGACGTTTTGTAGAACCCCCCCCCCCCCCCACTTCAGAATTTTCTGACACATTACTTGAAATAGTGTTTAAATTCACTCTCTTTCAGATCGGAATATCAAATGTTTTCTGCTTGCGCTTCGCGCTCGCATTATTGATTTTTATCATAAAAAATGTATTTAGAATGCCCGGATACTATATAGGTCTAACTCTAAACACGCGCACGCATGTTTTATTCAGATACGCAGCTTCACCAGCTTGATTTTGGGGGGGGGGGTACTCCGGGCTGAAAATATTTATATCAAATACATTTTATTAAAATAAATACATTTTATCAAAATCTGATAACGATTAGTTAAGTTATTTAATTCTAAAGTTTAGCAATATTTTATGAAAATGGTGATATGCATGTCGTCATGAATATTTAATAGGTGGGCTGATGCTGTCACATCCCCACTATCCTAGCTGTTCCTTGTGGAATCAAAATTGTTTCATTTTTTTCATACCAGAATGAATGATATGTCTCCCTTATAATGAAATAAGTTGCAGCAAAGAATATCTAATGGACTAAATCAGTTGTCAATTCAACTGTTTTGGTTCTTGAAAGGAAAATATTGAATAAACCTAATTTTATATAATAAAATACAAGAGAACAAGTGGGGAATAATGCTAATCTTTAAAATGCAATAACTGTGATTCCTTGTCTGATTTTGATCAAATCTTTATTCTTATGTTCGTCTGAGTTTTCTTTATCTGTTCAAACCATTTTACATTCAGTGTGGAGTTTCAGATCAGAATATCAAAAATTTTCTGCTCGCGCTTCGCGCTCACATTATTAATTTAAGAATATATCCAATTACCCATCATTTTCTTGATTTACAAAACATGAATGGAATGTCCCGTTTTCAGGTCTGAAATCTCAATTTTGTTTCCGCTCGCGCTTTGCGCTCGCATCAATTATATAGTTATATACATATCCTGTTCATGATTAGAAAAGTGCATAAGATGTCTCGTTTTTAGGTTTGAAATCTCATTTTTATTTCCGCTCGCGCTTCGCGCTTGCATCAATTGTATAGTTTTATACTTATACTCATCATGATTAGAAAAGTACTTAGAATCTCTCGTTTTTTTTGGTCTGAAATCTCAATTTTGTTTCCGCTCGCGCTTCGCGCTCGCATCAATTGTAAATATACCTATCCTGCTCATAATTAAAAACGTGCTTAAAATGTCCAGTATTTAGGTCGGAATGTCAAATTTTTCAGCTCGCATTATTTGATTGTTGATATATGTATCGTCTTCATGGGTAACTGCAAAACAGTCCTTATAACACGTCCCTTTCGATCAGGCCAGAGCGTATATAAAAAAATATCTGCTCGCGCTCACAATTATTATTTGTTACATACGCATCTTGGACCACAAACATTGCTCAAAATGTTCAATTTTCAGGACAAAATACATGAAATTTCCACAAAAAATAGCTCGCGCTTCGCGCTCGAATTATCTAATTATATATTTATGTTCTTTTATAAGAAGAATGCATAGAAGGACTGTCATATATATGTATATTTATATATATATATATTTATATATATATATATATATATATATATATATATATATATATATATATATGTGTGTGTGTGTGTGTGTAATTATGTTAAACTCAATTGTGTCTGTCCCCCCCCCCCCCCCCACCTCTGAGGAGAGATTTCAGCACCCCCACTGAAAAAATCGTTCCCAGGTCCCTGCATACCGCCTTCACTCGGGAATTCGAATTTAAATCACGGTTTTCGAGTGAACGTGTGAAAGGTCTGATGATTCTAAAGACGAATAATAATAATACATGAGATTTGTATAGCACACTGTCCATCTTGATGCTCAAGGCGCTTCAGAGCAGAGCAACAAAAACTATTTACATATAATTCACGTCTTTACAATAAGTCAATGTCTATCCAAAGTATTCTTAAACAGGTATCTTTTCAGGTTGCCCTTGTGGTCACTAAAGTCTGGGTTTTCAAACTTTATGGAAGATAGTTCCACAGGTTGGGCCCTGCATGCGCAAAGATCCGTTCCCCGCATAAACTGGAATTGTAAGAGATTGGATGATGAGGATCGTAAATTTCTTGAGGGTTGGTAATTATGCATCAAAGACTTATTGTAACTGGTGGAAGTTCCATTGACTATATGAAAAATCAAAGAAGGATTTTAAAGACTTAAGGGGCAACGAGTGAAGAGTTTCAATAGGGGTGATGTGGCGGTGCTTGCTAGATAGAGTTAAAATACGCGCACCTGCATTTTGCAACCTTTGCAATTTCCCTCGTTGAGAATCTGGTAAGTTGTAAAGGAGGCCCGAATCGTGAAGAAATGACTGAATTTACAATTTTCTCTGTTGAGATATTTTCTTATGAAGCCAATCTTGCGCAATATAGACGGGTCAATATATGGTTTGACCCGGAACAATTGCAACAAATGATTTTTCAACTGTTTCTGGCAGTATTTGACATCAGGAATAACATACTAAAAATCTACCAAAATCCGCACATGGGAAAGTAATTATTTCTAAGATGGCGTCCAAGATGGCCGCCATTCACTGAAAATGGATATAACTCAATCATTATCCACCCTAGAATCCTATGTAGATTCATATTCCATGGTCCAGTGGGTAAAAGAATTTATTGATGCAAGTTAGAGTGAATATTAGCACTCCAGTGTACCAGGAATATCCAAGATGGCGCCCAATGGCTGCCGTAGGATAAAAAATACAAAATTCATCTAGTACTTACTTTAGTGGCTTTAATTTGGTTTTTGTTCAATGGTTTTGATGGTGAAGTGGTACATCGGGACAAGTAACAAGGACTGTCTGGTGTGTCCAAAAATCGAAGATGGCTTCCAAATGGAGTTTAAAATTGCTGTTAATATTTAAAATGGACATAGCTCATATCATATCCACCTGAGAGATATGATTTTGGTTTGACCATGGTTTCAACGCTCAAATAATACATTGGGACAAGTAACAAGGACAGTCAGTGGTCCAGTATGCTAAAAAAAAAACAAGATGGCTTAAAAAATGGAAATAAAAAATGCTATTGCTATTTAAAAAAAACCCCAACATAGTTTGTTCAATATCCGGGAATATGAGTTTTGTGCCTATACCTTGGTAAATGGTTCAAAATAATACATTGGGATAGGTTACAAGGACGATAGGTGGTCAAGTATGTCCAAAAGTCCACAGTGGCTAAAAATAGTATAAATTAGCCGCTGGTATTTACAAATAGACACAGTTCATGTAATATCCGTCAAGGGCATATGATTTTGATGTCTATACCATGGTTTTAAAAGTCAGAAAATTAGTTACAATTAGTCAGTGGTTCATTGTGTCGAAAATCCAAAATGGCTTCCAAAAAATCGGAGCCTAAAATGACTGCTGTTTCTTTAAAAATGGACATAGTTCATTTAAAATCCACCAAGGAGATATGATTTTGGTGTCTACACTATGGTGTCATGGTTAAAATAATACGTTTGGACTGGTTACATATAGGCAGTTGTCCAGTTTGCCTTAAAAATCCGAGAGGGTTTTCAAAAAGGCATCTAAAACGACTCATATCACTCAATAATTGTCAGAGTTCTACCATATCTATCTGTAAGAAATAATGTTGATGTCTAAATTGTGGTATGAAGGGTCAAATATTACATTCGGACAAGTAGCAAGAATGGTTAGTATTCCATTTTTTTTTAAATCCATGGCGGATTCTAAAATTTCATCAAAATGGGTGTTGTTACCAACTCATGAAACAATATGATAACTTATCCATATACTGTACATTTGAATGTAGGCACCAATATTATTTCTCACAGGTGGATATTGTATGAACTATATCCATTTTAAGTAACAGCATTCACTTCAGAACCCATTATTTTGTTAAAGCCAACTTCGATTTTAAGGCAAAATGCATATTCTGCATATCATGGTAAACAGTCCCAAAGTATTCTTTACCCTTGGAACCCTAGTGTAGACACCAAAATAATATCCCCAAGGTGTATTTGTAATGTTCTATATCCATGGGTGTCGATCACGGGGGGGGGGGGTGGGGGGGATATATCCCCCCCAATATTTCAAGTGGGGGGGATGGCCTGTATTATCATCCCCCCCAATAATTTAAGGTAGAAAATTTATAATAATGATGATGAAAAAATGTAAAGGTTTGATCATGATGATTATAGTATGCCATCAATCAGTTTGTTTCCCTCGCAATTTGTGTATATTGTTATTAAATAAAAACATTCTTTTCCAGGACTTTTAAACAGATGGGTGGAGGTTCAAGATGAAAAAGAATGAAATGTTTACGTATATGATATTTTGTAACACATGACATAAAAGGACCCCGACGAAAAACAACTTTTGTTGATAGGGTGTTCCATCCCACCAGTGGTA
Organism: Lytechinus pictus; assembly: GCF_037042905.1. Taxonomy (NCBI): domain Eukaryota; kingdom Metazoa; phylum Echinodermata; class Echinoidea; order Temnopleuroida; family Toxopneustidae; genus Lytechinus; species Lytechinus pictus. The sequence goes on along the minus strand of NC_087250.1, from coordinate 15,538,880 downwards.
ATATGATCATATTCTTACAATTTTTTAATAAGTGAGATCAATTAATGGTTTCAGAAAGAATAATCATTCATTTCTCTCTAAAGCGTATCTTCGGATATGAACATCGGATTTTTTTTTCATGTTATTCTTGTTATTGTTATGGACTTGAATAACTAAACTTGATTGGCTCTTTCTTATTTTGGCAAAAAGAAATCTCTTTTGAGTTTGGAAAGGGATGACAGTTTTGCATTCTATATGAGCACACTCATGCGGTACGCAAATTTCATTTTAACACATATATTAGCTGATATTACACACTGATGGTTCAAGAAAATGTTGGAGAAATATCATAACATGACAATTGAGTTTTGATTGTTTTTATTTTATGCACTTATAAAGCATTTAAATCATGTTAAAATCCAGGTTAAAATCGTCTGAGGAATGACTGTAAGCCCGATGGCGCACGAGAAGCCACACAGTTTGTAATTTGTGCTAGTCTTAATTTGTCCGAATCTGCATTTTATCATCATGCATTAAGAAAAAAAAAAGATATCGCCAGTCGGGTTAGATTTAAGAGAGAAGTTGTATACATCATGTCCAATAAACAGATCACTTTGTACATGGTCCAGACAATTTTTGTCATTTTTTCTTTCGTATGAGTTTAGAATAGGCTTACTTGTAACACAAATTGAATTTTCAAAAAAAAATTAAGTACAGTACACTGCAATGAAAGAATTTCCAAGAACACAGTGGCGTAACTACGGGGGGGGGGGGGGCATGGGGGCACATGCCCCCCAATCGGCTGGCCAAAAAAAAAAACGGGAAAGAGGAGAAAGGAAGAGAAACGTAGTGCGAATGAAGAAATTATTGTTCATTATAATGTTATATTATCATAATGTTATGTTATAATACATAAGAAACATTTTTTTCATAACTTTATTTTGCTCAGGCCTAGATTTCTTCATTGTTCCCGGTACTCGCATTGTCTGTTTAACGTTTTTAAGTCAATATACACCAAATATATTTCCTCGCACTTCGACTTATTATTGTTTTATGTAGTGACATATGGTTCTTTTTTGCCCCATTTTAAGGTGTTAATATAAAACATTTCCTGTCCGTGCTTACGTTCGCACTAGTAGATTGGTGAGATATGACTGCTCTTCATGAATTCCTAAAAATCAGTCCTTAAAATGTCCCTTTTTCCGATCTGAATATCAAAATTTTTCGATCGCATCATTTGTTTAGTGAAATACGTATCGTATGGTCTTAGTGAATTCTTACAAACAGGCCTTAGAATGCCTCTCTTCAGGTCTGAATATCCTAAATTTTCAGCTCGCGCTTTGCGCTCGCAATATTTGATGAGTGAGATGCGTATTATCATGATTACAATGACTACAAAAAGTGCTTCATGTGTTTAGATGTAGCAAAATCAGCAAGCGCTTTGCACTCGCATTAGATGACTATGGTGAGATATGTATACTCTTAATGGATTCCTAAAATATAGTCCTTAACATGTCCTTGTTTGGGGTAAATATTTACAAAAATTTCAGCTCGCGCTTCGCGCTCGCATTGTTTGTTTAGCGAGACGGGTATGTATCATGATTACAAAAATTTGCTTATAATGTCCTTTTTCGGTCTGCATATCAAAAATTTTCAGCTCGCGCTTCGCGCTCGCATTATTTGAGCAGTGAGATACATATCCGTTTAATGGCACTGTCCTTAAAATATCCCTATTAGGTCAGTATACCTGGCAACTGAGCGCGCTTCGCGCGCTCACTAAGTGACTCAAAAATTTTGCTGGTACCCCCCCCCCAATGCCGTGACTCACGGTACGCCACTGCATGCAAGAACACCATGCATATCAACCACTCCCAAATGTCCTAACTTGTGATTTTAGTGGGGGTAATGTTGAAAGATCCCCATCCACAAGAACATTTGTGTCAATCATCCCCCCCAACCAAGAATACCGATCGACACCCATGTCTATATCCACTTTTAAGTAAGAAGAGTAATTTAAGACCCCCATTTTTTATCAGCGGTCATCTTATAGAATCAATTTTTGGAAGCCATAATGGATTTTTGGTCATACCAGGCCACTGACTGGCCTTAAAACTTGTCCCAGTTATATCATTGTGACCCATGGAACCAGTGGTTAGACACCAAAATCGCACCCTCAGGCCGATATGAAATAAGCTATGTCCGTTTTAAGTAACAGCAGTAAATTTAGAATCAATTTTTGGAAGCCAACTTTGATTTTTTTACAAATCAGGAGACTGACCGTCCTTGTTACTTTCCCTAATGTATTAATTGACTCTTGAAACCAGTGGACTAGACACCAAAATTACACTTCCCAGGCCGATATGAAATGAGATTTGTCTGCTTTAAGTACCAGCAGCCTATTTTTAAGATCAATTTTTTGGAGTCACCTTCGATTTTTTGACATATCAGATCACTGACTGTCCTTGTAACTTGCCCCAATGTATTATTTGACCCATTTAACCATGGTATAGACACAAAAACCATTATGTCCCAGGCGGATATGAAATGAACTATGTCCCTTTTAATTGTCAACAGCCATTTAAAATTCCACTTTTGGAAGCCATCTTTGATTTTGGACACACCAGACCACTGGCTGTCCTTGTAACTTGTTCCAATCCAATGTACTATACTTCACCCTAAAAACCATTGTATGAAAACCAACTTAAAGCCACTTCGATGAATTGTGGATTTCCCGCCAACGGCAGCCATTTTGTGCGCCATCTTGGATCTTGGATTTGCCAGGTACACTGGAGGGCTTATAATTCACATTAGCCTGTATCAACGATTTTTTTCCCTAGACCATGGAATATGAACCGAAATATGATTCTAGGGTGGATAGTGAGTCAGTTGTATCCATTTCCAGTGAATGGCGGCCATCTTGGACGCCATCTTGAAAATAACCACTTTCCCGGATGCGGATTTCGGTAGATTTTTAGTATATTATTCCTGAGGTCGAATAGTAAAAGAAAACCGTTGAAAAATCATTTGTTGCAATTTGTTCCGGGTAAGGGTATTTTTGGTCGTATATTGACCCGTCTACAATTGATAACGAACTGATCTGAATTGAATTCAATGATGATTCAAGATTCACGTGTGAAAAGGCCCTTACTCAAAGCCTGGTATATTTGTATACTCACCGCTTAGAAGTATAACAAAAACCACACACGCCACACCTGCAAAACTCATTACATACTTGTATAATCTTCGGTCCAAGCGGGATAGTGTGATAGTTTTATCACGACACACAGCAGCAGCTGCTTTTCCAGAATTCATATTGCTCAGTGAATTATCTTCCACAGTCGAAGTCAACTTTATCTTTTTCTAATTGTTTAATTGTACTATATCAATACCCGCTGATATACACTCATACTCACGGCTATTCACATAATGATTATGAAATTGTGATGCGTTATTGTTGCAGTAATTGTGATACAATGGATTGCGATATCGCGGAGCCGGGATTCCCCATTGCCACCCATGGTGTAAAAAGCGGTAGCGGCCAAGCAGAAGGTCATACCAGGTGTCTAGTTTTCTGTAAGAGATTTTTTTCTTAAGGTAATAAACATATTCGATGCAAATGGATTGAAATTTCAGTAGAAAAAAAAAGGGACAGGATGAGGAGGAGGGTAAGGGAACGCAGTGTAATAACCGTTACAGCACTGTAAAATACATAGGGATTTGTTTTTGCTTACACATGTTAGAGGCGTACCTATATATAGGGTTCCAGAACAGAGGATAGGTCTTGTACTGTCCTGTCTCTTGTTTTGTCTTGTCTTCTATGTCTTGTCATTACCTCTCTCTTTCTGCTTTTTCTTCTGTCTTGCGCAACATATTTCCTTCACAGCGAAGACCTCTTTGTGTGAATAGCTTTGCATTTGTTCAGTGATGATTATGTTTACATCAATATGATTTCGACCTTTTTGTTCCTTCTCTTTTTTTTCTTTTCCTGTATATATACGCATATATGAATAAGTCCACTACATTTTCTTTATTTCCAAGGGGATGCACACTTTACAAGCTTTGCTTTTTAGTGGACCCCCCTAATTTCCATTAATGCTCAATGCTATACTGGTTTTTTTTTGTATTTTTTTACGAAGTAAGAATGCTCGTCCAAAATTGTACTTGAATTGTACTACTTTATATTACTTTGTCTTATGTTTTGAATGGAAATGGAATAAAGAATTGAATTGAATTGAAATATGTATTGTCAAATGACTGTCATGATAAAGAAAAACAAAGAAGTCTTTGTCGAAAATTGGTGAATCAAAACAAAGGTTTCGTCCTTGGCTCTCGATCGTCTGGACAAACGACGTAATTTGCAATAGTAGGTCAGCTCCGATACTTCGGGCGAAACTGCTGTTCACCAACTTGTGGCAAAGACTCTTAGCAGTTCTTTGTCATTTTGAAGGCCGCGGAAGCGGGGGACTGGGTGGGCTTCAGCCCCCCCCCCCCCCTGTGTACAAAAATGTAACAATTTTCATCTGATTTTTTTTGCATGGTAACCACCCACCCACCCCCCCCCCCCCCCGCCCCCACCACTTCCAAAATCGTTCGGCTTCCACTATATTTACTGAGTTCTTGCATCCGTACATGCATCATTGCGGAATGAAAACTCTCTGGCCCGTATTCTGAAGTCAGGTTTAACTTCGACAATGGTCTAACTCTGTGCTAAAATTATGGGAAGGCAAAAGTATCAAAATTTTTATTAAGTTGTATGTTTCTTATGTTTATTGTGCTCTTTCCTGATTCATCGATGGTGAAGACAATCATCTATCTATACTTCCTGGACAATTATGAATGATTTGAGAGCCAAATGAGCTGAAATATGATATCTCTACCGTTAGTGATTTATGTAACAATTGGCTATCCATAGTTAAACCACAAATTTAAACCTAAGTTTAAGTTAAACCTGACTTCAGAATACGGGCCTGTCTCTGATACGGTGCATTGCAAAATAGCGTAAAAAGGATGACATACAGATGAATAGGCGGGCTATTTGGAGGGTTGTCGATGACCCATTAATAGGTCGAGACCCTAGGGCCCTGTACATATTGGGTGATCTGTCAATCGACAGATCAACTATTAATTTCGTACGAATTTTCTTTTTCATTTATTATTTCTTTCTTTATTTATTTTCATTTTTCCACCCTTTCTTGTTCCACCAGAATCAACAAAACTCCTCCATCAATTTTCATGAATATTTTATCAGTTATGTGGACTTATCACGCAATGTGTACGAAACAAGTTCAATGTCAAAAGGTCATTGTGACGTCATCTAGGCACCATTTTGTGAAATCACATTATCAATCTCATCTTCATTATCAATTATCAAATATCAACCATATTTACATCACATCAATTTCAGGTCAAAGGTCAACTGTTCATGTCATCAAAGGTCACGACATGGGCGTGCGCCCGTCAAAATTTTAAAATGCTAAAAATTACTTTTTGACCAAAGTAGAGTATGAATCTGGGGCGGTATTCTGGGGCCATTAGATTGGTATTCTGAGATGACATTTTATCTCTCAGATAAAAATTTAAATGTTATTTTGCGTATAAATTTATCTTGCGTATCTATAGATGTTACCGTGTTTACACTTAATCGGCAATTGGTTCTGAACCAAATGCCGATGCAGAATCGGCATTTGGATTGCGTTTACACGTTGTTACAGCTCGCGGTTCAGAACTGCGAGCCGATGCAAAAACCTGAAATGATACGCATACCTACAATATACGTCATAATAAAGACAACGCTGGATCAGTGCGCTTACAATTACGTCACAATGGTAAAGTAATTGAAATGCGCACAAATTGCCGGTGCAGAATCGGCTTTCTGTTTACACGTAGTAAAAAAGCCGATTCTGCATCGGCTCGCTGTTCAGAACCTACTACTTTGGTGGTACAAATTGCCGGTTCTGAACCGCGAGCCGATTCAAGTTGCTCGCGTTTACACGCTATGAAAAAGCCGATGCTGAATCGGCTCGCGGTTCAGAACCGCGAGCCGATTCAAATGCCGATTAAGTGTAAACACGGTAAGAGAAATGCCTGCGTAGACATACCCATCGCGTATCTGGCCATTGCAACGCGGATGATGTGCTTGCGCCCATGTTACTTTGAAGAAAAAATAAAATAAACTTAAAAGAGGGTAGGGGCTATTTTATCTCCCCCGACGTTGATTTCACCAATATTTCTAAGTGAATTAGACCCAAATGTTGACCTGAAAATGAAAAAAAATTATATCTTTATTAAGAATAACACCTTAACGTTATTCCTGTACAATCAGGAAGTATTTCATAAGACTTTTCTTGAATAATATTGTCTTTGAAATGATGCTTGAAAAGATGCGATACAGACTTCGAAAAAAGATGAGAGTATTGTCATTTTTGTGAAATAGAAATCTTTGTAAATATATTTATATAATGTTTTTTTTTTTAATTAATGTAAAATAACATTTTTAAAACGTTCTTGTTATGGCAAAAAAATATAATGTTATAAAAAGTCATGAAAATATGTTTCCGAAATATTTCAACAAATCATTTTTTCAAAAAAATGATGATGTTCTTTAAAAATATTTCAAAAATGTATTAGAAACATAATAATTTTGACGTTTAGTGATATTATTTTAATAGAAACACAACATTTTCCTGTCATCATTATAATGTCATATCTTCGATGTAAAAATAACATTTTAAAAACGTTGTTAGAATATTATGACAGTAATAATAAACGTTCTTGAAATGATATGAACTATGGTTTTACAAAATTTTAACAAAACATTTTTGGAAAATGCTTTTCAAATGTTTTCCAAAATATTTCAAAAATATATTAGAAACATCCTTATATTTACGTTTTTGTGATGTAGTATTAACACTTTATGAGAACCAAAAAAGCATTTTACTAACATCTTTATAATGTTTTACATTGGATGTGAAAATATGATAAAAATTATTTCTAAACACATTCTTTAAAACGTTTTGATAATATCATAATAATGATTTTTAGAAACAAAACATTCTTTAAAAATGTTATCAGAATATTACATGAATAACATTAAACGTTCTAGAAAGGTCACGAGAAATTAGTTAAAAGATATTATATTGAACACCATTTTAGATTATTTTTTACGTTTTTCAAAACCCTATATTCATGTTTTAAAAAAAATCACACTTTCACTATAATTTTTTTTCAGAAATCAAAGAAATATCTTAATGAAATCTGTTCAATGTTGAAAATTTGCTTTTAATGGTTTTCAAAATGTAATGACGTCAAAATCAAACGTTCTAAAAAAGTCACCACACAATATGTTTAGAATATTTCAATTAGCTTTTTATTTTAATGTTTAGCGTTTTCAAAAATGTTAATATAATTTATTGGGAGGTTTATTGTTTTGATGTTGTCATAACATCATATTGACATTTGCAAGAAAATCTTTATTTCACTTTGAAAATATTGATTACATCATGAAAACAAAATGTTTTTAAAATATATTTACAATATGATTAAAATTATATCCAACGTTCTAGAAAGGTCAAAATGAAATATTTTGACAATATCATAAGGAAATTGTGATGGAAAAAATATTGTTGGAAATTATTATGTCGAAGAAAACCATCTTTTTTTTTTGTTTTTATGACATCATGATAACCTTATTATGATAGCGTTCTTATATAATTGTCATCCATTTTATTTGTACATGACCCAACCTGCAAAATTTAGTTGCAATATATTTTCACATGAATAGTGAAAATAGTCATTGTGACGATGATACAACGTTGGAATCTAGTTTGTTCCTGGGTTATTTGAAAAGCAATTACGTTACGCCTACGTTGGGAGAACATTATGCCAATTTGGGAACACTACGCCAATGTTGGGAAAACATTATGCCAACATTGGGAAAACGTTTGGTCTTCTGGACATGATTTAGAAGTCATGAATATTCATGAGAACAGTGAATTGCCAAAAAATTCAGCCTACATAGATATAACAATTAACATGATTATATTTACATACTTGTTTCACCATGAAAAGTTTCACCAAAGTATGTAGCTTGATTACCATATCATTTTAATAAAAATAGATAATTCATAGGTGAAATTTTTAAGGTTAAATATAGAAAATTAACCGTAATTTGGCAAGTGTTGAAAAGTCGTGACATAAATATGAATTAATGGCAGAATTCTAGTGGATAGGTGTAGGATATAGAATGATAGGTTTAAGATTAGGATAGGACTGAAAAGGATAATATGATTTGTGGGATAGAGTTGTAAAGATCAGCTTGACCTTGAAACCAAATGATATTTTGAAAACATTAACCTGAAACGTCAAAAAGAAACCATATTTGCGAGATCTTCTTAACATTAAAAAAAAAACAATTTTTAGAACATTAAACGTAAACAACACTGTTTTCAAAAAAAAATGTTTAAATTATATTAAAATGTATGGTATCAGAAATGATTATAAACGTTTTCAAACATTAACTTAAAACAGAATAAAGATATCATTGCAACATTTTATTATTATTATTAAAATACATTGGGAAAATAAGTTAAAAATGATTTTAGATGTTGCAGCTAAACGTTAGGAAAATGTTTTATAGCAATGAGAAAACCCTACATTTTCATATGATTTTAACATTTCCCTAAAACATTTTCAGGATGTTTGACCAAACATTTTTATGATAGTACGGCCATGTTACGGACCTGCTGATGCCTGCGTATATTTGGATAATAAAAATGCATAATTTTTACCCGCAATAACAACAGTTGAGCAAAAGTTAAGGCGCAGTCACAAAGTGCTCTGCGTCAACGGTTGCGTCAAAAAATCAACTTTTCTGTGGATCTCCTCGGATCCCTTCACTGCAAAAACTCCGGTGTTGATTTAACACCAGCCCGGAATCTATACATGTCCACACCAGAGAAGTACTGAAACAACACCAGTTTGGAATCAAACCGATGCTGTTTTAATACTAATTGGTGTTGTACAAACACCTATATGGTGTTAGACCAAAACGAAACTGGTGTTCTTTAACACTTCTCTGGTGTAGACATATATAGATTCCGGGCTGGTCTTAAATCAACACCAGTGTTTTTGCAGTGTTCCCATCACCACTTTTTTATCATATAGGCCTACCTCCTGAAAGAGATGCGGACGATGCGTATAGATACGTGTTGATGCAGATTCCTGCGTCCACTTGCAGATAATTGCCACCTTTCGCAATCATCACGGACGCTAATATTAGGGTCCCCTAACACAAAAGTTGACGCTTAATCATACACTTGATTTTTAAGATTGATTGTACATTATAGTCAATAGAATCAAACGTAGGAAACTGCTCTACAATCAATGCTAAGATTTGTGTTACAGGGGGTTACAGGCCCTACAGATCTGCTTTTCGTGTGCAAAATTCTTTCCCGCGACACCCGCGCGCCATACATGCATGTATTACGACTGATGGCTGGAGATATTCGAAATGCAGGACCTAAAATAGAATATGACATGGATAAGAAAGTGGTTTTTCAAACAAATCGAGTACATATTTAGTGAGAAAAAAACTTACTAAATTAAGGCTTAGATATAGATCATTACAGTCCATCGAATCGATATTGCATTTAATGTGGATTATTGGTGGATAACTGGCAATTGATTCCATGGGTCAGATCAACTCTCTAGCCGAACCCATTTCGCATATGTACACAGCGTATGCAATACGTTTGCATGCGGGTTTCTTTTGTTCACACCTTCTACACAAACGATACGCCTCTAGCACACGATGTAAAGGGTATCATGTTTTACTTTCCCCAGAAATGGGGGTTAGATTCAAATTCCGGGGGGACCACTTCCATTGATGAGTGGATACCAGGCACGACCATGGGGTTTCGAAAAGTACCCTAAACAAGGGAAGCAAGTCTTTTCCAGATTATGAAAATGCATCTTTTAACAATTATTTGGCTTGTGAAACCCTACAAGTATTGGAAATATATCCCTTTTTCAGTATTTTAATCATCGTTTTTGACACCTTTATAACGTTACATAGGCCTATACGGAACGTACTTACCCACTCTTTCCCTTTTTACGCGTTGTTGCGCCTGGTATCCACTCTTCAATGAAATTGGGCCCCCCCCCCCTTGCGGCCTCTCGAGCTCTGTTTCCGTTCCAGATGCGAAACGAAAAAAAATCTCATGTCACACAATTTGCATTGCAGGACAGAGTTTTAAGACCATGACTACGGGCCAAAAAGTCTCTTCTAAAATCAACTAACGTCGTAAATAGGCGTTCGCGTTCTTCCAACGAAAGGTCGGGAATCTTGCGAATTGATGCGGAAGGTTAAGGATGGTTACGGAATACGGATTGTTTAAAAAAATTATGAACAAGGCTCGGAACATCCCCTGCCCAAACAGTGTATGACAAAATAACTTTATACCTTCAAAATAATGACCCTTCAAACGTACGATTTCAATGAAATACTGAACTATATAACTAAAAACAGACATTATTTTCAATTCAAATAAAAATAAAACGCAAACATACGATTACTAATCGATATATATGTAAAACATTAATGTTAAAAAGAAGAAAAATAGGAAAACGGAGAAAGCTACCGTAAGTGGCCGTGTGACCTATAATGCAATAGACCAGTTCGTAGTTACTCATGGACAATTTTCGGTCAAATGACCTTTCATTTCTTTCATTATGATAGGCAGATTTCAAAGCAAAATATTAGGTAAGCTTGCCTTACATAGTAGGATGAAGAAATTGAATAGACCAGGTGACTAGAATAGCACACCAATGAACACTTTATGAAGGTATTTGTTGCATTCCTACTTTGAATGCATATCATAGCATGTTGCACAATGTACTTGGCAAACTGTGAAAACCAGTCGTTCGTGGACGCGTTGTTGTTTTTTGTGGATGTAAATGAAAACCACAATTCAAAAGAATATATGAATGATCAAGACATCAAAGTTGGAGCTCATCTCATTAGATTTTAAACCACCATGTCACTTAAGTACAAATGACCTTCCTCTGATCATGCGTAGAACCTTTTGATCATGCACAGAAAGGAACTACGAACTGGCTTATTGTGCGTTGTAGCGCTTTTAAACTCATATCTTGTCTGCATCGGTCGAGTGGCCTCGCCGTCCAACCTTAATGGATTACCCTCCTACCCCCGGGGTATGGCGCGGATCTCGAAGGGTAACGGGTGTAACACCAAGGTTCCAGTACAACCCATGGAGAAGGGCGTGACCTCTTCGTAAATAAAGCGATGGAGAAGATGCGTCATGATAACGAAGAGCTCTGTCCGGGCTAAATGCTCTCCCACGCAAATCCGTCGACCTGTGATAACAATGTGACATCGGAGAACAAACTTTTCAATTTGTAATGGCGTATCACTGCATGACGAACATATATATGGAATTTGAATTAAAATTCACTTATTAAAGGACAAGTCCATCCCAACACCACGTTGATTCGAATAAAAAGAGAAAAATCCAACAAGCATAACATTGAAAATTTCATCCAAATCGGATGTAAAATAAGAAAGTTATGACATTTTGAAGTTTTGCTTAATTTTACAAAATAGTTATTGCACATCTGGTCGGTATGCAAATGAGGGAACTGATGACATCACTCACTCACTTATTTCTTTTGTATTTTATTATATAAAATATGAAATATTCTAATTTTCTTATCATTGTCCTGTGAAACAAAGTTTTAATTCTCCCTGAACATGTAGCATTACCGTTGTTTAACATGTTATGGGTCAGTCAAGTTGGTCCTAATTGTCAAATCTGTAAAAATTGAAATATTGTATAATTCAAACAGTAAAAAACAAAAGAAATAGTGAGGGACATCATCGATTCTTTCTTTTGCATGTGGCCAAATTGTGTATATAACTATTTTGTGAAAAATAAGCGAAACTTTAAAATGTCATAATTTTCTGATTTTGATGAAATTTTCAGCATTTTGCTTGTCTGATTTTTCTCTATTGATTCAAATCAAAAATTTAATGAGGTGGACTTGACCTTTAACTAGAGTGAGGTTTATTGACGGATTCGAAGCTATATGAACGATTCGAAACTGCAAATAAATTATTAATAAAAAAATCAAGCCTTAATTTACTTTACTGAAAGCGAGTTGGTTTGACATAGATTTCAAAGCTTGTATGATGATGATTAAGGTGTAAATTGTCTCGCGCATGTTCAGTTAAAAATTATTTACCCCCCCCCCCCTCACTTCCACCACCACCACCAAAGTTAGTTCCCCATCTGAACATGGCACCGGCCTTAATCGTAGCTACCATTCGTTTAAAACAATATTTAGTAATACATTTGGCCACTCACCGACACCAAATTTCATCATCTTGTTTTCCAAGTTCACGTCAAATGATCCTGTGTCGTCGATGAATCGCTCAGGACGGAACACTTCCGGGTCTTCCCAGGTCGCCTCATTGCACGCCAGCCACGAGGCGTTTACTGACACGAAGCTCCCTTTTGGAACGTGGTATCCTCTGACCTCGCAGTCGCTGTCAACGACATGGGGTAGCTGGGTGGAAATCATCCGGGAGATTCGATAACACTCAGCTATGGTTGCCATCACGAAAGGGAGGTCGTCGCCGTCGCTCAGGAGTGGCATGCGATCACGTCCTACGACGTCGTCGAGTTCGGCTTGGAGCTTCTCCTGGACGTCCCGGTGGTGGGAGAGGAGTCGAATGATCCAACATATGCTGCAGCTCACGGTGTCGAATCCCGCGAAGCAGAGATCGAATACAGTCTGAAAGAGGTTAGGATCCGTGAAGACGTGATTCTTGCCCTGTTTGGGGGAAATCATTCAAAGACTTTCAGAATCAACTAAAGAGAGTTAGACATATAGTTCTAACTGAAAGAGACTATAAGAATTTCTTCTCTCGAGTCTTTTTTCCTGCTCTGCTATACATTCGCCAACTCAAGTTACTGCAACCTTCCCTCATCTCTCCAACTAGTTTCTCAACTTTCAACCTTAAAGGTCAAGTTCACCCCAGAAGAATATTGTTTTGAATAGATAGAGAAAAATCAAAATAGCAGAACGCTAAAAATTTCATCATAATCGGATGTAAAATAAGAAAGTTATGCCATTTTAAAGTTTCGCTTATTTTTTCACAAAAAAGTGATATGCACAACTCAGTGACATGCAAATGAAACAGACGATGATGTCCTTCACTCACTATTTCTTTTGCTTTTTATTGTTCGAATTTTACAATATTTAACTTTTTACAGATTTGACAATAAGGACCAACTTGACTAAACCATATAGTATTAAACAATGCTAATTCCACATGTACAGGGAAAAATTAATCGTTATTTCACTTGGCAATGAGGAGAAAATTAGAATATTTCACATTTCATATAACAAAATACAAAAGAAATAGTGAGTGGGTGACATCATCAGTCTCCTCATTTGCATACCGACCAGGATGTGCATATTACTGTTTTGTGAAATTAACCGAAACTTTAAAATGTCATAACTTTCTTATTTTACATCCGATTTTGATGAAATTTTCAGTGTTGTGCTTGTTGGATTTTTCTCTTTTTATTCAAATCAAATTTTTGTTAGGGTGGACTTGTCCTTTAAAGCTCTGCTGATTTTCACTCTTTTTAAGGACTATCGTCCTCTATAAGGACTATACCCATTGCCGAAAGAAACTCTGCTTTACAATCTACCACCTTCTTGCCCTCTCCACTTCAATTCTATACACCTCTCTATGACTCAGACCTACGGAAACCACAAGGTGTACCTTACCCAGGTAACAAGCCAACGTTGGCTCTACGTTGAAAACTTGAAAGTCGTTGGACGTTGGAAAAACCTGATGGATTAACGTTGAATCGACGTTGGAAACTAGTTTGATGGAAAGATGATGGACAATCAACAATGACATGACGTTGGCAACGTTGGAAACTTGTTAGTTGGAGAGTTGTTGGACAGAGTCGACAATGTCATAACGTTGGAAACACGTTTGATTGGATAGTTGTTGAACAGCCAGCAAAGGTACAACGTTGGCAACGTTGGAAACTAGTTCGCTGGAAAGTTGTTGAACAACCGACAATGGCACAACGTTGACAAAGATGGAAACTAGTTTGTTGGAGATTTGTTGGACGGTCGACAATGGCACAACGTTGGAAACAAGAAAGTTGAAGAGTTGTTGGACAGTCGACAATGTCACAACGTTGGAGACACGTTTGATTGGATAGTTGTTGAACAGCCAGCAAAGGCACAACGTTTGCAACGTTGGCAACGTTGGAAACTAGTTCGCTGGAAAGTTGTTGAACAATCAACAATGACACGACGTTGGCAACGTTGGAAACTTGTTAGTTGGAGAGTTGTTGGACAGTTGACAATGGCATAACGATGAAACATGTTTAATTGGATAGTTGCTGAACAGCCAACAATAACACAACGTTGGCAACGTTAGAAACCAGTTCGATGGAAAGTTGTTGATCAACCGACAATGAGACAACGTTGACAAAGTTGGAAACTAGTTTGTTGGAGATTTGTTGGACGGTCGACAATGGCAAAACGTTGGGAACTAGTAGTAGGTTGGAGATTAGTTGGATAGTCGACGATAACACAAGGTTGGCAACGTTGGAAACTAGTCCGATGGAAAGTTGTTGAACAACCAACTATGGCACAACGTTGTGCCATAGTTGGTTGTTGGCACAACGTTGACTGGGCGTTGTGGCGTGCGCCTGTAATCCAAGCTACGTGGGGAAGTTACAAATTGATGCAGAGGTTCGAGGTTCGAGCCCTGGTCACGTCTTTCGGATGGTGACGTTAAAGGTCGGTCCCAGACGTAAATAATCATATCTGATTGATACACGTCTGATAAAACTCAAATATACACATACACACTCAAAGCTAGAAACTAGTTCGATGGAGATTTGTTGGATAGTCGACGATGGCACAACGTTGGAAACTGGTAGATTGGAGATTAGTTAGATAGTAGACAATGACACAACGTTGATAAAGCTTGAAACTAGTTAGATGGAAAGTTGTTGAACAACTGACACTGGCACAACGTTGGAAACTGGTAGGTTGGAGATCAGTAGGATAGTCGACGATGACACAACGTTGGCAACGTTGGAAAGTTGTTGAACAACAGACAATGGCACAACATTCGAAACTAGTGTGTTGGAGATTTGTTGGACAGCCAACAATGTCACAACGTTGGAAACGTGTTTGATTGGATAGTTGTTGAACAGCCAACAAAGGCACAGCGTTGACTACGTCGGAAACTAGTTCGATGGAGAGTTGCTGAACAACCGATAACGGAACAACGTTGGAAACTATTTTCTTGGAGATTTGTTGGACAGTCGACAATGGCACAACGTTGACAAAGTTGGAAACTAGTTTGATGGAGAGTTGTTGAACAACGGACAATGGCACAAAGTGGACAGCGGAATTGGAATAGTTTATTGGAGAGTTGTTGACAGTTAACATTGACACAATGTTGGAAACTATAGTTTGTTGGATATTTGTTTGACAGTCAACATAATATCCCGGCATAATATACACAGTGTTGAGAATGTTAGAAACTGGCTCATTGGAGAATTGGTATATAGACGACTACTCGCATAATTTCCAATGGGGCCAAGGGGTCGATCAAGTAAGTTTGCTCTTCTATCCATGTCACCCTTGGTATCCCCCAGCAATAAGGGGAAAAGAAATGGAGAGAGAAGGAAAATAATGGGAAGGGAAAGAGGAACTAAAACTAAGGGGAAAACATAAATAAAGATTTGGTCGATCAATAGAGAGGCTGCATGCACCGGGGGATGCAAATGTCGATTAATATAGAAAATAAAGGAGAAAAACAAGAAAACAAATGTAGTTCAAGACCAGAATTTCCAGAAACGCCATCGTCCTTTGCAGCTGGCTAGGCCTCTCACAGCAAGTACGAGATATATATAGGCCTACCGTCACATAGCTAGAAGAAATTGAAGAAGGAAATACAAGCATCAAATGTGCCTATTTAAGAATACCATACTATTCTGATGCGCAGAATTAGTCGCGACGCGTCGACGTCAGACTCCTTCTTCTGTGTAGTCTGCTTCCTTCAATTTTGAACTTGAAGAATCTGGCAGAATTTGGACTGGATATAGACAATTAAATTCCTGAATATCTAGTGATCTGGAACAGTACCTCTAAGTTGCATATTTAGGACCTACAATCTACAGTGGAATTTTCTTTGCACTTGCAGATAATCGGTAACTGCAACCGTTGATCCCCTCCGAAAGATCCCGGAGTCAGCTTATGTGCGCGTACAGTCCGACGCTAGTATTTTCGTGTAATTACTTAACAACAGTCACTGCACAGTAAACATATAACTAACCTCGACCTCGTACTTGTGTGAGTGACTAATACTAACCTCGCAATACGTGAGTGGGAACGAGTATGCGATACCAAGGGCAAGGCAACAGTCATTGGGAGATTTCAATAATTTCAAGTACAGTGTTGAAATCTGGTGTTGGTGTTGTGACAACACCTACTTGAATCAGGCTGGTGTTGAGATTGACCTCGGAAAATATGATGTATTTCCGGCAGTTTGTGTTGAACACTGCACTGCGGCTGCATGGTGTTGATGATCTACATGCAATTTCCTCATTCAGCAACACCGACCCCCAGGGATTGGGAGAATCGTGATTTTTTTAAATTAAAGTTCAGTGTTGGTGTTGATGAACTGTAGCTCACGAACAGGGGGCGAACACGACGAACCATCTCCGTAAAATTATCTTTTACATTTAAGATAAGAGCAAATCATTAGAGTTTTAATACATTTCAATGAAAAATAATTTTACGCTTGGTGTTGGAGCTCAGTTCAGCAGCGGCCCTTTCGCGCTCTCAACACCGTACACCGTACTTGAAATCACCCAATGACTTGCTACCTGGCATTCCTGCCTTATTTATTATACGCTGCCTGGAATTGACCTGGTCGGTCCTGCATGGCCTAGCCAGGACCGAGTGTTTTCCAACTGCAGTCAAACCTGTAGTTGCTACGTGAGGCATGCTTACATTTGACGCTGAAATATCATTTAAGAGTTATGGCAGGAGCGAGACTAGGCCATGGCCATGCATATTGAGATATCAGTTGACCTCTATCTTAATAAAAAAAGAGGCGCTCTTTAGTTACAGTAGGCAGTAGCTACGTTACTCTGAGTGAGGCCAAGTTACGCGACCTCCTTTTTAGATTTTGTTAATACTGAGAGACTGCAATTACACATGTGAGTTTTTGTGATGATTACTGACGTTGCAATTGGCATTGCATACCGAGTCATTAAACAATTGTAGACAGAAACAGAGATTGCAACTCGCAAGAAAATGTAATACATCTTAATTCTTAATACATATGCATATGTTTTTGGGGTATTAGTCTTGTTTGAGAAAAAGAGGATGTCAAAAAAGTTTGAATGCTACAAAGGCCTCGATAAATATCACATGTAATTCTCTTGATTCCTCTTAATTATGTGAAGAGACTTGTAACAGAAAGAACGAAAAGAAATGAATAGTTGTAATAATAGTTGTAATGTTTTTTTGACAGAATCATGAACAGGTTACAGATGATGATGGCACAGTGTTGAAAACTGTTTGATGGAGATGGCGCATCGTTGGATTTGTTTAAAATTAGACCAACAAAGAATCAACGTTACAACAACATTTAACCGATATTAGACAAACATTGAAACATTGGAACATTACGCCAGCGTTGGACTAACATTGGACTAACGTTGAATCAACTTTCCATCAACATTGGACCAACATTAGACCAACGTTGGATTAACGTCACCCAACGTTGGACCAACATTGGACAAACGCTGCCATACCTGCCTCATCTGGACATAATGATTAAGCACTCATGAATATTCATTACATCAGTAAATGACCAAAATTTTAGGTAATATTGCTATAATAATGAGAGTATTTACGTTTATTCAATATTTCCACCATGAAAAGTTTCAGAAAAGTATGTGGCTCCATTACCATATCATTTATAATCAAAACATATTACTCTAAGTGAAATTTTCAAGGTTAAGTGTGGAAAATGATATTAACTGTATTCTGCCAAGTATAGCAAAGTTGCTCTATATATAGGAGTCACTGACAGGATTCAGTGGATAGGTGTAGGATGATAGGAATAGGATGAAGGATTAGGATGTAGGATTTTAGGATAGGATAAGACATGATGATAAAGATTAGAGTGTAGAGTTGTAATGGTGGACTTCACCTTGAAACCAATTAATGTTTTGTTAATTACTGCCATACGTTGGAGCAATGTTGGAGCAACGTTGTGACAACTTTATAACAATGTTGGAGCAATGTTGCCAGACAACGTTGGAGCATTGTTGCTGGACAGCGTTGAACCAACGTTGTAAACATAGTTGGACTGACGATGTATGTATGTGCACGTCCATCGCTGCTTCAACGTCGCCCATCAACGTTGCAGCAACGCTGTTATTAATGACTCAGCCGACATTATACCAACGTTGGAGCATTGATGGTGGACAACGTTGAACTGACGTTGGAAATGTTGTTGGTCTGACGATGCATGGACGTGCACTTCTATCGATGATGCAACGTTGCTTACCAACGTTGAGGCAACGTTGGGAAAAAATTCCCAACGTTTGTCCAACGCTGTATTGTTACCTGGGTAAGCTCTCCTGAGGAGGAAATTCTATACTGAGTAATACACTTAGCCAAATACACCGTCATGTACGTTTGAATACCGGCCCTGTCGTCCTTGCATTTGCAGGACAGTCTTTTACGACGGGCCCAAATGTCTCTTCAAGAGCAACTACAGTCGTAAAGGTCCGTTCGCGTGGCGCAACGAAAGGTCCGGTATATCATTCTGAATAGGTGTTTGGTCTAAACACATTCATGTGGCCAAAGATAGTTCCAACCAACGTCACCAATTTCGGCAAATGTGCCGCAAATCCTGACATCTGATGTCATAAGACGGGAACGGTACGTACCGCGAGTCGTAAATAGTACAAAAGTATATGGCTTGATGGGCGGGGGTTGAATCAAACGCATGGCAAACAGTGCGCGTAGACACATTGTGATCAATCGCCTACATATATATCTCAATGGAAGACCGATTCCTTATTGTCATTCATTCGATTATATTTCACATTTTTCGTTTAATACTGATGACAGATATAAACCAAATATATACGGCCTTCGATCGGAGGTGTGGCGAAACTATGGCCCGCTTAGTGAGGCGAATGTGACCATTTTCCTTTGGGTCTGATCCCCTCAAGAAAATAGTCGCATTCTGGGGTTGCCTCGGGACCCATAGTTCCAATCGCCTCTTCTGGTGGCCGTATATAATTTGTGTTCATTATTTTCATCTCGCTCGGCCCTACTCATGCTGGAAAGAACCGTGTCCAATTACAGTGTGTTCAAAGTGTACAGTGGTACAGAGTGTGATCTCATCTTCACACTCTCAAATTTGAGCTTTTTTCACAGTGTGAATCTTTTTTTTTCACATAGTCCACTATGTAAGCACACTCTACGTATACCTGTAAATGTAAATCACAACTTTACTCAGTCCACTATGTGAACACGCTTTGAATACACCGTGAGAAACAGTTCTTCCGACCAGTTGGGAAGATTTTTCGTGTGTTGTCATAATGCTCAACCAAAGACGAGAAAATGAGTGTCTTCTAAAACACGCTCATTGTTTTTTTCGGGTTTTCGGACTCACCTCCTTTTCCCTGAGTTTCTGCTGCTCTAGGAAGGACTGTACGATGTTCTGTTCGCTTTCTGTCGTCTTCTTCCTGATGTCCAAAGACCTACGGGTTTCATCCACCGTGTCCCTTATGAAGCGGAACAATTTAGAAATAGACCGGTAGCCATTCCTATTTGATTTAACGGGAACCGAAGCAACCAACGGGATATGGTAGTTGTTTGTGAGTGCGCCAAGATAGTCAAAGATGTCCTGTGAAGTCTTTACCAGAGCCACAAACTCTTGATCTTCGTACTCGTATGTCTTCCCCATTACAATAGTGGTGGTGATGTTAGCGACAGTGGCGTAGATGTTTCCCTGCGGTTCAAAGGGCTTGCCTTTGTGACTGGAGAATTCATCAACGAGGCGCGTTGCCTGAGATGCCACAACAGGTTCAAAGCTTGAGTAGTAGCTCTTGAAGTTCCGCAGGACGTGTTGGACGAACTTTCGCAGATTCTTCCAGTCGAGATCGGCTTTGCATCCAACTATACCAAGATCTGAAAAAATAGAGTTCGTGTTATAGGGTAAGAGTTATGGCGGGTTTTTTCCTTCGGTGTTGTATCCAACAATACCAAGGTCCAAAGGACAAACCTTGATATGGCATATCCTGAAAACTAAATCTACACTACAAACCACAATCTAGTGCGAATGTGAGATCACCAAGCACAAGTGGGGACCGTGATGCGTTGGCAACGCATGCTGTTCACGTCAGTCATCACATTTCGTTCCTCCAAACGGAAAGTGGCTATTATATATATATATATATACTGAACCCTAAGAATTTTGTGAACCTGAACACACAGCATACGTTATTTCGAATGGCATACCAATGACTGATTCGCAGACGGTTTGCATCTGTGATTGCGCGGTGACACCGCATTTTCTCACATGAAAAATGCTCCTCCGCATATATCTATGTATGTATAAGGGAAGGGTTAGAGTTGATGTGAGAGGGTTTTTGGTTCAGAATTATGTGAGGATTAAGATTACCAAAGGGTGAGTCATGTGAGGGTTGGTTTTGTATCTCTGGATTATGCGTGGCTTGAGGTGTCTATTTTCAGTGGGAGCAACTATCACAGGAGAAAATGCCATGTATGTAACTACACCATTACCTGTGTTGGATCTTCCAAGGGCTTTGTTGCAGAGAAGGATAGGGATTCGGTCGTGGACATGATTCCCAGCTGCATAAACCTCGCGGATGATATCAGGGTTGTTCAGGAAAACAAAACGAGATCCCAACAGCTTGTACATGAATATTTCGCCGTATTCCTTCGCCCATTTCTCGTGGATCTCCCTCGGGTCCAGTTTAGAGAAGAGAAACTCGAGAGTGCTTCCTATGATTGGAAGACCTCTTGGACCAGGAAGAGGGCGCCCTTTCGTTTTGCCGGAAGTTCGTTTCAAGAAGAACAGCAGAAGGATGGCCAGTGTGACTGCGTAGAGTGGAATAGAACCATTCGTCCAGGAGGAGGAGGTTGTTGCTGATGGTAATGGGGAATCCATAATTAAGCCCACGGATCGTTTACCACCTATATAGTTCTATAAAGACAACAAAAATGGTGACGAGCTAACCAAGCACCATTACTCAGACTCACATATATACACACCATCCACACTCACCCTACCCACAGACACACACATACAGTCAGTCGGGACTCACTTATCATCAATTGACAAATTGTGAACAAATTTTTTACGTTTTACATCCTTTTTGCATCTGCAAGTGCAGTGGGACCGATCCTTAACCGGTAACGATCCTACCGCACCCCCCACACACACACCCCACTTGAGTTTTTGCATTTATTGTAAAGTAAAAATTAATTTACAATACATAATCGTAATACGTAATATGGCAATAAAATACATTGCAATGTGACACAACTAGAACACAGAAGCAATATAAACATTTAGACATAAATGCAACATGTAAGCATAAGAAAATGCAGCGGCAAACGATTTAAGCAAAAGATATGCTTGAGTAATAACAGCCGGACGGAAGCGTTGTACAAACAATGGCGTAGCTACGGGGGGGGGCATGGGGGGCACGTGCCCCCCCCCCCCTGAGATTTGGTGTGCCCCCCCAGGTGCCCCCCCTGAAAAAATTGGCAGAGCAACAAAAAAAAGGGAGAAAGAAGAAAAGAAAAAAAAGAAAAAAGAAGAAAGACAGAAGAACAAAAAGGAAGAGGAAGATAAGAGGAGGAAGACGAGTGAATGAAATAATGTGAGGGGAAGACTTGCAAAAAAACAAATCTTTCATGTTACCATATAAAATTTTTGCTTGCGCTTCGCGCCAGAATTGCCTGTTCGATGAGATTCATATCTTGCTCAATAGGCTGATATGGAGCAAGTTTTGAAGTCTATATACAAAACATATTTTAGCTCGGACATCGAGCTTTCATTGTTTTTTTTTCATTTACAAATTTAAGTGCTCTGTAAAATGTTTGTTTTTATGGTCTACATATCAGCATTTTAAGCTCACGCTGCGTGGTCACATTGTTTGATTTGCCAATTTCATATTGTCTAGGTGTATTCCATTATGTTTCATTAAACAAATGTATTCAGAATGCCCAGATTCTAGGTCTAAATCTAAAACATGCGCGATGGCCTACATGTTCTTTATTTAAAATGTACTTAAATTATCCAGTTTCACGTCAGAATATCAATACTTGTCTGCTCACGCTTCATGATCGCATTATTAATGATACCCAATTAACTATATCCTATTTATGATTTACAAAATATGAATAGAGTGTCCCGCTTTTAGGTCTGAAATCTCAATTTTCTAACCTCTGGCGCTTCGCGCTCGCATCAATTGTTTAGTTACATACCTATCCCATTTATTAATACAAAAAGTGCTTCGCGCTCGCATTTTTGAAATATATACCGTCTTCGTGGGTAACTGTAAGCAGTCCTTAACAGGTCCCTTTTCGATAATGCTAGAACAGTTAATAAAAATTTCTGCTCGCGCTTGGCGTTCGCAGTAACCATCTAGTTACATACGAATCTTGTTCAGGATCACACATAACATTGCCCAGAATATTAAATTTTCAGGACAAAATACATAAAAGTAAAAAAAAAAAATCGCTCGCGCTTCGCGCTCGCACTTTTTATAAGGCTTATTTCATGTTAATGTTGTTTTATAAGAATAAAACTAAGAAGTGACTGATTGGGGAAAATATAGGTGAAGATAATTTCGGGCACCGTCCCCTATTGGCGAAAGTCGGATCCGCCCTTGTGACACATACACACACACACCGAAAAAATGGTGCCCCCCCCTGAAAAAGCAAGGACCCCCCAGTGCCCCCCCAGGAAAAAAATCCTAGCTACGCCACTGTGTACAAATCATGCGTTTACCGTTTACTATATGAAACAGGTGAGTTTTTAAAAGAGATAAGGATTTGATTAGCATGTTTAACTGGATAGGAGACGACCCCGGTTGTTAAGAAAAAATCAAATGAACATAAGGCAGGATATTAGGCCTACTTATTACATTATTTCGAATGGCATACCAATGACTGGAAAGAAAACCCAGCTAGCCATTCCAGGTGGCCCACCAGCGTCCTAAAGGTGGCTGTTTCTGCGGCCCACGTGAGAGGGCTTCTGGTGGGCCGCAGCCGGGCTTGCAGATGCTTATGCTGGTGGGCCACTTGGCAGTTTACAAGCGGTATAGATGTGGGCCACCTGCGGCTGCTTGTTGGCTAAAAAGGAGTAGTTGTTAGGTAACATGGAAGTTGCATGCTGGTGGCATTGGAGGAGGGCCACCCGCGACTAGCTGGTGGCATGGAAGTGGCAGGTAAGTTGGTAGCAGCGGCCTGCTAGTGGCAATGAGGTGGCACAAAAGTGGCTAGAAGGTGGTAAATGTGATATTTGGGAGAGCCAAATCAACTGTTTCTTTCTTAAAAATTGAGTGGCTCTGAAAAGAGCCGTTGTCTCCGAGATGGAATTCCATCTATCAGGATGTGGGATATTTGGTGACATGCAGCCTTGGTACCTTCCGAAATTAACGGCGCGCTTAGCAAGCTCACCAGGGAGAAGCAGATCGCAGCAGTACTTCGGGGATTGAAACGGTGCTCTTGCGGCTGTTGTGTGTGGTATAGACGTGAGGCTTCACCAGCGACACGCTTGAACACACTGTTAACAAAGCTGGTCATGTGCGTGTTCATGATGGACTTACTCTAGCCCTTCTTGAAATTTAATGCCAGTGTCAGGATGAACTTGCTTCAACACTTTGTAGATTTAGATTCTATAGTTTTTCACATCGACGTCGACTCTCATAGCTACGTCACGACGCTTGCTGGCCTTTCCTCCCCACTTGGCTCCCTTGCCCCCCTTCTGGGGCCTCGCTTGGTTTGATTACGCTTGGTAGGACCTGTCTGTGACGACGGCATATTGATTGCTGCTGGTGCTAGAATGATAATGGCAAAGTACCGATGATCGACGCGATAACAGATGATGTAAGCAAATGAGGAATCCGCATCACCGGTAACGCCCAGAAATCCACCAATCAAAACTTAGCTCGAACAACTTCTAGCCAATCAACGTTCGATTAAAATGTGCGCTTTATTATTTTATGGATTCGCGAACTGAGCACCGTTCCATGCCGTAATCGGAAGGCGTGACGTGAGGACTCGGCGCCAAACTTTTACATAACTTTGGTTTCTTATAATCATTGGCGGCGGGAAAAAAAATTAGGAGGGACCACCAAAAAAATTTGACAAGCAAAAAAAAAAAGTTATCAACCAAAATTTAGGGGGGTCCCACAACAATTTTAGGGGGTCTACCTTAAGGTCCCCCCTTCCCCCCGCTTCCGCCGCCTATGCTTATGATTATATCGCATGTAGATCTCGGCACCAAATAAAGCAGGCAAAAACAGTTTTAAGGTCTTAGTGCACAAAAAGAATATAAATTATATCTTTCCTTTCCTTCCCCTATTTCATTCCTGTCACTATTTTCTTTTTCCCCCTTTAGATGGAAGCGCCGCACAGTGGGCCAGAATGAGTTGAAAGTGCGCCAAAATTACATTTCGTGTTATATTTTTATTTTAACATGTTGATTAAGGGTAATTTTGGGCGTAGAATCGACTGAACATAATTTAAAGCCGATATGACGTCACTTTGATGCCAAATTTTGATTGGCTACTTAAAACCTATCTGTGAAAAGACAAATTACGCTAAACAATGTGTAGAATATAAACTTTGTGTTATGTGTTACTTTAAGATTGACCAGAGTGAATGTTGATTTATGCTTCTCACATGCCTAACAAGTGTGTATGAGATCTTGAAAATAATTGTATGGCATCAAAATGATCATTACATTTAAAAAAATACTTAAAAATCGGAAAAAAATATTAACCATGCTTTATCGAGCGGTGTAGACAGAGTATATAACACCACGAATGTTTTACTATGAGGAGGGTTTTGGGCTGAAATTATTCTACAAGTAACTTTTATCTCTGAAAGAGGAGCGGGTAGCCCTTATATGCGTTACCAACCTTTATTTTGTTTTTCAAACACATCGAGTACATATTGAGTGAGGAAAAAGTTACTGAATTAAGGCTTAGATATAGATCATTACAGTCCATCGAATCGGTATTGCATTTAATGTGGATTATTGGTGGATCACTGGCAATTGATTCCATGGGTCAGATCACCTCTCCAGCCGAAACCATTTCGCATGCGTTGATATGTACACAGCATATGCAAGAGGCCCATACATTGTGTGCTAGAGGCATATCGTTTGAGTAGGAGTAAACAAAAGAAAAAAAACCCCTCAAAATCGACTGAAATTCAGACGTATTTGCGGGTTTTTTTCTTGTGTTTACTCCTTCTACACAAACGGTATGCCTCTAGCACACAATGTAATGGGCATTATGTTTTACTTTCCCCAGAAATGGGAGATTAGATTCAAATTCCCGGGGGGACCACTTCCATTGATGAGTGGATACCAGGCACGACCATGGGGTTTCGAAAAGCACCCTAAACAAGGGAAGCAAGTCTTTTCCAGATTATGAAAATGCATCTCTTAACAAGTATTGAGCTTGTGAAACCCTACAAGTATTGAAAACATATCCTCCTTTTCAGTATTTTAAACATCGTTTTTGACACGTTACATAGGCCTATACGTTACGCACTTGCCCACTCTTTCCCTTTTTACGCGTGGTCGCGCCTGGTATCCACTCTTCAATGGAAGTGGGCCCCCGGGCGGCCTCTTGAGCTCTGGGAGGAACCAAATGTGGCTTTGGAAAGTCGTCCTAAATCGGATATATCGCTGTTTTCATAGTAGCAACCAGAGTTTTGCACACGAAATGCAAATTGGATGTTTCCGTTCCAGATGCTAAACGAAAAAAAATCGCATGTCACACAATTTGCATTGCAGGACAGAGTTTTACGACCATGACGACGGGCCCAAAAGTCTCTTCCAAAATAAACTACCGTCGCAAATAAGCGTTCGCGTTCTCCAACGAAAGGTCGGGAATGAACGGCAATGTACACCCCACACCATGTACACGATGCGCTGGGATGACTGCGAGGTATAAACATGACAGTTTTTTTAACAGGTTTTGGGGGTGTTGTGTCAAGTAAAACCGGCTCTAACATGAAAACGGGCAGCTAAATTTGGTATCGACTTAAAGCTTAGACATCTGGCAAAATGATGATGATAGAATTTAAACGGAAATTCACGGAAATTTAAACGTTTCTAATGTAAATGCAAAAAAAATGGATTATCAGCCTATTTCGAGGAATAATTATCATATAAACCTCCTGAAATGTGTATTTTATCTACTTTGAACCATTTCACACGAAAAAAGAATATATCAGGATTATGTGGGTGCCATTTCAGATTCCTGCATGAAAAACCTCCTGTGAAATGGCTTGTTTTTCAACTAAGTTGTCATATACGCGGCATTTCGCAAAATGTCACATTTTACGATTTGAGGTAGGAAATTTACAACCTTTATGCAAATTCCCGAATGAAATATTTTGCTGAAGTATTCTTCAAAGTGTTGTCTTTCAGCTGGGCATGACAAAAAATTTAAAATCTAAAATTGCCCAAAATTACTTTTGGCGCACTTTTGTTTCGCCCCGGCCCACTGTGCGCCGTGGTGTAGCGGTTCTGACTCTCGCCTTGTAATCAGAGGGTTGTGTGTTCGAATCCCACCATGGCCTAGCGTCCTTTGGCAAGGCGTCAATCCACAATTTGCCACTCTCCACCCAGTTGTTAAATGGGTACCCGGTAGGATGCGAAAGCCTGTGTAGTATGCTTAGCAATTGAGTCTTGGAACTCTTGTTGGAATGCTCCCCAGGGAGTGGAGAAGGTGCCTACGTTGTATGCGGGTACGCAAGGATCCGATGACCGGGGTAATATTATATATGTAAAGGCCACCGCACACCTTACGACTGTTCGCGATCCGATTTTGGAACAAATCGCATTTTGCTCATTTTCTGAAAATGTGAATGGAACATATAATTTCATTTGAGGTTGAAATTAATTGAAAGAATACTAAAATAACCATTTTGAAAGATTGCAAGCCTTTATTTTGGAGTAAAAGCCAAATTAGTTTCAAATCGTAGCCAATCGTACGACTGCTATGACGTCATTACGACTAGATAATATTAAATTCGCTTTTATTGTAAGAAGGATGATAGCATAGTCACAGATTTGAATATAGGTATTCGTACGATGATTTAGAACATTACACAGTAAGATATTCCAAGTCTCAATATTAGCATCACATTTTATTCTGAAATCGGGTCGCAGACCAATCGTAAGGTGTGCGGTCGCCTTAAAGCGCTCAGAGACGTCGTTCCGATGTGTTAAGCGCTATATAAATGCGGAATATTATTATTATATCTGCATGGGGCCTGTTTCATAAGGAGTTGCAACTGTTGTACCTTTACCATTAGTTCATTCATCTCAACATAATATTTTGACGGAATCATTTGATATAAGGAAAAACTAACGAAAACAAAATCATGTACGATCCATGCAAAATCCACACAATATTCGCTCTACTAAATATCACATTTGCCACTTTCTAGCCACCTTGATGCCACCTCATTGCTATCAGCAGACCACTGCTACCAACTTACCTGCCACTTCCACGCAACCAGCCGCAGAGATTGCCGCTTTTAGGCCGCTGATGGGCCACCTAGAATTTAAACGCCGGCTCGGAAGTGACCCGCTTGTTCCAGTTTGCTTCGTACACCAGGCGCAACAATGTCGGTGGGCCATCAGTGGCTGCAGCGGCAAACAGCTGCCGCCTGTAGCCACCGTAAATGTACCTGCGGGCCGCCGTACGATCCAGGTAAAATCCACACAATCGTATTACAAACGCCGGCCCGGAGGTGGCCCGCTTGTTCCAGTTTGCTTCGTACACCAGGCGCAACAATGTCGGTGGCCATCAGTGGCTGCAGCGGCACAGGAACGGCAAACAGCTGCAACCTGTCGCCACCGGTGACCGCAAAAGTACCTGCGGGCCGCCGGAACATGCTGGCTGGGAACCTCCCCGGTTGTAAAAAATGAACATCGGAACAAGAATAATATTTTCAAATAGAGCGGGTTACGAAATGGTGTGTCTGATGATACCAAAAAAAATAACTATCATTTTCACCATTTTGGGGGAGTTTACATCAAACTGCATTCATGGCATTAGGAGCTGCTCGTCGGTGACGTCACAAAATAAAAACTTTTAAAATTCATATACTACTCCGTTGTTCTTTGACCTGTTTGTATAAAACTTTCGGCAATATTTTTTTCTATTTCCTCTGCTTTTATTCAAACCATCCTATATCCTGACGGTGAACTTCCCCGTTAGAACATTTTATTTTCCAATCCATATTTCTAGGATTGTAAGGTATTACTTCCCAAAAAATATTTCTCAGTAACATAGCTCTTTGGGTCATTCATGGAAAACTGCAGTAGGTAAATGACAATGATAATAATAAGCACCATCATTATATTACTAATAATAATGTTGATGATAATAAAAATGATAGTATTAACAAAATAATGCTAATCGTAATAGCAATGAATAATGGTATAATACGAATATTTCGTTTCATTTCGCATATATAATTTTAACCTTAAAAATAAATATCCATAACATTTAATTTATTGAATTACAAATCAATGGGAAAAATCATAATTATGCAAACTTACCGATCAGTTGTGCTCTCGAGAACCCAGTTGAATTATTTGTGTCGAGGGTGCAATGATCATTCGAACGACACCCTTGAAATCGTGAAAATATGTTCACGTGATTCAGTCATGTGACATACTGAAGAAGAAAAAGTCGACTTCAAGTGCCACCTTACAAGTGGAAGGTAGAGGACGTTATCAACGTACGACACGAAAAGTGGGTACATATCTGCAGTTACTTGGACCTTGACCCAGAGGAGACAAATCATTGGAGGGGCACAGTCACTAGCGTACCTACGGGGGGGGCAGAGGGGGCAGTCTGCCCCCCCCGACGAGCCACAACCCATGCAAAGGACGTATCCCTGCCCCCCTGACGAACTTGAAGACCTTTATTGCCCCCCCCCCCCTGACGAGCTTGAAGACCTTTTTTTTTTTTTTTTTTTTTTTGCTTGTCAAATTTTTTTCTGGTACGAAATCCTTCATTTGTGATTGAAGACCTTTTTTTTTTCTTTTTTTTTTTTGCTTGTCAATTTTTTTGGCGGACGGTTTTGCCCCCCCCCCCCCTGTGAAAAATCCCAGGTACGCGACTGGGCACAGTGTTGTTCACATACAATACAGTGCCGCTCCAATCAATTGTCTCCTCCGGGTCACGGCCCGCCACTGCTTCTGGATATAGAATAAGTAACCACCCAGGTAACAAGCCAACGTTGGCTCCACGTTGGAAACTTGAAAGTCGTTGGACGTTGGAAAAACTTGATGGATTAACGTTGAATCGACGTTGGAAACTAGTTTGATGGAAAGATGATGGACAATCAACAATGACACGACGTTGGCAACGTTGGAAACTTGTTAGTTGGAGAGTTGTTGGACAGTCGACAATGTCACAACGTTGGAAACACGTTTGATTGGATAGCTGTTGAACAGCCAGCAATGGCACAACGTTGGAAACTAGTTCGCTGGAAAGTTGTTGAACAACCGACAATGGCACAACGTTGACAAAGTTGGAAACTAGTTTGTTGGAGATTTGTTGGACTGTCGACAATGGCACAACGTTGGAGACTAGTAAGTTGGAGAGTTGTTGGACAGTCGACAATGTCACAACGTTGGAGACACGTTTGATTGGATAGTTGTTGACAGCCAGCAAATGCACAACGTTGGCAACGTTGGAAACTAGTTCGCTGGAAAGTTGTTGAACAATCAACAATGACACGACGTTGGCAACGTTGGAAACTTGTTAGTTGGAGAGTTGTTGG
The DNA here is from genome assembly GCF_037042905.1 of Lytechinus pictus. Lineage (NCBI taxonomy): Eukaryota > Metazoa > Echinodermata > Echinoidea > Temnopleuroida > Toxopneustidae > Lytechinus > Lytechinus pictus. The sequence continues at coordinate 15,508,724 of NC_087250.1, read as the reverse complement.
ACAGTCGACAATGGCACAACGATGGAAACTAGTAGGTTGGAGATTAGTTGGATAGTCGACGATGACACAAGGTTGGCAACGTTGGAAACTAGTTCGATGGAAAGTTGTTGAACAACCAACTATGGCACAACGTTGTCAAAGGCTAGAAACTAGTTCGATGGAGATTTGTTGGATAGTCGACGATGGCATGCACAGCGTTGGAAACTGGTAGATTGGAGATTAGTTAGATAGTATACAATGACACAACGTTGATAAAGCTAGAAACTAGTTAGATGGAAAGTTGTTGAACAACTGACACTGGCACAACGTTGGAAACTGGTAGATTGGAGATCAGTAGGATAGTCGACGATGACACAACGTTGGCAACGTTGGAAAGTTGTTGAACAACAGACAATGGCACAACATTGGAAACTAGTGTGTTGGAGATTTGTTGGACAGCCAACAACGTCACAACGTTGGAAACGCGTGTTTGATTGGATAGGTGTTGAACAGCCAACAAAGGCACAGCGTTGACTACGTCGGAAACTAGTAGTTCGATGGAGAGTTGCTGAACAACCGACAAAGGAACAACGTTGGAAACTATTTTCTTGGAGATTTGTTGGACAGTCGACAATGGCACAACGTTGACAAAGTTGGAAACTAGTTTGATGGAGAGTTGTTGAACAACGGACAATGGCACAACGTGGACAGCGTAATTGGAATAATTTATTGGAGAGTTGTTGGAAACTATAGTTTGTTGGATATTTGTTTGACAGTCAACATAATATCCCGGCATAATATACCCAGTGTTGAGAACGTTAGAAACTGGTTAATTGGAGAATTGATAATGATATACAGACGACTACTCGCATAATTTCCAATGGGGCCAAGGCCAGGGGGGGGGGTCGATCAAGTAAGTTTGCTTGTCTATCCATGTCACCCTTGGTATCCCCCAGCAATAAGGGGAAAAGAAATCGAGAGAGAAGGAAAATAATGGGAAGGGAAAGAGGAACTAAGTCTAAGGGGAAAACAAAAATAAAGATGGGGTAGAATAGAGAGGCTGCATGCACCGGGGGATGCAAAATTAATGTGTCGATTAATATAGAAATTAAAAGAGAAAAACAAGAAAAAAATGTAGTTCAAGACCAGAATTTCCAGAAACGCCCTCGTCCTTTGCAGCTGGCTAGGCCTTTCACAGTAAGTACGAGATATGTCATAGGCCTAACGTCACATAACTAGAAGAAATTGAAGAAGGAAATACAAGCATCAAATGTGCCTATTTAAAAATACCATACTATTCTGATGCGCAGAATTAGTCGTGACGCCGGACTCCTTCTGTCATGTCTGTGTAGTCTGCTTCCTTCAATTTTGAACTTGAAGAATCTGGCAGAATTTGGACTGGATATTACAATTAAATTCCAGAATATCTAGTGATCTGGAACAGTACTTATAAGCTGCATATTTAGGACCTAAAATCTACAGTGGAATTTTCTTTGCACTTGCAGATAATCGGTAACTGCAACCATTGATCCCCTCCGAAAGATCCCGGAGTCAGCTTCTGTGCGCGTACAGTCCGACGCTACTATATTCGTGTAAGTAGTAGTAAAGTAGTACTTAACACCAGTCACTGCACAGTATAACATATGGCAGTGTATCCTATTAGTATTACCGGACACCTTTATTTCAGTGCTTTAAAAATGACGATTAACCACAATACACCACACTTCATCATTCGATCAAAGGAGCGGACGAGACTGAAATTCGGCAAAATCAGGCCCATTTTTTCATCAGAAAATATATCAATTGTTAATGCAAAACTACCTTATATGATATTTTAATCATTTTCTGTCATTTTAGAGATAAATAAGGTAAAAGTTGGATTTTTCGCCTTGTTTTAGCAATCTTGTTCTATGTATTGCTCTGTGAAATTGAATTGCGGAAGTCTTACGGTACGAAATTGTTTTCGTACGCAGTACTATGCGCGTCCGGAATCATGATAGTGTCCGGTAATACAATACGTAACTATAGGCCTACTAACTAACCTCGTAATTAGCTTGTGTGAGTGACTAATACTAACCTCGCAATACGTGTGAGTGGGAACGAGTATGCGATACCAAGGGCAAGGCAACAGTCATTGGGTGATTTTATTAATTTCAAGTACAGTGTTGAAATCTGGTGTTGTTGTTGTGACAACACCGTACTTGAATCAGGCTGGTGTTGAGATTGGCCTCGGAAAATATGGTGTATTTCCGGCAGTTTGTGTTGAAGGCTGGTGTTGATTGTCATCTGCTGAACCCAACACTGCACTGTGGCTGCATGGTGTTGATGATCTACATGCAATTTCCCGATTCAGCAACACCGACCCCCAGGGATTGGGAGAATCGTGATTTAAAGTTCAGTGTTGGTGTTGATGAACTATAGCTCACGAACAGGGGGCGAACACGACGAACCATCTCCGTAAAATTATCTTTTACATTTAAGATGAGAGCAAATCATTAGAGTTTTAATACATTTCAATAAAAAATAATATTACGCTTGGTGTTGGAGCTCAGTTCAGCAGCCCTTTCACGCTCTCAACACCGTACACCATACTTGAAATCACCCAATGACTTGCTACCTGGCATTCCTGCCTTATTTATTATACGCTGCCTTGAATTGACCTGCTTGGTCCTGCCTGGCCTAGCCTGGACCGAGTGTTTTCCAACTGCAGTCAAACCTGTAGTTGCTATGTGAGGCATGCTACACTTGACGCTGAAATATCATTTAATAGTTATGGCACGAGCGAGACTAGGCCATGGCCATGCATATTGAGATATCAATTGACTTCTATCTTAATCAAAAAGAGGCACTCTTTAGTTACAGTAGGCAGTAGCGACATTACTCTGAGTGACGCCAAGTTACGCGACCTCCTTTTTAGATTTTGTAAATACTGAGAGACTGCAATTACACATGTGAGTTTTTGTGATAATTACTGACGTTGCAATTGGCATTGCATACCGAGTCATTAAACAATTGTAGACAGAAACAGAGATTGCAACTCGCAAGAAAATGTAATACATCTTAATTCTTATTACATATGCATATGTTTTTTTGGTATTAGTCTTGTTTGAGAAAAAGAGGATGTCAAAAAGGTTTGAATGCTACAAAGGCCTCAATAAATATTACACGTAATTCTCTTGATTCCTCTTAATTATGTGAAGAGACTTGTAACAGAAAGAATGAAAAGAAATGAATAGCTGTAATAATAGTTGTAATGTTTTTTGATAGAATCATGAACAGGTTACAGATGATGATGGCACTGTGTTGAAAACTGTTTGATGGAGATGGCGCATCGTTGGATTTGTTTAAAATTAGACCAACAAAGAATCAACGTTACAACAACATTTAACCGATATTAGACAAACATTGAATCAACGTTTACGCCAACGTTGGACTAAGATTGGACTAAAGTTGAATCAACTTTCCATCAACATTGGACCAACATTATACCAACGTTGGATCAACGTCACCCAACGTTGGACCAACATTGGACCAACGCTGCCATACCTGCCTCATCTGGACATAATGATTATGCACTCATGAATATTCATTACATCAGAAAATGACCAAAATTTTAGGTAATATTGCTATAATAATTAGAGTATTTATGTTTATTCAATATTTCAACCATGAAAAGTTTCAGAAAAGTATGTGGCTCCTTTACCATATCATTTATAATCAAAACATATTATTCTAAGTGAAATTTTCAAGGTTATGTGTGGAAAATGATATTAACTGTATTCTGCCAAGTATAGCAAAGTTGCTCTATATATAGGAGTCAATGATAGGATACAGTGGATAGGTGTAGGATGATAGGAATAGGATATAGGATTAGGATGTAGGATTTTAGGATAGGATAAGACATGATGATAAAGATTAGAGTGTAGAGTTGTAGTGGTGGACTTCACCTTGAAACCAATTAATGTTTTGTTAATTACTGCCATACGTTGGAATAACGTTGGAGCAATGTTGGAGCAACGTTGTGACAACGTTGTAACAATGTTGGAGCAATGTTGCCAGACAACGTTGGAGCATTGTTGCTGGACAGCGTTGAACCAACGTTGTAAACATAGTTGGACTGACGATGTATGCACGTGCACGTCCATCGCTGCTGCAACGTTGCCCATCAACGTTGCAGCAACGCTGTTATTGATGACTCAGCCGACATTATACCAACGTTGGAGCATTGATGGTGGACAACGTTGAACTGACGTTGGAAATGTTGTTGGTCTGACGATGTATGGACGTGCACTTCTATCGATGATGCAACGTTGCTTAACAACGTTGTAGCAATGTTGTATTTGACTATTTAGCCAACATTGGATCAACGTTGCCAGACAACGTTGAAACATTGTTGCTGGACAACGTTGAACTGACGTTGGAAATGTTGTTGGTCTGACGATGTATGCGCGTGCACTTCTATCGATGATGCAACGTTTGCCTGCCAACGTTGAGGCAACGTTGGGAAAAAATTTCCCAACGTTGATCCAACGTTGGTCCAACGCTGTATTGTTACCTGGGCAGAGTCCCATAAAAGTTGATCGAGGGCCGATTCCAGTTTAGGAAGAAAAGGGGGATTTTCCCCACCATTGTCCCTCCTTTTGTCCAAGCGTGGGTCCTTATCTCTAAAAGACCGAAGTCTGAAAACAAAGGTTTGAAATTCTGGGGTCATTTAGACCTGCCGACAAGTTTGGCACTCAGTTTAAAACCAATTTACACCCCTTAAATTGTTTTGTATCATATAAGGCTAAATTAAGCAACCTTTCGTGATTTCCTGTTTTAAGTATTACGCACTTTATGAAACCAAATTTGAATTTGCGAGACTCGAGTATTATATAGCAGTTATGAAGTAACACGTTTTTATCCATTATTTTTCAGACACAAGTATCTATATGTTGTTTCAATATCCAGTTAGGACCATCTTTTTGAGATCGGCGTTATTTACAAGTTGTACTTTCAGCTTGGTCTTTTCCCCCCTTATCAATGAACTCAATGAATATTCATCTTGCATTTACGTTATCTATTTGATTAAGATTTGGAAAGTCATATCATTTTTAATTCAATTTGAATTGAAATTCAAGGATAATTGCTCCAAAATGTGATTTCATGTAGGCCTTATAGGGGAAAATTGTGTGTTCGGTGAAAATTCATATACTGTATCTATTGAGAGTTTATTTCCAAAAGAAGTTAGGTCCACTTAATTGTAACTATTCTGAGGAAATACAAGGTTTTTTCTATTTGTCAAAACGGTATTAAAATCAACCTTTCCTACTATCAGGTCTAATTACCATTTCGTCCAACCATCACTTGGAATAGCGGTCATTTATGCTAAATGTCCAGACGGATTAATGTCCGCTTATTCATGGGCGTGCAGATAGGGGGGGCTTCTTCACGACCAAGAAAGAAAAGAAAAGGAAGGGGATAAGGATAAAATATGATATTATTTTCCGAATATTATGTCAAAATCTATCACAAACTTGGATTTTTGTAATAAACAATGTCGAAGTTTTTGCTCGCTCGCTTCGCTCGCTGGCAACTTCTTATTAATTTTACGCGGTAGGCCATATCGAGCCCCCTCAAAATGTGTTGGCTCATTTTGCCACTGCGCTTATTATTTTTCACTTTGTCAAAGAGCTACAAATTTAGTTCATATTAACAGGTCATCTACTCATATAGACTGGGCGATATCAGAACAAGTGAATATTTTCAAAGATGTGTATTAACCTAACTGATAAAAAATACGAAATGGTAAGGTAATTGGGCTAAATGGCAATGGTCGGTAGACGAACTAGGACTAGACCAAAGAGAATGTAGACAAAGTGGGTAAAGACCAAATGGCAATTTGCCCTACGATATGTTGACATTCACTGCTCTCATGCAAGGTATATTGTCCTGGCTTTCCCGCGCGGGGTCCATAATCATGAACCGGAATAACCCCGGGATATCACCTACTTGAGATTTATTAAGGTTTCAATGAATATGGCCATGCATGGTCGTTCGCATCACGGGGGAAGGGTGGGAGCGAGGGGCAGTTGCCCCTCCCCCTTCCGATTTTTTTAAAATTTACTTACCAATGTGTGCACGAAATTCTTCGATTTCAATTTAGAAAATGCAAAAACAATCCCATGACAATCTCAGTCGCTCCGGTCCCTAGCTAGCTTTCGTGTTCTTTCGAAACAGTCTATCGGTCTCACCCCCCCCCCCCTCCCCGGAAAAAAATGCGTACGGCCATGATTACTACAATTGGACTTCGTAACTAAATACATATAAGAATTATCAAACTACATCAAATATTTGTAAACCTTAATGATATATGGCTGTATAATGAGTAATTTTATGTTAATTTTGAAGAATCTAATATCATTTGCTGTTGGACAGGCTGATAATGCCGTAAAGGTCAATCATGTTTACCAGTGCCCTTTTGGTGAAAGTCAACAATAGACTTCCTAGATGTGTCTTTGTTTGTTCAAAATTTTGTATGACCCAGAAACGGTTTCACTTTAACTCATACCCGGGGTCATTTTTTTGTCTTCTTCTTTCTTTTTTTTAATACTTTTTTTACGGAGAATGGCCTCGATCTGGCCCGGGATATCTCCGCTTTTATAAGAGTGCTCGATAAATATGAATATTTGAAGAATAAAAGTTGAAAATTTATAGGTTTTTTTTTCGAGACTAGATTCTCAAGATTAATTTATTTATTCATTATATATATATTATGTTGGTTTATTGATAATTTATTCATTCTTTTATAATGTTGTTTATTACAGATCTTCACCGAAGCTAGCTTGCTAAGCTATATACATATGATGCAGTGATATTTGTTGGTTAATATTGTAAAGTGAACTTATATAAATATCTCCTTGAAAGGTGTTGAACAGGAAATGGGAATAGAGAATAACGGCAGGCGTGACTCAAATCGCAGTTCCCTAGAGCTATACTGCCTTTTGGCAGGTTGAAAGAAAATGTCCTGTCGGGATCGAACCCCGGCCCCAGAAGAGCACACTGCTGCCTGAACCACTAGACTCGATCAGATTGCCGAATAGATAAACAGAACTTCATCCTCACTAAGCAATTCCTTTGTCGGGTGTCGGTGATTTCTTTTTCATCATCTAATAATCAATGAGCTGCCATTGTATTAGCATAGACCACCCCCCCCCCATCCGGATCCAGAGATATGCTAACAACAATTTTGTTTACTTATTATATTTCTCGAACAAAACAACCATTAATGTCAAGTCTATCTTACTTAAATATGACCCAAAAAGGCCTGAAAATGTTATGTTTTGCAACAGAATTATTGATGGCTATTTATGTTACCAGATAATAATATAGTTAGTGCATTTTTATGATCATATTGTGATAAAAACGTCAGGGATAAGGATATATTTGCCCCGTCTTTCCCGCAGTCTTTTCACAGCGCGGAGGCATTTCAATTCCCGCAACGTATACCTATAGCCCGTGTTGAGTGCAGCACAATGCATGTGGATCAATTTCATGCTGAATGAAATAACAACATGGCTGGGGTTCGAACCCACAACCATCTATTTCAAAGTCAGAAGACTAATTCACTGGGCCACAATGCCCCAAGTCCGGATCTGGACAGGGGAGTGTCTCTTCTATATTAGGAAAGTCCGCTCAGCGACCCACAACGGATTGAAGAACCCAGTAAATGACTTGAAAATGCACGTCGAATGTTAAAGGTCAAGTTCACCCCAGAAAAATGTTAATTTGAATAAATAGAGAAAAGGGACAATATAGATTTTAGATATATAAAATCAACCGCATTTATCCAAATTAGTTTTACATGCTCTCGGAAATACACAATTATTTATTTATTGGAATGGATATAAAATGTTATCTTTAAGGTGGACCGACGTCATGATCCCGGCCCTTTACTTAAATCTCTTCATTGGCTCCCTTTAAAGAAGAGAATTGTCTTTAATTTACTTCTTTTTGTCTTCTAAGGGTGCGTTTATCCGCCACTTTTTTACCCTATAATCATGATTCCAATCATGATTCAAATCACGATTCTGCAGAATCACGATTGCGTTTAGTCGAAATTGAATATAATCATGATTAGAATCACAAACATGAACTACGAAAAAAAGGGCGTTTGGAAAGACGTTTCTGCAGAATCACGTACGAAAATGTTCGGATAAACGATATCGTGATTTGAATCATGATTATATGACGTCATTGTGTCGAGCTATTTCCGGTTCTTGCCAAGGCGCGCGCCCCACGTTGTCACATCACATGTACGTCGCCGACCTCCAATTAAGTGTCCAACGTTGACCTATACTTCCTGGGTCAAACTGCGCACTGTGATGCGCACTGGATCGGTCCGAATCCGAGGAGAAACAGCGTTGGAACGAAGGTCGTCTAAACCCTGATTCTGTAGTAATTGTGATTCATGTTTGTGATTTGAATCATGATTCCAATCATGATTCAAATCACGATTCTGGCTTGAGGTCGGATAAACGCAGCCTAAACCTTTAATAACCAGATGCCAAAATATATCAAAGATATAGCCTTGCTTCCCATAGACCAACTCGCCCTAATCTCCGTTCATCTAAAGACCCATATTTACTTGCCATACCCAAAACTCGTACAAAAACAGGTGATCGCACATTTAGTGTTACTGCTTCTAAAGAATGGAACAACATCCCCACTTTCATTAAATCATCAAACTCTTCAGATCAATTTAAGAAACTTCTAAAAACATACCTCTTTTCCTATTAATTTCTTTTGCGTGTATTTGTATTGTAATTATTATGTACTTTTGTTTTAAATCGTTTGTAAACGCTGTGATATAGTTAACTACGGAGAGCGTACTAAATGCTAGTTATTATTATTTATCATTATTAGGCATTTCTTCTCTGTATCATTGATATCAAACAGTCATAGGGAGACAGCAACAACCGCCGCTGGTCAGTTCACTCTAACATTAAAGGGGAATCCAGCCATAGACATAAAATGTTGTGTTTGAAAAGAGAACAATAAATAAAACAGAACTGTGACAGTTTGAAAGAAATCGGACAAGCAATGCGAAAGTTATGGCTGCTTTAAAATTGAGATCCCTAAGACTATGTAGATTTCAAATTGGCAACTGGGTAAGTAAATTATGACAAGGGGCAAGGACAACTTTCACATTGGCCATGGACTTTATTATCAAGGATTTGTGGCTTTTTCATAAGTACACATTCCCCAGGGACAATAATCGAAATATAACCCAGGTAATTTTTTTATGTCCTCATGGAAGAAAAATGTAATTTGAAGTAAAACTTTTGAAAAAAAAATGACATATTAGGTATTAAAGCATATATGCGGCCAATTTGAAGTCTGCATGGGTATAATGATTTTCAATTTTTACAACTTATTGAAAATTCATAACTTTCTAATTATTTGTTTGATATTGTTCAAACTTTCACCTATCAACTTGTCTAATTTTTCTTTTTCTTCCAAAAACGATTTTTTATTTTGGTTGGATTCCCCTTTAAAGCCAATAGTCTTGAGAAGGTACCAGCTCAAGACATGTAATAAACTTATTCAAGATTCAATGATTTATTTAAAAATGTGATCGCAGCTGAATTGACAAATACATATAAAAAAAAGAATAAGACTACAAATGAAATTAACAATTAGCAATATACAAAACAATAAAGAAATTACAAAAGCAATTACAAATATACATTCAAAATAATGGTTTACTCAAGATAATATAGCAAATGTGAAATTATTTATGAAAATTTATGAAAGATACACAGTATTATGTTGTTTTTTGGAGAAAAAAAAAACCCATTCCTTCTTCGTTCCTGGATTTCTGCTCCTTTGAAATGCAACTCTGGGAACTCTTTTGTTTTAGGGTGCAACTTTGTAGTCTAAGGGGCTTTTTCCGGTCACAACTATGGGTTAAGTTAGCTATATACATTGTGTAGGCCAACCATTCCGTGGTTCTGATGGTGCAAAGTTGTAATCTTGTTTAGAGAGGTGCCTTTTGAACTTTTGAACAAATGATACACTGTTAAGTGTGCAAAGTTTTACATTTTTCTAACGGGTGGAAACTGGTATTTCCGGGTGCACCTTTTTCAATTTGGTTGCGAGGTTGCAATTTGTCTATTTACGAATATAGGCTATTCATATAACTACATGTATATATAACTTTTTAGTTTGTAATAAATAGGTATATATTAAGCTATTTATATAGCTATGTAGGATTTTCAATTAGGTTGCAATATCCAGATTAGTGCCACCATTATTGCAAACTTAAACATCATACAAGATGCAGCATTTGACAATATATATATATAGAGAGAGAGGGGGAGAACAATGATAGTTTTTTTGTACAATTATTGAAAATAGGTGAAGAGCGCCCTCTAGATCCACATCCAATGCACAGGTGGTCCATCGACCTAGTTGTTGGTCTGGATGGTGTAGTCAGACCGTCTCTTAATGTACAACAGCTTGTGGTTTCCCTCCCCTAAACACGTGAATACAGCAACTGCAGATACGATATGGTTAAAAGGTAGCAACACAAAATTTTGATGAAAATAATATGAAGAAATATACACAAAACATATAATGAGACAATGAGTATATATTTCGAAGTTAAAATATTCCCGCAGGAAGAAGTATAAATATGTTTAGCATTATATTGACTGTCATCTCCAAACCATCGAATGGAACACGTTAGAAAGGTAACGAACGGGGATTTTCACATTATCGTTATTATTATTAATATTATCATCATCATTATTATTATTATCATTATTATTATTATTAATATTGTTGTTGTTGTTGTTGTCATAATTATTACTAGTATTATGTGTTATAATTATTATTATCATTATTATGACTGCTACTACTCCTACTACTACTACTACCACTACTGTAGTAGTAGAATCCGTTGTGGTGGTAGTAGTAGTAGTAGAAGTAGTAGTAATGAGTAGTAGTAGTAATAGTAGTAGTAGTAGTAGTAGTATTTATTTTCTTTTTGCCCGGAGAGAAAATTCAAGATTGCGATTTGTATTCATGCTAACGATTTTATTTTGTAATTAGATCGTTCACTTGTTTGTCCTTGTTTTTTTCTGAAAGCCTTTAATGTTGACTACATGTAGGACAGAAGCAAGAAACGAAGAGGGCGTCAACACATCATTGTTGTTGAAATAATTGGAAACCTTATTATCCCATATTTATATGTCAGCATACATAGCTTTTAACAAGGGGAGCTGGTTTAGCTTTGGCAATTAAAAATAAACACGAAAAAGGGTTTTCACTACAAAATGAAGATGGTGCACTTTTTATAAAGTAAGTTTGGTCAAGGATTTTTTTTTAATTCACTACAAAATTTAGGTAATTTTTCGTTACATATCTGCTTTTCAGCGTAACTACCACATTTTCAGGTGTGCAGCTGCCTGTGTTGAATACACACGCAGCACCCCTCGGGTCAATCTTGAGAGTGATTTAGCACCCCCCCCCCACCCCTCTTCCTAGGGCCATGTAGGGTTAACAGTCATTGTCCATGTCTATTTCAAAAGTCTAGAATCCGAATTAGAATGAGACACCTACCCGATAAAAACAAGAAATTCCAGAACAGCGACGATCGACAAGATTGGAACAGCGATAAGAAAATTCCTTCTCCATTCCTGTTCCCCTGCATCAGGGTCAGTGGGGCAATCTGTGCAGTTCTCTGGTGGACATGGCTGGCCCGTGGACGGCTGTTCGGATGGTGGCTGTGTTTGAGGTCCTGGGTAGGTAAACAAGTACGTAAAACAGCTTATCTCGTATAACATTAGTTGATTGATTGATAGAGAGACAGATTGATTGTTTGATTGATTGATTGAATGATTGATTGATTGATTGATTGATTGATTGATTGATTGATTGATTGATTGATTGGTTGGTTGATTGATTGATTGATTGATTGATTGATTGATTGATTGATTGATTGATTGATTGGTTGGTTGATTGATTGATTGATTGATTGATTGATTGATTGATTTATTGATTGATTGATTGATTGATTGATTGATTGGTTGATTGTTTGATTGGAAGATGGACTGATTGATTGATTGTTTGATTGGAAGATGGACTGATTGATTGATTGTTTGATTGGAAGATGGACTGATTGATTGATTGTTTGATTGGAAGATGGACTGATTGATTGATTGTTTGATTGGAAGATGGACTGATTGATTGATTGTTTGATTGGAAGATGGACTGATTGATTGATTGTTTGATTGGAAGATGGACTGATTGATTGATTGTTTGATTGGAAGATGGACTGATTGATTGATTGTTTGATTGGAAGATGGACTGATTGATTGATTGTTTGATTGGAAGATGGACTGATTGATTGATTGTTTGATTGGAAGATGGATTGATTAATTGTTTGATTGGAAGATGGACTGATTGATTGATTGTTTGATTGGAAGATGGACTGATTGATTGATTGTTTGATTGGAAGATGGACCGATTGATTGATTGTTTGATTGGAAGATGGACTGATTGATTGATCGATTGATTGAAAGATAGATAGATAGATTGTTTGATTGATTGATTGAATGAATGAATGAATGATAGATTGAATGAAAAATAGACTGATTGATTGGTTTATTAATTGATTGATATATCGATTAATTGACTGATTGATTGATTGGATTGATTGATTCATTCATTCATTGATTCGATTGATTGAAAGATGAACTGATTGATTGATCGATTGAATGATATCGCAGGGCACTACGGGAGATCAGTGTACTGCTGAGTGGGCTACCCTGGTTAATTATATTTGAAATGAAATTATGAAATAAATAACAATTGATAAATAGATTTACTGATTAATTGCTTGGTTGTTTAATTGATCGATTAGTTGATTGATTGACTGACTGATTCATGTTTTTTTTCCCATCATCGCTCCCTTTGTGTCATGCAGAATGACATTATGATCATCTCAAATATAGGTTTACAACTTTTGTCCCGGAAAGACGCTTCACTATCACTGATAAATAGTTCATTGGTCATTATGTTAGGGACGTTCCTTTAAATTTCATATATTTTTTTATTCAAACGCTCTTGTATGAAATTTGTCATTTATTGTAAATATTTCAGCTCAGGCATAACTGAGTGCCCATTATACAAGTTCTTATGCTGATTATACAAGATCTTTTTGTTAGCGAGGAAGTGCATAAATGAAAGAGGATTATTGACGTTATCTCGAAATATATCTATATATTTTGGAATAAAAAAGAATAAATGCAATGCAATCAATTCAAATATTTTTTTTTTGGGGGGTAGACTTATCTTGTCGAACAAAATAATTATATCCGCTAATTGTCGAAAATGAAATCTGAATTTAAAGTGGGGGGTAAAGAAAGGGCGCACAGTGGGCCAGAATGAACCCAAAGTGCGCCAAAACCCATTATTCACACATTTGTACGATTAAATTTGGTAGATAGGGGGTAATTTCACCCGTAGAATTCAATAAAAGCATTTTCAAATATTGATGACGTCGTTAAAATACTGTTTGCTGATTGGCTGTTAACAAATGAGAAGAACTTACATATTTCTAATTCTACAATAAGTTTCAAATTTTCAGAAACTAGTTTTAGAGAAATTTCAGCAATAATTAGGCATATTAGCAAACAGCAAACACACAAACAGGCAAACAAACAAGAAAAATCTGTGCTCGGGGTACAAATAATTCAATTGGTGACTTGAGTATCGTTTAAAGAGGGCGCCCTACCATGAATCCGGAATTGTAAAATTCAAAGTGAAATTGAAAAAAAAAATGGAAAGGAGTATTTTCATTCCCTGGGTACAATGATTAACCACACCTCATGAATTAAAATGGATTGATACCAGAAGTGGACAGTGAAATCTTTAAAGTAATGATTCCAGTGATAAATAATAGAGGCCGGGTCCTCTGCATGTTAATCAGTACAAGGCCCTACAAGGCCTACCTATTTCACCAAGAACGGCGGATACAAAGTTATTCCGAATCAGAGTCTCTCTATCTCACCAACTATTATGTCTTTGGTGAGTGGATCTTTTAGCATACTTTGAACATCAGAGGGAAGAGGGTGTGATTGTTGTACTCTTAAAATCTTGCTACTAATCACAATGTCACCTGTTACCATTAGTCTGTGGAATACATATAAAGTCAATGAGAGTCATAAACCAAACAATCCTTGAAATGATAATATACACTACCTTCTTGATCGATACTAACAATTATAGCAAATTTAGAGTGAGCCAAGAGATAAACGAATTCATACGTGTATGTGAAATTACAAACCTTTTTTTTTTTGGGGGGGGGCGGATAAATACTAATAATGATAATGCAACTTATGCATGTAATAGAGCCCACGTATATCCCATCTCTGCCCTATACACATTTTCATATTTTGTCAGAAAACTGCGTGAGACCTATCACATCCCTAGTCATGTGTGTTATATGGATATACAGTAGCCCCTACTTGGTTTATGAACAACAAAACAAATATATAATCTTACCCGGGAATCTTGCCTTAAGAATTAATCTTCTCAGGATGACAGCATATCAGATATGGAACACGGGGTGGAACAGTTTGGCATCAAAATGAAGTTGTGTTACATGTATTATTATATAGTTAGTGGAATTGGACATGAGAGCTTGCCTTTACGTATGTTTAACGAAAATATTTTAAAGGCAGACACCAGTCACAAGAGCCAGGCACATGAGCCAGACATCCCCCCCCCCTCTCTCTCTCTCTCTCTCCCAGCACGCGACGGGGACTCTATGATGTCACCCGCAACGTTCGACACGCGCATAATGGGACACTAACTTGGAACGATTTTTGTGATAAATACGGCGAACATGTGGTTGGAAAATTGGTTATATCTCCAGAAAATGCACGTATATGCAGCTAAATCTGGTATCAGTGTAAAGCGTGAACTATAACAAAGACCGTCATGGTATTTACAGAGCAGCAATCGGCAGCAATTTGTAAAAGAAATGCTCATGAAAAAAAAAATTGCTAAAACCCCCCATTGTCAAATGGTTTCGTCCAAAATTGCCTCTGAAGGGATTATCATTTTATCTTGAAAATCTTTGATCACTGAAAACGATCATTTATCAAAGAGCACAGTGAATTAGAAATAAATTGAGCAATCCGTTTTGTTAAAACAGTGAAATATCTAAAAACGTGTCATTTACACATGCGGTAGCCGTAAAGAGTCATTTTCCGGTAATATTGAATAAAAATGAGCAACTAATAATCAATTTAATTGAGAAATATTGTATGGAGGCATTCTACAGGTTCTTATCTTTGCTTAGAACATGAAAAAAACAAAATTTGGTTCATGACCAAAAAACAATTTTGGCGCACTTTTGCTCTCTCCTGGCCCACTATGGGGCGGTGCAAAGAACGAGTTCTAAATTTAATGTAATTGTATAAAATCACCATGGGCGTCGAGCAAAGTATTTTGTATTTTGGGGCGCAACAATAGATGTCCCCTATGAAAAAAAAGGATATTCCTTTGCTCCGACGGCCATGGAACTTACTCATATTTGTTGTCTGGCTGACTTCTGGGCTTCTACCTCCTTCCACACCCGAACAGTGAAGGATTCTAACATTTATGGCGTAGAGGGCGTCATGGACAAGTCTATCAACTGTGAACCCGAAGACGTCGGCATCGTCATCATAGGCAACGAAACCGACACTCGTCCACTCCGTCGATGTCGGAGGTTTGAGTTCGACGATGTAGCCGCATACGGGGCCGTCGCCGGTGTAATCTTTATTCCATTCTATCTCGATTGTCGAGGAAGTTACGTTCTCAATTCGAGGGCGAGATGATAGCCGTGGCAAGGCTAGAATTGTGGAGGAAAAATAGAAAATTAATTATAGCAAATATAGGAATTAATCATAGACCAAATGAAAAAAAATAAAGGAATTAATTACAGGCCTTATGAACAAATTATAGGTATTGATTATAGACCTAGTAAATGAAATAAATTTGTTAATTACAGGCCTAATGAATAAAATGAAGGTATTAATGGTATGTCTATAATAAGCCTAATATATAAAAATAGAATTGATTATAGGATTTATGAATAAAATGAAGGCATTGATTATGGCTAAATGAATCAAAGGCATAATGCATTAAAGAAATGTGTTAATTATATAGGCCCAATGAATAAAATAAGCATACGCCTAATGAATAAAATAAAGGTATTAATTATGGACCTAATAAATAAATAAAGGTGTTGATAAATGCCGAATATATGCCTAACAATCCAACAGCCCCCCCCCCCCAATACTCGAATGAAAAGAAAAAAAAGTAATACATATAGTAATAAGCAAATAAATATCTCATCCAAATTGGTATATTACGGTATACTTACTTGGATCCAACGGGTTCTTGCAAAGATATAGAAACACTGCAAAACAAACACCATATAAAACAATTAATGACTAATTCTTAGAACCTTCATTCCACATTCACTTCTGAAGTCCTAATTGCGATGGAAAAGGCACGTACTTTTTGTTTTAAATAATGTTTTATTCTATTCCTCTCTCATATCAATAAGTTTACAATCACAATTCATATTTGTACATGTGTATAAACAAAGAAATAATGTTATCAATGAGATTGCAAACAGGTTTTCAGAATTATTACTAATTAAATAGAACTGCCCAATTTCTTTTACCTAACAATGTGAAGACAAAGATATATCGATCGACAAATAAAAACAGACTTTGTAATCGTTGACTTTTTTTTTCTTTAACAGAATAGAATAATCTCATTTGCACATAATTGTACAAGATTTTTTTTTTAATGGATAAAAGATGTGTTTTTAAAGATTAATTAGAGGAAGATCATTTTGCCCCCAAACCCCCTCCCCCCCCCCCCCCATCACTCTCCCCAAACAACCACACACACAATATGTGATTTGGAGATCACATAGATACAATCTTGCTGGATATATTAAAGAGCGCAATCACTTTAGCTACCAAACTGCGTTTTGCGCCATGTAAGTAAATTAATGCATGCGCTTCAAAATCAATTGATCAAAAACGGGAACTGTAGCCATTCATCTATTTTTTAACATTAAAGGAAAAGTCCACCCCAACAAAAAGTTCTTTGGAATGTATAAAAAGAGAAAAGTCCAACAAGCGTAACACTGAAAATTTCATCACAATCAGATGTAAAATAAAAAAAGTTATGACTATCTTAAATTTCGCTTAGTTTCACAAAATAGTTATATGCACATCCTGGTCTGTATGAAATGAGGGGACTGATGACGTCATCCACTCACTATTTCTTTTGTAGTTTATTATATGGAATATGAAATATTCTAACTTTCCCTCATTGCCATGTGAAAGAAAGTTGTATTCCTCTCTGAACATGTGGAATTACCATTTTAAAAACATTTTGCGGTTCAGTCAAGTTGATCTTTGTCAAATTTGTTGAAATTGAAATATTGTACATTTCAAACAATACAAAACAAAAGAAATAGTAAGTGACGAATATCATCGACTCTCTCATTTGCCTGTCACTGACTTGTTCATATAACTATTTTATGAAAAATAAGCCAAACTTTAAAATTTCATAACTTCCTTATATTACATCCGATTTTAGTGAAATTTTCAGTGTTGTATTTGTTGGATTTTTCTCTATTGATTCAAATCAACATTTTTCTGGGTTGAAATTGACCTTTAAATATCAACATTGAAATAACTCAAAGTTAAAAAAAATCTTCAGGAATTTCATCTATTTCAGATTGAAATCCCTGAGTATGACGGTGAAACACGGATTAAAGAGCGGGCGGGATTGACCCCCAAATTATAATCAAATTGCCTAAATTCAACAAATTATTTCTTATGCATACAATGAATAATACTTCAAATCAAATTTGAATACAAAAGAATTGGTCCCATTATTGGGGTGCAGCATAATTATGCTAAATGTATGTATAGGCCTACACACGCACTTTATCCTCAATAAATCCACAAAGATGTTTACATGATATTCGATATTTTTGTAATACCCCTGCAGCTGCCTTATTTTATGACCGCAAAACGCCTCTTTACACATTTACTTGCATACAATTAGGTTTTCCTCGATTATGAGGCAAATCAATCTCAATAGATTTGACCTCGTACTAATTCCTCACCTATGAGGCCTTTATAAAAAATATGAAGGAAATAACGCTATTCGTAATACATTCAAATGTATATCTGTAAACAATAGATCGAGGCCTGGTGTAAAGAGCTTTTGCCATAAAAACATCTCTGGCAAATAAACAAAAACTTTGGCAAACTAAATTATGCCATTGATAAAAACACTGGCAAAAAATTGCCAGAGCTTTTATTTCATGCAACAGACCCCGGTGAACAACTTACAGAATTAAACTAAACATTTCTAATAATGGGGCGTTCCAAGAAACTTGCGATCACTTTTAAGTCTATTTTTATTTATTAATTTCGTCTTTATTTAACATGGTAGCCCCATCAGTAATTACAATACTGTTATACTAGGAGGCCCTGCATAACGTAAAATACATATACTTAAATATACATGAAAAACATCCAATGGTGATATGAAAGATCAGTAAAAAAAATCAATTGGAGGCTGTGACTGCAATAAATGTTCATGTTTGGTTAAATTATGGTCAACGAAAATATAATAACAAAACAGTTAATTTTAAGGCTACTAAACTAACAAATTAAGTGTAAGAAAATAAAAGACGTTGGTAGGAGCAATGGCGGCGGAAGCCCCAAAAATTTTGGGGGGACCAGCAAAAAATTTTGACAAGCAAAAAAAAAAAAAAAGGTTATCAACCAAAATTTTAGGGGGGACCAACAAAAAAATTTGACAAGCAAAAAAAAAAAAAAGGTTATCAACTAGACTTTTAGGGGGGATCGCCCCCCCCACCTCAAATTTAGGGGGGACATGTCCCCCCCCCCCGCCCCCCCCCCGCTTCCGCCGCCTATGGGTAGGAGCAAATGCAGTCTAAACTAGTTATATAAACTTGTTATGTTACAATAAGTTGCTTTCAGATATAATATTAATGAATATTTACCAGTTGAACTTAAGGTCGTTCTTTGAAAGAGCATTTAAACAAAGTTTTAAAGATTTAAACAACAATGTTAAAATCTTAAGCACTACATTCTTGTGATTGAACATTGCTACTTTAGTTTTGAACATAATGTTGAAAGTTTGATACCTTTATATCTGTTCACACAGTAAACCAGGTTGAATAGCGCGTTTGCATTGTGGTACGTAAATACACAGTGAACACACTGTCAACATACTCTGGACACACTGTAAAAATACCATAAACACAGTGTTAACATACTGTGAACACACTGTGATCATATCATTTATACGCTGTAACACAATGAACACACCGTTAACAGTTTGTAAACACACCGTGAACACCTTGTAAACATACTGTGAACACACTGTAACACTATGAACACACTGTAAACAGACTGAACAGTCAACCAGGTTGAATAATGCGTTAAAAACACAGTAAAAACACTCTGAACATACTGTGAACACACTCTGAACACACCGTACAAACCTTGTAAATATACTGTTAACACACTGTGATCACACTGATTATGCACTTTAACACTATGAACACACTGTAAACAGAGTGAAAACGCTGCGCATATTCTCTTAACACATCGTGAATACAATTTAAACACACTTTGGAAACATAGTGAACACAAATAAGCGAGCAATTCCTAGATTTTACCAGCCGATGAAAGTGTAAAAGAAGAGATTGAAAGTGGCATTCACCAGGGTGCAGTCTTTGCACCAATTTTGTTTTTACTGTTTCAGGCAGTATGTTATTAAAACACTGGATATTGTATTGAACACACTGTGATCAAACTGTTAATACACTGTAGCACTATGAACACACTGTAAACAGACTGAACACACTGTGAACTTCTGTGAACACTGGTAAAATGTAGGACTTGCTCGCTTATGTGTGTATGTTTTACTCAAAAGAGTGTGTATGCAGTGTGCTTACAGTGTGTTCAGAGTGTTCACAGTGTGTTCACATCGTGTTTACAGTGTTGACTTGGAACATCTCTTTGTATTAACGGGATAGCCCGCATCGTTCTTTGTATTAATCAACAATATCGGCAGATTTTCCTGCAATCATTATAATTCAAATTGGACAGAAAAACACTATCTTTCAAATATTTGTCAACAATAAGAATCTTCATCATTCTGCAGAGATCGCATTCTAACTAAACGATGAGAAAGAAAATAGTTGAGAATAGGACTTAGCTCCCAACTACCTGTTCCAGTGATCGTTAAGTCGTGCGTAAAATTACTAGCAGCTCTGTGAAAACAGTCCCACGAGCCTCCACAAGATGTTTTTTTTTTTTTATGATTCTGTTTTCACACCGTTGAATTAACAATACGATGTGATCAATTTGAATTGAACTATAAATAAGCCAAAAAGCAAGTACGCACATGTTTCCGTTTAATGAGGTTTACTCACAGGGAGAGGCATAAATGGCATATGAAGCGAGTTGATTTTGCTTTTCAAACAACAGGGCAATCACTGTAGCAATCACTTTGCAGACGCTTTCTATAACACAGAGAATCTTCTGTCAAAGGCCCTTCATAACAAAGCAGTCTTTGTCGAAATAGGTGAATCAAAACAGCAGTGTCGTCCTGGACTCTGGACAAACTACATATTTGCATTTATTTTCCGGTAAATCTTAAGACGATGTGCTGTCCCGCTACAATAACCTTCGACAATGACCTCTAATCTGTCCAATGTGATTTGACGGGCATTTTCAATAGATTCTCAACTTGACGTTGCAGGAGGCGTCTGCGAAGTGAATGCTAAGGTACGTTACCGTGGAGGTTGTTACAGCCGTCATTAAAAAATTATGTTTTTGTTTTAATGTATTGTAAATATGTTTGTACTCTCATACCCCGAGAGGGGTTCGATAGAGTCAATAAAATCTTACAATCTTACTGTAAAAAGAAAATAGTCATATCGGGAGGAGAGACGGGTGGGTCATAGTGATAGTTCGCTTTTCGCCTCCCGGGCATAGGTGACGCCAAACATGTAGCAATGATAATAGAAATGATAATGCTAACAATGACATTGATAATAATAATAATAATGATATGACAATGATAACAATAAAAATAAGTATATACGCCCACCATCACACTATAGGTGGAGTGGGGTAGCATTTGAAGAAAATAATGATAAAGGCCTACTCATATATTGTACGCGATCCGATGAAAAAGAATGCTAATTTTGTATACACAAAAAGCGCGACCGTAACTGGAATAGATGGATACAAAATACAATTTTTTTAAAGAAATATACGTATATGCACGCGATAGCAAATAAAAAAATATTTATAATGAAATGATGTTGGTTGCTTACCACTTAACACGATAATGGTGGCTAGTAACAGAAAATAGCAAATACCATGACAACAGTTTTGGCAACGCTTTCCGCTATCCGCCATGATGGGTTGTTAAATAATGCTTTATCCCGAAATAACTAACAACAAATATTATTCAGGTTCCACTAAGCTTTCTACCGTATTTCAACGAATGAGATTTTCTTTGCAAGACGACAATGAAAATGACCCCGAATAGACCATCATAAAATGGAGCCCAAAAAGGCGGCAGTACAATGCTAAGTTTGTTTTATGAGAGATATGCAAACTCGTATATGGGAATGTATGTTTATCATATAAATCTGAAAATAGATATGATACTTGCGGGGAATTCACTTTTTATCACTGACAACTATGACACTATACACTGTAACAAAAATATTGGGTAAACCTTTAACCAGCACGAGGGTAATTATGTGCCCAACCAATTGGGGCAGTATTTTACCCAATACGGGAAGCATATTGTCCAGTAAGGTTGAAAAAATAAGCAGCAATTACTTTAGAATGGGCAAAGTTTTCATCACACTGGATAAATAAAAATGCTCAAAAGAAATACCCAATGTTGATTGGACACAAATTACCTTCATCTGTTCATGGAGCGCTTTTACCCAATGAGATAGGGGCATTTGAATAATGACGTCATTTCGTTAAGACCAATGCAATAACACCATTTGTTCTCGTTTCTTCTGGGATAATAGTGAACTATTGATAATTCTACATTTTTCACTCACTTACATCAAAGCAGTATGGGTTTGTGATTTCTTAAATAAATTATCTGTGCTGTTTCATCTTGTCTGTAAAACAAAAATCCGACATTGTAAAGGGCGTTGTATACTTTGTAGTACAAAAAATCCTCGTCATTCCTCAAAGATTATTCTTTCTTTTATACTTAACATTCGTTTGTTAAGTCAATTCAATATATTCTCTAGTCAAACTATCTTTTAATTAATTGCTAAAAGGGGTACACCAATATGATTTCTGTTTCTGTTTATGGTGATTCCCGTAGGAACTCGGCGGGACAGCGTTTTGCTGGTAAACGCCAAGCTGGTATATAACCAATTACCTATGAAACATTTTACGTCTAGGTTAATTAGTCATAGTGGCTGACGTTATAGACGACAGATATCACTCTCGGGCCTTTAGTGGAGACAATGGCAGAGTTGGGATTCGAACTCACAACCTCGCGATTATGAGTCCAATGCTCTAACCACTCGACCACACGACCCGTACTGGCTCTATGTGACTGGCTCTATCAAAACCAGGCCGATGTCGGCCATTATCACAATTAAGGTTTTTGGTATGGTTAGAAAGAGTATTTCGTCCTCTTTCATTCGATACCAAGTTTATTGAAATCGTACTTCAGGTAACAAAGTTATGATTATTGATAATGGGGTTGCAGATTAAACAACAGAGATATTCGCATTTAAAGTTTGGACTCACTCGCCATAACGGTTTCAGACAATTACCATGTTTACACGCTGCATCGGCTCGCGGTGCAGAACCAAAAGCAGATGCGGAGACGGTTAGTGGTTAAGGCGACCCCTATCCACTTGACCGTGAGATAAACAGATTCTCGAGTTTTTTTAAAAGGGCAGATAGCTCTGGGGGACCTTGATTTAAGCTACGCATACTATTGTATTATAGACGACATATATGACTCTCGGGCCTTTTTATCAAAGTGGAGACAATTAATGGCAGAGTGAGGATTCGAACTCGCAACCTTGCGACTATGAGTCCGATACTCTAACCACTGGACCACACGACCCTGAACAGATAAAGAAAAATCAGACAAGTATATGCTTTATATTTGGATGACAGTGGAAATCATCATTCCCTCGGTGCTTTTCATACCGGCCCTTCTATCACCCCGAGGCCTTAGCCGAGGTGTACAAATCCAATGCAAATAGTGTTTTTAGCCAAAATTCATAAAATGTATCATTATTTTTCCTTTTACTGCTTAAAATCAATTACTTTTATCTTTTTATGGTCAAAATAAATTCCCTGACAACTTCCATTGAAAAAACAATAAAATACAAAAAGTCGGAAAACATAGAAATACATAAGAAATTTAGAAAACAATAGAATACATAAGAAAATAAATGTGATGTTGAAATTTTTGAAAAATGAATTTGATCAGATGCTATAGAGTATGTGAAACAAAAATTAGGCCATTTTAGGGGCATTATTTTATTAATTAGAGCAAACTTGATTTTACGCATAAATTAGCATAATTAATGAGCAATGAGATTTTTCGCAGAATTTGATATTATGGTTTTGTAAATAATGCAATAGGTAACGCGCATGTAATTTTCGTCGCGATCGCGCGATCGACGGCCGAGATCATAAGGGGGGGGGGGCTGAATCAGCCCCCCCCCCCAGTCTCCTTAGGCGTCGAAATAGCCCAGTCTATTTAGGGTTAATACTAATTGGTGTTGTATAAACACCTTTCTGGTGTTAGACCAAAACGAAACTGGTGTTGTTTAACACTTCTCTGGTGTGGAAATATATAGATTCCGGGCTGGTGTTAAATCAATACCGGAACTTTTGCAGTGTATATTCCAGGCTGGTGTTAAATCACATCGGAATTTTTGCAGTGTAAAATTATTGCTTTAAATTGCTTTAAAATTCAAATAACGAACAATAACTTCGTTATTTGTGTAGGAGCTATATTTTATTAGCTCAAAGTATACGCGGGTTCTTCCAACACAGAACAAGAACAGATGAAGAGGTAGATGTTGCTGGTTTGAAGGTCTGTGCTCAACTGCCTGAGCTTGGCAGGGCATAATTTATTCTTCATTACTTCTCTAGGCTTTCTTTGCACAAGTTACTAGATTTCAATACATATTCAAATCAACTTGGAAGATGACAATAACAGAAGTAACGCATCATCATGAATAAGAACCAATCACACATAAGGTGTCTTACAACATAAATTTGAATACAAAAGGAATGGTCAAGTGTGGGATGCAAGGAATGAAGGATGGATGGGGGTAACAAAGTCCTGAGATGGGATAACAAAGATAAATGAGGATAAAAGGCAAGAATGCTGATGGAGACTGAAGAAAAGGGGAAAGTAAATTAGTGTTTTTTGGAGTAGAGCAATGTCCTGAAAATGAGAGAGGGGTTATAAGGAACTCTGTGAACTCTGGCTTAAAAGTAATGAACTTGTAACCAAAACTGCAATAAACTTGAATAATGTACAAACTAGTTCCTTACATTTGTTATCAGATTTTGATGAAATTTTCCTTGGTAAATTTTACTCTATTTATTTTCAGCCCGCACTGCAAAAACTCCGGTGTTGAATTAACACCAGCCCGGAATCTATAAATGTCCACACCAGAGAAATATTGAAATAACACCAGTTTGGAATCAAACCGATGCAGTTTTTATACTAATTGGTGTTGTATAAAAATATATCTGGTGTTAGACCAAAACCAAACTGGTGTTGTTTAACACTTCTCTGGTGTGGACATATATAGATTCCGAACTGGTGTTAAATCAACACCAGAGTTTTTTCAGTGGCGCGGAGTACCCCTTCAATCATTAAAATTCACCCGTCCTCTTAATTACAGATCGAATCGTATAAATATTTGTGTTATAACCCTCCTTAAAACATTTTTTAAAATTAATTGGTCTCAAGGGTGAAGTCGAAACCATGCAAGAATAATACTCCCTAAACCCTTTCATTATATCTTTTTTTTTATTGAAATTCGATAGACTTTCCTCGCATAAAACTGGGGTTATCAAATAATAATAAAAAATAGATCATGTTCGATATAGATAATCTTCAGCATTGTGTGGCAGTCCCTTTCCTTATTCATCAATAATTGCTTTAATACCGCTTGACATGATCGATAAAAATGCCATAATTAATGTCCATTTCGATTAATGAATTAGTCTTTTATCGAATTTTTGTACGGTAACTATTTTCACTGTACCATTGATGATATTCACACCTAAAGAGATTAAACATCAGTTTTTACCAAGTAACCAACTATAAGTACGATCAACAGACAGCAAATGTGTACGATTTCCGTAAAGCACAACATTTTTTTTAAAGTACCGAAAGGTTTGGACCTTGTGATGACTCATAATATTCTTGTTTTTTTTTCACTTACATAAAAAAAGGTTCTGCCTGAAGTGGAGGTTATTTAGCGCAATTATCATGATTATGACATTGCAATTCATAAAGATAGTGATGATTAAGTAAATTAGTGATAGGGAATTGCACTTTATCACAAACTGCCAACGGACAGACTTGCATAGGATGGAGAACAATTCAATTCAGAACATCACAGAACATGAATTCTCGTTTTCATAACTTCTGGACGAAAGCTGGTTTGAGTTCATTTTATTCTTCATTCATTTTACCATTTATCGTGTATCGTCTGATAGGTAGAAAGCCAAGAGACCGTTTTCCGGTTTCCCTCCATATTTGCGGAATTTTAAATTGAATATATTCATATTGATGAAATTAGCTGCAGCGATGAGTTTATTTCGAAGCAAAATCTTGAGGCTGACGTTTGGCATCTTTATCCTCCATCATCAACTTTTGGCAAGTGCCGGTGAGTAATTAAAAATGAAATTCGTTTCCTTTCCTTTCGTTTTCTTTCCTATCATTCCGTTTCCTTTTGTTTTGATTCATTTCGTTTGTTATCCTTTTCTTTCCTTTCCTTCCGTTTTCTTTCCTTTCGTTCCCTTTCCTTTCATTTCGTTCCGTTGCCTTTCGTTTCGCATCGTTTCCTTTCCTTTCGTTCCGTTTCATTTAAATATAAACACACGCAGTTATAAAATTATCATTTTTAAAACTGTCATGTTAAAAAAAAACATTCATGAGTTTAAAACAAAGCAATGAAATGCAATATTACAAATAATTTATGAATATATTATGTAGAAGGTACATGGAGGGGGTGCTGAAGAAGTTTGCAATCGAATAGTCGCTGACGTCAAAATTATGACTAAAGCCCCTGTCACATAAGGCGGTGCTGCACCATCCCGAGTTTGCTCAATCTCGAGATTTTAGCCCGATCGGCCCTCTTCGCGATTAATCTCGAGATTCAAGAAACCACGTCTCCACCATCGCAAGAAGAGCGATTCCTGCTCGAGCGAAGCATCGATGCATTATGGTCTGACGCCGTGAATAAATAATCCCGAGTGCGTCTGCACCTACGAATTAGCGCGATAATTCGTAAAATAGCGCGCTATTTTGCAAATAATCTCAAGTTGACTTGGGATTGCAATCTCGAGATTAATCCTACGAACTAGCGCGATAATTGCATCTCCATTGCAAATAATCTCGAGATTGTTCAGATCGGGATAATTTGCCGGATCAGAAATAGCGCGCTAATTTGAAAACTCGGGATGGCGCAGACGGCCCTATATAGACCCCGGACCATCCCGGATCTGATCCGGGGTGGTCCGGGGAGAGATCCGTGTTGGCGCCTTGGGCATCCTTGGAGGTCCAGGTTGGTCCTTGAACGTCCGGGAGGCCAACTCGGCAGTTTTTGGCTGTCAAAAACATCCGGCGTCATCTGTGGACTGCCGGGTAGACAAGCAATCCGGGATGGTCCGTGTAGCTGACGTGTTGGTCCGTGTTGGTCCGTGTTGCTGACGTGTAGGTCCGTGTAGTTGCCGTGTAGGTCCATGTAGCTGCCTGGAGTATCCTTAGCAGTCCGTGTTCTTTTTTCCCATCAATGTTACACAACGCTGTTTACTTTATGAACTTTTCAGTAGTTAAACAGTTGACATAAAAAAATGCTTAATTTATTTCAGCTTAAATATTCAAAATTGATTTTTTTTAAAGATTTTAAGTACTTAACAACTACTGCACAAACAGTAAACTGTGTTGCATAAAAACATAAAACAGCGTTTTTACTGGTTAAGGAATTTTGGAGGTTTTTTTTTTGTAATTCACTCAGAAAACAATTACGATGTTGCGGCAAGGATGAGAAAAAGAATGAAATAGATAAAACAAAAATCAGCTCATTTTATGCGCAGATTTTCATTTGCCGTGCTTTTCAATATAGCTGACGTGTTGGTCCGTGTTGCTGACGTGTTAATCCGTGTGGCTGACGTGTTGGTCCGTGTTGCTGACGTGTTGGTCTGTGTAGCTGACGTGTTGGTCCGTGTTGCTGATGTGACGTTGGTCCGTGTAGCTGACGTGTTGGTCCGTGTTGCTGATGTGACGTTGGTCCGTGTAGCTGACGTGTTGGTCCGTGTTGCTGACGTGTAGGTCCGTGTAGCTGACGAGTTGGTCCGTGTTGCTGACGTGTTGGTCTGTGTAGCTGACGTGTTGGTCCGTGTTGCGATGTGTTGGTCCGTGTAGCTGACGTGTAGGTCCGTGTTGCTGACGTGTTGGTCCGTGTTGACGACGTACTCTGTCGGCATGGTCCGTGTAGATCCTTGTGAAGATGCCGTGTGTGTTGTCATCAACGCTCGTCGACGCTTAATCCTGGGCAAAACGATCCCGGACGTCCCCGGATCATGCCGGCACTGCCGTGTTGATCCGTGACTATATGTGACTGGGGCTTAAGGACAATTTTGTAAGAAGGGAGAGGTTTATTTTTTTGCCCACAAAAGATACGCGGTGTACCGTAAAACCTACTAAACTATTCTTCGTCGCCATGGAAAGCTTCAGAAGTTACAAGAGGCTTTTTTTAAACCAGACTGAAGATTTTTATTTTATTTTTCATTTGTATAGAAAAAGATAAGAGATGATGGTGGTGATGACGACGACGACGATGATGATGATGATAATGATGATGGTGATGATGATGGTGATGATGAGGAGGAGGAGGAAGATAGCGGTAATGATGATGATGTTCTCAGAATTATATCGATATTGCTTATATTTTTATTTATAAAATAACGGGGGAAATCGACATGTCATAGTTCATTATGCCCAGGCTTGTTTCTTTCGAAATCCATAGAGCGCTTGACAGCATGTCAGGATCGAGGCGGAAGTCCAAGTTTTACCTTGACCTGTGACACCGGAACCATTTCGATCACCAGAGGCGTATGCGTCAAGCTCGACGAATGCGAGAGTTTTGACTCGTCTCTTGAATATGAATGTGAAGGGAGCGTCCTTACAGAGAGATGGGCCGCTTACTGCTCTTTCATCAACCCCTGCATCGTCACTGGTTCGTGCTCGGCCGGGTCAACCTGCACGGGCGAATATACATACATTTATGCCGACTATGAATGTAAGAAAAACGAAAGGATTATGACAATGCGATTTCTAATGGATATATTATATATAGGCTATTCATAATCACATGATTTATTTGGGTGAAATGTACGGAATTTTTGTGAAATGCCGTACAGATGGAGACCTGTTACCCTCCCCCAATTGGTAAATTGTAAAAGTTAAAGTTCAACGATGAAATATTCTAGAGACTGAAGGAGAAAATGAGATGAAATGAAGGGAAAAGGTTAAAATGAATTAATAAAAATAAATTAAGATGAAAATAAACAAAACTGGATAGAAAAATATGTATATATATATATATATGTATATATATATATATATATACATATATATATATGTATATATACACAACAAAAAAAGTAAGTCCCCCCTTAAACAAACATCAATAATTTTCGAACCAATGCGGGTTTTTAATATATTTTTACATGAGCGTGTAGGTAATTTTATAAGATATCCTCTTGGTAAATGTTATGGACTTATTTTACGTCATGCTTCAGTGAGCACCATCAGTAGGCAAAAATGTCACTTTTCAAAAGTCACAAGCCAAATATCATTACTTTGATTCCATTTTATTGGAACTAATTCCACATTCTCATCATGAAAAATAGTCAGAAGGCTTGTAAAAGGTAGTTTCTAAAGTACGATACAACTTTTTTGGCTAAATTTCACGGTTGAATAAACACAAGTCCAAATTTGCTATAATTGGATTTTTTAAACATTTCTATCAATAAAAATGATAGAAGATGATGACAGTTATTTTTAGGAAGAGTATCTTCAACAATATTCATCGTTTCACGGTTCAATGAACATCTATTGAAAACAAAAAATACGATTTTCAAATATCATAGGCATGTATTGTTTCATTTTGGTAACTGAAAATGATATTTTCTCGACCTTTTCGTTATGTTTATGACCAATTAACATGCTTCAATGATTCAAAGGCGTTTAATTAAACATTCACGCTTGAATGAACATGTGGAATGTGATTAGCTCTTTTTTACGTTATTGGAAAAAATGCAATTTGTAACTATGGATATCTGTCACAAACCTCCTTGCATAGTTCATTTGATTTGATTTTTATGAAAATCCCGATGTTTAATGCATCAGTGAGCACACAATATTAAAAAATTACGCAAATGAGAAGAAAGTTAAAGGCCTTGGCCCCACTCTGTGCCGTATCGAATGGTTATTGTGGTGTGCGCGCCTTTTGGATAGTGTCACTCTGAAGCCATGTGCGAAGTTTCATGAAATAACTGTTGGCAGAAGTAACAAAAACCGTCCATGAAACAAACCCTCATTTCTTATTTGTTGAAATTTTGACTTCCTCTCTCATAGACTTGTGTACATTATGGGTGCATAATGTTTAAGAATAAGTAACCCCTTATTCAATATGTTGGAGCTTTTTTTCAAGGCTGTCTTTAGCAATGTCATTTGGCATTAATGTTTATCAACCTATGGGCAGAATTCTGTGCAAAAATGAAATTGATTTGTTTATTTATGGATGAGTGAGCACGCATCAAAGATGGAAAATTGGTATTTTCAATGTCACAGACTCATTTTAAAGGGTAATAAAGTGAATATTGAGGGCAAATTCGGTTTCAAATGTGACTGTAATTGTTGTTGTTTTGATCATCCATCATTTCTATCACCACACACTTTCCGAACTTTAAACATTTTCATGGTTGAGCGAGCACATTCGAAAACTTAGGAATGAATACTCTTTATACTGCATAAATGTATTCTTTTCCTAACAATTTCTCATGATCAGTTTAATTTACGGACAAATCAGTGGTGGATCCAGAATTTTAAAATGGGGGAGGGGCCTATAATCGGGGAAGACACCAACATTTTCAAATTTTAACATGATCTAACAAGTTGTAGAGGATACTACCTTAAAGCCCCCCCCCCCCGCTTCCGCGGCCCCTGCAATACATTGTGCTCACTCAACCATGAACATACGATATCAAAATTGTGTGTGGAGTGGCTAAATGATGGATAGTAAAACAGCATAACACCATAAAATTCACCTACAAACAAATTTTGCCCAACTTTGTATTTGCACAATCTGAAAAACGACTCTTGTGACTTTCAAAAATGGTCATTTTTAATTCAATCTTTAATTACTCATGCATGACTCAACTGATCAATCTCATTTTTCACCCGGAGATGCTTAATGAGTGTAAAAAAATACCTACGAAATATCATATCTCAAAATAATTCCGTTCAAAAGTTACAGCAATTTGATTTAGGGGGACTTACTTTTTTTGTTGTGTATATTATATACATATATATATTAGTAGGCCTATATTTTGTATTTTATTTATTGGTTTAGATCCTGATGAAGGGTATGTGCCCGAAAGCTTAACGAAGACTGGTATTGACCTTGCTACGGCCCTCTCCATACTCTTGATCTCAAATATAGTTATGAAGGAGACCCCTACACATACATCGCCAAGATTGATCACACTTATATATATATATATATATATATATATATATATACATATGGCGGCTTGTCATTGTTCAAAACCCACCTTCCCCGACAAAGGAAATTATAATTGGTATAGTGTCGAAAATTTGTCTATCTGACGGTCAATCGGATCGGGGTCGCCCTAGCCACTAACCAGTCTCTGTGGTCTAGTGGTTAAGGCACCGGCGTTCAAAGCTGGGGGCCGGGGTTCGATTCCCGGCAGAGACATTTTTTCGGCATCACCAATTTTTCCAAAGGGTAGATAGCTCTGGGGAACCTTGATTTAAGCTACGCCTACCATTGTTCTCTTCATTCATTTCTTTACAATATTTAAAATAAAAAGAGTTGTCAAAGCTGTTGTACATGTATAACTTCACATATATATATATACATATATATATATATATCACTGTACTCTGTATGCCCTGAGGTACATCGTGCCCCGATCATTATTGCTATTAATTTATTACGCCGCTGTGGATACAACTTCTTGTAATATATATTTTTTCTTTATGAATTTCAGGTATTAAAGACAGTCCTGCCGAGATCACCCAACCTGATCACGTGATCAGCAACCCTCCACCAATAGCCGACGACTATGGCAAGAACTCACTCTTCACACTTGTGCACAAAGGGCAATGCCTGACAAACCACGTGATCAAAGTCAGGCGTGGTTTATCCGCGGTTAGATGCGCATCGCTGTGTGGCCAGCTGAACGAGTGTGTCTCGTTCAATCTTGACCGCGGTGTATGTCAGCTAAATAACCACAAGTTTGGGGATCGTGACGTCACAATGATTGATCTGGAAGTCAGCGAAGGATCGAAATATTACGAAAAAGTAGAGAAACATGACGCGATTTGAAATAATAATAATAATTAAAAAAAATAGACTTCAGCAAAATATTACAATAATTGTGTCTCACTTCTTTGAAATCTTCCTTCATTTTGTCATGCCTTGCATAAACCTATATAAGCTATTGTTTAGTATAATAGTTCTTCTTCGACAAAACTCAAACATATATAAATACTCAGTTTGTTGATAAATATTAGTTATCATTAATCACCTGTAAATGTATTGTCCAGTAGTTAATCACCGCTGTCTACTTTTTCAAATAACAAGTCGAAACATTTACCTTTGGAAATTAACCGGCTACATATTTTAAAACCTTTTTTTACCATGTGAGATGAGGAAAACTGGCAAGGTATCATCAGCTTGACCAGAAATTGTAAAATCACGTAAGCCTTGGTCTGTATTTTTTATAACATTTCTATGGCCTTGGTATATTGTTTATTACGTTGACTTGTTTTGATTGTATTTACTTGATATTTATATTTTGTTGAAAACGAAATTAATAAAGTGGAAAAAAAATAAAACAAAAATTGTGAGGATAGTGGCTCGGATGACTGGAGGTGACACGACATTTTGCCCCTGCGACAATTGCTCCAGGCTTAATTTCGTCTAAAATGTAGGGTTAGGGTTGCAATAGGCTTTTATGTTACGTTTAGGGTAGGGTATAGTGTCAAACCCAGGGTTGAAGCTGATCTCTCAATAGAGTACCGAAGTGTGACGTCAGTTGCTATGGTGTCATGGCGGGCTGGTTCTAAACAGAGTCGCAGCTGACGATCGTCTGTACACACTTGTATGACTTTGGCTCGTCTGAAAAATAGGTTGCAAGCGATCAAATTCCGATAGCAGCCCTTTTCTCCTATGAGAAACACACTTTCATTCGGCGGGTTCATTTGGCACCGTGGTAGTTGACGTCATTGCTTCGGTACTCTATTAGTGTGTGGAAAATTAGAGCGGAGCAAATGCCATGGATTTGTATCATAGAACGAGCCCAACCTTAGAAAGCGGGTCATTCTTAAGGCTGGCCAACCGTGAACAAATTAAAGGACAGAACTACAGACAAAAACATCATTATTTATTTTTGATTTGTTGCTTTCCTCTAGTATGTTATTTTTCACTTTAAATAAACCCTTTCCGTATTTCAAGGTATTGCTCTAATGATGTACGGTTGGTGTTCGTTCACAATGTTGATATATCACTATGAATAGAATGGGTGAATTTCTAAGATATGAAGCTCTTTCATCATAATTGCACAGTAAAAACGTTGTTTAGATTTTTATACAACTTTTTTACTATATAAACCTTATAGAAGTTGTTTAAACAGTTAAAAAAAAACATGTTTAAAATCGTAAACAACGAAGTTCAAGTTCTAATATTTAATTTTCAATAAATTTAAGTTTAGTTAGGGTATCTATTTCCACAGATACCTTTTTTCTATTTAAATTAAATATTATAATTTGTCTACAAAAATGTACCATATTTTGTATATATCTTTATATTTATCATTGATGTTGTCAAATATAATAATGACAATGATTTGTATCGTAAATTTTAAAATTAATGTATGAAAATGATTTTTATCAATATTTTTATTTCTGTTGGAAATAAATCTGAATCATGGTTGCTTTAAATTTTAAACAACTTCTGTCAGGTTTGTACAGTTAAACACATTGCATGAAATTTTTAACAGCATTATCATTGTAAAGCCATTGCTCTTATTCTTACAAGTTCTATCCCATCATGCACAATGTCCTAGTAAGCCGCTATCATGACCAGCTCCCCCCCTCCATTCTTGAATTGTTTCACTGAAATAATGCAAGACTTGAATGTCATAATTTTGTCATTCTTCGCTCTGTTTTGGTGAAAGTTTCATGATTTACCTTATTCATGTAATTAATAATTTAATTAATAGTGATAATATTTATGAATAATAGTAATAATAATAATGATAATAATAAGGGTAACAGAGCTAATGAAAAAAATTATAGTATTTAAAAAAAAAAATTCAAAATAAATAATTACATAAAAAATAACAGATAAATGGAAAGATACTTTTTACAGGTAAGGAAATTACGCTACACTTGGGGACAAATGCGCACACAAAATGAAACAATTTAAAGTTTTTTGGTGTTTTTTTTTACTCTTTTACTGTACAATATCTCACTTTAATTGATCTACACATGATGATTTTATACATCATATTCACAAATGAACAATATTACTTGAATTTCCCCACTCTCTCTCTCTCTCTCATTCTCACTCTCTCCTATTTTTCAAAAGCCAAATTCATGTACAGCGTCAATACTAAAAAATAATAATAATATACTAATTTCTCACGGCTTAACATGCATATCTTTACAGTATTATTCATGTTACATATAGCACTTGTATCATAATTATCTAATCAAACAAACAGATTCAATACAAATAACAATAATTACATCCAATGGAGGCCTTCTTCAAAATACATCATTAAAGTTCATGGAAGAGGCTTATACCCATACATTTTTTAATGAATTCAATGTACCTTTTCAACATTTTTCAAAGTAATCTAGTGCAACAATTTTTGTTAATCTCAAAGTGAGGATAAAAAGGTGTTTTATGTGAAACATCATGAATGGATTTATTAGCCCTTTGCCTGATTGAAATTAAAAGAGTTAAATCCACACTTCATAAAAAGAAAAACAATTTATTTTTTAGTAAAATGAGTAATTCCAGATGAAACTGCTCAAAAAGTTTAGAAATTTGAATTTGACAGATCACAGCTCCTTGTCTCAGTAATAATCAATGCATGATTGATACCATCAAAATATGAATAATTATGATCGATATAATGATTTATTATGAAATGCATAAATTTTTAATAATGGCCTATTCTTCATGTCACGAACAGAACAAGTAGGGTATTATTCCAATGGTAATTGAATAATAATTTAAATGACATCAAGCATGCATTGTTAAAATACCGAGAAATGGGAGAAATTATCAGCGGAACTCAGAATTCCAAACTAACTTAATAATTCTTCCTGATTTTATTCAACGGTCATAATTTGTTCTAGACAAAAGTAACCTAGGCCACAGCGAAGCCCTGCATTGACACAATAATTGAATAAAGCATGCAAAATGATGCCCTTCAAATATACTGTCATAAATAGTGGCTTGCATATGGCTTTTTTTTTTTTAGGGTGAGGGAAAACGCAGTATTGCTATACACTATAAAATGCTATAAATGCATACTATGAACAATGATTTCATACATACATAGGTGTACAAACTGTATCTGATTATTAATGTAAATCAGGGATACATTCATGATGAATGCATAGAACAGAATACATATGCAGTTTACACACTAAGGCCCGTATTCTGAAGTCGGGTTTAACTTAAGACCATGGTCTAACTCTGTGCTAAAATTATGGGAAGCCAAACATTTCAAAATTATGTTTACAGTGAATGCTTCTCATGTTTACTGTGCTTACTAATTCGTTAATGGTGAAGACAACTGTCATACGTATTCTTCCCAGGCAGTTAATAATGTTTTGGGAGTCAAATGAGCTGATACATTGAACCTCTAATGTTAGATATTTATGTAACAACTGGCTTTCCATAGTTAAACCACAACTTAAAACCAGAGTTCAAATCAAACCCGACTTAAGAATACAGGCCTTAGAATATCAAATCGATAGCATCATTAAGTAGGTATTTAATTTAGGCCTTAGCTGTCATGTTCCCCTCAATCTCGGGGAAAGCTAATATTATGTCTTTGCAAGTAGAATACATGCTCAAAGTTTCCTCTTTTCACAAAATCTAATAGCAAAAACTGGTAAAGAAATGAATTCCATATGAGAAAAAAAAATCACAACCATATAAAACAAAGCCTTACCAGTATTTCATAATATATTATTTCTAGGATGTAATTAAGAATCCTTGTATCAAAAAACAAATTATGAGCTTTTTATCTGATAGCGAATATTTCAACACAAAATTATCGGAACATTATTTTTTATAAAAAAATATAATGTTAGAATGTTGAGTAGATTATGTTGTGGGCAATCTGATGCCAGTTTTCATGATTTTCGGTAGGGTACCCCCCTCCCCTCTCAAAAAAGGCCTAATGAGTTTACAGCTCATTCAATGACTTCACAGTTTAAATTTTAACTACCGGTAGACATTTGCAAGCAAATATCATTTAACATTCTACAAGCATACACAATACAAAATTGCAATTGAAATTATGTATTTTATACATGCTGAGAGATTTTGACAATTTGACATCATTATAATAATAACATGGGCCACAGTAATTGTGTTAACACATACAACATTTCAGCCACTAAGATATATCTGTCTCATATTAAGAATGAATTGCCTTGTTATATGAGGCAATAGGACACCACACAGCACAACCAGAATAAAAGTGACCAAACATAATTGCATAACAAAACTCTTAGGCTTGTGTCTCTGTCCTCTTATAAAGGTTTCTCCCATCATAGAGGATATGTATGTTTTGGGGTAATTTAATATCAGTATTTTTTTCTGCAATGTTGAGTATAAATTTTAATCACAAAACATGGAACTCACCCTGATACTGACCTTAACTTAAACTATGTTGTCAGAGAGTAACTTTTCACATGGTAAACAGTCCAACATTAATAACAAGTCAATAATTATATGAATAATGTTTTCTATCCCACTTTGGACATCATGGATTGATTTAAGCATATATACATATATTATGTCACTTGTGATTCTTACATCAGTAGAAAAATACGTTTCCAAGGACACACCTCAGCCAGTTAGGTAGGTGCTGCAAGATGAACTTAATTTGCAATCGATTACAAAGCTAAATTGTAAACTTCCAATTGACAGAGCTCAATATAACTATAGCATATTGATTCATACCTTCTGTTGCAAATAGCAGAGCAGTAATTGATCATAAATTTCAACTGCAAATTTAGAATCAACAGATAAATTTTAGCAAATTAATTCATACTTTGTTGCAAATAGCAGACCACTATAAATGATAGCAAATTAATCTCAAGTATTGTGATTAATTTTGAGACCTAAGATTGACTTGCAATCGATCACAAGTTTCTCGCAATTCCCTGTAAGTGCTATTTATTCCCAACAAAGCTAAAGTGGACATTTGAATAATAGAGGGGATACAAGACACACTTGAGTGCCATTCCACACATAGCTAAAGTGGACATTTGAATAATAGAGGGGATACAAAACACACTTGAGTGCCATTATACGAATAGCTAAGGTGTACATTAGAATAACAGAGGTGATTGATACAATACACAATTGAGTTGAAGATACACACAGTTCACACTTAACCTATTTCTAATTTAAAACATTCACATTAGCATTTGGTGATAAAAATAATTTAAATAAATAATATTTCACTCTATGTACAGAAATAATCATCCCATTGTATAAAAAGGTATGCAATCAAACAGTAAAAAATCAAAAGCTAATATATTCATAGCGCAATGATAAGGCTGGATTATCAATAGCTATGGGCATCACGTGTAAACCATCAGCACATGACAAGAGTATAATTTTATCGAAGTGGGCCCAGCTTAACTCAGAGGCCCGTATTCAGAAGTCAGGTTTAACTTGGACCATGGTCTAACTCTGTGCTAAAATTATGGGAGCCAAAAGCTAATAAAAAATCTGCTTATATTGTATATTTCTTATATTTACCTTCCCTTTGGTTTCATAAGTAAGAAAATATTTCAGATATATCATTCTGAGACAGTTATAAATGATTTGAGTGTCATAAGAGTTAAAATATTAAACAGGTGCTAATAAAGACTTGTGCCCGAATTGCCTATCCATAGTTAAACCACAACTTTAAACCCGACTTCAGAATACAGGCCAGAAAGGCTTGAATAAATTCATCTTGAATATAAACGTTCCAATAGATGATATATGTACTAAAGAGTCAGCAATATAATCAAATATTTTCATCAAAACAACATGTACAATGCCTAACAGTTATCCAGACAAAGGATGTATCATGACACAAATGACTGTAACTTTTACAGACTTTGTTATAAGCTACTGAAATCCTTGCATCTGATTGGTTGAGATAAAATTAGACAGTGAAAAGCACAGACTTCTTCTTTCGTGAAACACTCCATAAATGTCTGCAATCATTTGCTAAATGCCAATGACCAATCTAGGGTTCCATAACACAAAGGATAGTGATTAATCGTACGCTTGATTTTCATGCTTGATCGTACGTTTTGTACATTGTAGTCAATGCAATCAGCCGTAGAAAAATATTTTACAATGTGCTAAGCTTTGTGTAACGGGCCGCTGATCATTGTTTCATGCACACTTTTTTTTAAACACTGACAATGAACCAGTTCTATTGTATCAGGTGGGTGTTTCGTAAAGCTGTTCGTACGAACAACTTTAAGAACGACTGGTGATCCTTTCTTGTGGTAAATGGTATATTCATTGGCGATGGTTAAGCGCGTAAGAAAGGTTCACCAGTCGTTCTTAGTCACTCTGAACTTACGAACAGCTTTATGAAACACCACCCAGCAATTCCTTGCAAACTTTATAATCGCTAATTTGAAAGAGCAATTCTGATTGGTTCGTAGTCAGTCTACTGAGCAAAATGCGCATGCAACGATGGTCTTGATAGGCCATTCCATTTAGCGATTAATCGCAGACCTTTGTATAACGGGGCCAACCTCAAGATATCTGCAATTCCGAGGGCCTAAATTTTCCATCACTTGCATCAGTAATGAGAGAATGTTCGACCATGCACGTCAACTTTTCAGTTGTTTAAAAAATGTTTTCAAAGGTCTGTATTCAAAGCTTATCTTTCACAACTGAATACACAATCTGGTTTAAGCATATTGTGAGCATATGAAGACAGTAAATGTAACATATATTAAGTAACATTTCAGTGCAGTGTGTGAATACAGTTACCATGTGCAAATAAGGAAAGGAAACTTGGTATCAAGTGATCTGACATAACTTTTTCCTGACATAATGATGTAAATACTGTTAATCTCTTAAAATATTTACCAAAAAAATGTAATTATCATTCATTAATGAACACTTCATCACGTGGATCTCAGTCAGGCCCTTTCCTAAAGCCATTCGTAAAGTTACAAATAATATTACAAAGACTAGAATATTGAAATTCAAAATACAAAAAGTGAATTTTGTCTTGTGAAATTGAAAAACACAAAAGCAAAATTTGTCTTGTAACCCTGGCGACCAAACTGAAGATTACATTTTTTCAATTCCATGGTATTCCAAGAAAAAAATGAATGAAAAGCTTGTTGCTTCTCTAAACAAGTCAGATATCAAATTGTATAATTATTGTGACAAATGCATTTTGATCCTCTAAAATATTGAAATTAAAGACCTCAGTCTTACATGTTTACACTTCATATCTTTATCAAACGTAATTTCATCCAAAGATAAAAATATAATATACATAATATGTCTATTAAATGTTATGGCTACGTGGTCAATATCTTGCACTGTGGCACAAGAAACTTACATGTATATTCCATGAACTACAATATTTTAGGGTCATAATATTGTCTTGCATAAGGAACGCTCAACAACATAAATTCTGCAATATTTTCTCACATTTTTGTTGTCGTTATTTTGTTATTTCTGAGAAAGTCTTTTTGTCACCACCTAGATTCAACAGAGCATTTATCAACATATGTGGATTTTGAGTTAAGAAAAGTAGCAAGATGCATTAACTGACAATAATATACCATTCTGTAAAACAACTCCAAAAATGCATCACAGATCCTTTAATTGCAAAAAAAATAGTATTTTAATTGACCTAACAATTCAAGCTGTAATAGGACATAAATTAATCAATGTGAATTGCATTGACCGTTTGACAGCCCTATAACGTAAGTTGAAACAAATATTGGACAGATAAATTGT
Organism: Lytechinus pictus; assembly: GCF_037042905.1. Lineage (NCBI taxonomy): Eukaryota > Metazoa > Echinodermata > Echinoidea > Temnopleuroida > Toxopneustidae > Lytechinus > Lytechinus pictus. Next base: position 15,468,814 of record NC_087250.1, on the reverse strand, counting down.
AACACTACATGTAGTTCATCAAAATATGTGTGATTTAAAAAATGCAATAGAAATGAATTCATTGAATACAATGTCAATGGAAGGATAAAAATGAAGTAGATTTGAATCAGTCTGACCTCTGTTATGCATTCTATCAATTTCATTCTAGTCGCATAAAAAGTTAATACAAGAAAATTTCCTGTTCATCTTAGCCGTCAGAAAAAAAAACACCATATCTAAATGCATTTTACATTATCACAAATAAAAATGGTCAGCCTGAGGTCCTAGAACATACATGTATCTATTACCTTGTGGATAGTACAAAATAATACAAACCATTAAGGGCATTAGTAATAACTATACGCATGAGTTACCGTAGGAACAGTTCTAACATGTGTGTGTGTAATTATTCTAATGCCCAAGCAAAATGTTGTGCATTATTTGTTTTATAAGATAATGATGCGGATCCTTGTTATTTGATGAACCGATCTCATCTCAAAACCAAAACCGGTCAATACAACTAGTCATCAGTACCATTCATTAGCAAATTTTACATATTGTTTATTTCTTTATTTTATCTTATTTTTTATTCATAAAATTTACTTATAAAAGGGGGCCTTCACCCTACAAGCTCTGCTTTTTAGTTGGTCTCCTTCCCTTTCGATTTCATGGTATTATTGTATTATAAAAAATGATTTAAATGTTATATTTTGTAAATATGTATATTGAACTATCATTGTAAATGTAAAAAGATTGAAAGAGAAAATAAATGAATTGAATTGAATATTGGCTAAAATATTTGACAGCTCACATGATAGATTTCAGCCAATAATTTCATAAGGATCTATCATAATTCATGTCATTATTATGCTGAAGGATCATATCTAGTTTTATATCCACTTTGCCTACTATCAGATTGTCTGTTATTAGGGCTACTGCACATATGGTCTAATTTTCACTATGTATAGTTATTATTTTGTAAAATATGGGAATATTGACGCCTCATTCATTTAAAAAAATGCATTTCAAGACTCTAAAAAAGTGTACACAAAGTCGTAAAACCGATCTTGATTAATGGTAAATCCTTCGAGTGCATTGGTTACTATTCAAGTGAATTAATGAAATATGAATGTGTATGGCTGAGTGCAAATTTCTCATGAAATTCATTACATGCTTCATGCATTCAATTTAGTGAGTAAAGCAGTGAGATGTGGGGAGATGTTTTTACAGGACTAAACACACACAAAAAAAGAGGAATCACGTCAAATGAATTTAAACGGACATGATTGTAAGTGTACATGAAGCTGCCTAATACATTTGTCAAAACACACGTCGAGCTATATTACAATTGTTATTGCATAAAGGTGTATAATGTACTGCAAAGTTTGAATTGATTGCGAGAAAATGCCCTCGGTATTTACCAGTGAGAGCAGGGCCCCGTCTAACAAAGAGTTACGTTCGATCTGATCAACCACAACCACGGGCGTAAATCCGTGACGTCATGCTATTCAAGTGTGGGGGGGGGATGGAACAATAAATCATCTCCCCCTGAACAGTAGGTGTGACGCAAGGATTTACGCCAGTGACCACAACTATGGAAAGCCAGCAACGTCAACATCTAAAATGCAGTTTGTTCAAAATATTTTCTGGATGTGGTGTATGATCATGCATACATTGTTTTCTTGAAAATTAAGTGTGCTTCTCTTTGTTTACAAAGGACATCATGCAAATGTCCTGTTTAAAATGCTGGATTTCCATATAATTTAAGATGATCAGATCAATCGTAACTCTTTATAAGACGGGGCGCTGATATGAATAGCAACTTTGGTGAATTGTAAATGAATAGTGAAATAAAAAATCAGATATAGAATAAATACAAGGCATAAAAAAAAATGATTACATACAGGATTTCATTTCGCCAACATTTATCAGTCGGACTTGAAGGTGTATACTGTGTAAAGATCTGGGGCCTGTCTTACAAAGAGTTACGATTGATCCGATCAATCGCAACTATGGACGGCCAGCAAAGTCCACATATAAAATGCATGTTTGTTCATAATTTGTTCTAGATACGAATTTATATCCATAAATTCATTGATTTCTTGACAATTTGGTGTGTTCTTGTTTGTTTACAAAGGACATTTCACAAATTTCCGGTAGAAAAAATTATGACACTGATGGATTTCCATAGAGTTACGATTAATTGGATCAATCGTAACTCTTTGTAAGATGGGGCCCTGGGATAACATTCCAAGTGGAAACTTCAAACACTGATATCTGAATGGTCCCATGCATACACTTTGATGCAAGCTATTATTAAGAGGAAGGTTACGTCTAGATTTTAATCAATTACATTTTGAAACTTTCAAATTTGAGCTGCAGTAAAGCCAGAGAACATTCCGGCTGTTTGCAAGTTAAGCACAATTCTAGGCACGACTCGTGACACTTTCCTGTGGTGTAGGATACATCCAATATTTTCACTGGTGTTGATTTAGCTTCCAAAAAAAAGGGGGGTCACCTGTCATCATAAAAAAAATACAAGGAAGCTCAGGGCGACTTTGCCTTCAAAATGCTCAAAAGAAAACTTGGAAATAAAAATATTAAAGCTTCTCTAATGTAGCAGATCCAGCCAGTGGTTTGCGAAAAGTGGCCCCTGAAAATTAGAAGAAAAAAAATTGCCTGCCAGTCATGAGTGAAGTCATTCTTAACAGGGAATAATTTTGCTTTACAAATTTGAATAGCATTTTTGGTCATAAGAGAAAAAGCTCTCAACTCAGTAATGTACAGTCCTATGTAAAAGTATGCTATACAAAAGACTTTATGCGTAGTAGTCTTTCAAAAATGTGGAGCAAATTGCGATGAGATACCAGAATAATTATTCCCTGCTTAACTTACAAACAGCTTTATGCAACATCCACAAGTAAATGTATACTTTGTAGGAATATGCACTCATTGAAACGTTTGTGCGCCAGGATTGTGGCCGGCTACAGCCACAGAGTGGCCAACCCTTACGGAATATTGATGAGATGTGTTCTAATGTAAATTCAGTGTTGACTTCCCGATTGAATGACTGAGCGAAAAGCTTTTGTTCACATGTTTTGTTTTGTTAGAAAACATTTGGTTCAGCTGTTTGCTTATTCACATTGTAATTTCTTATCTGATAAATATTCCCTAGCAGTTGGCATCACTGCAGCCTAGGAAACATGAGACAATGAGCAGATTGGGCCCTCTGTCGAGTGGATACAAGTACTTCATAACTTGAATTATTATCATTAATTATCATTAGAACATTGTATATTTTCCTATAAAGGCAAAACAGCAGAAACAGGGACAAAGTTTGGTTTGAAGGAGTTTATGGTGTGGTCTGTACGTTGGTGTTGATTTAAAAGCAAAAAAAAAAAGCCATGGCATAAATAACTAGGATGACGACGAGCAGATTTTTTATAGAGACATTTATCTGGGGAAAAAACTTCATTCATCGCTTTAAGAATCATTCTGAAGCCATCAGAACCTTGAGGGTATTGAAGCTTTGGGCATTTTCAAACAAGTAACAACATTAAATTTCATGTAGAGTAGATCATGCATGTATTGCTAGATACTGAATGAGTGGAGGAACTGAAGACTTTAATTTTGCATTGCTACAACCACTTCTTGAGTTACAATGAGACATCCTTCTAAAGCTATCATAACCCTAAGCTTTTGAACCTTCCGCACAGGACCTCTGCCTTCCGTGTAAGTTGCATTTAAATACTGGATTAAGATACGGACAAAGGACATATCTTTGATTTTTTATAATCAAATCTTACGTTGTTTGGAAATGACTTCTTAGGCTATCAGTTCCCTAAGCAATTGGAGTCTTTGCACACGGTCGAGTCTGTCATTATCGGATACTTTCCGTGTAAGACTTATCTAAATACTGGATTAAAATACGAACAATGGACATTTTTTGGTATTCTATAACCACTTCTTAAGCCGGCTCTAAACACCCTTCTAGAGGCAGCAGCACTCTTAGCTAATGGAGCCCTCTGAACAAGATCTCCGCTGTCATTACCAGATGCCTTCCATGTAAGAAGTACTTAAATACTGGATTAGGATATGATAAAAGGACATTTCTTTGCATTTTATAACCGCATAGGTAGCCTCCAGACACCTTCTAAATCAAGCAGAACCCTAAGCTATTTGATCCTCTGATCAAGATCTCCGCTGCCATTACCGGATGCCCTCCATGTAAGACGTATCTAAATACTGGATCAGGAGGCGAACAAAGGACATTTCTTTGCGAGTGTTCTCAAAGATGATTTCCGGTTGGTCCGAGATACATCGGAGGCAGTTTGGCGCCATCACCATCGCGAGGTTGTTGACGTCCATCTTAGTCATGGCTACGTGCTCATCGAGTGCAAAGATCTGACACCAAAAAAATAACGAGTATCGATGATGAAGAATTAACTTCAGTTCTGTTCTCATAATATAAAGATTTGAAATCAATCATACAGATTTACAATCAATCACAAAGGTTTGCAATCGAGAGCAAAATTTGCAAACAATCTGAAAGAATTTCGGCAAATGGTACCGTTAGACATCACTGTGTACAGCCCCAGATCCCACTGCTTATAGACATGTCAAGTCTCACATAATAGGTATGAGACTCCCCCACTGAGGGCTCTTGCTCATCCCCCCTTCCCCCCCCCCATATCTTTCTCACGCCTGTGTCACAGCCTATCCTATAGCTATACATGTACATACATTGTACACAATGTCTGGTCATCTCACGTCAAGTCATGGTTCTCCGCCTGAAATCTCACACATCGCTGGTCTTTGAACTTGGCATCTCTATTTTTTATACATGTACCACAGCAATAATCCCCAGGGACATGCAACGATCCGATGATCCGGGTAATAATAATTTTAAAAATGTAAAGTGCTTAGAAACAAAAAGAATTGATTGCTATACAAATCTTACCATCACTATTTTATCATAAACCTTATCATATATACATACCTGTAGGAACCGGATAAAATGAGTCAGGACATGGCGGTTCAGATACGGCAGATCGTCGACGACCTCGAGGGCGCCGTTCTTATCGTTGCACGTGAGGATGCACCTGTCGTAGAACTCGTTAGGGATGAGAGGCATGTAGAGGTCCCGATACCATTGTTTGAGGAGGGAGGCAGGGACGTGGGGGTCAGAGCACTCTGGGTGTACCCATTGGTCACATTTGAGCTTCAAGCTGTTGACCTCGTCGATGTCACCGGGTACCCTAGATAGGGGGAAAAATTGAGGTTTAGAGGGACTTTTAATATTATCTTTGTATGAGTTAAAGGTATTGTTTAACTTTGTGAGCAGCCGACTTAAAACATTCTCAAATTAAGATGAAACATGTGTACAAGTGCATGTATTAGAACTAATAAACCCTGAAAACAACCATTATTGAGAATGAAAAGCTAAAACTACAAGGCAAACCCCAATTTTGTAAATAGGCGTCTTATAGACGCTTAAATAGTACACATAAGGTTAGTGTATGGGATGAAATTAAGATGGTGTTTTCGGCCAATTTATATTTCAATTTTTGAAGCACTAAATAATTATTTTCGAATGCAATTTTTTCTGGGCTTCTTTTTTGTAACATATCACAGACACAGGTGACAAGTGTGACCTTCTAGCTCATATTTTTTTTCAGTCAAACCAATGTTAACCAAAGCATTACCGAGTTACTGATATCATTATCGAGTGCATCTTTTGTATTAGTCCTTGTATCATCAAAGTACAGTTGGAAGTTGTTAATTCTAATGAATATAAACACTTTTTCTTCATATCGCTTTTGAACTGATTGAGGTCATTATAATCATAATCATTACAATTATCATTATAGATGAAATAGAAAAATATATAACCATCTTTGATTTCATGACCAACATCAGTATGATTAGTTCCAACCACAATGATATGATAATAATAATTGTTGTCATCATCATCATAATCACTACCACCACCACTACCACAACCATCATCATCATCACCATCATCACCATCATCATCATCGTCATCATCACCATCATCATCACCATAATCGCCATCATCATCACCACCATCAATCATCATCATCATCACCATGATCAACATCATGATCAGCAGAACCATCATTATCACCATCATTATCATCATCAGCAGCACCATCATTATCACCAAGATCAACATCATCATCATCACCATCACCACCATCACCACCATCATCATTATCATCATCACCATCATCATCGCCATCATCATCACCATCATCATCATCATCATCACTAGCAGCAGCATCATCATCATTATCACCATGATCACCATGATCAACATCATCATCACCATCATCATCACCATCATCATCATCATCAGCAGCAGCATCATCATTATCACCATCATCATCATCGTCATCATCATCACCACCATCACCATCATCACCATCATCATCATCATTGCCATCATCATCATCACCATCATCATCATCAGCAGCAGCATCATCATCATCACCATCATCATCATCATCAGCTGCACCATCATTATCACCAAGATCAACATCATCATCACCATCATCATCACCATCATCATCACAATCATCATAATCATCATTATCACCATCATTATCACCATCATCATCAGCAGCACCATCATTATCACCAAGATCAACATCATCACCATCATTATCACCATGATCAACATCATCATCATCACCACCATCAATCATCATCATCATTACCATCATCATCACCATCACCACCATCATCACCATCATCATCAGCACCATCATCATCATCATCATCATCATCATCATCATCATCATCATCATCACCAGCACCATCATTATCACCATGATCACAACATAATGATTACTATCATCATCATCAGCAGCAGCACCATCATTATCACCAAGATCAACATCATCATCATCATCACCACCACCATCACCACCATCATCACCATCATTATCATCATCATCACCATCATCATCGCCATCATCATCATCATCACCATCATCACCATCATCATCACCATCATCATCATCATCAGCAGCACCATCATTATCACCATCATCATCATCACCACCATCACCACCATCATCACCATCACCATAATCGCCATCATCATCACCATCATAACCATCATCACCACCACCACCAACACCACCACCACTCCCACCACATACCTAAAGATGCCTTCACACCGCTGCCCTTTCAACCTCAGAACCTCCTCAGACAGTACAACCACAACCCAGGGCAGGGAGTACTCCGGGAAACGATCTTTCTGAAGCTCCATCGCCTCTTCCAGCGTATTCCCAAACAAAGAAGGAAAGAAGATGGAATTCTGAAATGGACAAACAAAAAAATGAATAAAATACCACATTTCTTCTTTAAAGACACCACCCATAACATCAAATTGCTTCCTTTTTTTTCCAACTGGTATAAAAAGGTGAGATTTTTCTTTCAGAGTACCGGTAAGCCCCCAGACTGCCTATGCAATTTCCTGTTTGGCTTTTTGACTTGCTTTAATCAAAACTGACAGACTACAAAACCTTCGGGCCCCGTCTTACAAAGAGTTGCGATTGATCCGATCAATCACAACTATGGACGGCCAGCAATGTCAACATCTAAAATGCAAATTTGTTCTAAATATTTTCTAGTTACGATGTATATTTATACATTCTTCATTCTCTCGAAGATTCACTGTGCTTCTCTTTGTTTACAAAGGACGTTGTTCAAATTTCCTGTGCACATTTCCTGAAGAAAAAATTGATGGATTTCCATGTACTTCAGGTAAATTGGATCAATCGTAACTCTGTGTAAGACGGGGCCCAGTCATGAGGAGAAACCGTCGTTGTAGAAGCCAAACCCCGATTACGAACCATGGAACACCTAAATCACCCTGGGCCAGTATCTAAACATGCGTTTCTTGACCTCGATGGATCCGAAAAAACTAAACCGCAATTACATATGCAGCAGGCCAGTTAATTAAGTATCTAAACATGCGTTTCTTGACCTCGATGGATCAGAAAAAACTAAACCGCAATTACATATGCAGCGGGCCAGTTAATTAAGTATCTAAACATGCGTTTCTTGACCTCGATGGATCAGAAAAAACAAAACCGCAATTACATATGCAGCGCGCCGATTCAAGCAAACTCACTTGCCATCGCATGCAGTCATTTTATTTATTTCTCTTTAATAATTTCCTTATTTCGGGGCCGATTTTCTTCGTTCGAAACTGAAAACAGAATAACATTGGATTTCAAAATACAATATGCCTTTGAAAGCTTGATTAAATATCAAAATCAAATAATTTATTTAAGAAAGGCCTATTACAGGCAGAGCTGCTCTTACGTAATATCACAGCTGTTGTGGTTTAACCCCAGGCTTAATTGGCCTGCCGAGAAACGTTACATAAGGGGGATTATCGGGCGATCCAGGGTTGATAGCGCTTGGGAATGAAATATCTTGGTTCCTCCAAGGATTTTGTTATCGGGGTTTAGGACCGTAGCAAAACCATCAGCTGGTGCGCCGAATTCTGCAACGAGGGTTTGACGTAATGGCTCTACTTGATACATACATCACGATAAATACTGAAGTAATTTTCATCAGCCAATTAACTATCAGCATCCCCCGAAACACCACATTCCGAAAGCTTCCAGTTAGTTTCTTTGCACATTGTTCAAGATCCCATCATACAAACGAGTTGTGATTGATCTGGGGGCCCATCTTACAAAGAGTTGCAATTAATCTGATCAATCGCAACTATGGAAAGCCAGCAAAGTCAACATATAAAATGCATGTTTGTTCAAAAAGAATTCTAGATATGAATGTACATTCACAAATTCATTGATTCCTTGACAATTTGGTGTGTTCTACTTTGTATACAAAGGACATTTAACAAATTTCCTGTAGAAAAAATTATGACACTGACGGATTTCCATAGAGTTACGATTGATTGGATCAATTGTAACTCTTTGTAAGACGGAACCCTGATCAACCTCAACTGTATCGAAATCCATCAGTGTCATAATTTTTCCTACAGGAAATTTGCACAATGTCCTTTGCAAACAAAGAGGAAGCACATTGAATTGTCAAGACATCATTGAATGAATGAATATACATCACATTTTTAATATAAAACATTTAGAAGAAACATGCATTTTATATGTTGATGTTGCTGGCTTTCCATAGTTGTGGTTGATCGGATCAATCATAAATATTTGTAAAACGGGGCCCAGGTTTATGCTCTATACAATATACTCTATACGTACATACAATATACAGACTTTAACTGAACATAATATGGCTGGGATAAAACCTCAGGGGCCCGTTTCATAAAGGACTTGCAACTGTTGTAACTTTGCCATAATGGCAACTACCATGGTAACAGGGCTCAGCAGCCAATCATAATAAAGGTTTCCATGGTAGTTGCCATAATTGCAAAGTTACAAAAGTTGCAAGTCCTTTATGAAACAGGCCCCTGATCTCAAATTTCAATATATTGAAGACAGCTCAGGATAAGCTAGTTATAACATGGGTAGCAACCTTCTTTTGCCTCGAAAGAGTTCTTCACAGGTACCAGGAGACTATTTTCAGACAATATAAGACTGCCACCACTGCTATATTTTCAAAATACAGCCTTTTCTAAACTGCCCACAATTTTTATTTTTTTATTTTGAGATACAAGGTTTCATCAACCCAGCCATACAACCATACATGTATATTTGATATTTGATGTTACCTTTGCTATTGCGATTTCATCTGAAGTGATTTTCTTGTTGCCCTTCCTAGCCCCAAACTGAGCGACCCTGTCCAATCGTTTCATACACTGCTCAGCATAGTCTTTCACTGTCACCTGTGAGATACAACACAAAAACAAATTAAAATAAAATAAAATTTGCAATGTATTTCCAAAAATGATCACTTTGAACAAATTTCCTTAGATATGTCATAATTTTTACTTTCTATGTAAGCTTAAACTATGAAAACTGATTTTTTTGTGTGGCTTTCTCCAAATAATTGCACAATACCCAGCCCTGCTGAATTCTTGTCCTTGGATGTTCCCTATACAGTGTATTTCTTGCTGTATCCATTTATTTTCTTCAGTTTTATTTCACTGCGATTAAGCATTCCGCATTTTGCATAACTAAAAATGATATCTATCATTATCAAATGATACATGATTATTTTAAGTTAGTCTTAAGGTTAAAATCAAGTTCAGGAAAACATGATAAGGTAAAAATCAACCAGACACAGAATTCAAGGAATTGAGATTAAACGTAAACGTTAAAATAAAATTCAAACTCAAATCGATGCAATAAGTAAAAATGATTGAACAAACCTTTCTAGTATCAAAGTCTCCTGATAAATGTTTGACAATGAAACTCTCTAAGTAGGGATAAAACGACACGGAGGGAGGAAAGAAGAAGAGTAGAATAGCCATCAGCTCCCAGCCTGAACGTAAGCTGTCCCTACAATGGGAAAAAAAATAAATTCAACATAGTCAGTACACCGATAGAATCAAAGTCATGTGAAGAGCTAAGCAAGTATAACAATTACATTTATATAGTAAAGTTATTATGTGCATGTACTCAACTGTACATTGATATATTTCCTTTCAAAACATTTTAGTTTCTCTGTATAAATAAAATTATAGGCTAATATATATATTTGTATTATTAATAATTGTATTATTTTAAACCTAACTTTACACAGTCAATGAGAGACCACACACAGTGTTGGGTCTTGTTTCATAATGACTTGTTAAAATAAAAATGCCCAATTGCTATTTAAGTTCAAAATTAGCCAATCAAATTACATGATTTCAGTAGCTTTAAACTGTTATTGCAAATTTGTTATTATAACAAATTTATGAAATGGACCCCCAAGGCAGTTCCCTCCCCCTAAAAAATAATTGATTTCTCCAAACCCAGACTTCAGTAAACACCTTCAAGGGCAACCTGAAAACATACCGGTTTAAGAGTTCTTTTTGATAGACATCGACTTATTGTTCAGACATGTATTATATGTGAATAGCTTTTGTTGTTGTTCTGCTCTGAAGCGCCTTGAGCATCTAATCAAGATGGAAAGTGCACTATACAAATCTCATGTATTATTAAACTTACTCTTGGTAGTTGTCCGATGTTTGCCTGCAAAGCTGAATGTAGACCTCATCTCTCAGTGCAACGATTGACCATCCCTTGACGACCAGGTCAAGCAAGGCCGTGTCCCTGGTATGACCCTTGATGACCCGGTCACCCATGTAACATTGGGTCAGTAGAAGGTCAAAGGTCAAGGAAATTTCAGATGACATTCACATTACATGTATATGTATGAAATGGTTTGTGTCGTGAATATGTCTGGAAACTTTTGGACTCTCACTTTTCAAATCAGAGGGCCATGGGTTCAAATCTCATGAGCGACAGTATTTTTTCAGCAAGAAATTCATCCGCATTGTGCTGCACTCAACCCAGATGGGTGTTTCATAAAGCTGTTCGTAATTTGAGAGCGACTTTAAGAACGACTGGTGATCCTTTCTTGAAGTAAATGGTACATGTATATTCATTGGTGATTGTTTAACACATAAGAAAGGTTCACCAGTTGTTCTTAAAGTCGCTCTTAACTTACGAACAGTTTTATGAAACAGCCCCCATAATGGTAGCTCTACTGAAGCCAGGCTAATCATGCTGCATTACTGTTAAGCGCTCAAAAGACTTCTGATATATCATAATAAATAATCATACTTGCTTATGTATCACATAATATCTCTTCATAAAGTAAGCATTAAGCACTCCATAAGCAAGTACAAGTACCATTATTATCATTTCTTCTGAAGTATATTTATTATATTGAATCACACAGCCCTCATTTATCGGAAAAATGTAGACAATGAATTTTCAGAAGAAAATGAAGTTAAGCCTGCCTCCATAGTCTTTAATTTCATTAATATTGGAACTTAACTGTACATGTACAAATACTCAAGAGGTTTAGTAGTTGAGCCATGAACATCCAAGGCTTTTTATTGTAATTATATTTTAATTACATTTTTTCTTTTTCATTTCCAGCTTCCCACATCTATTTATATAGCCTAACGTGAGACAGTTCTAGAGGGTAGGGGTTTCAAGGTACTCTATGGCCCGTATTCTGAAGTCAGGTTTAACTCAGACCATGGTCTAACTCTGTGCTAAAATTATGGGAAGCCAAAAGTGTCAAATGTTTATAAGTTGTATGTTTCTAACATTTACTGTGCTCTTTCCTGATTCTTCAATGGTGAAGACAATCATCTATTTATACTTCCTAGACAATTATGAATGATTTGAGAGTCAAATGAACTGAAACATGATTATCTCTACTGTCAGTGAAATTTTATGTAACAATTGGCTATCCATACTTAAACCACAACTTTATACCTGAGTTAAACCCGACTTCAGAATACGGGCCTACATGTATGTATTCTTTCGTGTGCATGAATTGGTCCCGAAAAGTACCACCCAAACACAACGTTCAACAAGCGTGTTCTTGTTGTCTTCAAGAGAATGGGTGGTTCCTTTTCGGAACACAAACATGCACACGAAAGAATAAATGGTGTACTGGGTGATTTCAAGTCCGGTGTTGGCCTTGGTGTCGGTGTTGAAATTTGGATTGCTTCCCCTTGGTCCAAAATTTATTCAGAATTTGTAAATCTGATCCAGATCACATTATTGACATCTCAACAACTACATGTAGTGAGTGACTTTTCGGGACCATCTTCGTTTTATGTTTGGTGCTATAATTGTGTAAAAATTGACCTAACACCGACACCAAAAGGTCAACACTGAACTTAAAATCACCCACAGCCACTGTATAGCCACTACACCCTTCTTCATCGCCATGGAAACCTACAGAATTTACAACTTCTGAAGGTTGTTTTTCTCCCTAATGTTGTATTCAGATGCTACTGTACATAGTTGTAAAGGATATGTTTGAAGACTTCCGGTGCTTCCCGCTTGACGGCCTTATCTTCCGTCATCAGCATCGACTTCCTGATTGGCTCCTAAGAAGGGAAATAAAAACAGTCAACGAGATTATATGTGGCAGAATTGCAGTATTTTAAAGAGAAAATCACCATTTGGTAATTTTAGGGCATTATGGCCGATATCTTCAAAAGGCTTTTCCTTCCAAATTATGGTCAATATAGTATTTTACGATTATTTTTCCTTATTCATTCATAAGTAATATTTTTAAAATATTTGCCAGATTATGGTCAATAGTGTATTATTTTACGATAAGTTTTCCTCATTCTTTCATATGTAATCTTTTTCAAATATTTTACAGATTATGGTCAATATTGTATTATTTTATGATTATTCTTACTTATTCATTCATCTGTAATCTTTTCAAATATTTTCCAGATTATGGTCAATATTGTATCATTCTACTATATTCCATGTAATGTATGTATACTTTAAATGTACATGTACCTTCATTTGTGTCTTTTTTTTTTATGAATGATAATTAATACTATCAATAAAATATAAAAAATAAAAGAATATCAATCAATCAATCAAAATATTGTTTAACATCTTCTGATAGAGTATTTGGTATCATTTTTTAATTGATAGTGTCATATTGCGCTTTTACTTGCTGAACAACGAAACACAAGCAATTTTGCCAGAGTCAACACAAAACATTTCAGAAAAATCAGATGCTTGAATATTTGTTTTGATTGATTTATTTGATTTGATTGCCCAATAAATGGAAATTTGGTGCTCACTGGTATATGTAGTACATTAGTATATGTAGTATATATAGTAGGATGGGGGGTCCGGTGTCCGGACACTTTATATTTTTGAAACCTTCTTTTTTTTCTTTGGATTACACAAAAAATATGAATTCAATAGTTGTAATCATCTTCTATTTTGTTCTCTATAATATTTCCTAACATTCTGTACTAAAAATTGATGAAACTTCGCTTGTAAATTTTTCCAAATGACTTTCTAAAATTGATAGTCCGGACACACAACCTGTCCGGACTCACAACAACTGGGTATATATATAGTATATGTAGTATATATGGTATATGTGATATATGTGGCATATGTAGTAAATCTAGAATATGTAGTACACGTAGTGTATGTCTTTTGTTAAACATGTCTTTTAAATGCATAAATTTGGCATCATAACACAATCAACTAAGCCATCGTTTCCTAATAAAAAAAAATCTCGGGTGCATCTAATACTATTTGGCAGAAAGCCCAATCTAAACTGGGATGATATTTATTAGTGTACAGTATCTGCTTTAATCAAAGCCATCTGACCTTTGAAATAATGATCCCCCTCCATCTCCTATCACAGATAAATTGTAGTTTGAGTATGATCTAAAGCTTATTTGTTCATCAGCTGGTATGCACATCACACACTCAGGGTACCCAGCCCATCAGGGAAAATTAATTTACTTCTTTCCAGTCAGGGAATAAAAAAATACATGTACTGTACCTCAAGTCAGGGGAAAATGCCTCAAATGAGGGAAAAATCTGGGAATTTTGATTGGCCCAAAGGTCGAAAGCACGGCAGTCAGTCAGACTCTGTTATATTTTGTTGCATATCAAAACAACATCCATTGAATGACTGGTTATGGCGGTTTTTGAGGGAAGCCTCTTTGACTGCAGTACAAATTTTTATAGTGAAAATACACGGACATGTAATTCACTGCAACAACTTAGAAAGCATGCGAAACTGGGAATGGGTTTGAATAATTATTTTAGGGAATTTTTAAACTTCATCAGGGAAAAGTCAGGGAATTTACTTTTCTTGAAAAGCTGGGAACCCTGCAATTTATTGAGGAAACATTGATGAATATATATTATATCAGGGAACATTTTGCTCAACGAATTGTGGTTTTATTTTTGGTCATAGGCAAAAAAGCTCTCAACTAACCTAGAACAGTGAAGTCCTGTGTAATAATCTACTACACAAACATTATTTCATGTAGCAGTCTTTAAAGAATGTAGAGCAAATAGTGATGCAATACAATGTACTTGGAAAAGCATTCCTCCAATATATTATTATACATGTACATACAGGTCGACGAATACATAAGCTGAGTCTGGAAGGGGAAGTTAACACTGACAATAGGTTGATTTTAAATACAAATAGAAAAATTCAAAAAAAATATTGAAGGTTTGATGAAAATCAGTCAAAGAATGATGATTGTGATGATGGTGATGATGATGACGATGATGACATAACAACGATAATTTCTACTACATAAAGGAGAATATTACGAGTTCTCTTATATGCTTTAGTTTAAGGAATTATGAAGTGTTAAAGTTTTGATTTTGTTCGTTCATCCTTGCCTTTGTCCAAGATATCTTCTTCCAAAACAGACCTTTCTTATGCCAATTTTAAAATCAATGTTAAGATTGATGAAACCACCCTGACCTTCGTCCAAGAGAGAATGTTTGTTAGAGAGACTTCTTCCAAAACGGACCTTTCTTCTATCAATTTTAAAAATCAGTTTTAAGATTGATGAAACTACCCTTACTTACCTTCATCCAATAGAGAATGCATGTAAGAGATCTTCTTCCTAAACATTCCTTCTTTATCATGTCAAGTTTTATAATCAGTTTTAAGATTCATGAAACCACCCTTACCTTTGTCCAAGAGAGCATGTGTGAGAGTGAGATCTTCTTCCTAAACAGCCCTTTCTTGTGTCTGTTCAGGTTCTCCGGAGCAACGTTCTCCAAATCGTTCTCTCCCTGTATCCCTTTCTTGTTCCCTGCGCGGGTGATGGCGATCAGAGACGGGCTGTTCTTTAGACCATGTGGAACCGTTCCTGTCTTTTGCTGCAGTGAAAACAGGGTTATAAGAAGTAATGTGTCTGTGTGTAATAGGATGATGCCCTGTTTACACAAAACGAAACATGATTGATTGCTTCATAAGTCTGGGCAATAAAGAAAGATAGACCCATATGTCGTTACATTGTCATTACTATGACAGTGTTATCATTTCTTACCAAAGAGCTGTTGTTAGAAGGGAAAAAAAATACATAAATATATCTTGCCACTGCATAATTCAAAGGGCCTCTTTACACAAACACTGCTGCTGTTCATAAAATTAATGTTAATTAGCAACATTATCATATACTGTACATTGATGAATTTTGAACAAACAAACAAAAAGTGATGAAAATTAACAAAGTAATCCTGGTGAAGGATACATGTACATAATGATTGATGACATCACAAGTAATGAAGAATCCAGTTTTACAAACCAACAACGTTCCAGACGCAACTTGTTACAAAGACAATCATTTACCTGGGCCCCGCAACACAAAGGTATGCTAATTTGAAAGAACGATTCTGATTGGTTCTTAGTCAGTGTACTGAGCAAAATACGCATGCAACGGTGATCTTGATTGGCCATTTCATTTAGCGATTAATTGCTAATCTTCGTGTTACCGGGCCCCGGACAATATATAGTACTACACAAATTAAATATACATGTATGAGAGTAGAGTAGGAATTATGTGCATATGATTGTGTAGTAGGCCTGTATTTAATGAGCTGTAATAAAGAAACAAAACAGAAAAACTACGTTTAGTTTCTATCATTGCAACCATTCGTGGATCCCATCCACATTGATGGCATTGAAACTATATTCAATAGCTTTCTAAGTCATTTTTAATGTGTATTTGATGGGTACAGTATAACTCTTTATATTCCTTTACATGTACATGTACTTGCTAATGTACAATATGTACTACTAGGAGTGAGTCATTGTGCGTAAATACATGTATGCTATTTAATATAAACAGGCAGTTAGGGTTAACCGACAGGGTAATGACGACGACAACTTTAAAAAAAAAAAAGTTGCTGAGATTTCACATTTCACATCTTAACATCCATGAAACACCCATCTATTTTCCACATTTTCTTGAAATTGTTTAGATCTAGATGGAAACTATCAAGACAAGTAAAAAATGAAGGAAATTCCCTTCTTTCTTGACTCTGAAAGATCATTTTCAGTTGATGTCGCACTCAATCTACAACATAAAAGTCGACATGCGGGACTACAATGATGTAGAAGGGGAGTATAAAGCCATATGATTCACTCTTAATGGACCCCAATGTGCTCCTTCCTCTCATCACTTAAGCAAAGACAATCACCTACAACTGACGTTTTAGGCTAAGAGGGGAGACAGTAGCGTACGCAGGATTTTTAAAGGGGGGGGGGTTCAAACTGAACGAAATGTTGCCATCCCCCCCCAAAAAAAAAAAAGATCTTCACCACAAATTACAGATCGTTTCCTACCCCAAAAAAATTGTCAAGCAAAAAAACAAAAACAAAAAATTCTTCACCAATAGTTTTACATCGTTTTGTACCTCCAAAACAATTTGACAAGCAAAAAAAAGGGTCTTCAAAAAACTTTTAGGGGAGTTTGATTTCTTGGGCGGGGGGGTTGAACTTTTGGACATGTCTTAATGCTTATACCGTTTTAGGTATGGGATGCATAGCCATTATCCTATAATGTTTAAAGGACAAGTCCACCCGAACAAAAAGATGGTTTGAATAAAAATGGAAAAATGAAACAAGTATAACACTGAAAATTTCATCAAAATCGGATGTAAAATAAGAAAGTTATGACATTTTAAAGTTTCGCTTCATTTCACAAAACGGTGATATTCACATCCTGGTCATTATGCAAATGAGGGGACTGATGACATCATCCACTCACTGTTTCTTTTGTATGTCATTACATGAAATATTCTCATTTTCTCTTCATTGTCATGTATAACAAAGTTTGATTCCTTCCTGAACATGTGGAATTACAAGTACCACTGCTTTCACAGTTTGTAGTTAATAGCATGCCGCAAGCTTGAAAATTTCTGTGAGGGTATAACGATTTGAGAAAAATAAGCAAACCTTTAAAATGTCATAACTTTCTTATTTTACATCCAATTTCGATTAAATTTCCAGCGTTATACTTGTTTGATTTTTCTCTATTGATTCAAATAAACTGTTTTCTGGGGTGGACTTGACCTTTACCTCAATATGCTCCTTTTCTTCATCAGATGGCTAAAACAATCACCTACAACCAATGTTTACTCCCAGTGTTATAGCTACAGTGGACGGCATTGGTCGGGCCCAACCGGCACAGAACCACCACTAATATCAAATGAAAAGTGTTTCAAAACTAACTCCTTGCAAAGAGAAATGCACTTGCATTCATTTCCATCTGTAATCTTGTTTATTTGCATAACTTACATCAAACATTCCTATACATTTGATAACTATTAGTTTATTTTCAAAGATTTGCCTCAGTCAGATTGTTATTACATTGACGTTCCTTCATTTTTGGCTTTATAAAGACCGACCGCTAACTCGGCCTGAAAAACTTTGCAATGCTGAGTGTGAAATAGCGACCACCACTAAAATGGGTCTAGCTAGAGCACTATATTACTCTTTGAAAAAAATGGACCTCAATATGCTCCTTTTCTTCATCAGATGGCTAAAACAATCACCTACAAGCGACGTTTACTCCAAAGAAGTAAATTCTTTGAAAGAGCGAGTGAGGCATTTAAATATGCACTGCACCACCCACGCACAGACAACCCCCTATCCCCTGTAATAACTGTTTGATTGGGTATAGGTTGGATGGTACAGCCATCAGGGTCTCTGATGATTCTACCGTGTGGTGTCCCCAAGTCTTATAGGAAGTACTGCGTCTAGTATTGCAATCACTAACATAACATAATTCAGCTTTATTGGAATTCAGTAGCGACTTCTGCTCATCTTTATCTGACTAGCCTTTATTCAATTCTTCAGCTTTCAATCCCATATATCGGGGCAAAAGTATACAAGGCGGCTCAGGGCGATTTCGCCCCTGGGCCCCGTCTTACAAAGAGCTACGATTGATGCAATCCATCGTAACTCTACCTGGAAATCCATCAGTGTCGTAATTTTTTCTACAGGACATTCGCACAATATCCTTTGAAAACAGAGAGAAACACAGTGAATTTTCAAGAAAACAATGAATGCATGATAACATCACAGAAAATAGCCCCCGAAATTCCCCCATTCACTGCAATATGTGAAAAGTAGCCCCCGAAAATTTAAAAAATATATATATATATATGTATTCTTTGCCTGCTATACATCTTAATCAGAAGGTGCAGGTGCACCCCAAACATTGAAAATGTACATGTGTAGCATGTAGAATGCATGAATTGCACATTATCTTAAATGA
The DNA here is from genome assembly GCF_037042905.1 of Lytechinus pictus. NCBI lineage: Eukaryota > Metazoa > Echinodermata > Echinoidea > Temnopleuroida > Toxopneustidae > Lytechinus > Lytechinus pictus. The sequence goes on along the minus strand of NC_087250.1, from coordinate 15,449,601 downwards.
GAAATGACTTCTTTTTTTTGGGGGGGGGGGGGCTTGCTTGCTTGTCAATTTTTTTTTGTGATGAAATGTCCATCTATTGTTACTGATGGCTTTTTTCTCACCCCATATAGTCCAACAAGGGATCCGCGCCTGGTTATCAGTGTTGGTGGGACCCCCCTAAAAAAATTCCTGTGAGAGTCTTGGCAGAGACTAGTCGAAGACCTCTGCATGCAATATAGGTATGCAAGAGCGCATTAACTTGTTACAGCTAAAGCGCATGGCTAAGAGATTACCAGAGTTTAATGATCTTACAAGATGATTGTGGAAGCTATATTAGCCTGTCTGAGATTGTAGAAATAGGGGTAGGCAAGGATGTCATTCTGAGGTCGTGTCTGCCGAATTGCAATGTTGGGCAAGCCTTTACTATTGACTTACGTATAAAAGGTCATTAAAAAAAAAAACTACAGCTAGGTCCATGTATATTTACACCTGTAATATTTGTTTATACAGAATTTTCTTCTTTTTTTCTATAAAGTTCTACTTGTAATAGAGTACATGAAGAAACAATTTTTAATCAATCTTTACATTGGAGTGTACATGCTTTTATAAATCATTTTAAATGTTAATTTTGAAAAAAATGTCTAAAACCTAGTCCATCCATCAATGATGTAAAAGCCCAAGCATCTGGAGGGTGTTTCACAAAGATATAAGTATTTAAGAGTCGCATTTAAATGCCAACGCGTACATCATATGCAACGCACAATCTTATTGATCAATACGCAGTAGTGCGCGTCCTCTTGGCATGATCCGACCAATTAGGTGATGCTTTTTATAATGCATGCAACTAGGCATTCAAGTGCGACTCTAAGTCAGACTTAAATCTTTGTGAAACACCCCCTTGGTTAATTTCCAAGTGTGAACACTGCTTGGCTATAATGCGTTGACAGGGTGATAGATTGAGTATGCTTGGAGTTGTATAGGATTGTACAAATGGAAGAGGGCATATGTTCATCCATTGCCAAGGGAATTGTGGTTTTGCTATTTTCAGTATGGTCTCATTGTTAAGGGTATTGGCAACAGAATGATTAATTGTGCATTGTGGGGAGCATAGGGGATTGGAATAAGAATCAGTATGCATATATGTATGTAGCATAGACCACATTTTAAATTGACTACCATGAGTTTGACTTCAATTATAATCTATGTACATGAACATATAGCAATGATCCTTTCAATAATATTAATGGGTAATGTTGTGTCTACTCCTATCTCGCCCATGTAATATGATATCAGGAGGAAACTGATTAAAAATATAGCACTTGAGAAGAAAACTAGAAGATCAGAGTTAGTTAACAATATGAAGGAGAGGGGGCAGGAAAGGAGAGAGGGGAGGAGGAGGAGGGGGAAGGAGGAGGAGGGGGAGGAGGAGGAGGGGGAGGAGAAGGAGGGGGAGGAGGAGAAGGAGGGGGAGGAGGAGAAGGAGGGGGAGGAGGGGGAGGAGGGGGAGGGGAGAAGAGGAGGAGGGGAGGAGGAGGAGGAGGGGGAGGAGGGGGAGGAGGAGGGGGAGGAGGGGGAGGATGAGGGAGGAGGAGGGGGAGGAGGAGGGGGAGGGGAGGAGGAGGAGGGGGAAGGGAGGAGGAGGGGAGGAGAAGGAGGGGAGAAGGAGGAGGAGGGGGAGGGGAGGAGGAGGAGGGGGAGGGGAGGAGGAGGGTAGGAGAAGGAGGGGAGAAGGAGGAGGGGAGGGGAGGAGGAGAGGGGACAGGAAAGGAGAAGGGAGAGAGTGGAGAGGTGGGGGAAAAGAAGAGGAACAAGAAAAAGAGGAAGAAAAAGAGTGAATGAGAAGAGATAGGTAAAAAAAAAAGGTAAAACAAATAAGAAATAAACAAAGGGGGACAATTAAATAAAGGTGAACCAGATGAAATGAACAAAGAAGCTAAACAAATAAAATAAAAAAAGAGGGGGGATGAGGAAGAGGGTGTGGAGGAAAAGGAATAGAAAGAGAAGGGGAAAAGAAGAACTAGAAGAAGAAGAAATAATGGACAAACATTAAGACAGGGGGAGAAGAAAGAAGAACAAGAAGAGGACTTGAAGTTCAAAATATCGCCAAATGACGAGCATATGTTACAAGACATATAGATTGAGCTGTTAGTATTTCAAGCTTGATCAACCGTCCTTGTGATGGATGAAAGGTCAAGCCTGAGTTCTGCGCTGATTAAAATAGACATGGATGGATGCTATAATAACTGCTATCGACCTATGGGTTCATTAGATACTAGTGTTACACATACATGGATGGATGATATAACAACTGCTATCAACCAATGGGTTAATATGATAATATAGTGTTATACACAGTTACAGACATAATAACTACTATCAACATAATGGATTCATTGGATACCATAGTGATATACAGAAATGAACGGATGCAATATCAACCTATGGTTCATTAAATACTTTAGTGTTTTACATACATGGAAGAATGAATATAATAACTGCCATCAACCAATGGGTTTAGATAATACTAAAGTGTTATACAGAGCTACAAAAGGGGATATAATAACTGAGCACTACCAAACAATGGGTCCATGAGATACTATAACATTATACAGACATGGATGGATGTTATATAATAAGTGCTACCCACCAATGGCTTCATGAGAAGGATATAGTCCTATTATAGTGTTATGCAGACATGCATGCATGATCTAATCATTGCTATCAAACTATGAATTCATGATATGGTGACAACGCACATGAACATCAAGATATTCTAAAGCAAATGAGCTAACATTCTAACATTTTCCCTGAAATTTGTCCTTTTTTTAATGCAAGGTCGTATCGGAAAAAGAGTTTACAACGGTCAAAACTTAGATTCACACCGTGTGTGAAAGGGGAGGGGTGTTGAAATGAAAGCTTTTTAGAAATTACATGAAGAAAGAATTCTTTGACATAATGGTGTTCAATCAAATTCCATGAATGCGGAATGTGATATAAACCCACAATGCATGAAATAGATTGTACTATCCAATCCCATCATGGCTGCTGCATGTAATAGAGTTTACTAATGCCTCCGTGGGTCTAACGAGCACACATGCAAGTTATCATTACATTAGTGGGATGGAGTGAATGTTAATGTTAGGTGAACCTTTGTTATCTACCGAGTTTCTGTCTTTGATGCGACACCACAATCCATTTTGCAATAAATTGCTAATATAATTAATCTAGACGACATATAAACTGAACATAATTCACGAAATAAGACATATACATACATGTACATCAACAACGAAGGAGAAGACAGTTGCAAATAATTCACTACATACATCTGACTACACGATTAATGATACATTACTTTTATGGTAGACTTGAAGAGACAAAAAAATACTGAGAAAAACACACAGAGAAGTGGAAGACAGGTGGATGTCAACATTGCCAATTTGATGATTATTGACAAAATTTCAGGCTTTCATTTTTGTTCTTCATAAGGTTAGCTATGCTGGTCTTCATTCTGGTGCTATTTGGTGCAGATTAAATTATTTTGTGAGTTAGTTTTCATTCATTCATAAATCTCAAATTTTATACATTGATCATTTATAATTTTGGTCTTTTTATAAGAAAATGAGGAGACATTTATAATCACTGCTTTCATTGGCTTCATATTTTCAGTGATTTCTTTTGATTTCATATTCTTTCATGCATTAATATAGTTTTTTTTTTTTTTCATAACATTATCAGCGAAATGTTCTCTATGAATAAAGGGGACAGAATTTCCTCAAAATTATCATTACTATTCATCAATCATTTGATTCATGTCTATTTCCTTAGCTGGAAGGTATCTCAAAAAGGCTACATATCAAGCTTTGAAATCATTTTGGGGACAGAGAATGAAATAATATCAAAAATTTGTGAAGTGACACGGCACACTGCTAGGTGATGGAGCAATAACTGGAATAGAGCTGCATTGGTTTGAATGTTGATTCTTCTGGGAGAGTTTTTGAGATGTTTCAACTGCTAAAAATGGGAGCAGGTTGATAAGTAGCAGCACTCGCAAATGGGGAGCAAGAAAAAATGGGTGCATGTTTTTTTTTTAAAGAGCGGGAGAGAACAAAAAGGGTGTGGCTTGTTTGAGCTTGGTAAAGAGGCTATGACCACACCCACCCACCTTCCACTCATCGGAAACCACTGGGGGCGTGGCTTCGCATATTACCATGGAGATGGGCCGTTGGTCCTGAACGGAGATGCTGCGTTCGAAGGCGCTGTTCTGGATGATGTTGGCGCCGCTGGTCGACGATGTCGTGCTCCCGCGATGGTGCCCCCGTTGGAGGGAGGCGTGGACCGTCTCGGTGAGGGGGCTGTCCATCGAGTGGGTTTCGTGGGACGTAGGGGAGGGTGGAGACCCCGGTGTGTTCATTGGGCTGCTCTCGTGGGTGCCCGAGGCATCTCGGGATGAACTCTCTGCACAGGATAGTTGGTGTTAGTCAAAAAGAACAAAAGTACTGAGCTGAAGAAATATATTTGACCTTAACAGTAGTGTATTATAGGTAAAGGGGTTGGGTTGAAGATTGGGGATGCGATGAATCGGACAAAGTGGAGGGAGGGGGTAAGAGTGATTGGTGTGAGGTGGATCTGGCCACCCCCATTCATGAGGACAAATCCGTATTTAAAACCTTGGACTTACAACTACTACTGCTGCATATTAATTCATAGTTCCAACCAAAACAGAACTTTCGAAACAAGACTAAGCTCAAGAAAATTATTGGTGAATCTGCCTGATGAGGAGATGCAAGAAACTATTACATGTTCACTTATAAATTAAGCGTAAGTTAAAAAGTAAAGTGTAACATTGAGTTGTAGAAAGTTATTGAATTGCAATTGAATGCACATCAACGACAAATGTTTATTTAATCAAATACCAGGTCCTTGATTTTGAAATTAATTTTAGAAAATTACAACAATGCCATAAGTCAAATCTCTTGGGACCAAACAAAGCTTTTCGATTTAGAAGAGGCAAAAAATAATGTTTAATGAATAGATGAATACTCAAGCTGTACATTTCATAAACATGAACAATCCTGTAGGGAATATTTCCATTACCATGATTTCAATATTACTTGTGACACTGAATAATAAAAGCACCAGCTACTAGTATATGAAGTGTGTACATTGAAAAAACTGGTAGCTCGAGCTAAAGCCAGCGTAATAATAGCAGCGCTTTGTATCCTCTGGCAAAAAGGGCTACATGAATCCAGCTATTATTATTATCATTATTATTAATACTAGGATTACCTGACGAATGAGCCCACTGAATTGAAAAAAAAAAGCTACATACCTTCAGAGTCGAAACTCTTATTGAGTCTGATACCAGCCTTGGCGAGTTGTTCATGCTGGTCCAAAGCTTCAAGACTATAACTCCTGTTCTCATGTTCCCCGTTAATCCGTCCCATTTGAGATCCCGGGTGCACATTACGATGGAACTTGATCTCGATATCCTGGGTTCCACTTAACCGGTCCATCTCCCGCAAGACCATCCGTTGCTCGTCCTCCTTCTCGCGCTGCGCGATGAATTCCAGGTTTGCGTAGATAGGGTCCGCCGGCATGATTTCGTCGGTGTCCGTCGAAAGCTGTGGCGGGAGGTTATTGTTCGGCGCTTGCATGGCTGGCGAGTGTCTATGGGATAGGATTTGGTCCTCTTGGGAAGGGGGACCAACGTGGACATAGGTGGGTCCATTGAGGTCCTCCGATGACTGGGAACGTTGCGAATCGGACGTTACCGGGCGGTTGGACGAGTCCGAATGATGGGACGATATGGAGGTCTGGGAGTTTTGTGAAAGTTGGCTATCTGAATGTTTATGTACAATATGCTCCCCTCTCTGGTCGGGGAATCCTGCACCGTAGCCCGGCACTAGATGGCGCTCTTTGGTGCTAGGGTATTGGGAGGACGAGTCTAAACTCGAGGAGGAATCGGGAGTGGCTGTTCGATTGAAATTGGAACCTGGCGGCGAGAAAGAGGAATCCATCGGACTGGCTAATCGAGGACTCTCCTGGTCGCTTCTTTGGTAGCCGTGTCCTACGAAACCCTGCATGTTAGGAGGTTGGGTCTGGATCTGGGGAGGAAGCTGGTTGCGCGGCTGCTGTCCAAAAAAATGCTGCAACCGCTCTCCTGATTGTGAATGGGGGAGGTTCGCATTTGGACTCTGAGGCCCACCGAAAGTTCTTTGCATGGCCGCCGTCACACCCATCTTCGGCATCTGTTTCTTCTTTTTGCTACGGGGTGAGGGCGCTGTCCTATGTCTCTCCTCGCCCTGGCTCACATTGGAAACCTGACTATCTGACCGCTCATGGGCATGCTGTCCCCCGCACTGCATCTCCATTGACCGTCTCCGCTGAGGTCCATACCCTTCCGTGGATTGATGCGACGACTGCGACGCCCGACTGTCCGGGCGATGGCGTTCCTGTGAATGATCAGAACCCTGAGACAAGTTTCCTCCAGAACCTTCTCGTTGCATGACCTCTTGAATGGCATGACCTGTTGACCTACCAACGGACCCAAGTTCATATCGCTCTCGGCCATGGGTCGGGTAGCGACCGAAATTGGCCGGTTGTCCCTGCATGTCCCCGCGAACTTTGGAAATGTCCATCGGTTCGCTGTCAGATCTCATTCTACCTTGAACTTGATGTGCGTAAGGTACCTAACAAAATCAAAGGGATAGCAACACAGGATATCTGCAAATGACTGAATTCAGTTTTAATTGATGAGATTAAAGATTAATGAAAGCAGCTGCAGTAAACACCGATTTCATTAGAAAGTCCGCAAAACCAAGGTTGATTGTCGCCATATCATAGAGATCTAGCTCTGGTACAGTACATAAACTGAACTTTGTGAAATCATAAAATCTAAGCTAAAAAACAATCACAATGGAGATTGCTAACACTGAAAAGTACATGTAAGAAAACAGTTCTCAACGCCAATCGATGATAAAAACATTTTAAAAAATGATGCTTCATTTCATTAATGTCATACCAAGCATTATTAATTAGCTGTATTTCAAAGTATAAGTAGCCTCAACGGAGTCCTAAAACAATTTGGAATTTTCACTTTGACAACATGAGGTTGTCATCATTGCCATACATGTAATTCTGAAAAGAAAACAAACAAAATTAAGTTAAAGTCAGGGATCCATTTCATATTAGCTTGTTATAGTGACAAATTTACAATAACAGTTAAAAGCTACTGAAATCCTTCAATCTGATTGGCTGATAGTAAATTTGTTGTTATAAGAAGCCTATATGAAATGGGAACCCTGATCATATCACACACCTGTGGCAAGGGGTACTGTGGCTGTTGCTGCTGGGGCATCCCAGGCATCTCCTGAACGTAGCGTTGTGACCTTTGACCTCTCGGTGACCCATGCATGACCCCTTGATGGTGGTAGCCCATGCTGTGGGCAGTGGCAAGTTCGTTGAATCTGGATCTAGCCGGGAAGGGAGGGAGGATGATAACATTGAGAATATGTTCACCCAATTTGAAATATCGACTCTCATCTATGTTGACATTTCAACCTGAAGAGTTGAGAAGAAGCTAATAACATTCATTGATTATGAATTCTCTGTGAAACTAGCCCTAGATCTTTATTTTCTACCTGGGGAGCATTTCATCAGCCTTTTTCTCCAACATGTTGCCAGATCTGACATCTTTTCTTGATTTTGATAGACTGAGAAGCACAGTTGCTATGGTAATATTGAAATAAAACGGGCATGTCTGATAAAGCGTCTGTCAAGTCCTTTCTTGAAAGCCCTCCCTTGGTCTTACAGCCATTCACTGCTTTACAAGTATCACTGGATCAGAATTCAGAATTTGTGATTTAATCAACTTAATCAAACTTAATCAACCACACCCTAGACCTCACCTATCTACTTGGTCTGAAAAGATGCATGTTTGACAGGTATCAACCAATCACAATAGTTGTTTGATGATGGTATTTGATTGTAGATGTTTGTGAAACACTACCTCTCTCTAAATAGAAGCCCAGCATTGTCTTTTATACAGAAATCTCTTTATCAGAACCACTGCTTTGAATTTAAACAGATCGCCATTTTCATACGACATCTCCCCATATTTCACCTCTTTACTTCATCTTGTCAGAACAAGCCCTGCATTTTCTTGCAGGTACACGTATCACAGGAAGACATTTGTTTGAAATCTGTAATTGATTGTAAGTCTTTGTGAAACACAACCTAGTTCTTACCTTTCTACTTGGTCGGAAGCCCTGCGTTGTCTTACGGGTTGTCCGACCATTTCAGCTTGTCCATCACCGTCCATCCTCTCGTTGTCATGGAGATGACCCCGTTGACCTTGCTGATGATGGTGGTGATGGTGGTGGCGGGCGTGGCGATTGTCCTCACGATGTCGATGGCGATGACGTTGCTGTAATGGTAATGTATTTTATTAGGTTTGGCAATAATTGGAGTCCTTTAGAGAGGAGTGTCACTGCCGACATAACTTCATCCCTGCCATTACCATCATCATCATCATCATCATCATCATCATCATCATCATCATCATCATCAACATCATCATCATCATCATCATCATCATCACCATCATCATCATCAGCATTATCATCAGCATCATCATGCATCATAATCATCAACATTATCATCATTCTCTTATATTCAAGATCAATTATGACAGTAATGATATCATTACCATTATTTTGTTCATTCATAAATCACCAACGCTGTCACCAAGGCACTCAATGCCAATCATAGCAAAGTATTAATTAATATCTAAGAAAAAATAAGCTCAGGTGCAAATAAATACAGCATGTAGAAGCATGACATTTTTAATGTTTAAGACAGGCTGAATAACCGACTAGTTTCGTCCCTCTGGAACCATGGTGGCAGGCAACATCATCTCGGACACAAAGGCCCGAATTCACAAAGATGGTTTTTTAAACCATTTATAGAATCCATGATTTATGCAGATTTCCTATATAATTTACCGCGTAAAAAATGTCCAATGCTGATGTGCAAATTGGTGCCTGTTGCCATGGTTAAATATGCTATTTTATTCATGAGTCTACTATTTGAAGAGTGAACTCAATAATTCAAAACAGTGGACTCATGAATAAAATAGCATACTTAACCATGGCAACAGGCGTCAATTTGGTGTACTGTGACAGAAGCATGCATCAGCATTGGACATTTTTTAATATACACAGTAAATAAGCGTAATTTATACAGGAAATCTGCATGAACTATGGGTTCAACCGATGGTTTTAAAAACCACCTGTTGTGAATCCTGGCCAAAGGATCCCTGGGCACAGCCCTTGATTATAATCATGTACCGTAAACTTTTATGCACTGCAAAAACACCGGTGTTGATTTAACACCAGCCCGGAATCTATATATGTCCACACCAGAGAAGTGTTAAACTACACCAGTTTGGTTTCGGTCTAACACCAGATAGGTGTTTATACAACACCAAATATAATTAAAACAGCATGGATTTGATTCCAAAATGGTGTTGTTTCAATATTTCTCTGGTGTGGACATATATACATATTCCGGGCTGGTGGTAAATCAACACCGGTGTTTTTGCAGTGTGGCAGTAAGGATGTCTTTGTCGGTTTTTTTTTTTGTCGAGGAAAGTGGTCTGAATACGCAGCCTAAAGTCCCTGTCAATGACTTGTGTACAGAAACAGCAAGTTGTGTTTGTGCTAGTCTTATAATGAAGACCCACTTGTTAATTTAAAAAAAATCAATTAGGGTCTGTGCCTACAGACTAGCTTTTGGTGTTCGTAACAACAGATAGCATTTCATACATGCATGAATAATAATTGGATTTATTAAAAATGATCATAAAATGTTAGCCTTTAAATATACTCGTAATAATTAAATCTTACAAATTGTCATACCCGGTAGATAAAAAGCACAAAAAAATGATGTTCCGAATACTTACTGAATGTTGTTGTTTGTGTTTATGAACGTCTCCATCATCCTGTCTGGCTTCTGTATTTAACTTCAGAGTCTGAAAAGAGAATAAAAAACCACATTGAATCATCAGTTACTGAGGGCCGTTTCATAAAGCTGTTTGCAAGTTAAGAGTGACTTTAAGAACGACTAGTGATCCTTTCTTGTGGTAAATGATATTCATCATTAAATGATCACTGGTGATTATTTAACGCATAAGAAAGGATCACCAGTCATTCTTAAAGTCGCTCTTAACTTTTTATGAATTGTAATGATTTTAGTATCAAATGTTACTGAATGTTTTCCCTTCACTTCCTATACATGTTTCATTCTAATTGCATTTTTTGTCTCGTAATCTATGCAAATTAATTTCAAATCTGTATTTCGTATGTTTGTATCACTAGTAGAAGATAAATGAAAAAAGAAATCTGAATTGAAATTGACATTGTAGTTTGAAATTCCTTGTGCATTATTGCATAAAATGCATCAATATTGAATTCAATGGCAATTCGGCCTTCCAGACTGAGAAAATTAAATGAATATACATTGAAACTTTTTATGTCTGTTGCTCAGGTGCAGAGATATCACATTTAAGGTCAGAATGAATTTCCTTAAAACCTTGCCCATCCATCTCCAACCTTTAGCCACGCATCTGCGGTCTGGGCTGATAGATGGTTAGATGGTGGTGTAACGTCACGAATTATTAAACGTGTCCTTCATGTAAATAATAGATTCGCAGCATTATTACAGCCGTGCAGGCATCTGTATAGACAACGTCACGTATGGGATGCACTTTTTTCTATAGGATGCATCAGGAATTCAATTTTAATAGTAGATTTGTGGCCTTATTACCTGTAGGGATGCAGGTACATTTATCTGTGTGTAAAGTGTAGACAGTGGAAACTGTTTTCTTTAAGATGCATCTATAGGGAATTTAAGTTGAATAATAGATTTGCAGCATTATTACAGGTGCGTAAGCAGCTACGGACAATGTAGCGTAGAAGGCTGCACTTTTTATTCATAGGACGAAAAGGGAATTAATTCAACAGATTTGCAGCTTTACTACAGGTGTGTAGGCAGCGACGAACAACGTGGCATGAAAGGTTGCATTTCTATTCATAGGATGCATAGGGAATTCAATTAGTAATAGATCAGCAGCCTTAATGCAGGTAGAAGGCTGTACTTTTTTTCATAGGATGCATAGGGAATTCAATCGTTTGATTTATGGTGAGAGTGAGTATCCCCATACACTGAGATATTTTGCCTGATATCATGAATCAATTTAGAAGTAGAGTGATGGATGATACTCCAGCCAGCAGTTGGAGTATATATTTCAATCCGATGAATTTAATATTAATATTGCTCCCAAAAGAGACAATAATGCGGTTTGTTTTCATCCGATTGCTAAAATCCTGGGGAGTCTTTCATGAAGCTTCTTGTCGGTGATATTCACTGGCATATTTGCTCTGAGCAAATCAGATTCTAGGTTTTCAGTAGCTTATAACAGTTGTCATTTTAAATCACTGATTGTGACATACTCCCCTGTTCTCTCTCTCTCCTAGGGATTGTTTCATAAAGCTTCTTTTCTGTGATTTTCACCAAGAAATTTGCTCTGAGCCAATCAAACGCAAGGATTTGGGCAGTTTATTATCAGAACGGAAGAGGTTTCTTTCGTGAAAAGGTCCCTTGACTGTATTGCATCGAGAGTGCCAATGTTGCATTTCTAATTCCTGCTTCAACTAAATTGTATTTTGTGTATAACAGCTACAGTGAATAGGAATGATTAGGACTGTAGAGTTGAAATCTCCCCCCCGCCCCATAAAAATGCTAACAAATTCAGTGTAAATCAATTCCCTGTAGGCACATCTTGAACACTAAAACTCAAAAAATAGACACTACAAAAGAACTAGATGTGTTACACTTATTTCTTAACACCAGCCCATTATCTACATGTATATTGGAAACTACCATCTGGAGAAGTGTTGAAACACCAGTCTGACATTGGGCTTAATAATACACTAGAAAGACATTTAAACAATACACCCATCAGTGTATTTATAACACAATTTTGTTATTTATAAACAGGTGTTGTATGAACACATCTCTATTTTTTATGATACAGATAATAATTGTAATAGGCATTTGTATAGATCTTTTAAAAATAATCTATTCCGAAGCACACTATATCTATTACCCCCCCCCCCCCCCACCGCTTTTTAATATCTCAAGCTGAATTCCAGCGGTCAGTGCATTCAAGAAATAAATCCTGGCGGGTACCCATTCACTTTACCTGGGTTGAGTGCAGCACAATGGATAAATTTCTTGCTGAAAGAAACATGCTACAAAGTCATGTCCTTCCTCAACACCATAACGCTTCCATAAGAGGGTGGAGTTAACTTTAATATTTTTGTAGTGTGCATTCACCACATCTCCGATACCAATAGGTGAAGCAAATTACAGTACTTAACTTGAAAAATATTCTCTAAAAATATCTACATACATACCTGAATAAATTTAGCAAGGCAACAAAGGAGATCCATAACAATATCTATCAACCACATCATAGAACAAAGCCAAAATAAAGGCTCAATTATAAATCCAAATATGGAGCGTAAAAATTGCATCACACCACAACGGCTACGAAGATGTGAACGTAGAAATTTGACTCTGAAGAAGTGAAGGTACAGATCACAATGCAACCACTTCAAATATATGTACAGTACAGTCCAGGTATCTGTTCAACCTTGTACCTTGACTCACATATAACTTTTGCATGGATGAAGAAAAACATCTTGTCAAAACAGTGGGATCAAAACAAACATTGCCAAGAAAGGAGGTACCAGCAAATTGCATTCAAGGAACAAATCCTACATCATAATACATGTACATGTATGTTCAGAATGCATTTAATTTGAGAGTTATTACTTCCTTGCAAAGTACAAGTATATTGTCCTTTTATTTGAAAATATCACGGCCTAGCATCACAAGAATCTACAATCAATAGTAATTTTTATGAACTTTCATCATTCATGAAAGTTAGAGGACTTCCTCAATATTAATCCCAGTGCTACACGAGATATTGTGAATTTGTATGAAGGACCTACGTATATGTTCAGTTCAAATTTTAAATTTTACTCACTTTAGACCAATAAGAGTTGTCATTAAACTTTAATATATCACAAATCATTTTAAAGACCTGTTTGCCTTGCTTTATTAGCTGCATAGGGTACAGTAGATATTGTCCTCCCACAGATGTGGGCCCGATAACACAAGAGTTCAAAATCAAACTTAAAATAATTTTTGCTTCATGCATGAAATGTTTCAAATTCCAATAAGCTTAAACTTATACCAGGGAGTTGAAAGTTGTTTGAAAATTATGACTGAAACTTGCACGTGAATACAGGGCCCTGGTGGGTGTTTCATAAAGCTGTTCGTAAGTTAAGAGCGACTTTAAGAACGACTGGTGATCCTTTCTTATGGCAAATGGTATATTCATTAGCAATGGTTTTGCACGTAAGAAAGGATCACCAGTCGTTCTTAAAGTCGCTCTTAACTTACGAACAGCTTTATGAAACGGCACCCAGGTCACAATGGAAGGTCAAAGGAATTTACTTGCACAGATGAGGACACTAGTATGAATGGAAGAGAAATGATTGTTTTGGAGTCAGTTTAGCAGTGTGACAAACTGGCAATCCTCATATCAGCTCAAATCTTCTCATTATATCACTCACTGGTGTAAACATGCACTTTCTTCTTGATTACTTGCTGGTATACATGTACAAGCAATTTAAAAACCTCATCAAGGAATTCAATAAAACTAAAATGAGCATAATAAAAGTCCATGGCCCCTATTTAATGGTAGTAAATTTGTTACAAACCTATTTTACTAGGATGATGGTGATCATCCTTTAATACCTACAAATATTTTCTAAAATCAGGAAGGCAAATGAGATTGACTATTGGCTGTATTAACTGCTTTCATCTTGAACAAGAGGAAAACAAATAATGGCAGAAGGAGAAAAATTAAAAAAACTGGGAGAACAAAAGAAAAGAGAAATTAGACTGTTCAAGAACATGTTCAAGAAGAAAAGAAAGAAAAGGACAAAAGACTAATTAGAAAAATTGAAGAAAAAAAGAGGTAGGCCTATTAAATATGACAGCTAAATCAAGAACAGTCATAATACGACAACAACAACCAGAGAAAGAATAATAATTTCCATGAAAAGTGATGTTGCCTGAAATGCAGCAGAACTCTGTCCTGTTTGTTCTGTCGTGTGTTTTACAGATCTCTCAAGGTTGAGGAATGAACCATGTAAAGACTAGAGTTAATTCAATTACAAGGTAATTAGATTGTGTCACCTCGAAGACTTTGAGTAATTTCTCAATAAAAATACAGGCTTGAAAATATAGGCCAATATCGTTAGGTAATTAAACACACTATGCTATACATGCATATATACATGTATTGTATGCAAGATACATGTAGGCCTACTTTATGGTTATTCTTTTGATTTGGCTACATGAACAACACATATCTTAATAATTTTAAAGGACAAGTCCACCCCAAAAAAAAGTTGATTCGAATAAAAAGAGAAAAATCCAACCAGCATAACACTGAAAATTTCATCAAAATCAGATGTAAAATAAGAAAGTTATGACATTTTAAAGTTTCGCTTAATTTCATAAAACAGTTATATTCACATCCTTGTCGGTATGCAAATGAGGAGACTGGTGACATCACTCACTATTTCTTTTGTATTTTATTATGTGAAATATGATATATTCCAATTTTCTCCCTGTTGTCGTGTGAAACAATGATTAATTCCTCCCCGAACATGTGCAATTAGCATTGGTTAAAACTAAATGGTTCAATCAAGTTGGTCCTTATTGTCAAATCTGTAAAAAATGAAATATTGTATAATTAAAACAATAAAAAACAAAAGAAATAGTAGGTGAGGGACATCATCGACTGTCTCACTTGCATGTCACATAGTTGTGCATATCACTGTTTTGTGAAAATAAGTGAAATGTCATAACTTTCTAATTTTACATCCGTTTTTGATGAAATTTTTCAGCATAATGCTTGTTTGATTTTTCTCTATTTATTCAAATCAAAATTTTTTGGGATGGACTTGACCTTTAACAAACAAAAATGTCTAACAATGTTCAATTTCTATCATTCCTTGCTTTTAAATTACAGGTTAAACTGTTGAACACCGTCCTGTTTAAAATACATGTATCTATATATTTTTTTTACTCTTTGCAGTTTTAAAGCCTTATTTCATATGAAGCCAGGTGGGTGTTTCATAAAGCTGTTCGTAGGATAAGAGCGACTTTACGAACGACTGGTGATCCTTTCTTTTGGTAAATGGTATACACCATTGGCGATGGTTTAGCGCGTAAGAAAGGTTCACCAGTCGTTCTTAAAGTCGCTCTTAACTTACGAGCAGCTTTATGAAACGGCCCCCTGGCCATACATGTACATTGAAACAAGTTGTTTTTTAATTCTTGTTTTACCTATCAGGCAGCAAGAGTTATGGCCTTGTGCGAACATCCTATTAATAACTCAATATTTTTATCAAGAGGAGAGATCAAAAGTAGATTTCATTTATTCATGGGTTCATCAACAGACAGTAAAACCTACATGACAATACCATCATGGCTGCCAATTTTTGACAAGGACATTTTCCATTTAAAAATAGCCATTAATCTGTTGCATTCACAGTGAACAATACCTATATAGGCCAAGAGCATGAGAGTGCAAGCTCTGAATATTAAATGGTGAAAAGGTCCACTCATAAAGGAATTAAATTAAAAAGAATGAATTTAGGGTTAATTTTGAGTAAATTTCCATTTCATGTTGGATTGACCATCAGATCCCGGCTGCTTTCTGAAACTTGTTTGTATACTTTCATAGCTTGTTATATTTTCTTTATTTTTTTCAATGTTTTATGTTTTCCAGTACCTGTAACTTAATACTTCATTGTATTGCGTATAAGGGCCACTTGGCCTTATTTGAGTTTTCCTTTTTTTCATTTCCAACTGCTAAATTTTGTATGTGAAAGGATTTGTAATGACACTGTTATTTCTTTAGATGAATTTTTTTTATTTGTATCCATTTGTATATAATTGTATCCATATTGTAATGACCTATTTTTATGTGAATGTGAAATAAATGATCAAACAAACTTTTTGCAAACAAGTGGAATATAGCAAAGCTAGAATATGTCTCTCAATTGCCTTCTATTAAAAAGCTATAGTTGGAATATATGCAGGTGATGAACAACATTTTCATTGTTATACATTTTTTCCAGGGCATATGATATTTGTTTTTTTTTTCTTTACAAATTAAACAAATTTGTAATACTATTTAAAATGTCATGAACATTTGGGTTCACATTTTGGCACTAGATATTTCAGTCATTTATAAAGTCATGCGTATCTTTACAAGGGATTATTTACACTACAAATCAGGTGAAAGTTGAAGCTAATTTGGCAGTGCATATAAAGGAAGGGCCTATTGGTATGAAAAGGAGTACAAAACGTGAAATCCTTTTAAAAAACGCCTATTCTACAGCATAGCCCAAAATGGTTGGAGTGTGAACACACCAGTGATTGCATCTCAAAGTTCTGACAAGCATCAGAATTGAGTGGCAGCAAGGGCATATCAACATCTTCATTTGATTGTATCTTTGGCAACTTTCAGAGAAAAGGCGGGAGGATCGCTTCTCTTGACTACCTCCATGACAAGTATTCTTGTGACTCATAACAGATTAAGTGACTTTCTCCACTTCAACACAGGGAGCCTTTCATGAAGAGTGACTTGCACCTATAGATGTTATAAGCTACTGAAATCCTTGCATCTAACTGGCTTAGAGCAGATTATTCACTGGATAAACTCTCCATGAAATGCTCCCCTCGCTCTATAACTGCTAGGTGACTTTCTCCACTTCAACCTGGGGACAGTTTCATGAAGAGGGCTGTCAGTGATTTGCACTTAACAGATGTTATAAGCTACTGAAATCCCTGCATCTGATCCGCTGAGAGCAGATTTAGTCAGTGAAATCAATGTCAAAACTCTTCATGGAATACTCCCCCTCTCTATCTGATTTGGATGTTCCAATTTAGGAATCCTTGATTTACCTTGTCAAGTACTTGAGAAAATAGATACACTGTACATCATATGGCACAGGTAGTCGGGTAAATCATGGACATACTGTGGGTAAATGTACCGACCGGTTCCTTGACATTCGCCCTGGCGACAACTGCTCTAATGGAAAATCTGCACATTAAGCGAAACATAAAACATAACCCCCAAAACTAAATAAACCCTAATCCTAATCTTTACATCATTCTGAACCACAAGCTCTACTACAATCTTTTATAGTCTAACCCTATGCCTTCTGAGATATAAAGACCGGAGCAATTGTCGCAGGAGGATATGTCGTGTCACCATATCGACCATACCATGGTGGGTCAAAATACACTGGACACTACACTACAGTAGGGTTTATTTCAGCGATACAGAGAACCAAAAAAAAGGATTCACATTCTATATTTCATGGCCAACATGGGAAATAATATTTTTCAAGCTCCAAAATTTGAATTGCAAAAAAATAGAGAAGAAAATCATGAAAATCAAATCACACTCCTATTGATTGAAGCCTGTTTGGCAGCGGGCAGCCAAGATACATGTACATAGGAATAAAGAAAGGCCTTTGTTTATAAGAAAATCAAGAAAAAACTTCTTTGAACGCAAGGTAAAAGTAGAACTAGGAATCGCCAATACTTGTTGTGAATGAGCAATTGTAAACATGACCTCATTCCGCGATCGATCACATTTTCCGCTTACGTTGAAGAAATCTCCTCAATCTAATCAAATCTAATCATACCGGGTACACTGTATACATGTACCTACATGTGCAATGCGTCTGAAGCAGCCAGAGATAGGCATTGCATTTGTTCCAAGACCACAAACTTATATGTTCCGAAATCACAAACTTTAATGTTCCAAGATCACAAACTTATATATATTCCAAGATAAAAAAACATTCCAGATAAAAAAAACTTATATGTTCCAAGATTTACATGTACATGTATTTTCCAAGATCACAAATTTATATGTTCCAAGATCACAAACTTATATGTTCCAAGATCACAAACTTATATATATGTTCCAAGATCACAAACTTATATGTTCCAACTTCCAAGATCACAAACTTATATGTTCCAAGATTAAGAGACTTATATGTTCCAAGATCACAAACTTATATGTTCCAAGATCAGAAACTTATATATGTTCCAAGATCACAAACTTATATGTTCCAAGATCACAAACTTATATATGTTCCAAGATCAGAAACTTATATGTTCCAAGATCACAAACTTATATGTTCCAAGATCACAAACTTATATGTTCCAAGATCACAAACTTATATGTTCCAAGATCACAAACTTATATGTTCCAAGATCACAAACTTATATGTTCCAAGATCACAAACTTATATGTTCCAAGATTACAAAATAATTTCATGTGAAATATAACAGTGTCCCTGCCAGCACGCTGCAATCAACAAGTGATCATTACATACAGTTTTTTAGGCTTATATGTACTGGAACTCGATACTTTAACATGTAGGCGAAATACAAACACTTGATAGATATATATTATATACTGTAATTTCATCTGTTTTTAGCCCATGACCTTCAAATGTTTCCTTTTAAAGATATGAGAATGTTGACAATATCAACAATAGTGAATAGTCCTTGAGTGTATGTATGAATATAATTGCCCCTAATAAGTATTGAGTTGTAACAATTTCAAAAGGGAAAATTAATTAAGAGAAAACAGGATATGATGCTTGTTTTTGTTTCCCCCTTTGGTAAAAAGATTCTTTTGAAATCTGATCGCGAGAAGATCGATCAGAATGGCGCAAATTTCACAAGTACTGGGCCCACATATGATTGGAAAAAGTACATTTTCTGGGCAAGTCAACCAATCAGACTTTTCCCTGAACAAGGTCTCAGAGAATTCCCCTTCCATTGGCGTAAATCTGTGATGTCATCAGGATATGTCATACATGTACTATTCGAAGTGGGGCGAAATGAAAGAATAGCTCATTTCCCCTGAACAAAAGGTTCAACGCTTGGATTTACGCCAGTGCCCCTTCAATTGTCTGATTTACATGTACATACATGTATATGCCATGTAACGTACAGCAACAGCAATTGGTTGAGGGGCTAATTTTGTTATAATTGACCATGTATACACTAATCAATGCTATTGCATGTATAAAATACATACCAAGGAGCAAGAGGATGATAGGTACGTCCTGTCCTTTTCTTATAGTAAAAGAAAATATTCAAGAGCTTTTATTCAAGTATTCCTTAAACACCCATCATCTTTGATATCATAATACCATACTTGAATTAATGTATCAAGAATGTTTGAGAAAACCTTCTATAAACTGTCATCAATATGACATGTCATATCCGATTCTCAAGTCCGTTTTAAGTGGAATACCTTATATCAAATGCCATTGAAATGTTTACAGTAGGAAATACACTTAAGCACAAACACATCTGAGCTTGGTACATTCTGGAAATAAGACTTCCTGGTTAAAATATCTGACTACAAATTATATTCATATATTTCTCATTAAACAAAATGAGTAGTAATTTTCACTTTTTGAATAATTTTGCAAATAAAGTTAATGAAAATGTTCACTCTTTTAGGAGTGGAACTTAGAACAGATTAGAGATGATTGTTGATGAGTTTGTAGTCGGAATGACAGGAAATTCATTCTTTATGATTTGAAAATGAAGACAGTCAATTTTAGTTATATTTTATTAATGAAAATTAAATTCATTAATAAAACTTGCTCAACTGTGACAAAAAGAATCTGGATCACTGAAAAGAAAACCTATGGACAAATGCAATGGACAATCCCAGAAAGATTTTATATCCAGAAGAACACATAAACATACACTCCTTCAGTTCTCTGCTGTCAAATACTGTCTCAAAAAATGATGAAAAACATCCACTCTCCAACAATACAAATGTGTATAGTAATTTTGATGATCCACTGAGTAGCATTCACTATTAAAAAAGATACATCCAGGCGAGATTACAATGAAACTTTATTGAATATTACGGACCAGTCCTGCAAGAGTTTCTGAACAGAAGGTACATTGTACGGTAAGTACAACTTGTACATTATGTAAGAAGTTTTCTGCAGATATGGTCTTCCAGATTTGTGCCTTGCTCTACTGACTGCAGTAGCCTACTGAATATTTCGCAGAGCTGCATGATAGTAGAGACTGGGGTGTTCGAGGAGGTGTTTCACGAAAAGTTTTGTCCCTGATTTTCATTGACTAAATCTGTTCCCAGCCAATCAGATGCAAGGATTTCCAGTAGCTTATAACAAATCTGTGACAATCACAGACTATTTTTGTGTGTGAAGTGCTTCCCAAGACAGAATTGAATACATCCAAACCCAGACAAAATCAAATACATGGGACATTGGAGAAGAAATGAGGGAGGATGATGGAGAGCCCGGGGGGGGGGGGTCATTGCCATCTAATAAATACACCATTTACAGGTAAATTTTGAGGCAAGAGAGAGTTCCCATGAATCATCACTACAGTGTTAGCTCCATCAGGATGAACAAAGGCCCTGACTGGATACAGAACAGAACATGTACTTCTACCTCCGAAAGTTATTGTGTAGTCCCTGACTATGTCATCAAGCGTACTGTAAGTAGAGCTTGAAGTCTGACAAAGGGGCCTCACAATCCAGTGTACATGTGACTGCGAGGCTATTGGAAAGAAGGCTTCGAACATCTGAATGATTGTAAGAAGATCTACATTGCCTACTTCGGGGGTAAATATGATAGCCCCCTCTTTAGGTACGTCAGACAGATCAATTGTTAGGAGCCAGACGATGGAAAATAGGGCTCCCTCTTTTGTAGTCTCCATCTTATTCCAGCAAGGGTGTCCCATCCAAGTCTGATGTGCAAACCCTTCACTCAAGTTTAATAAGGGGTCTGATCGAATGTGTAGCCTACAGTTATTTGTGTACAGCAAGTGTTACATGTGCTAGTCTTGTGTGAATACCCACCTGTTGATCACAGATTCAATCAGAGCCTGGACCTACATGTACAGACTAGTCCCAACCTACAATTCAACACATATAATCAAGTCATTCTCTTTCTCACGTTTTCCACACTCCTACCCACTTTCCCGTTGAGATCAAGAAATTTTGACCACCCCAGATCTACATGTAACTGTACCTGGGTCCTGTTAAACATAAAACTTTTATAGGCGATTGATCTTGGGCTAATTTTACGATCGATCATATACAATGATCAAAGCAATCAATCGACTACATCAGCCCCATGACCGATCACTTCATGTCATGATGCCCTTATTATACAGCCAAAAAAGTAGCCATTGAAATGAAAGGAGAAGCAAAAAAAAATCAACAAAGGTGGACAAAAAAAATAGCCCCTAAAATATAAACACTATTTCCCCCCCATAACCTGGACGCAGATCTCCCAGCTCATAATCTCCATATGATTTGAAAATAGGAATGATTTTGCTATGATAAAAGAAATAGGGGGACAAAAAGGAGTTCCCATAGGATTGTACAGTGAAGTTAAAGGGGAATCCAGCCTTTGTCATAAACTGTTGTGTTGGGAAGGAGAAAAATGAATTAAACAGAATGGTGAAAGTTTGAAAGAAATCGGACAAGCAATAAGAAAGTTATAGCTGTTTTAAAATTGAGATCACTAATACTATGTAGATTTCAAATTGGCAACTGGGGAAGTAAATTATGACAAGGGGCAAGGACAACTTTCCCATCTAGGCCATGTACTTTATTATCAGGGATTTTTGGTTTTCTCCTAAGTGCCCATTCCCCTGGGGCAGTAATCTACATGTACATATAACCCAAGTATTATATTCTTTTATGGTCTTCATGAAAGAAAAATATGATTTGAAATAAAACTTTTAGGAAAAAATGAAATTTTAGCCATAATATGTATTGGAGTACATGAAAGAGTAGTCCTTGCCTTACATCACTATGACATCCCATATGTGGCCAATTTGAAGTCTCCATGGGTATAGTGATTACCAAGATTTACAATTTTTAAAAATTCATAACTTTCTTGTTGTTTGTCCAATACTGTTCAAACTTTCACCTATTAACTTGTCTGATTTTTCTTTTCCTTATAAAAACAAGTTTTCATTTGGGTTGGATTTCCCTTTAACAAGAGAAATAGGAAAGTGGTAATTCATATTGAAATATACATTGTACATGTAGAGGTCAGAACCGTCCGAATGGTCAAAAATTCATAATCTTTCCTCCAAATTCAAAATGGTCGACAGGTCTGCATCCATCGAGTTCCTTCAAGTTTTTAACAGCAGTCAAGAGCTACTAGTTACATGTATACTATTCAACCACTCCTGTGTGTGAGTGAGTGCCATGCAACGCCCTTGGGCAGACTTCGTCCGGTGAATGGGAGCACCGCGTAACGCGATACGCAACCCTACTGCACCATATGCCAAGAAATCGTCAATAGAATAACAGCTAAAAGTGCTGCTATGAATACACATCGACATCACCCTCCACTGGAAGCATGCATAATGCCTGCGATGCCTTGAAGGTCGATAACCCTTGCATTTATAAGGATTAAACTAACATGACTTACATTAGCGTGGGACTGATGTAATCTTAAAGAAATTAGATCTCTGTTATTGTAAGATAAAGCATAATACAGATTGTGGGCCTACATTACACTGTATGCTCTTCATAATCATAAAGAAAGTTTTTACCATACATGTATTAAGGAAGCCTCCATACATTTACATAGTAATTTTAGTATGCAATTTCAAAAATTAAATGATTAATCATTAATGTAAATTACTGTAACAATTACGATGTAAATGATAAACTATTTATTTTCAAGCAATAATAATGCTGTACGACATGTATGATATCACAAATCAAAAATTGTAAAATTTTATAACTCTCAAAAATTCTATGGATTTTCATCAAACCTTAATATATTTCCTCTTAATTTTTCTGCTATTTAAAGTACTAAAAATAACTACATCATTACTGGATTAATTTGTTTAACTCTCACAATGTCAAAGGGGGTTTATCCCTTTTTCCTCAAATATTAGGGTTGGGCAAATAATACAATTCTTCAGTCCCACAAGCCCGTTTCTGTGTCAGTACTGGATGGGTTAGGTGCAAGAAAATCATTACATGTTTACAGCTCATTAGGCGTATAATGGACCAATGCAAGCTTCACTTCCCAACCCATCAGACCAAATATACATTGTAGCAGGGAATAAGGAGGTACACATTATGCTTCATTCAATAACCAAACCACACAGAGGTCATTTAAGGTCGCTGATAGCCTTCATACAAGACCCTCATTTTTTTCAGTTTGTGTCATATACATGTACATTTAGTTCTATGTTCTTCTATCAAATTAAATGGCATTGTTCGTTGATAGTCACTTCTTATCTAGCGCTAGCGGTAATTTCCTAGACATTTTTGATGGATTTGCAAACAAAAGAACAGAAGTGGGTACAAAAAAATGAAATTTAATGAAATAAAAGGCCTAAAATGCCTTTCACAATGGTAAATATATACACTGTATGGACAAATACTGGATCACCTGAGGGTATGAGAACACTCCCCCTATTTTGAATGTGTACTATAAAATGTGAATGTAATTTCACAATAGCTCTATATACATCAAGTATTTGATCAGGAATGATATCTTTTTCTGTTTAAAGTTTGAAATCAAGAACTAAATTGTAGGCCTAAATGTACCACCCCCCCCCCCCCCTCAGTTTTAAGCTTTTTATAAAATTTGGTGTTAAAATTAACACCCAACCTTTTTTCAGTGTGCATAATGTGCATTATGTTATATAGCAAATGTTACATGTATTCACTATAAAACGATACATACGTGTAGCTTCAAAATCCATAATTTAATACATCATTCTTTCATTATAAAGCTCAACCTACATGTACATAGTGTAACTTCAAAATCCATTCAAACATCATTCTTTCATTATAAACTCAACCTATAGGACTCAAGGCCCCATGCGCACTAATAAATTAATGTATATTTTAATTACTTTTCACACCATCACACTGGAACAGCATGGGCCTCAGCAAGCTACTCATTAAAGCAATACTTTAGTATGCAGATTCATTTAGACTAGCACAAATCAGTGAATAGGGCGTAGACCTGCATGCACATGTACATGTAGTAGTGTTCACATGTGAAGTTACACATCGGTGTATAGGGCGCAGACCTATTAGTGTTCATACATGTATGTATTCATGTCCATTTACACGTGTAGGCACTATTGTGTATTTCTACACCAATTTTATTATTGACTTTTTCCAACCAAATGAAAAAACGGTTTCGAAATTTAATTACCCTGGTACATGATAATTCAGGCTGCACCTGGCTACCAGTATGCTTTCATCAATCATGATTTTCTGTAAAATATGTTTCCTATGTACTACTGGGGAGCGTTTCATCAACATTTTCGTCCGACAAGTTGTCAGATCTGACATCTTTCCTGGATTTTGATTGGCTGACAAGCACTGTTACTATGGTAACTGTCGGATAAAACAGGACTTTCGGATTATTACGTCCGACAAGTCCTTTCTTCAAACACCTCCCCTGAAAGGCTTTATTAGGAACAAGGATATTTTCTCTAAATGAAAAAAAATTATAAAACAGTTGGCCTACATGTACATGTGTTTCATCCACACGTCCGCCACTGTCTGGCCTTCTTGGCCTAAATGGGCCATTCTCAATATTAGGATTTGTATTTTATTGTTTTTGTTCTGAACAAAGTCTGCAAGCACAGACTCAACTTTGAAAGAACTGCATGTCTAGAGTTTAGACTAGACTCCACACTCTACATGAACATGTATGTGCCACAGCCATAGGAGATGAGTGAAAGTAGTCTCCCAATCCAGACTCTGCATGATACACTATGCGCAAACCAACAATACACTTGTGACTGCAGACTATAGTCTATAGTGTGAGTGTCAGCTATTAAAAGAAATGAGCTATTGCAAAAGCTTCTAGCACACAGAAAGCCGAGTTAATAAAGAAAAAATAGCTAAAATCAGTTTTTATCAAAACCTGTTAATATTAACATTAATAGGTCTCCTTCCCACTGCCGTGCAATCCTTTACAAAAACCAAGAGAGGCCTCTCATGATTTAACGCAAATTTTTTTAACTATTCAAAGTTTTTCTACGGTCAATACGATGGCCACGACTGATCTGATACGGTCTGATAAAGATCACTACGATTGCTACGATTATTAAGTACATGTATCCTGTTTGAATCGTGGCGCAAGTCGTGACAGTAGGAACTTGGTATATAAACACTAGTCTGAACAGGGCCTTTCCCCTGGAGTTCTAGCCAAAAAGTATCATCACAGGGAGAGAAAAGAGAAGATTTAGCTAAATTTAGCCGTTTCTAATCTGCCAATAATCCCTCGGGGAAGGGAATCCCTACCGGTAGCAACAAGGATATTATTGAAGAAGCTGTGGTGTTTCTCTGGATCACATCTGTGCAAGGAACAGATGGATGGCTAGGGGTGCGTGGCAACAACAGTTTGGTGTAGATTTCGTTTAAAGGGACGAATCAACATATTTGTGTGAACATGTATACAGTATGCATCTGACATTGATCAAGTTTGCAAACAATCAAGAGACAATGTCAAAATTGTCAATGAAGGAATAATCTTAGTATACATGTACATGTAGGCCCTGAGAGGATTAAAAATTATTGAACAAGAAGGAACATGTAACTAGATAAAAATATTAATAAAGAGAGATGCATGCCAGTACTTACAGTTTTGTGAAATTAAAAGCAAAACTTTAAAATGCCATAACTTTCAGATTTTGATGAAATTTTCAATGTTTGATGGATATTCCGCTTTTTGTTCAAATCAAATTTTCATTGGGGTGAGCTAGTCCTTTAAATCAAAGACCGATACATGTAGCCATGTAGCTCGAATAATAAAATATCCAAAAATGCAAATGAATTTTACTGAACAGGTTCATAGGGTAGGCCCTCTAGGCCTTTATCTGTATTTGGAGATCAATATCGATCTTTTTTTTGTTTACATGTCCAACATGCACGTGTAGGCTCCATTATAGTAGAGTCAAATACCGTACACGTAATGGGCGATTCCATACGTGTCGTACGGGACATTTTGACAACAATTTCGAGTTTCCTAGCCGAATGCTTGAGCAATAAAATATTCTTTTTTGTCAATGATAAAGCTATAGTGAGTAGTCATGTGAAAAACTAATATCCAACTAAAACAAGTGGAATGCCTCTGGCCGTCTCACCTGCATCACGCGATTCAATATAGCAGCAGTGCTGATTTTGAAAACTACTATAACTCGCACAAGATGTTCAGTGATACTTGGTTACTCCAACGTGGCCAAAGTTCTTTGACCTTACATGACCTTTGACCTTGATCATGTGACCTGAAACTCGCACAGGATGTTCAGTGATACTTGATTACTATTATGTCCAAGTTTTATGAACTAGACCAACACACTTTCAAATTTATGGCTGTAATTCAACAAATACCCCAATTTGGCCAAAGTTCATTGACCCTAAATGACCTTTGACCTTGATCATGTGACCTGAAACTTGCACTGGATGTTCAGTAATACTTGATTACTATTATGTCCAAGTTTCATGAATCAGATCCATAAACTTTCAAAGTTATGATGGTAATTCAACAGATACCCCCAATTCGGCCAAAGTTCATTGACCCTAAATGACCTTTGACCTTGGTCATGTGACGTGAAACTCATGCAGGATGTTCAGTGATACTTGATTAACCTTATGTATAAGTTTCATGAACTAGGTCCATATATTTTCTAAGTTATGATGACATTTCAAAAACTTAACCTTAGGTTAAGATTTTGATGTTGATTCCCCCAACATGGTCTAAGTTCATTGACCCTAAATGACCTTTGACCTTGGTCATGTGACATGAAACTCAGGCAGGATGTTCAGTAATACTTGATTAACCTTATGGCCAAGTTTCATGAACTAGGTCCATATACTTTCTAAGTTATGCTGTCATTTCAAAAACTTAACCTCAGGTTAAGATTTGGTGTTGACGCCGCCGCCGCCGTCGCCGCCGCCGTCGCCGTCGGAAAAGCGGCGCCTATAGTCTCACTCTGCTATGCAGGTGAGACAAAAAATTGATAACCGGTATGGGTAAATTATAGGTGAAAATGTTGTGTGTCTTACGGGACGCAGAAATGTCCCGTACGACACCCAACATTTTAAGCTCTAATTCACCTATGGACAACATATTTTTGTTGGTTGTCAGTTTTTTGCATGTCTACCCAGTAGTACGTTAATATTACCACAAAGCAAATTGAAGTTCTTTGTTCGTTTGGACAGTAGAGTGAAAAATGTTGTGAAAATGGCTGATTTTTCTAGCATGGAATCGCCCTAATATAGGCCTACATGTATGTATATCCAAGTCCAAGTCCTTTGGAAGCGCATAGAGACATTATTCATAATCATGATATGCGATATACAAGAACTGTTTATTATTATTATTATTATTATTATTATGTATATGCCTACACTTTATTGCAAGTTCAAACAAAACACAAAAACTTACTTTAATGATCCTTGCAATATTCGGATGAACTTCATGAGAGTAGAGTAACACAAAAGTCTGGAGCAAGGCTAATATCCAATCCATGGTAAAACAGTTCTAAGGCTAAAATCAAATCTTCATTGATTATCCCAAAAGTAACAAATCCAAAGAGTTAAAAGTCCTCCGTATTGATTGTGAAAGTTCCATGTCTCGTCAAATAAACTTCTTCCAAAACTTTACCGTATCCAACAAAACGGAAGCAGTCCAAACTTAATCAAGAAACTCTCTTGTGTACAGAAGCCAGATTTTGAGACAAATTCATCAAAGTTTGATAGACTTCAACATCTCGTTATATTTTTCAAAATGGAATAAAAAAAGAATGCAGCATTTTTGCTGACTGCAGTTTTCAAATTCAGTGTTTAAATGAACAGAGCCATGGTCGTTGTATGCACAACGTACAGTGTAATGTAGTGTCCAGTGACAATCAAATTCATTCCAATGGCAATGAAAATTACAGATAGCAGAAAAGGATCATGTACGAGAAAGTCAAACTTTAAAACAATGAGGGGAAAATAAAAGGGATTAGCGTGACCTGATTATTGATTGTGAATGTATGAATCACCAAAACTACTGCCATAAATGTTGGATCGCAACACCATGTTGCCCCCTCTATCCCTCCCTCTTCTATATTATAATAGGCCTAGTGTGTTTACACAAGGCCAATACTATACATGTATACTATTAAATACATACAAGTATAATCTCATTGAAAAATCCAGATAGATTAATCTCGAAAGAACTCGCCCTCATTCCCAGTTCTAGTCCCCAAAACAGTGATATTGGTAATTTAAAAAAAATAATATAATTGTAAATATATGTAATACTCGACTACATGTATACCGGGGGGGGGGGGGCGCTTCCATTGACGAGTGGATACCATGCGCGACCATGGGGTCTCAAAAAGCACCCTAAACACGTATTTTCCATTTTCTGAAAATGCACCCCTTAACAAGTATTTGCGTGTGAAAACCTACCCTTAACATTATTGGAAACAAAACAATACTCTTGGCAAGTTCCCTGAATTGACCCCCTAAACAAGTACAGCGATATTTTTATTGTTATGTCACGGACGTCAGTCGTCGGTTTTACCTTCATCTACATCATTGGGTTTAGTACAGCCCAACCTTCCACATCTCGCCCAAATCTTACTCTAAACACGTACATGTAGTGTTGACTCTTGGGGCAAAAGTACATCCTTTATTAAACAATAGTCTTAATTTTTTACATCCTCGCAAATTTGACCCTAAACACGTAGCTTTCCTAGCGAAAATACATACCCTTATTTCATTATTTTAGTGTTTTTGACACCCTTATCATGTTACGTACGTAACGTGCCCTATCGTGAAAAAACATCCTTTTTACGTGTATTTTTGGTCGCACATAGTATCCACTCGTCAATGTAAGTGGGCCCCCCCCCCCCCCAGGCATGTACATGTATAGCGCTTTTTATATAGAGGAAGTTATTAGAGTTTTAAGTTTTGGATTTGTAACGTCATCAAAGAGATACCCCATTTGTTATGTAATATAATATGCATAAATTTCAATTTTTTCAATGGTTCATGATGACTTATTTTTGTTTTATTTTTAGGAGCGGGTGTGAAATGATTTGTCTATTGATATACTGAAGGTACAGTACACACCATTCTCAATATTCTGAGAAAATTATATTTCATTGATTTTTTACCATACGGTATGTAGGAATGCTGCTCGCATATGATGTCACAAATCATAATTAAAATTCTCATAACTTTCTTATTCTTTGATGGATTTTATCGAACCTTCACAAATATTTTTTCTCATTTTTTCTGCTATTTTTACAATAAACTTTTTGTCAGGGTGAACTTCCCATCTAATCCTGCCAGGTAGGTCAACATGTACCCAACCATTCACTTCACCTGGGTTGAGTGCAGTATTAATGTGGGTAAATTTCTTGCTGTACTGTATTGAAAACAATGTACATGTATGCAGTCATTTTTTTTTTAATTGACATTCACAATTTCCCTGTCATTCCCTATCAGTACACTTGTACACATGTAGGCCTAATTAATAGTGGTATGTCCCAAAGTCTATTAGATACAGTTCTTATGAACATGTAGGCCAATTGTACATATTTATGTCACCCTCCCCTCCCCCCCCCCCTCATTTCCATAGAATTACGCCTGTTTCAACGAATGGTTTATAATAGCAACTGCTTTTGTCAAACGCCCACTTGTCTGTTCGCACTTATCAATCCCACAGCATAAACTCTGAAAAATGAGAAAAAGAAATCATTATGCATACTATCAAAACAGACATCTGTTCAATTTGAACACTACCTCAATTGACCTCATTATTAGAAACAAGTGCTTTGAGAAATTGGGACAATTATGATAGATCTAGAGTTGCCTAGTGCATGTGTGAGAATCATGTGGTAATTTGTGCATTTTTTATGGTGGATTGATTATTGCATCCTAGGAATTGACTCATAGCATGAGTGATGATTTTTGTCCATATATTGGGATTAATCTACAATCAAACTTTAATCATTATTATCATCACCGTCTTCATCATCATCAACATCATCATCACCATCATCATTATCCATCATCAACATCATCATCATCATCATCATCACCATCATCATCGTCATCATCATCATCATCACCATCATCATCACATCACCAAAGGTCTTTTGAAAATTTTCAATATTTTTATAGGGCAAGGACAAGGACAAAATTAAATAATAGCATGATCGTTTTTGTTGTGTGCACAGGAAGGTGAGATTAATCTACCATGAACTTTAAATTATTATTGTTATAATATGAAAGCATCTATTTTTGTTATTACATTATAATCATTTATCATCATCAACAACACCACTATCATCACCAGGCGATTATTTCTTTTCTTTTCAGGAGCTAATTTTACCAACCTAATGTACTGATTTTTTTCTACTAATTCATTGCAAAGATTTTTGTGTACAATCAATTATAAAAATCAACCCCCATGATCAATTGCTATGATTTATGTTTTATAGGCCCAAGAAATATGACCAGAGGGGGTGTTTCACAAAGATATAAGTATGACTTAGAGTCGCACTGAAGTGCCAACGCATATATGATTCGCAACGCGCAATGTTATTAATACGCATTACGCAGGAGTGCGTGTCTTCTTGGCATGATCTGACCAATGCGGTCATGCTTTTCATAAGGTACGCAACAAGGCATTAAATGCAACTCTAATACCGTCTTCACAGTGGTTTTCAAATTATTAACATACGTGTATCCTGTTGCTGCTGTCGCGGGATAGCGACACCACTATAAACCATTCACACTGCAGCGGGTGATGTTAATAACCTCTGAAACAAACACATGTAAAGCTTGTGACCCTGATATGACCGGAAACCACTGATCAGTTGGTTTATCCCGGGATTGTAGTGACTGTTCCAATGCTATTACTATGAGGCTTGCCTTGCGATAATTTGTAGTATCTTTAATATAATGAGGCAAGATTATCCTGGGGTAGTTTATTGTGGGTCCAAGTATTCACACTGAAGGCAACGCCGCGAGTCTCGGGATAGTCCCGGGACTGAAGCGGTGCTTGATGCCAGTGTGAAGGCGGTATTACCCCCCAGGAACACTCTTTCATGATTAAATCATTACTGTTTTACCACATGCCTTTTCAATTGAAAGGGAACTCTTGATTTGAGACATCTTACAGCACATTCCATTCAATAATGTAACCTTTTCAGTTGATCTATTCTCCGATCCTTTCATTTCCTTGTTCAAAGTTACCATCTTTGCCAGATGCTTTTGACAACTACATATAGACGTACAGTCCGACCTCTCTTATCCGGACACGTTGGGACCAGCACCAATCCGGATAAGGGATTTATCCGGATCTGGGAGACCCAATATTAAATACACACAGCTGCTGCCTGCCCAACATTAACGGCGGTAGCTACACGTTATTAATTGTAGTGGGCGTTCAGACAGTATTCACTGCAGTGTCAGTGCAAATTATAGGCGGTATTTTTACGGAAATGAAATCGATCGATGGCCAAAACTGTTGGATAGTTTACCTGCTAAAATGATTGAGCATACCTCGAAAGAGAATGAAAGTTTTACAATTAGATCATCGCGGTGGGTATCGCAGCTTCCCAATGTCAGCCATTGTTATACTGACTGTAGGCTCAAACATGATAGATGGCGCTGTCCGTATTGAAGCCTAGCGTTAGCTAGCGAGACACGCATTGTTTTTCCCGGGAAACGAAAAGAGAACGTGATGAAATGTTTGCGCTGCGCCCTGATTTACTGGAAAATTATCCTGCCTAAATTCTTTTAGTGATTTTCATGAAAAATAATGTTGTAGGTAGACTATATTGGAAAATATATGTAATCAAAGTGAGTTTGCGCATAGGATTGAGTTTAGATTGAAATCTCATTTCCTCACATACTAGATTGAATTGAAAAAAAAAAAAAAAATCTCGGCAAATGTGCGTCCGGATAATAGAGAGATCCGGATAAGGGGAGGCCGGATAAGAGAGGTCGGACTGTACTTCAATTATCAAAGGGATTGGTTAATCTTTTAAGAGCTTTTAGTTTCTCTATCCAACAAGACTCAATCTATCTGAGCTAGATATACTACACATCTGCGAGCATGGGGAGAAACGTGCTCTACTGAAGAAGGTGGCAAAACTTGTTCACTACGAAGAGCGGTGTTAAACCTGGTCACATCTGAAACTTACAGATGACAACACCAAACCAAGCACTTGATGCCAGTATCAAATTCATGGTGTTACAATGTACAGTGTAGTTCAACATCCATTCTGTTTTGGGTGTTGTGTTCAAACTATACAGTGCTGTGTACATTAGTACAGATGTGTGCATTTTTTTCTCCCCAAAACACATTTACAGTCTTTAATCTACATGTAGCCAGAGGCTGTAGCTTTTGTCTTTGCCCTTACGA
Organism: Lytechinus pictus; assembly: GCF_037042905.1. NCBI lineage: Eukaryota > Metazoa > Echinodermata > Echinoidea > Temnopleuroida > Toxopneustidae > Lytechinus > Lytechinus pictus. Next base: position 15,416,950 of record NC_087250.1, on the reverse strand, counting down.
GTCCGATGCTGTTGCGCCGGACGTCAGCCATGCTTCTGATGCTGAAGACGAGGGAGCGCAGCCACCACCTACATTTGTACACCAGTCTTGCGTTAGATTTTTATTTCATTGATTAGGATTCGCTGTGGGTTTTTTTTCTTCAAAAATATTGATTGCCATACTGATCTTATCTGTAGTTTAATAGCAAGTGATGCATGTATGATGTCACAGTTGGACTGCTTGTTCATGTACAGGATATACCAGACCATTTTCTGTTACATTTCATTATACATGCAGTATCAAATTCATCATATGAATGAAACTTTTCAATAATTTTAATCCACAGTACTTTATAAGTATGCTGAGTAGGCCTCGATATTGCCAATTTAATAACCATATTGAATATACTGATCTTACCTGTAGTTTAGCGAGTGGTATGATGTCACAGTTGGTTGGCCTGTGCCAGACCGTTTTCTGTAGCATTTCATTGTAGTAATAGAAGCGGGAAGTCTTGGGATCAAACAGTTCCCACCATTGGTTGTTATCTCTCTTTTTCCTGTACATTTTTACAAAAAAGAATGAAAAGGAAAAATATATCATGAAACTACTGTACTGTGTCATAGATTAGTGTATTTCATGCACATGTATCAACACAACTCTTCATAAGATGGGGCCCTGGGCTCCGTCTTACCATGGACCTACTAGAGTAGTAGGTCCATGGTCTTACAAAGAGCTACGATTGATCCAATCAATTGTTACTCAATTGAAATCCATCAGTGTCATCATTTTTTGTCTACAGGAGATTTGCACAATGTCCTTTGTATTAAAACAAAGAGAAGCACTGTGAATTTACATGAAAACCATGAATGCTTGAATATACATCATAATTAGAAAAAATTTTGAACAAACATGCATAATGGATGTTGACGTTGCTGGCCCTCCATACATGAAGTTGTGATTGATCGGATCAATTGTAACTCTTTGTAAGATGGGATGCTGGGCTCTTTCTTACAAAGAGTTATGATTTATCCAATTAATCTCAACTGAATGGAAATCCATCCATACCTGTACCATCATTTTTTCTACAGGAAATCTCCTTTTATAGCATTACGAAGAGAATCACACTGAATCTGAAGAGAGTGATGACTGTATACATCATGTAGAAAACATTTTGAACAAATTTTGCATTATAGATGTTGACTTTACTTGCTTTCCATACATGTACATGTACTTGTGGTTGATCGGATCGATAGCAACTCTTCGTAAGACGGGGGCCCTGATGTAAATAAAATGATTCATGAACTCATTCACTGCATTCAGATTATCTTACAATGTGCAATATGAACAGAGCTCACAGGTTTAACATATTCCTAATTTGGAAAGGGTATAGCACACTAATATCCAATGGCGAACCTTTCATAAAACAGATACTTGGAGTTGGTGACTTTGCACTGACTTTGGTTATAAGCTACTGAAATCCTTGCATCTGATTGGCTGAGAGCTAATATGACAGTGAAAATCACTGGCAAGATGTTTCGTGAAACACTCCCCACTTCAATCTTCCTCCTAATCTGCTCCGTCTAGTCTAGAAAATGTTTGCTTCCAAAGGTCGCCAAACAATTATTTCCTTTTCCAGCAACACATTTGATTTCCATCACCTCATCACGATTTAGCAACGAAGAAATCAGAGACACATATTGTTGTTGACAGGCAGTGAAAAATACATCTGAAGAATCTGAAGAATTTGTTGTTTCGAAGGGCCGACTCTCTACAAGCTCTATTAAATCAAATGTTACTTGATGTCCAAGTTTTTTGAACCAAAGAACCTAAGATTTTGATATTGATTCCCCCAACAAAGTCTAAGTTCATTGACCCTAAATGACCTTTGACCTTGGTCATGTGACCTGAAACCAAGGCAGGATGTTCAGTGATACTTGATTACCCTTATGTCCAAGTTTCATGAACTAGGTCCATACATGTACACTTTCAAAGTTATGTCATTTCAAAAACTTAACCTTAGGTTAAGATTTGATATTGACAACGCCGCCGCCGTCGCTGTCGGAAAAGCGGCACCTACATACAATATAGTCTCACTCTGCTATGCAGGCGAGACAAAAATGGGCCATTTACAGTAATTTGAGAATGCACTGTACTGTACATACAGCACATGTAGTTGGTTGTACAATGTTGTCGTCTACCTTCATTCCATTGCAGGATCCAGTATTATCTAGAGTTTTTTTTTCTTGAAATAGATCCTTGTCACCTGAAACTCTAGACTGCAGTATGTTACCGAAGGTCAAGGGTCATGTTTGCCAGGGCCAAGGTTTGGTGACAGACTAGAGGAATAGACTACATGTTCACACTTGCCTATTGCAGATTCAAGGTGTTATACTACTAAGGAAAGGTTACAAAAGATTGATTACTGTACAATACACTGCAAAAACACTGGTGTTGATTTAACACCAGCCCGGTATCTACATGTAGCCTATATTGATTGGTCCACACCGGAGAAGCGTTGAAACAAATCGATATTGGTTTAACACTAATTGGTGTTGCTTAAATGCCAAATTGGTGTTAGCCTAACACCAAGCTGGTGTTGTTTCAACACCTCTCTGGTGTTTTCCGATATAGATACCAGGATGGTGCTAAATTAACACCAGCGTTTTTACAGCGTATAAAACTCAAAGAGAACAATCTGGGGATTAGGGCACTTTTATTGTGCGGAATCTGAGCACACTACTAAAACACATCTTGTTCAATATAATTGGACAATTCCAGCTGTTTTGAAGTTTTCTTTTAGAAAATACTAAGCGCCCTTTCACAAGGTAAAAAAAATTGTAATTTGAGTGATTATTCCAGTGAAAAATAAGGCTAATGACGAATATTTAGCACATGTGAAAAAAACAAAAAAAATAGAACATGATTAGAATCACGAACGCTAATCACAGGCACGATAACAACAGTGTCAGTAATCATCAAGACAATGATTCAAGATTCACATGTGAAAAGGCCCTGAGTCTAGTGAAGCCAAGTACAGGTAAAATACAATACAGGCCTTCTACATTCAAACTGTGACACTGCAGACTACAGGTGTTACTGTAGAAAGGTTACAGAAGATGGATTATAAACTCAAAGAGAACATTCTGGGGATTAGGCCTCTCTTATTGTTTGGAATCTTGACACGCTATTAAATTGAACGCATCCTGTTCTTTATAATAATAGATATTTTGACGTTGTTTCGAAGTTAAATACATGTACACGTATCTGCCTGGAGGACGGACAACAACATTGAGTCTGGTATTTGATTCTACATAATTTTGCTATTAAAGTTCCTACTTTTCTGGGTTAAAAAAAATGAGCCACTACCATGGCAACATTGATTTTGTATTGCAGAGCTGGATGGACCTGAACAGAGAGATTACAAAAGGGGGACCCAAAAACTCTCAGATAAAATTCTGGGGATTAGGCCTATTTCTGTTGCGCTCCCTACATAATTACCCATCCTGTTCACTATACATGTAATACCCATGTCAATTCTGTTTTGTGTCTGACTTTTGAAGTTATGAGAAAGCTACAAAACTTCTACATATTGATATCAAATTGGATTTGGGGGATCTTGAAAAAAAATTCTAAAAAACGGTATGAAGGCCTATTGTATCAGATTCTAAACAAAGTCATGATTCAAACTTCAAAGCCAGACCATGCCGATTGAAACACCTTTTTAAAAACTATTGTTGAGACACGTCACATGTTGTATTTGGAACAACTACATGTACATGAAAGTGGGAGAATTTCTCAATGTGATTTATAGAAAACAGAAAGAAGGAAAAGCTAAATAACAAAATCATACAGAATATCTCCCATCTTCGTAGCAAGTATAAAAGAGAAGCTTAAAAATGAATTAATTTTGTACTGTAAACCATTCAAGTACAATAGAGAAGATGAACAGTTCATTTTCTTTTTTTTCTTTTTTATTCATAATAAGCACCATCATTCATGATAACAACCATCAAAACCACCATTATCTCAAAATAAGTCTGAATTCTACTTTCGATTGTGTTTTAATTTCAACCGCATCAAACAATGGTTAAACGTTGAGGCAATTCAATTTTATAACAAAATGAAGTAATGACTGTTATACACAAGCATGAATACCACGCACACCATGTCTGTCATACGACATGTATTCCATTCTATTATCGTCAACCATTTTAATAATTGAAACAAAATTAAATTTCAGCATTGCGCTAGAAAGCTTCTTTCCGCTTTTGTATAAACTGTCAATCAATTAATATCAGATAATTGGATTAGATTGTTGGAGTAGGTGGGTTTCATCTGGAGAATTTAATTGAAAGTGTTTAATCCCCGTGAAAGCATCTACTATTGTGATGTAGGCCAACAGAATGCACAAACTCACAGAGTGTGATTGGGAAGATGACTGTCCAGATGAATTGATGATTATTTTACTGGGAAATAAAATTTCAATTAAAACTAAAATTTCAATTAAACTTTGAATGAAAATTTAAAGGCAAAACACATGAACACAAATGTATTGAACAAAAACTGATTTTTATTTTGTTTTATGAATGTACAATACATGTAGATCAAAGCCAGTCTTCATACAAAAACTTACGATTGATCTGATCAACCTCAACTGTATGGAAATCTATCAATGTCATATTTTTTTCTTCAGGAAATTTGCACAATGTCCTTTGTAAACAAAGAGAAGCATAATGAATTTAAAAAAAAACAATGAATGTATGAATATACATCATATCTAGAAAATATTTGAACAAACATGAATATTATATGTTGAAATTGCTGGCCATTCATAGTTGTGATTGATCAGATCAATTGCAACTCTTTGTAAGACGGGCCCAGAGCCAGTCTTTACACAAAAAGTTACGATTGATCTGATCAACCTCAACTGTATGGAAATCCATCAGTGTCAAATTTTTTCTACAGGAAATATGCACAATGTCCTTTGTATTAAAATAAAGAGAAGCATGCACAGTGAATTTTTAAGAAAACAATGAATGCATGAATATACATCATAATTGGAAAATATTTTGAACAAACATGGATACTATATGTTGACATTGCTGGCCGTCCATAGTTGTGATTGATCGGATCAATCGCAACTCTTTGTAAAACGGGCCCAGGGCCAGTCTTTACATGTATAAAAAAGTTACGATTGATCTGATCAACCTCAACTCTATGGAAATCCATCAGTGTCATAACTTTTTCTACAGGAAATTTGCACAATGTCCTTTGTAAAGAAAGCAAAGCACATTGAATTGTCAAGACAACAGTGCGTGTACATGTAGATCATATCTAGAATTTTCTTTTGAAAAATACATGCATTATGATGGCGTTGTTGGCTTTCCATATAGTTGTGGTTGATTGGATCAATCGCAACCCTTTGTAAGATGGGGCCCTGGATGCACATTTGAAAAAGTTCTTCATCCATTCATTTCATCATAAACTGATTTGATTTTGTTCATTATGTACATTCAATCAATTACATGTATTTGGCATTATTAATTTTCAATTATCCATTCACCCATTCATTAGAGTATCCATTTAATTCCATGATTAATTTTTAATTATCCAATCATTCTAGAAGTATTCATTCAATTATCCTTTTTCAATTATAAATTCTTTCAAGAAGCCAATCATTTTGCCTAGACTTTTTTTAACTATTACATTTCAATCATTCATTCATTCATTCAATCATTGTTCTTCATTTATTTCAATTAGTTCATTCAAATATACCCATTCACCAAAGAAGTGTTATCTATTTTCGTTTTTTTTTTTTGGTCATTCATTTTGTAATTTAATGCTTTGTATACATGTATCCTCTGGACAAATGATAAATCCAGCTATTATTTCTACTATCATTTATCCACTTATTTCTGTACGTTTTATTTTACACTATTTTTCTTTTGTTTTTGTTGTTGGTTCGGTCATCAATTTCTTTTTTAATCATCCCAATATTGTACTGCTTTGTCTCCTCCAGAAAAGGTGCAAAATTTTCCTATTATATTTTTATAATTCATCCATTTTTAATATTTCATTTACTTATTTGTTTTTGTTTTGTTCATGAACAAAATAAAGTTCTTTGATAATTTCAATTCATAATTATAATTTGATGGGAACTACAAAATAACTCTATATCCAAGGACGACAATTAATAATTCACCCCCATTGCGCCTGCAAACTGCAAATTTCCTTGACAAAAACTGATACACCATGATTACATGAGAATTTACAGCTACATCCCAGCAATTGAGAAGAATCAATTGACATTTAATTAGACAACAGATGCTCAGAGTTTGCCAGTCTAATCGGACCTAATAAACCCTTGCAACTGGTAACATTAGCAGAGGCATACATGTATGAGGGTCATTCACACTATAGAGTTATTTTACAAGTTTATGTTTAATATGTTTATGAAGTCTTGTGCAGTAGTAAAAAGCCTACATGTATCAAGTGTTTATATTGGTAATGATAAAGGCAATAATCCTGAGTGTGTCTGCACCTGCGCATTAGTGGGATAATTAGTAAAATAGCGCGCTTTTTTGCAAATAATCTCAAGTTGACTTGGGATTGCAATCTCAAGATTAATCCAGCGAACTAGCGCGATAACTGCGTCTCCATTACAAATAATCTCGAGATTGTTCAGATCGGATCAGAAATAGTGCACTAATTTGAAAACTCTGGCTGGTGTAGACGGCCCTATGGTGCCCAGTAATACAATGGAAGTTTATGGTGCGAATGGGGGGCATGGAATCACATGCAGTGAAAATTAGGAGAAAATAATCCACTTTCAGGTCCCTAATTGATGACTAAGGACAGGGATTTGGCCCTAAATCTGAGCCGTAAATTGCCTAAGATTGACCCATCAGAAATTAATAGAAGGGTGTCTCTGCAGAGTAGGCCTACAGACCAACAGGTGCAAAAACAAATGTTGATTTCTACTTGTGCAGTATGTACTGGTACATCAAAACATGTGAATACAATTACTGGGGTATTGAGGGGGAGGGGTGTCCAAATTAGCCTATGTAAAGTGGTCAAGTGGCAAAATAGCCCCAGTAAATCTGCACTGTGAACCCTGTAAAATTTCCAACATACAGGTATTGCCCGTATTCTGTAGTCGTTTTTAAGTTCAACTCTGGATGTTGTGGTTTAACTATGGAAAACCAGTTGTTACATAAATCTCTAACAGTAGAGGTTCAATATATCAGCTCATTTGACTCCCAAAACATTATTAACTGCCTGGGAAGGATAAGTATGACAGTTGTCTTCACCATTAAATAATCTATAGTGAAGAGCGCAGTTAACATGAGAAGCATTAACTAAAAAAAAATTTGAAACGTCTGGCTTCCCATAATTTTAGCACAGAGTTAGACCATGGTCTAGGTTAAACCCGACTGCAGAATACGGGACAATGTGTTAAACACGTAGATGTACACTGCATGCCTACTATTTTCTCAATTTAAATGATTATTAAACAAATCAAAGCAGACGAACATTTTTCAAACTTTTTTCTCTAAAATTTGTATTCCTCCTCCCCCTATCAGGGAGTGTCGCAACGAAATATGCATTGCCCCTACATAAAAATTACCAAAAAAATATATTTAAGTTTTGCATCAAATTGGACGCTGGCCGCTGGGCATCATTTCTCAGTCCAAAGCTTCTCTCATTATCTGAATTAGAGAGGAAATGTACCCGATGGTGCAAACGCAACCATTATCAATGTGAGTTTTGTGAGTCATTCAAAACTCCTTTGTGCATACTGTTTCCGAATTTGATGGCAAGTTGGGCAAACAATGATTCAAGAGTAATTGAGTGAACGAAGGTCTCCCTATTGATGTATTCATCTCCTTGTTCTCTTTCTCAATCCCCCATCCCCAACTCCCCATCGCTCTCGCTTTCTCCATCTCTCTCACAAGTCACAATTTTCTTCCTACAAGTACAACACTTTAAAGGAGAATGAAACTCTTGGAGCAAGCTAGCTTTTGTGAAAGCAGAAAAATCAAAGAATAAGATCTACAAAAGTTTGAGTAAAATAGGACTAGCAATAGAAGAGTTATGAGCATTTGAATGTCGAGATCACTAATGCTATGGAAATCCTCCCATTGGCAATGCGACCAAGATCTATGATGTCACAGATGAACAACTCTCCCCTTTTGGACACTGAAAATATACCCCAAAACATCTCTTTTTGCTCATTCTAATCATATGAAAAACGATTCATCAATGATATAATGTTGTGAAACCTCTGTCCTCTCGTAATGAGAACACCTCACCTTGTGATAGACTCTATAAAAGTGAGAATATAAGTGAAATAAGTACTAAAGTAATGAGGGGGTTGTACGTGTGTGACATCACAGATCTTGGTCGCATTGCCAATGGGAGGAACTACTGTACATGGCATTAGTGATCTCAATATTCAAATGCTCATAACTTTCTTATTATTCATTCAATCTTCCTCAAACTTTCGACAATACATGTATGTTTCTTTGATTTTTCCCTTTGATACAGATTCAGCTGGTTTCAAGGGTTTCATTCTCCTTTAATACAGTAATTCAATCATTTCTTCCTTCATTCCTTCCTTCATTTATCCATTATTATTCATGTGTCCATCTATTCATTCATTCATTCATTGATGTATTCATTCAATCTTTCCTTTAGTCACACATGTAGTACATGTATTCACTTTTAATATTCATTCATTTATCTATTTTTATCTACATGCACCATCAATAATCAATTCATTTTATGCTACTATTTAGTTATTATTCATTTATTCACATATATTCATTATGAAGTTAAATACTAATACTCGTTTTATTTATTTGATCATTCATTCGTTCATTCATTCATTATGAATTTACTTTAATATTCATTCATTCATTCATACATTCACTCAGTCATTCTTACTCTATACATTGTATATCCATTTATTTATTCATTCCATTTACATACTGTGTACAATAAATACCCCCCCCCCCTTTAAATTTCAAATCTTTAAATCCTAGTTCTTATGGTCAACCAACCTACACATCTACACCATGTCACGATGTCATCTCGTACGCGTCATAAACGACTTTTACATCATTAACCCGTGCGTAGCATTTCGCTGACAGTTATTTGCAGAGGGTGACAGTCACGTTATTGCAATAAGGTCAATGCCAACGCAAATAACAGTTCTCTTCATGCCTCCATTATGCATGGAAGTCAAATACATGTAGTGCTAAGAAGGCCATTATAAAGGGAACTGAAAACTAGTCAGTAGTAGGGGCCTAGAGGTTTGATGAACATTGCAGTTTCATATGTGTAGGGTTGTATTATACAAGCAGATAATAATTTTGCTTTTATAATACCAAAGTGGATCAGCATTATTGGTCATTGACCACACATTTCACCTTTTTTTCTCTTCATTGACGTATTCTTGGTATATTTTTTTTATCACTTACTGCTATATTTTGACAAGGTTTTAACCAGCTTTGCGTCCATATTTTCCTACTATTTTTCCCCCTTCTGTTGGTCTTCTTTTCCATATCTTGCCTTCATCTGCCCCTCCTTTACCTTTCCTTTCTGTTTCTTTCCTCCCACTCTTTTCCCTTGTCTCTCTTTTTTCATCATTCATCCTATCCCATCCTCTCTTTTTTTTCTTTATCTTCCTTTTCTCATTTGCTTTTTATATTTATGATTCCCGTAACATTGGTTTCCTCTCACTATCTCCCTCCCTTTCTCTGTTTCCCCTTTATTTTTGTCCCTGTATTACTTGGTTGTACAGTTAATATAGCATTTAATGCCCTAGTTGCGTTCTGTTCGAATTACACTTTCACACTTCTTGACGTTTGTACATGCTTCATTGATCAATATGTTTCTTTTGGTATATCTTTTATGATTGTGTAATATGATTATCGGTTGGTTGTAATTTTTTGCTTTTATTTCATCTTTATAATATTGTAATTTGCCTTTGTTTATACTGTGCACTGGATTTTTCAGTCTTTGGACTGTTTTGCCAGTTTTCTTATTGAATAAATACCATACTACTACTACTACTACTACTATTAGAAAAAAGATCTCAACTATGTTCTGTAGTCCTATATGGGGAAAAAAATTGGCTACACAAGACTTTTTATTAGTGTAGCAGTCTTTGAAATGCAATGAAAGAAAAATTGTTCACTGCAATGAATTTGTATTCTCAACAAGAATCAAAATGCAACATACAAATTGATTAAAAAATTATTGTTTTGCTGATAATTATCAGCATTTTTACCGTTATTTTTTGATGTCCTACATGAACATACATAAAATATTGATATTAATATCAATATTTCATGTACAGTATGTAATACCCTTTTTACACACGCTAAAATTTCCTTAACCCCGTACTATAGGTGGGGCTAAATTGTCATTTAGCCCCACCTATAGTACGGGGTTAAGCTTAGCCCACTTTCTTTTTACACAGCATTTTTGCAAAGTGGGCTAACCCCACCTTTAGTACGGGATTATTTGGCCCTGCAAAAAAGCAGGGTTATCCCAGCAATTGCGGTGCTAAGAGCGATAGTACGGGGTTAAGATCGCTAGTGTAAAACGAAAGTGGGCTAAGCTTAACCCCGTACTATAGGTGGGGCTAAATGGCAATTTAGCCCCACCTATAGTACGGGGTTAAGGAAATTTTAGCGTGTGTAAAAAGGTACGAGTGAAGTACTTGTACTACGAATGATCGACAAAAACCACTAGTCCGGGGTTAGCGAGTTTCGTGTGTGAAAAGCAAGCATTCCTTATCCGGGGTTAGCGATAACAATTTGGCATGTGTGAAAAGGAAAAAAAATAGTACGGGGTTAAGGATAGTACGGAGTTAGCGATAGTCCGGGGTTAAGAAAATCCTGTGTAAAAAGGGTATAAGACATCAAAAAATAGAACAAGAAACATATAAATTTAATAGATGAGTACACACAACATAAGTATGATCCCTTCGAGTATAGCCAGCAAAAAACGCCTGTACACAAAAACTAAACAGTGTCGATCCCCTCCCCCCTTCCCCACCCTCGTGATCCATCCCACTTCCCCTAATGTACATGTATAAATGGTACATACTGTATAAATGTTACTACCCCTTCAAATTCAGTCTACAGTGTAATCATGGTTCAATACATGTGTAGTTCAATGGCGTGATGGCACCCCCCCCCCCCCCCACTGTGTCCCCTTCCCCTCCCAAAAAAATCAAACAAATACAAGTACGGCATAGCCAGCCTCCATAAAGCATACATTGTAGAAATAATTCAGCAATTTTCTACATGTATTGTACATGTAGCAGCTGACCTCGTATTCATAATTACCATGCGGTCAATGGCAAGAGCTACCTTTTCTAAGAAAAGCCCCAGGGGGCTACATGTTTCCTCCCCACTTTCAGTGCTCCCTCCATTCTTCCACTCCACTCCCCATCAATTACAGTATACTTCAAATATACACGTAGTTATTTGCATAGTGTACACATGCCATTACTTAAAATATAGTCCTAAAAGTGTATAAAAAATAAATTAAAAAATATTTTAGAAAAAAAAAATGTTGTATGGTCCCATACATGTAGCCCTGCCCAAAATACTCTACAACGCTTTGAGATCTTATTGCCCAGAACCATATTCTGAACTTGGGTTTAAACTTCAAGCAGTCCAAATATTCAAAGTGTGAATGCATATAAAAAATGTAGTAATGAAGAGCATCTCAAACTTCATTAAAAGCGTGCTGTTGACAATTCCCCAAAATACTCTACAATGCTTTGGGATCTTTTCTTGCCCAGAACCATATTCTTAAAACTTCAAACGGTCAAAATATTCACAGTGTGAATGCATATAAAAAACGTAGCAATTAAGAGCATCTCAAACCTCATTACAAGCGAGCTGTTGACAGTTCCCAAGTAAGATATCTTTCCTTGGTAGCATAACCAAGGCTGTCACTCCAAATTCCTCAGATACCAAAGGCTCACCCAAGAATCGCTCTCAGAACATCTTATTCCATGACCAAATAGGCTTTGAATGGTAAATAATCACTTTGCATGCCATAATGGATGCTATTGCACCTTCAGAAGTGTTATATTGCATACTATTGCATTGTATATTGGGCATGAGGGGCATGATAACAATTCACCTTCCACATTCACTTGTAAACTTTTTTTTAAATAAAATTCCTTATTTTTCCACCTATTCATATGCAAAAGAGGGATCCCTGACTTCAATCATTTTATTATTTCAAACAAATTTTTAAAATAGAATGTTAGTGTTCTTTATAAGACCAGCTATAAATGAGGAGTCTTTAAACAGAAACTTGATTTCTTTTGATAATCGTAATGCCAAGGCATTTAATAGCTGCCTAGCTGGTGTTCTTTCCTTTTTTAGGTGTGTTTTTTTTTTCATTTTGATCATGGAGCTATTATGTTGGATATTGTACAGTATGATGATTATTTTCAATGTACTGAAATTTACTATTGTTATGAGTATAGGTCTGGAAATGAAATGGAATGGAATGAAATGAAATAAAATAAAGTAAATGCAGGGCCTTCAGTAGGGCCTACATGTATAAACAGTTCTATTAATGACTTTAACCCTTTTCTAAAGATTTTACTTTGGGGAATTATAGGGATTATTAAATCTGTATGGGAAAAATGAGAAAATATGGTGTGGACACTCATTCATTATTGTAAAGATCTCTCTCCCATCCAACCCCAACCCCCTCCCCCCCCCCCCAGCCCCTTTCCCCACTACCCAGAACACAGTGTCGGCCTACATGTAAACACTTTGTTTTCTTGCAATTTGTTAGGACCTGAGCAAAGTTTGAGCTTCATAAAAAAAGGACCCTGGAATGTTTTGCTAACTCTTGGGTAAACAGTGCTCTGATAGTGGTCCTAAATAACGAAATTGGGTCATCCCAGGTCACTGGAGGGCCATCTGGGGTCATACTGTATCAAGATGTGAAGGTCATAGGCAAAGGTGCAGAGAAAATCCCACTACATCGCCCCATGAAGATAGCCTACCTACCTTCATGTATATTCACACAGAATTCTTTATTTTTGCTATCTTCTTATTTTTCCTTAAGTGATCTGAATGTTGTACGTGTACATTGTAGATGTGTCTATTACAGGCCTACTTGTAGTCCTATATCGTTTGTAGGCTATTTAATTTGGTAATTTGGCATACTACTGTATGTGCTGAAATCACGTTTCCAGTGGGCCGTTTCATAAAGCTGTTCGTAAGATAAGAGTGACTTTAAGAACGACTGGTGAACCTTTCTTACGTGCTAAACCATGACCAATGTATATACCATTTACCACAAGAAAGGATCACCAGTCGTTCTTAAAGTCGCTCTTAACTTACGAACAGCTTTATGAAACGGCCCCCTGGTTTTGGTGTTGATGCTGTTTTTTTTCCCCTTTGCAGCTCTCTCCCTTTCTCTCTAGCTACTCTCTCTGCCTGTCTCTTTTTTCTGTCTTTCTGTGTCTCATTTCAACAGAATACTGGTTCAACATTACAGTGTGCTATCATGTAAGTACCGGTAGGCCTACTATTACAAGAAGTTTTGAGCAGTATCTGGACGCAGAATACTTTCATCATTCATGGCAAGACTGTCAACACGGGTTTGAATGTATCGGAACAGACGTTTACCAAAGTTCCCAGTCTCCGTTGACGAAACAAGAGAAGTAGTTTGGTGGAAAATGTCAGCGTGTCATTGATACTCCTTCCTGAGTGACAGGGAAGGACTCTCGATCCCACACATTAATGTCGCACTGACACACTGTTGTTTACTGGCTCGCCATGGCCAACATGAATTGAATAACATGTTCATGGATGACAACTGCTTTGGCCTATTCTCACTATACTATAACACATCGACATGTACATATATGTACATGTAGGATGTTTACATAGGGACTCGGCTAGTACTGTTCCAAATTCCCGAACCGGACTGAAAATTTGTGAATAAATTTGCATCGTCAAAGAGAATCCTGCCAAACTACTTGTACATTATTATACATGCACATATGTACACTGTGCATCTTTGCTTCAGAATATTTGAGAACTCAAGAAAAAAAAACCTGAAATTCACATTTTTATTAAAGACAAAATTACTGTCAAATATTCTATACATTCAATTTGATTTTTTAGCTCTCTGATCATCCCCATCTCTATTCATATTATTTGTTTGTAAATCATTTCTACAAATGTACATGTACATCCCAGTGTGACTGTCATGTTTAGTGTATAAAATTAATTATTTTATTTCTTCCTTATTAAACTACATTTCAAATTTGTTAACCATGTCAACCACAATGGCCCATATTCTGAAGGCAGGTTTAACTTAGACCATGGTATATAAACTCTGTGCTAACATTATGGGAAGCCAAAAGTGTCCAAATTAATAAGTTGTATGTTTCTTATGTTCACTGTGCTCTTTCCTGATTCATCCATGGTGAAGACAATCATCTATTTATACTTCCTAGACAATTATGAATGATATTTGAGAGCCAAATGAGATGAAATATGATATCTCTACTGTTAGTGATCATTTATGTTGGCTATCCATACTTAAACCACAACTTTAAACCTGAGTTTAAGTTAAACCCGACTTCAGAATACCGGCCAATATGTCAAAATGTTTGGTATTTGTTTGTGATCATGGTTGGGTGAAAGCAACTCCTCAGGTACATACACATGTAGAGACCAAGAGATAGAGGGAAAGAGAGAGAGAGTTATCAGAAAGAGGGGGATAAAAAAACACAATGAGAGAAAAAGTAGATACATGTAGTTTATGAAAACCATTTTGTATCCCAATTTGAGGCTGTTCTCACTACGTTCCTAAAACTAGTTTACTGGGAACCGTTTCAGAAAGCCAGTTTGGAAGATCGCTTTGCTAGCGTTCTCACTTGATCACACGAAAGTGGTTTTCAAAATCACTTCACGTATAGCGCTCTTGTTGCTATGGAAACGCTCTCAGTGGGGAGACACGTTTCGCGCGAAATTCGAAACCGCAGCATAGGCATTCTACACCTGTCGTGTGGAGTAGCGCGCTCAAAATGTGCGAAGATCGCTTCCCGAAGAACGGTTGTGTCCTCACTTACGCTAAAACCACTTTTCCGATGCGAAGCAATCTTGAAAACTACATCGCGAGGTGGTCTTCCAAACTGGTTTGGAAGAGCGCTTCCAAGAGCGCTTCGACCGTTCTCACTTAGCGTTAAACTAGTTTCCACTAAACTAGTTTCCACTAAACTAGTTTAAGGAACTGAGTGAGAACAGCCTCTTTGATTTCTTATCAGGTCCAATTGAAGCCCCTTACTCTCGCCCCTCGATGCATAAATATAGCATTGAGGCCTCTCCATGCACCTGCTCATAAAACAAAACCAACTATTAACTGCAGCTCTTAATTAGTCCTTAATTACCACAGCCAACGGTCTTGCCAAACGACAGGACAAAATGGGAATATTAATCTTCAGTTGCCAATTTGTTGCGCTGCGTTCGGGCCGAGTGATTAGTGACCATAGTCAGTCTGTAGATGTATTTAATAGAGCCTTGAGGATGGAAAAGGGGAAATTGGGCATTGGGCGTGTGTATTCATGCATGAAATGGGAGGGGTTTTTATGATAAAGCTGTATTTAACAGCGGAAATTGATTCTCGAGACGATTCATAGACAGAAATTAACCACAAATATGCAGGGTCAGGAAACTCAGGACTTTGTGCATCGTAAAGATAATTTTTAATATGTGTGTACAAAAATGATTGGCTGGAGGCCGATACAAATTAAACTCAGCAAGTTATGCATTTATTTGCATCTAGTGCATGAATTCCCCCATGACGAGGCCTAATTATTTCAGAATACATGTACATGTACATGTACTCCTACTTGTAAAACAGGGAATCGTTTTTAATAACTCCTACATTTTTCCCAGTATAATCTGTACTTGATATTCAATTATTTGTGATAAAAGGTTTCTATTCTGGCAGCCCGACAATCCTTCTACAGCACATATCATGAATGGATTCATTCCAGCCCTGGAGGCACCCATTCACATCACCTGGGTTTAGTGTGGCAACCAAAAAATTACACGGGGGCGGCGGGCGAATTCGCCCCGGAAAGTCCAAAAAGAGCCCCGGAAAAGGGCTAAAAACATTCACACGAGGGCGACTGCAAAACTCATAATCGCCCCCGTCAACTAGGCTTGGGAGCCAGCGCCGGGTAATCGAGTCTACCCGATTCTCGATGCCAGAGTCGGGGAGTCGACCCTGATCTCTGGAGACTCGAGTACCAAGCGGCGGCGGTTCTGAGATAAAGGGACTCGAGTCTTTGCCATGCTCTCTCATTCATGGACAAAAATCGGCCCCAGCGCCGACTCCAAGCACTGAGATAAAATAAATGTAGAATTTGGAGCCGAGGAGTCATACACTTCGAGCAGAACGTTTCTCTGCTTGTGTGCTTTAGGCTCAGTGTGACTGCATGTGGTATGGGGATGCATCGTGTGCATTGTGTGTAGTGTGTATTTCTGTGTGTGTGACTGTAAAATGCCAGTAGAGACCACGTGCGCATGTGTTGAGCGACACTTGTGATTGTATCATGAACTGGGATTTGTGTGTGGATTGTGTGAGAAGTTTGAAGGTGTAAGATTTTGGATTGCTCCCCCCCCCTCCCATTTATGTACACTCTCTAGCCCCATGTCGAGCTGCAGCCACCCATCTTGATCCTTCCCCCCAAAGCTTGTCTCTCCTCATTCCTTCTTTTCTTCCAAACTTTATTTCCCTATTATTCTTGTTAATTTCTCCTTTTACAAGTTGTAATTCACTACGAACTTCATTATAATTTTAATGAAGTGTTTATCACCTCTTGTTTGTTTTTAAATATTTTTATATCTCTGTTCAAAACAAGAGTCTCGTCTATCCCTTTAAAAAAAATCACGCTTTGATTTTTTTTTTCTTTCATTCAAAAATCCCATTGATAACGTTTGCTTGCTAGTCTTAAATGGGAGTCTTGCCTTATTGGAATATTGGCAAGAAGTTAATACAAAAAAATGATGTTATTGTTCTGTCAGTAATAAAAGTAGAGATTCAACTATGGATATTTTTCAGTCATATTTCATTTAATCTTCGTTATTTTAATCCAAACATTCATTTTTTTTTCAATGATGTATTTCACCTTTGGCCAGTTCGCCATTTTCTTAAGTGACTGAAAACGTAGACTAGCCCCTTAATTCAGGGACATCAACCCTTGGCAATTTGTTTACATAACTTTCTTTGTCTCCGTCATGTATTGCACAATCTTGAGAAGCACATGTTTGGAAATCTGATATTCTTGTGGTGGTGGGGGGGGGGGGGTACGAGATTGCCGCCCTTTTCATTCTGTTTTGGTTTGGCTGCCACATGGCCTCTCTCACTGTGTGGAGAAATTAGGTCAGGTAAAATTTGCAAAGACGTGGATAAGTTCATTTCAATTAGAGGCCGTGCAAGGCTAGGCATTCATGATGGATGATGGAAATTGCCAGTTTTGGTTCTGGTAGGCCTTTTTGTCATGAATCTGTGTAACTGATACGAACGCTTAACAATTCAATGACCTTTATGACTTATATCATTATTTTGTATGAATAATTTTAAGTCTTTTTTAAAAAGTGTCATTTAAATAACTTTCAGTCAAATATGTACGAAGGATATTTGTTCAACTTCATAACATTTGCAGGTACCTATATTGTATGATAAAATAAATTACCTCAGAATTGTACAAATTCAGAACTTT
Source organism: Lytechinus pictus (assembly GCF_037042905.1). Lineage (NCBI taxonomy): Eukaryota > Metazoa > Echinodermata > Echinoidea > Temnopleuroida > Toxopneustidae > Lytechinus > Lytechinus pictus. The sequence continues at coordinate 15,399,180 of NC_087250.1, read as the reverse complement.
CTTTTTCTTTTACATTGTCTTTAGACACGAATACAGATCTTTCTAGATTAATTTAGCAAATGGGCTATAACACTAAATAGTAAACACGCAAAGCTCACGTCAACCAAGTATCAAACATTCAAACTTTGATTAATTCATGGAGGTTCTACCTCCATGATTTAATCTGAATAGGTCTGTATTAGGTCCATGAATCAACTCAGATATCGTTCAAGCATCAAAATCAATCTATCATCACAACACTAAAATCATAAACAATCACTTCGAAGAAACAATGCGAAGGTCAAACCAGGGAAGTGTTATACTTCCCTGGTATATGCTAGCTACCGTGTATATATATACACACACACACATACACACAAACGCAAAAAAGCCGCGAAATAGCTCCAGAAATTGTAGCCCTGGAAAGTGGAAAAAGAGCCCTGGAAAATGAAAAAGTAGCCCTGGAAAATTTTTAAGTTTCTCCAAAAAGAGCCCTGGAAAGAAAAAAAGTAATTTTTTGGTTGTAGTGTGGCAAATGTACACATGGGCAACAGGATACGATGCGGTCTGGAAACGGTTCTATGACATGTGCTCCGGCGACAATTGCTCCGATTAAAAGCCAAACATAAAATCTCATCTCCAAAACTAAAATAAACCCTAATCCTATCTTCAATGATTTCTGAATCAAAAACTCTATAACACAATCCTTACTCTATCCCAATGCCCTCTGAAACATAAGGGCCGTCTGCACCATCCCAAGTTTTCAAATTAGCGCGCTATTTCTGATCCGGCAAATTATCCCGATCTGAACAATCTCGAGATTATTTGCAATGGAGACGCAATTATCGCGCTAGTTCGCAGGATTAATCTCGAGATTGCAATCCCAAGTCAACTTGGGATTATTTGCAAAATAGCGCGCTATTTTACGAATTATCGCGCTAATTTGTCGGTGCAGACGCACTCAGGATTATTTATTCACGGCGTTAGACCATCATGCATCGATGCCTCGCTCGAGCAGGAATCGCTCTTCTTGCGATGGTGGAGACGGGGTTTCTTGAATCTCGAAGTTAATCGCGAAGAGGGCCGATCGGGCTAAAATCTCGAGATTGAGCAAACTCAGGATGGTGCAGCACCGCCTTCTAAGACTGGAGCAAATGTCATGTCACTGAATGTAGGGCATTATAATCCCCTTTATCTCTCAGAAAAAAAACCCTCAGATAATCAGCTCAAATAAATAGGCCCACTGTACACCCTACTGGTATATGACTGTATTCCTATTCATACAGAACAAAGGGTTTATGGCTTTTTATACCAGCTTTGATGAATAAAAATTGCAGAAAGAAAGTCTAGAGCTGAGATTCCATTCTGAATAGTGGTTTATGTTTTGATTTGTAATACTGTACAGGCAATGTATGATGGGAGGAACTCTTTGGATGATCAAACTTTAAAGCCCCTTTCACAATTGGTAGTGCGACTGCTTACAACCGTCGCGAGTCTGTGCAACATATGTTGTGACCAAATGATCGCAAACGATCGTACGAGCAATTGTGAAAGCCCCTTGATTTGTAAAATATTTGTGACTTGTCAATCATGATACACAGTGTTTGTAAATTAGTCAAGATTGATACACAAAGAGGGAAAATCTTGAGATCTTCATTTTTAAAAAAGAGATTGAGAGAGTAATGAAAAATTTGAAATGAAATAGGGAAAGCAAAAATTGTGCTCTAGACAGAGATTAAATGATGAATAAATAGAGAGATTGAAAGGTATCATTGACAAAGTCTGAGAGTGAGAATATTAAAAAGAAAGAGATCAATTGAAAAGAGGGAGAGAAAAGAAAAATGAGTAGACAGAGGGAGAAAAAGAAAGATGGATGAAGAGATTGGAAGGGACATCAAAATGGATTCTAGGCTAATTATTGCAATGGGCTATGTCTTGGAATAATATCCAAGCTCTCTACTGGCCGCAGAGGCGACACAGGGAAAAAGGGAGTGGTGAGAAACGTGGCATGAATCGCTAATGGAGCCTTGCTTTCATTGGCCCTATTTTGGCTATTTCTACATTTTCTTGCTTGAATATGAAACAAGTATGGCAGCATTGCATTTTCCTGTAAAGGGTAGTGCCATATTTTTACTGTTTGTTTGTAAAATTGTAATTAATCCACTGGAGTAAGCACCAATTTGTAGTAGACTGGATTTTTGTTAGAGTATGCAATGAAACAATTGTAATTTATCTACAAAAATCTGAATAAAGTGTACATGTACATGTATGTACTCCATGGTTTTGGGCAATGGTACAACTGAAACCTCTTTCAAGAATACAGCCTACAGGCCTGGCTGAGTCTGTTATTCAGCCAAAGAACTTGGCTTCATATTAAAGTGAGAGCTGGTGAAGACACATCACATAAAGATTCACAAGGGGTCCGGCCATTATACTCTAATCTCCCCAGATTATACATTGTGCAGTAGGGTTTACAGTACAGGTCGAGATGCTATCATGTCAGATTGAAAACTATGTACATGTACCTACACTCCATAACTTGATTCAGGCAACCCTTCTGTTGTAAATGTACATTTGGGCTATTCCACAGTTACCCACGTTACATTTGGAGACACCCTGACTCATACTTGGAGCTGTAACTCCATTATTATTGATAGTGAACTAAACATCTCTTTATCACAACAAAGTACGCAGTCTGACTATCCTTTGTATAAAAACAAAACTTGGGAAATTTTATTGTGCTCCTGGCAAATCTTTGAAATGTGTCGGTTACTCATAAAATACATGATTTGGACATGCATAAAATGAAAAGTGGACATACATGTAAGTGAAAAGTGTCCTCATACAAGTGTTTTATGAAAGTTGATTATATCCATTTCAAAGAAGTATATTAGGGAGACAAATTTGTATATAATTCAAAAAATAAAGAACACATGGTTTTTACTAGGGGTGCAGATAAAGTGGTTACTCACGTTATGGTTCAGATTTGCTATACAGTACAAAGACACATTGAGCTCATGTCCACCAACCTATGGAATTGCCCATTTCATTCTACAAAACATTCATGTTATTGGCCTACATGTACTGTACAGTACATTGTAGGTCTGTAATTTATACAATGTACATGTAGGGGGCATATAAAATTGTAGCTCTGCATGATTATATTTAAACATAAAATCCTCTCACAAGCCCTGTTGCGTTGCAAAGGTGATAATCTCCTGGTCCTCTACCTTTTTGTCCTTCATTCAAATGTTTGCGCTTTGTCTTATTACTATAATATACAGTTGTAGAACAGTGTACACTAGTACAGTTAGTTTATAGCACTGTAGCTTTTTTCTTTAGGGGATGGAGACTGAACACACACAAAAAAAAAAAAAAAAAAAGTACATAAACCAATTGATGTCAACTTCTCTCATGATCCTTCAACGCCCCCCCCCCCCCCCCCCCCCCACCAGTCATTTCTTTTCCTTTTTTTTTTTTCGGGAGCTACATGTACATACATTGTATTGTCATATCTGCTGGCACTTTGGGGTATTTCCGGGGTGAAATTGCCAATAGTATCTGTGATTTTTTTCCCTTGCTCCCTGCCGCTTCTTGCGCTGTCTTTCTCTCTCACTCACTCTCTCTCTCTGATCCCTGGCCATTCAATGAGATCTAGGCTGCGTTTATGCGACCTCAAGCCAGAATCATGATTTGAATCATGATTCAAAACACAAACATGAATCACAATATCACAGAATCAGCGTTTAGACGACTTTCATTCCAATGCTGTTTCTCCTCAAATTCAGGCCAATCCAGTGCGCATCACTAGTGCGCAGTTTGACAGAGGAAGTTTTTCACACGTTATTGCGTTTTGGCTCTCGAAAAATCTTTTGCTTCCAGAATTCAGTCTATACCTCATTTTGTTTATTTCTATCATGTAGGGTCCATATGCTTCTATTCATCTTGTTACATGTAGTTTATCCAAAATGGTGTTCGGAAGTGAATTTTAGCGTAGATCCAATTTAATATTGATACTGTATACTCAACAACAACTGAGATCATTGTCTGTCCAGTTAATTCATTTACTAGAACTTGAAGTTGAAGACGTGACCAAAAAATGAAAAGTAGTGGACGATGCGATGACCAACACAGAACTTGAACATGACAAGAAATGCATGCGTAGTACATTATCATGTACATACAATGCGCATATAGAGCGCCTTGAGCTTGGCAAGAGTCAAACCGAAAGTAGCCCGACACAACAGTGAGGTCATAGAATCATGATTGTAATCACGATATCGTTTATTCGAACATTTTCGTACGTGATTCTGCAGAAACGTCTTTCCAAATGCCCCTTTTTTCGTGTTTCATGTTTGTGATTCTAATCATGATTATATTCAATTTCGACTAAACGCAATCGTGATTCTGCAGAATCATGATTTGAATCATGATTCAGATCATGATTCTAGGGTAAAAAAGTGGCGGATAAACGCACCCCTAGTAAAAAAAAGGAGATATTTTAATACCTCTTGCATGCTCTCTGTATGAAGGCCCTATTCCGTGCATTGTATAATTTGTAAACAAATATTAAAAAGCAGAAATAAAGTCACAATGCATACTTCACTCGAGCTTTATAATTAAAAAAATCAAAATGCAGGATTAAAAGTTAAACAGAAGAGACTAGGCGAACAAAGGATGATGCATTCGTCATTACATATCAATGAAGTTGACAATTTTCACGCTGACATCGACATCACCTTGTCGCTCCAGTGAGCGAGTCCAATGCGTCTTAATTGCAGATTACCCTCAGGGCGATATATGACGGGCGAAGCGAGACTGAGTGCCGGTGCGCTAATTTATTATTTTTGTGTGACTAACGCAACAGTGTTTTCAGCCTGGTCATTGTGTTAGATTGACTTTAACTTCAGTTTTGATTCTAGTTCTACAATGTACATGTAATGAAACTGTTCTACATCTACAATGCTTTTCCATTTTTTTTTTTAACTACATGTAAAATGCAGTTTCAGCAAACAATTATTTCAAGTCTTTAAAATCACTGTTACACTGTAGTATACACAAGTACATGTAGACCTACATGTACATGTACATATGTACGTGTATGTACATGTAGATCTGGTAGACATATTGTATCTATAAAAAAAATGTGAAATCATGAAATCTCAGGTGAAAACTGACAACACTGATCACTAACACAGAAAAGCGTATATGGGAATATTGCTTGGAAATACCTGACATTTGATGGAATTCAGTGCTTATTTTGCTCATTTCTCAGCAATTACATGTACATGTAGGCTACACATTTTCTTCGAGAGCCATTTGGCATACTGTAGGCATAACTTTTTTTTATACACAAACACTAAAAGGTGTTTTTTCATTGGATTCAGTGCGAATTCATTTTGGGATCTGGCATTTCTCTTTATAAAGATTCTACATGTATGCACACGGTTTTAATTGTACTACTGTACTGTATGTACATGTACATGGATACATGTATGATGTACATGATGGCCAACAGTGTATTACAAAGTCTTTGTTTTGAAATAAGATTCCATGCACACAGTTTCAATGTACATACATTGCACCAAAGATAGTACAGTACATATATGTAGCATCCATGATTGTACCAAATAGTGTACAGTGCATGGTAAATTACCAATTCGTCCACTGCCAACTCGTCCACTCACTACATGGTCTACATTCATTGTACCATCATTTTTATAGTCTACTGCCATTTCGTCCATCAAGATTTCGTCAAACAACCATTTGGTCCAATCATCACTTTGTCTAATTACCAGTACGTTTATGACCATTTCATCTCATAACCAGTTGGTCTAATATTCAGGGTAATTTTTTTCAATCATTTTGCCCAATTACTGAGTGGACGAAATGGCAATTAGACCATGTGGATATTGGACGAACTGATGGTAGACCAAATGATACTAGACAAGTTGGCAATTGGACGAATTGGCATTGGACCAAATGAAAATAAACCCAGTGCATAGGGTAGGCCTTCACTGCCTGGGTTTTAATAATGGTTTCTGTGATTTTGGCATTCACACTGCACAAAATTAATTCTTTCCTGTATATGGAGGCCTATTTAATACAGTATGTATCAACTGTAAACAGAAGCTCATTGAGAAGCTCAAATGTCTCAAGAATGCCAAGAATTCATTTCCTTGTTGCTTCATGATCACACCCTTAGCACAGGAAAAACACTCATTCCTTTCCAATGCACAGAAGGGCAGACTGTCTCTAGTGCCAGTTTTTGGCTTTGCAATTTTACATCATGCCTACATTACTTTAATAGGTATTAGGCCGACTTTTTTTCTGAAACTCTTTAAAAATTGCAGGGTAATTTTTTTTAATTTTTAGGGCTATTTTTCCACATTGGTGCAATTGCGGAGTTTTGGGGGCTACATGTATTTCTGTCATTTTAAGGGCTGCTTCTTTTGTTGCAACAAGCATTATTCTGCCATACATGTACATGTAGTAAAGAAGAAGTGTACATGTAGTTAGAATATTTATTTTTTTAATAATCTTGAATACCAGTGTTTGTGACACAGACAGATCTTGGGGCGACTCTACATTGTATTAAATACATGTAGCATTGTCCCCCAAAGCATGTCTTGTTGCCTTTTTGTAGGGGAATTTTATGGGCAATTTGGGAAGTCATCATGAGGGCAAAATCACCCGTTGCCCTCCTGTGTAATTTCCTCTCTCTGTAGGGCCCATACATGTACATTATATGCAGGCCTGTTGTTAGTCTGCTGTGTAAACCCTTCACTCGAGAAAAGGGTCTGAATTCTCGCTACCCCAAATAGCGATTTCGCCGAGATCCGGGAAAATCCCTGTAACGCGCATTGCATTATGGGATAGCTTTTAGGTATTACAACTTCCTGTTCGGAAGTCCAATGCACTGTTTTGCCATTCAGATCAACAGTGCCGTCATGCACAACAACACAACGTCGCTTTCGATGAAAGTTTGTGATCACAACCCTCTCTTTCACGATACAGTTTAACGGCCTTTTCTGCTGAAGTTACTAATTCTGCCCGACGCTTTCCATTGCACGGTATTCCTCTGTCAGTTAAGATTTTTTTTAAGTTCCGAAACTGATTTTTTATCCATTTTGTGGTCGACGAAAAATTGAATGAAATGAATGCTGTATATATTTAGCGTCTAGTCGAATACGATCGTGATGTCAGGCATGTCGCTAAATGCAAAATTTTAATATATTCATTTTTTGTTTAATTTTTTATAACCTAATAATAAAAACATGAATAAAAATTATTTTCACGTGAAATATATATTTTTTTTTATTCATAATTCAAATGGAATCAAAACTGACCAAATTAAATAAAAAGTATTATAATCTGTACATATTACGCTGATTGGCATCGATTTCAGCGTGGTGGAAAACTCAGTATCGCGAACCTCGCGCGAGTATGACTCTGAACCGGAAGTGGTGATGACGACCCGACGGAGTGAAAATTATCTCGTCTCGCGCAATATGAGATTATTGTTCCTATTTGGGGTAGCGAGAATTGCAGCCTACTCATGCCTTGTGTACTGAAGGATCTCTCCTGAATTAAAACAGCAAGATTTGTATAATGTGCTAGTCTTTGCGTGGACTCCGTGGAGACACACTTGTTGATCAAAGTTTCAATCAGGGTCTGTGCCTGCAGACTAGCCTGTTGTAGGCCTGCCCTATCAGTGCCTGAACTTCATTGCTGTTGAATACTTGAAGTCTTGAAGTGTTAAAATTGTAATGCATCATTTTCATATCAAGCTGATGGCAATTAAAGACCAAAGTCCTGAATAAAAGCCTGGTGGGTGTTTCATAAAGCTGTTCGTAATCTTGAGCGACTTTAAGAACGACTGGTGATCCTTTCTTTTGGTAAATGGTATACATGTACATGTACACCATACATGTAGGCGATGGTTTAGCACAAGGTTCACCAGTCATTCTTAAAGTCACTCTTAACTTACGAACAGCTTTATGAAACGGCCCCCAGGGGTGGTAAATTCTGTATATATTGTACATTAAACTTTCCATACACTGTAGGGTCATTGGACGTGCACTGAACTTTCAAAAGTTCAAATTATGACAATCTTATCTCTACAGAGACATTGAATTCAAGCAAACAAACACTGTTCACCTAAACTCTGTGAGAGGAACAAAATATGAAAACAAACATGATAAACAATGACCTGGGATAAAATACAATGGCCTTGAACAGTCCCTGTATGAACTCACTTAGGAATGTCATTGTGTGTGGAAGTATTGTACAGTATCAATCACGGTATAAATAGCAACTTCCTATCCTACAGAAAAATGAATGTATTCATACTGAACTCTGAAGGGTGTACTGAATAGTACTAGCCCACTGTATAGGCCTATTTGGAAATTAACTTTGCAGTATACAGTACACCTGTACATATGTGTAGGCCTACATGTACATGTATGTTAAAGTAAAAAGTACTGTACAAGTACTTGTACATGTACATGTCAAGGTAGGCTACATGTACATGTATGCAGGCATAATATGGAAGAAGGTGACAATCTACATGTACATGTACATGTACATGTATGAAAGCAAAATAACAGAACAGAAATCTGCAAATATCATTTTCACAAACACATGTACAATGTACATACATGTACACAGAAACTGCACAAGCAGTACAGTATACAGACTAGTATACTGGCACTGCAGTGTACAGTGTATGCAGGGATTGTGCAAAATACATGTACTGTATGTACAGTGTACAGGCCTAAAAATCTGTCTCCCTTTCATTATTTGCAGTCATTGTACATGTACACGTGTACATGAATACTGTAGGCATATAACAAAACTTACATGTACATGTATGTGCATTACACCATACATGTACCTGTATGTACATGTAGGTGTGTACATGTACATGTACGTGTGCAGTATGGAAACATCGCGTTGCCATCACACAAAAAAAGACTCCATCCGATTTGGGGTAGGCCGATCAAGAAGTGTGATTCCAACATCAGTACAGAATGTAAAAAACTCTCCTTCGCATCCATGAATGACAACATCTATTTACAGCCCTGAATACCGGTACATTAAAATACATGTAGCAGCCTCCTACACATGTGTACATGCTACCAGGGAATACACCCCTCCCCAACCTCACTCTCCCTCTCTCTCTCTCTGTTTCACTCCCTTCTTTTCATCCCTGCTCCATCCTTCCTCATCCCCTCTCAGTCCCTTTCCTGCTAGTATTAAACACACTTTCTACATTCAGTCTCCTCTCCTCATTCTCCCCATTCCATTTCCTCCACTACCCCCCCCCCCATAGGACTCCACACTAAACTTGTTTTCTTCAGAGGTGTGAGTGGTCACACATAAAAAGATCTGAAAAAAGCTGAAGAGTGTTGAAAAAGTCTGAAATAGAAAGAGCTCCCATACTTTTTGGACAGAGGAAGGCAAAAAATAAGCTGAAATTAAGCTGAAAATCAAAACAAAAAAATCTGAAATCAGATAAAAATCTGAACTCTCACACCCCTGTTTCTTGGTGGCCCGATCGGTCCACCAAAATCATCGACTTAATATTCTTGGTGGCCTAAAGACAACAAAAAACAAAACAATTTATATCAAAACTTTGGCAGCCCGGCCGCACCACTACTGGGTTTTTACAGAATTTTGGTGGCCCGACTCTCAGTATTGGTTGCCTCGGGCCACTGCTAATATCGAGCCATGCCTTCACCGTGGAACTTCGTATTAAAATCAAAACAATTCAACAAAAACAAACTTACACTTTTGCGCTTGAGGGTGGTTCCCATGCCAGCTCTCCCGTCCTGAGATTGCCGTACATGGGCCGCTGTGTTTTGGGTTCTATTATCTCCACCCATTCTACCCTGCATATATGAAAATAAAAACAACAGGAGAAAAGTCAAGTTTTGATAAACAAAATTATGAACATTCTAAAAAAACTAAAAAGGATTGTAAGACGTACACTGCAGGATACGTGTAGGAAATAATTTTCATTTCAGCCTTTTCAGGGGTTATTTTTTTTACACATTGGAGTGCTTGCAGAAAATAAGGGCTACAATAGAAGTAAAATGCAATTATGCAGTGGCACATATCATTATTCTGCCATGCATGTACAGTAGCTGGAAATAGAATATTGATTTTCTAAATAATCTTGAATATTGATGATGACAGATCTTGGGGAAAGAATAGTCGCCCCAAATCATGTATGGGGGATTTTAGGGGCAATTTGGGCTGTCATTTAGGGGTGAAATGATCTGAAATCGCTTGTCACCCTCACTACACTGATACACTGACAATAAACAGAAGGGGGAGCAAAAAAAGAAAACCCTATAAAAACAACAAAGTATGTCTCATCAAATTTATGAGGAAGGTGACTGATAACAAAATTGCGAACATCAGGGGAAAATCACACGGAGGCTCATGGCAATTTCGCCCCAAAATGCTTGAAAGAGGAAAATCCCCATTCAAAACACTGTTAAAGGGGTACATTGTACTCCAGGCTGATATGATTTGAACAGATCAAGAAAAACCTGACAAACAAAACAATGAAAATTTTATCAAAATTGGAGAAGGAATAACAAAGTTATGGCATTTTAAAGATTTGCATGATTCCGGTGAAGCAGTTCTAGGCATGTCTTCATGAATATTCAATGAGCAACTGATGCCATATCCCCACTTGTTCTTTTGTATTTTATGATATGAAATTACATGTACATGTACAGTAGGTTTTATTTGTTCCTTCAAGAACCAAGAATATTGGAATAACTGATTATTGATGCATTAGATTCATACATTGTAGCTGCAACTCATTTCATTACTAGGGAGACATCATTCAAACATGTATAAAAAAAAATTATGATTTCATTTTTACATATATATGTAATAACATACATGTAAGAAAAAGGAAAGTGGGGATGTGCACCTTTTATCAGTCCATCTAAATCTAATGAATATTCATGATGATGTGCATGTAACTGTTTTCACAATATCTTGCTAAACTTTATAATTCCATATCAACTTCACTTTTTGTTATCAGATTTTGATGAAATTTTCGGCATTTTGCTTTGTGAATTTTACAGTATTTATTTGATAAAATATTTTCAGCCCGGAGCATCCCTTTTAATGTTGTATCAACAGCCAAACCAGAAGTCAAGGCAAGATGGTAAAGTGTACACTGTGTCCAAGTCTGTATCCCTGTACTACAGTGTAGGAGGTAAACAATTTCTTGGAAAAGTATTAACATTAAAGAACCACTTATTTTGCCAATTAACACATTTTGAAAGTACACATCTCTCTGCTGCAGTTTTAGGGTTAGTTCCTGCCAAACTTTAATTGCTGAAACTTGACTGAAACTCTTCCTCTTTCTCTTTCCGGCACTGATTGAGTGTTTAATAAGTGGCTTCCAGAATAGCTTCACAGTACACACCTTAAAGGGGAAGTTCATCCTTATGGGTATTTGGTGATATATTACATGTAGTTTTTAACCAAAAAAAACAAAAAAAAGAACACACAACTGGAGGTTTGACAAACTTATCTGTCAAGTATGATTGTATTACCGACCGGCCTTGTATTACCGAACGTGCGCATCATACGCGTCAGAAAATAATTTCATACGCTCAAAATTTTGCAACATCCTTCCAAAGAGAACTTGAATAGAAAGATGATGAAAAATGGTCAAAAACACATTTTCAAAGTCTTCATATTCTAAAAATAGTAAAATATGGTCAAAATAGCTCATTAATGATTTTGTTGTTTTCTCAAATTTTCCCATAGAAAACACACTTTCGGTAAATACTGGTACCTTTTTCAAGTGACCAAAATATTTCACATGCGAAGAGAGGTCCAATTGGAAGCGAATATCGTTAAAACGAAAACCAATTTCGGCAAAATTTTTACATATTTATATTTTGTAGGTAACTGCGTATTTATGGTGAAAGTTTGGTGAATTTCATGAGAATAATGTGTTTGATAGATTGAATTCATGAAGTGTTTGGTAATACGATCCACTACCATACTATTTTATAGTGTACAGAATCCTCATCATCTCAGGTCTGTACATGGTACACATCCTGGCCGTTATGCAAATGAGCGGACTGATGACGTCATCAACTCACTATTTCTTTTGTATTTTATTATTTAAAAAAATGAATAATGAAATATTTTCATATTTTCCTCATTGCCATGGGAAACAAAGTTTGTTGTATATATTTAAAAACATCATCATGGAGTCCTCAAGGCTAATAATTACCGCCTTTCATTTGTCCGGACAAGATAGACCAAAAGCTTCGGTCTCTGTTTGGTTGTTCCGCTGAACTAAGTTGGCTCCACTCACCAGTTAAAGAGACCGAAATTCTCACTCAATCTGTATGATGGGGTGTCCAAACTTCGCGCACTTTTCAAAAATACTTATCAGGTTTAAATTTTTTCACAAAATATTCATAAATTATACAAAACCAATTCAAGAAATAGTTACCACATTGACGGCAAGATCGTAAACTATAAAATCATGGACGAAAATGTAAAGTAGGTCAAGGGAATTCGCCGGTATCGCGATCTCAAAATTCTATTCCGATCGGCGAATGCGCGCTGTGTTGGAAAACGTTCAGAAAAAGTGTGACCTAACTTCGCGGACCAAAGTTTTTGTGGACATTTAAACAAAAACTCAAGCTCAAAAAGTGAAATATTTATATCAGATTGATGGCAAAATGCTATAGAATTGGTTAGTACCACATTTAACTCACATTTTTGATGATTTCTGCTTGCAAAATGGTGTTATCGTGATGCTTGTTGAGAATATCAGATTTCTTCAAAACGGGCGCTAACGGTGACAAATTTGCCGATCTTTTGCCAATATTTTCATGAATACTGAACTCATCCTAAAGAAACTTACACCAAAGGGTAATTTTAGGTCGCTTTTCACGTTGATGATGTCAGATTTCAAGGATATTGGCTAGTTTTTTAGATAATGACCGTCCGCGAAGTATGGACACGCGCGAAGTTTGGACTCACTGCCATACAGGGACTCAATGGCCATATAAATGAAGTTCGGATAAACCAGGGAAGTGGGAGTTGCATGACAGCCAAAGTAAGTCACTGTTTTTTTTTCCTTTTAAGTTTGGTTATTCCCGTTTTGGTGCATTTCAGGCCAAAACAGAATAGGGTCTAATAATCTAGTTTATTTTGGTCTCATTCTTTTTGTATATTTTTATGAAAGACAGGATTTGTTGAGCCCCGTCGGGGGATTTGGCATTGTTAACCCCTAATGGCGGCTGCACGATCGCAAGCTGTCTGTGAGTGTGTACTACTACTACTAGGTCTAGACTCTAGCCTAGGTCGAGCAGGAACAAAATTTTTAAATTTTTATTTTAAAAACTCCTCAAAACAGACGGCTGCCAGCTGTCTAGGGAAAGAAAGCAATTTCAAATAAATTTTGTGCACATACATGATACATTGATTAGATCTAGACTTAATTCAACTGAAAGACAAACCCTGTCGCCTAATTCAGGGCATCGACCCCCCCCCCCCCCCCCCCCCCCCCCCCCCCCCCCCCTTGGCCTTGGTCGGCTTCGCCGATCCAGCAGCGCTGCGGGGAAGGCTCCCGACTGACCCGAGTCCTGTCGCGGGAGACTGCGTCTGATCTGTGAAAACTGAATCACGACATAAAGTAGCCAGTATACTCGATTTCCCAAGTCATATTGCAAAATTATCAATGAAATATGAAAGCTGCAAGTTCATCAGAGAGAATTTGTATATTTGGGAACTGAAGTGGAAACCCAAATTAATGGAATTTCGTCTTTCGAAACGAAATCGGGACAGTCCCCGACTGGATGGCCCGAGTGAGTCAATCGATTTTCTCGGGACTCAACTGATAAAAAAACCGTTTTCTCTTCTATTCTTTGACCAATACGAATTACAAATAACACTGAATTTCTTACCTATCGCTCATGGCTTCTCGTGTCGATGTTAAATTCCAAATATATTTCCTATTCTTGGTGGTCTAACAGCAGAAATTAGAGAGGAAAAAATATCATTTTGGACGCCGTCGCAGCTTCCGCCATGTTATTGACAATACTGGTCATTCATTCACCGTAGATGGCGACATAGCAGTCATTGTTAATCAGAGAGATTTATTTTACCACTTTAAGAAATTTGGTAGGGAATTGAAAAAAAAAATCCCTGGGGCGGTATTCTGAGGTCATTTTATCTTTAAAATATTTTATTTTATCTCTTAAAATGAAATTGGTATTCTGAGATGACATTTTATCTCTCAGATAAAATTTTCAATTTTATCTTGCATATAAATTTTATCTTGCGTATCTATAGATGATACGCAACAGAACAATGCCTGCGTAGACATACCCATCGCGTATCTGGCCATTGCAACGCGAATGATGTGCTTGCGCCCACGTTACTTTGAAGAAAAAATAGAATAAACTTAAAAGAGGGTCGGGGCTATTTTATCTCCGCGACGTTGATTTCATCATTCTTTCTAGGTGAATTTACTCCAAATGTTGACATGAAAATGAAGAAAAATTATATATTTATTGAGAACAACACCTTAACGTTATTCCTGTACAATCAGGAAGTATTTCATAAGACTTTTCTCGACTAATATCGTCTTTGAAATGATGCTTGAAAAGATGCGATATAGACTTCGAAAAAAAGATGAGAGTATTGCCATTTTTGTTAAAAAGAAATCTATGTAAAGACGCGCAGACACGAGTCAAAACTGATCCCTGACGAGCTTAGTGGGCCCCTCCTTTGAACTTGAAGACCTTTTTTTTTTTTTTTTTTTTGCTTTTCAATTTTGCGAAATGTTCTTTATTTGTGGTTGAAGACCATCATTTTTTTTTCCTGTCAATTTTTTTTCTGTCGCGAAATGTCCTTTACTTGCGGTTGAAGACCTTTTTTTTTTTTTTTTTTTCTTGTCAATTTTTTTTCTGGTGCGAAATTTCCTTAACTTGCAGTTGAAGACCTTTTTTTTGGGGGGGGCGGACGAATTTACCCCCCTTTGGAAAATCCTAGGTACGCCAACGGCTGGGGGTATTCAAGCCACCCCCACATAAATGCGCTCATGCCTGCCAGCTGGCCTGCGAATTTTATTTTATTTTTATTTTTTGTCAGTACTTGTGCAACGGACGCGAGAGGGCAATGGGAATGACGATAAGGCTGTTTCGGAGGCTTCGAATCACCCTACACAAATCTTGGACTTGTCTTTTTCCAGTGAGAGTCCTGCCAAGGTTTCTCGAATTAAATGTCGGCGTTATCGGTAGGTTACGTCATATCTTGCCCGAAATTGTCTTACTTACTTTGTATATTCAAGGAGGTATCATATCTCCTTGATATAAATGAATTAGTGCAAACACATGTGACTTATTGTAACGTCGCATGGGGTAATACTTTCATAACACGTACTGATAAACTGAAAATTTTCCTGAGACCATGGACCTATTGGTGATAGGTCCATGCTTAGACTGACATTATTGCCATTTTATAAACTATCATACAATAGTTTGATTTTTATGTTTAAAGGTCAAGTCCACCCCAGAAAAATGTTGATTTGAATATCAATCTAGCACAACACTGAAAATTTCATCAAAATCGGATGTAAAATAAGAAAGTTATGACATTTTAAAGTTTCGATTATTTTTCACAAAACAGTGATGCACAACTGAGTGACATGCAAATGAGATAGTCGATGATGTCCCTCACTCACTATTTCTTTTGTTTTTTATTGTTTGAATTATACAATATTTCATTTTTTACAAATTTGACAATAAGGACCGACTTGACTGAACCATATAGTATTAAACCATGGAGGTAGAAAGAAAGTAAACAATGCTAATTTCACATGTTCAGGGAGGAATTAATATAGTTGTTTCACTTGGCAATGAGGAGAAAATTAGAATATTTCATATAATAAAATACAAAAGAAATTGTGAGTGGATGACGTCATCAGTCTCCCCATTTGCATAAAGACCAGGATGTGCATATAACTGTTTTGTAAAATTAAGCGAAACTTTAAAATGTCATAACTTTCTTATTTTACATCTGATTTTGATGAAATGTTCAGTGTTTTTTTGGTAGATTTTTCTCTTTGTATTCAAATAAACTTTTTGTTGGAGTGGACTTGTCCTTTAAACTTAAATTTTGTAAGTCAAGAATAGAAACGATATTCCGTCTTAAGAAAAAGCACTTTGCATCATTCTGTACACATTCACATAACTTATTCAGTATTTCACAACTTAAAGACACACACACACACACGTGATGGAATATTACTATTTTAGATGCCAGGGGTCGACCCGGGATTTTCCAAAAAGAAAGAAAAAAATTCACTTAAAAACCGAGTCATTGTGTCCACGTAAAATTTTACAAGCAAAAAAAAAAAAGTTTTCACTTGTGGATGAACGACATATTTTCGTTAAAGAAAATGGCTTTGACTCTCAAAGGGGGGGGGGGGGACACCGTTTTATGAACGGCATATTTATATTCAGCCGGATGTGCCCCCTGGATCCGCCACTGTTATATCATGCTTAACTATCTATTATAAAATCATTTATCTTTTCGATTGTCACATAATTTTTTTGTTTATATCATTGTATGAAGTTGTTAATTTGTCATTGATTTATGAATAAAATGCAGTTCTGCAAAAAAAATGTAGTGCCTTACATGTACATGAGTCTTGATTTCCTTAGAAAAGTATCCTTCATCTAATTCTCCATCCTCTGCTATTCTCAACCTCTGCTCCTGTCCCCTCATTCTTCATCCTCCTCCTTATTGCATTGACGCCCAACGGCGACAATGCATTGTTCTTGTTCCGTATTCCTATTTGCATTGACGCCCAACGGCGACAATGCATTGTTCTTGTTCCGTATTCCTATTCCGTCGTCTTCTTTGCATTGACGCCCACTGGCGACAATGCATTGTTCTTGTTCCGTATTCCTATTCCGTCGTCTTTGCATTGACGCCCAATGGCGACAATGCATTGTTCTTGTTCCGTATTCCTATTCCGTCGTCTTCTTCTTCTTCTGCTTCTTCCACAAAATCCCATTTGTTTAACACATGGTGTTTGTTAGCTCTACCCTGGCTCCGTCCCTCATCCAAATTCATCCGAACTTTGTAGACATGTTGTCCAGCATCCCTAGTTGTGCACCTCGTCTTCCATTTTCCAAAATCACTCATGCATGACCATCAAGGCGCCATTTTGTAAATTTCAAGTCCATTTGCATACCATTACTAATCTCGTCCTTACTCCCGCATCCTGCATGCTACAAACTTCTAACAAATTCCTATAGATAGTCAAAGAGTTGCTCCATCATTTGCGACGTATAACCTGACCTTCAAAATGCCATCTTCATGCCCTAAATTCGAATCCGATATAGCCTTCCTTCAAAAACTTCATATTTATTGAAATGTAAAGTCAAAAAAATCCTAAAATGGCCATAACTTTTTTGTTTTTATTCAATTCGAGCCAATATTTTCAGGAATTATTACAGGCAACATATCATACTTACGAGTAAGTTTTCACGCATCATTGACCTTCCGGTATTGAAATAGCGCCCTCTAAAGTTTCAAAAACGCTTACGTTTGAATGCTCCTCATTGCATCATGCATGGCCAAACCCGTACCCTTTTTTAGATTTAGGGTGTTCAAGATATGCCCTTTCATGCCATTTAGAAAAATATATACCTTACCACTGACGAAATATCTGAAAAATGCTCCCGAAAATCAGCAAAATACGCAAAAATGCACTATAATGCCAGCACAACTTCAACTTGCTCTTATTTCCTTATTATTGATGCTTATCCTTTCTAACTTGGCAGATATGAGTATTGATATATACTTTAACCGTTCGTCAACCTTTTGTGACAGAAACTGACATAGAGCTCACGTCAGCTTAAAATTATTGTGCAAAACCTTTATTTTTAATGTCTTTCTTTATATGGCATTTACTTCCGGTCTATTGCTTGCGCAAAAATAAAAGTGGTATCAATGTCACCGCATTGGAATGCTCTTTCCAGTGATACTAAATACGACATAGGTTACAACAGAAAATTTCAAGATAAGCCAATCTGAACACATGGTATACTAGTCACAATGCACAAATATCAACAACAGAATTGTACACAATGTCTATGGGATCTGTTTCACGCAAAAACGAACTTAACTTATGGGGGGCCATATGGTCTAAAATGGTTGACTCGAGAATGTAGCTTCCTATGGGGCGCAAAATATACCAAAATGCAATTTGATTAACATGTAATTTTTGTTAGTCCTCCCCTGCCTCCGCTCCTCATCCAAATTCATTCCGATTTGGTAGACATGTTGTCCATGATGCATTATTGTGTACCTCTTATTTCATTTTCTTAAATCATTCATGCATGACAGTGCATGCGCCATTTTGAGTGAGTGACATCATCATCTCTCTCATTTGGATGTAACTGGCTCGTTCATATAACTATTTTGTTAAAAATAAGCGAAACTTTGAAATGTCATAACTTTCTTATTTTACATCCGATTTAGATGAAATTTTCAGCATTGTGCTCGTCTGATTTTTCCCTATTGATTCAAATCAAGATTTTTCTGAGGTGGACTTGACCTTTCAATCAGACGCGTCAATGCATGCACATCGTTCGGAAACGATTGCAGTTCTAGTTGCATTGACGCCCAATGGCGACAATGCATTGTTCTTGTTCCGTATTCCTATTCCGTCGTCTTTGCATTGACGCCCACTGGCGACAATGCATTGTTCTTGTTCCGTATTCCTATTCCGTCGTCTTCTTCTTCTTCTTCTTCTGCTTCTTCCACAAAATCCCATTTGTTTAACACATGGTGTTTGTTAGCTCTGCCCTGGCTCCGTCCCTCATCCAAATTCATCCAAACTTGGTAGACATGTTGTCCAGCATCCCTAGTTGTGCCCCTCGTCTTCCTTTTTTCAAAATCACTCATGCATGACCATCTAGGCGCCATTTTGTAAATTTCAAGTCCATTTGCATACCATTACTAATCTCGTCCTAACTCCCGCATCCTGCATTCTACAGACTTCTAACAAATTGCTATAGATAGTCAAAGAGTTGCTCCATCATTTGCGACGTATAACCTGACCTTCAAAATGCCATCTTCATGCCCTAAATTCAAATCCGAAATAGCCTTCCTTCAAAAACGTCATATTTATTGAAATGTAAAGTAAAAAAATCGTAAAATTGCCATAACTTTCTTGTTTTTATTCATTTTGAGCTCATATTTGCAGGAATTGATACTGGTACAATATCATACATAGGACTCAGTTTTCATGCATCACTGAATTTCCGTTACTGAAATAGCGCCCTCTAAAGTTTCAAAAACGCTTATCTTTGAATGCTCCTCATTGCGTCATGCATGGCCAAACCCGTACCCTTTTTTAGATTTAGGGTGTTCAAGATATGCCCTTTCATGCCATTTAGAAAAAAATATACCTTACCTCTGACGAAATATCTGAAAAATGCTCCCGAAAATCAGCAAAATACGCAAAAATGCACTATAATGCCAGCACAACTTGAACTTGCTCTTATTTCCTTATTATTGAAGTTTATCCTTTCTAACTTGGCAGATATGAGTATTGATATATACTTCAACCGTTCGTTAACCTTTTGTGACAGAAACTGACAAAAATCTGACGTCAGCTTAAAATTATTGTGCAAAACCTTCATTTTTAATGTTTTTCTTTATATGGCATTTACTTCCGGTCTATTGCTTGAGCACAAATAAAAGGGGTATCAATGTCACCGCATTTGAATGCTCTTTCCAGTGATACCAAATATGACATAGGTTACAACAGAAAATTTCAAGATAAGCCAATCTGAACACATGTTATACTACTCAGAATGCACACATTATCAACAACAGAATTGTACACAATGTCTATGGCATAACGTATTATGCATGCACATCGTTCTGCTATGTACTTTACACTGAGTTACGTTAATGAACTGTCAGGGAAATGTGTATGCTTATCCATATCATTCCGATTTGGTAGACATGTTGTCCATGATGCATTATTGTGTACCTCTTATTTCATTTTCTAAAATCATTCATGCATGACAGTGCATGCACCATTTTGAGTGAGTGACATCATCATCTCTCTCATTTGCATGTAACTGGCTCGTTCATAATTAAAACTATTTTGTTAGAAATAAGCGAAACTTTGAAATGTCATAACTTTCTTATTTTAAATCCGATTTTGATGAAATTTTCAGCATTGCGCTTGTCTGAATTTTCCCTATTGATTCAAATCAACATTTTTCTGAGGTGGAGTTGACCTTTCAATCAGACGCGTCAATGCATGCACATCGTTCTGAAACGATTGCAGTTCTAGTCTTCTTCTTCTGCTTCTTCCACAAAATCCCATTTGTTTAACACATGGTTTTTGTTAGCTCTACCCTGGCTCCGTCCCTCATCCAAATTAATCCAAACTTTGTAGACATGTTGTCCAGCATCCCTAGTTGTGCACCTCGTCTTCCATTTTCCAAAATCACTCATGCATGACCATCAAGGTGCCATTTTGTAAATTTCAAGTCCATTTGCATACCATTACTTATCTCGTCCTAACTCCCGCATCCTGCATGCTACAAACTTCTAACAAATTCCTATAGATAGTCAAAGAGTTGCTCCATCATTTGCGACGTATAACCTGACCTTCAAAATGCCATCTTCATGCCCTAAATTCAAATCCGAAATAGCCTTCCTTCAAAAATTTCATATTTATTGAAATGTAAAGTCAAAAAATCCTAAAATGGCCATAACTTTCTTGTTTTTATTCAATTCGATCTAATATTTTCAGGACTTATTACAGGCAACATATCATACTTACGAGTTAGTTTTCACGCATCATTGACCTTCCGGTATTGAAATAGCGCCCTCTAAAGTTTCAAAAACGCTTACGTTTGAATGCTCCTCATTGCGTCATGCATGGCCAAACCCGTACCCTTTTTTAGATTTAGGGTGTTAAAGATATGCCCTTTCATGCCATTTAGAAAAATATATACCTTACTACTGACCAAATATCTGAAAAATGCTCCCGAAAATCAGCAAAATACGCAAAAATGCACTATAATGCCAGCACAACTTGAACTTGCTCTTATTTCCTTATTATTGATGCTTATCCTTTCTTACTTGGCAGATATGCGTATTGATATATACTTTAACCGTTCGTCAACCTTTTGTGACAGAAACTGACATAGAGCTCACGTCAGCTTAAAATTATTGTGAAAAACTGTCATTTTTAATGTCTTTCTTTATATGGCATTTACTTCCGGTCTATTGCCTGCGCACAAATAAAAGTGGTATCAATGTCACCGCATTGGAATGCTCTTTCCACCGATACCAAATACGACATAGGTTACAACAGAAAATTTCAAGATAAGCCAATCTGAACACATGGTATACTGCTCACAATGCACATATTATCAACAATAAAATTGTACACAATGTCTATGGCATAACGTATTATGCATGCACATCGTTCTGCTATGTACTTTACACTGAGTTACGTTTATGAACTGTCAGGGATATTTGTATGCTTATTCATATCACTCTCTCTGTGTCTTTCTCTCCCTTCTCTCTCTTTGTTGAGCGACCATGGTAAAAAAATGGACGAAATCTGTTTGACTCGAGAATGCAACTTCCTATGGAGGGCATAATGTCCTAAATCCACTTTTATTAACATGTAATTTTTTTTAATTCCTCCCCTGCCTCCGCTCCTCATCCAAATTCATTTGGCAGATATGTTGTCGATGATGCATTAGTGTGTACCTCTTATTTCATTTTCTAAAATCATTCATACATGACAGTGCATGCGCCATTTTGAGTGAGTGACATCATCATCACTCTCATTTGGATGTAACTGGCTCGTTCATATAACTATTTTGTTTAAAATAAGCGAAACTTTGAAATGTCATAACTTTCTTATTTTACATCCGATTTTGATGAAATTTTCAGCATTGTGCTTGTCTGATTTTTCCCTATTGATTCAAATCAACATTTTTCTGAGGTGGAGTTGACCTTTCAATCAGACGCGTCAATGCATGCACATCGTTCTGAAACGATTGCAGTTCTAGTCTTCTTCTTCTTCTTCTTCCACAAAATCCCATTTGTTTAACACATGGTTTTTGTTAGCTCTACCCTGGCTCAGTCCCACAACCAAATTCATCCAAACTTTGTAGACATGTTGTCCAGCATCCCTAGTTGTGCACCTCGTCTTCCATTTTCCAAAATCATTCATGCATGACCATCAAGGCGCCATTTTGTAAATTTCAAGTCCATTTGCATACCATTACTAATCTCATCCTAACTCCCGCATCCTGCATGCTACAAACTTCTAACAAATTGCTATAGATAGTCAAAGAATTGCTTCATCATCTGCGACAAATAACCTGACCTTCAAAATGCCATCTTCATGCTCTAAATTCAAATCCGAAATAGCCTTCCTTCAAAAACGTCATATTTATTGAAATGTAAAGTCAAAAAATCGTAAAATAGCCATAACTTTCTTGTTTTTATTCATTTTGAGCCTATATTCTCAGGAATTGAAACTGGTACCATATCATACACACGGTATAGTTTATACGCATCATTGATTTTCTGTTATTGAAATAGCGCCCTCTAAAGTTTCAAAAACACTTACCTTTGAATGCTCCTCATTGCGTCATGCATGGCCAAACCCGTACCCTTTTTTAGATTTAGGGTGTTCAAGATATGCCCTTTTATGCCATTTAGAAAAATATATACCTTACAACTGACGAAATATCTGAAAAATGCTCCCGAATATCAGCAAAATACGCAAAAATGCACTATAATGCCAGCACAACTTCAACTAGCTCTTATTTCCTTATTATTAAAGCTTATCCTTTCTAACTTGGCAGATATGAGTATTGATATATACTTTAACCGTTCGTTAACCTTTTGTGACAGAAAGTGACAAAAATCTGACGTCAGTTTAAAATTATTGTGCAAAACTGTCATTTTTAATGTCTTTCTTTATATGGCATTTACTTCCGATCTATTGCTTGCGCACAATTAAAAGGGGTATCAATGTCACCGCATGGGAATGCTCTTTCCAGTGATACCAAATACGACATAGGTTACAACAGAAAATTTCAAGATAAGCCAATCTGAACACATGGTATACTACTCACAACGCACACATTATCAACAACAGAATTGTACACAATGTCAATGGCATAACGTATTATGCGTGCACATCGTTCTGCTATGTACTTTACACTGAGTTACGTTAATGACTGTCAGGGAAATTTGTATGCTTATTCATAACACTCTCTCTGTGTCTTTGTCTCCCTTTTCTCTCTTTGTTGAGCGGCCATATGGTCTAAAAATGGACGAAATCTGTTTGACTCGAGAATGTAACTTCCTCTGGAGGGTACAATGTACCAAAATCCACTTTGATTAACATGTAATTTTTGTTAGTCCTCCCTGCCTCCTCTCCTCATCCAAATTCATTCCGATTTGGTAGACATGTTGTCCATGATGCATTATTGTGTACCTCTTATTTCATTTTGTAAAATCATTCATGCATGATATTGCATGCGCCATTTTGAGAGTGACATCATCATCTCTCTCATTTGGATGTAACTGGCTCGTTCATATAACTCTTTTGTTAAAAATAAGCGAAACTTTGAAATGTCATAACTTTCTTATTTTACATCCGATTTTGATGAAATTTTCAGCATTGTGCTTGTCTGATTTTTTCCCTATTGATTCCAATCAAGATTTTTCTGAGGTGGACTTGACCTTTCAATCAGACGCGTCAATGCATGCACATCGTTCGGAAACGATTGCAGTTCTAGTTGCATTGACGCCCAACGGCGACAATGCATTGTTCTTGTTCCGTATTCCTATTCCGTCGTCTTCTTCTTCTTCTTCTTCTTTGCATTGACGCCCAATGGCGACAATGCATTGTTCTTGTTCCGTATTCCTATTCCGTCGTCTTCTTCTTCTTCTTCTGCTTCTTCCACAAAATCCCATTTGTTTAACACATGGTTTTTGTTAGCTCTACCCTGGCTCCGTCCCTCATCCAAATTCATCCAAACTTTGTAGACATGTTGTCCAGCATCCCTAGTTGTGCACCTCGTCTTCCATTTTCCAAAATCACTCATGCATGACCATCAAGGCGCCATTTTGTAAATTTCAAGTCCATTTGCATACCATTACTAATCTCGTCCTAACTCCCGCATCCTGCATGCTACAAACTTCTAACAAATTCCTATAGATAGTCAAAGAGTTGTTCCATCATTTGCGACGTATAACCTGACCTTCAAAATGCCATCTTCATGCCCTAAATTCAAATCCGAAATAGCCTTCCTTCAAAAACTTCATATTTATTGAAATGTAAAGTAAAAAAATCATAAAATGGCCATAACTTTCTTGTTTTTATTCAATTCGAACTAATATTTTCAGGAATTATTACAGGCAACATATCATACTTACGAGTTAGTTTTCACGCATCATTGATCTTCCGGTATTGAAATAGCGCCCTCTAAAGTTTCAAAAACGCTTACCTTTGAATGCTCCTCATTGCGTCATGCATGGCCAAACCCGTACCCTTTTTTAGATTTAGGGTGTTCAAGATATGCCCTTTCATGCCATTTAGAAAAATATATACCTTACCACTGACGAAATATCTGAAAAATGCTCCCGAAAATCAGCAAAATACGCAAAAATGCACTATAATGCCAGCATAACTTCAACTTGCTCTTATTTCCTTATTATTAAAGCTTATCCTTTCTAACTTGGCAGAAATGAGTATTGATATATACTTCAACCGTTCGTCAACCTTTTGTGACAGAAACTGACAAAGAGCTGACGTCAGCTTAAAATTATTGTGCAAAACTGTCATTTTTAATGTCTTTCTTTATATGGCATTTACTTCCGGTCTATTGCTTGTGCACAAATAAAAGTGGTACCAATGTCACCGCATGGGAAAGCTCTTTCCAGTGATACCAAATACGACATAGGTTACAACAGAAAATTTCAAGATAAGCCAATCTGAACACTGGTATACTACTCACGATGCATACATTATCAATAACAGAATTGTACACAATGTCTATGGCATAACGTATTATGCATGCACATCGTTCTGGTACGTACTTTACACTGAGTTACGTTAATGAACTGTCAGGGAAATTTGTACGCTTATTCATATCACTCTCTCTGTGTCTTTCTCTCCTTTCTCTCTCTTCGTTGAGCGGCCATATGGTCTAAAAATGGACGAAATCTGTTTAGCTCGAGAATGTAACTTCCTATGGAGGGCAAAATGTACCAAAATGCACTTTGATTAACATGTAATTTTTGTTAGTCCTCCCCTGCCTCCGCTCCTCATCCAAATTCATTCCGATTTGGTAGACATGTTGTCCATGATGCATTATTGTGTACCTCTTATTTCATTTTCTTAAATCATTCATGCATGACAGTGCATGCACCATTTTGAGTGAGTGACATCATCATCTCTCTCATTTGGATGTAAGTGGCTCGTTCATATAACTATTTTGTTAAAAATAAGCGAAACTTTGAAATGTAATAACTTTCTTATTTTACATCCGATTTTGATGAAATTTTTAGCATTGTGCTTGTCTGATTTTTCCCTATTGATTCAAATCAACATTTTTCAGAGGTGGATTTGACCTTTCAATCAGACGCGTCAATGCATGCACATCGTTCTGAAACGATTGCAGTTCTAGTCTTCTTCTTCTTCTTCTTCCACAAAATCCCATTTGTTTAACACATGGTGTTTGTTAGCTCTGCCCTGGCTCCGTCCCTCATCCAAATTCATCCAAACTTGGTAGACATGTTGTCCAGCATCCCTAGTTGTGCCCCTCGTCTTCTTTTTATCAAAATCACTCATGCATGACCATCTAGGCGCCATTTTGTAAATTTCAAGTCCATTTGCATACCATTACTAATCTCGTCCTAACTCCCGCATCCTGCATTCTACAGACTTCTAACAAATTGCTATAGATAGTCAAAGAGTTGCCCCATCATTTGCGACGTATAACCCGACCTTCAAAATGCCATCTTCATGCCCTAAATTCAAATCCGAAATAGCCTTCCTTCAAAAACTTCATATTTATTGAAACGTAAAGTCAAATAATCGTAAAATGGCCATAACTTTCTTGTTTTTATTCATTTCGAGCTCATATTTTCAAGAATTTATACTTGCACCATATCATACATACGATTTAGTTTTCACGCATCATTGACCTTCCGGTATTGAAATAGCGCCCTCTAAAGTTTCAAAAACGCTTATCTTTGAATGCTCCTCATTGCGTCATGCATGGCCAAACCCGTACCCTTTTTTAGATTTAGGGTGTTCAAGATATGCCCTTTCATGCCATTTAGAAAAATATATACCTTACAGCTGACGAAATATCTGAAAAATGCTCCCGAAAATCAGCAAAATACGCAAAAATGCACTATAATGCCAGCATAACTTCAATTTGCTCTTATTTCCTTATTATTAAAGCTTATCCTTTCTAACTTGGCAGAAATGAGTATTGATATATACTTCAACCGTTCGTCAACCTTTTGTGACAGAAACTGACATAGAGCTGACGTCAGCTTAAAATTATTGTGCAAAACTGTCATTTTTAATGTCTTTCTTTATATGGCATTTACTTCCGGTCTATTGCTTGCGCACAAATAAAAGTGGTACCAATGTCACCGCATGGGAATGCTCTATCCAGTGATACCAAATACGACATAGGTTACAACAGAAAATTTCAAGATAAGCCAATCTGAACACATGGTATACTACTCACGATGCATACATTATCAATAACAGAATTGTACACAATGTCTATGGCATAACGTATTATGCATGCACATCGTTCTGGTCCGTACTTTACACTGAGTTACGTTAATGAACTGTCAGGGAAATTTGTACGCTTATTCATATCACTCTCTCTGTGTCTTTCTCTCCTTTCTCTCTCTTCGTTGAGCGGCCATATGGTCTAAAAATGGACGAAATCTGTTTGACTCGAGAATGTAACTTCCTATGGAGGGCAAAATGTACCAAAATCCACTTTGATTAACATGTAATTTTTGTTAGTCCTCCCCTGCCTCCGCTCCTCATCCAAATTCATTCCGATTTGGTAGACATGTTGTGCATGATGCATTATTGTGTACCTCTTATTTCATTTTCTAAAATCATTCATGCATGACAGTGCATGCACCATTTTGAGTGAGTGACATCATCATCTCTCTCATTTGGAAGTAACTGGCTCGTTCATATAACTCTTTTGTTAAAAATAAGCGAAACTTTGAAATGTCATAACTTTCTTATTTTACATCCGATTTTGATGAAATTTTCAGCATTGTGCTTGTCTGATTTTTCCCTATTGATTCAAATCAACATTTTTCTGAGGTGGACTTGACCTTTCAATCAGACGCGTCAATGCATGCACATCGTAATGAAACGATTGCAGTTCTAGTTGCATTGACGCCCAATGGCGACAATGCATTGTTCTTGTTCCGTATTCCTATTCCGTCGTCTTCTTTGCATTGACGCCCACTGGCGACAATGCATTGTTCTTGTTCCGTATTCCTATTCCGTCGTCTTCTTCTTCTTCTTCTTCTTCTTCTTCTTCTTCTTCCACAAAATCCCATTTGTTTAACACATGGTGTTTGTTAGCTCTGCCCTGGCTCCGTCCCTCATCCAAATTCATCCAAACTTGGTAGACATGTTGTCCAGCATCCCTAGTTGTGTCCCTTGTCTTCCTTTTTTCAAAATCACTCATGCATGACCATCTAGGCGCCATTTTGTAAATTTCAAGTCCATTTGCATACCATTACTAATCTCGTCCTAACTCCCACATCCTGCATTCTACAGACTTCTAACAAATTGCTATAGATAGTCAAAGAGTTGCCCCATCATTTGCGACGTATAACCTGACCTTCAAAATGCCAGCTTCATGCCCTTAATTCAAATCCGAAATAGCCTTCCTTCAAAAACTTCATTTTTATTGAAATGAAAAGTCAAAAAATCGTAAAATGGCCATAACTTTCTTGTTTTTATTTGTTTTGAGCTCATACTTTCAGGAATTGATACTCGCAACATATCATACATACGAGTTAGTTTTCACGCATCATTGCTCTTTCGGTATCTAAATAGCGCCCTCTAAAGTTTCAAAAACGCTTACCTTTGAATGCTCCTCATTGCGCCATGCATGGCCAAACCCGTACCCTTTTTTAGATTTAGGGTGTTCAAGATATGCCCTTTCATGCCATTTAGAAAAATATATACCTTACCACTGACAAAATATCAGAAAAATGCTCCTGAAAATCAGCAAAATACGAAAAAATGCACTATAATGCCAGCACAACTTGAACTTGCTCTTATTTCCTTATTATTGAAGTTTATCCTTTCTAACTTGGCAGATATGAGTATTGATATATACTTCAACCGTTCGTTAACCTTTTGTGACAGAAACTGACATAGAGCTGACGTCAGCTCAAAATTATTGTGCAAAACTGTCATTTTTAATGTATTTCTTTATTTGGCATTTACTTCCGGTCTATTGCTTGCGCAAAAATAAAAGTGGTATCAATGTCACTGCATTGGAATGCCCTATCCAGTGATACCAAATACGACATAGGTTACAACAGAAAATTTCAAGATAAGCCAATCTGAACACATGGTATACTGCTCACAATGCACATATTATCAACAATAAAATTGTACATAATGTCTATGGCATAACGTATTATGCATGCACATCGTTCTGCTATGTACTTTACACTGAGTTACGTTTATGAACTGTCAGGGATATTTGTATGCTTATTCATATCACTCTCTCTGTGTCTTTCTCTCCCTTCTCTCTCTTTGTTGAGCGGCCATGGTCAAAAAATGGACGAAATCTGTTTGACTCGAGAATGTAACTTCCTATGGAGGGCAAAATGTACCAAAATCCACTTTGATTAACATGTAATTTTTGTTAGTCCTCCCCTGCCTCCGCTCCTCATCCAAATTCATTCCGATTTGGTAGACATGTTGTCCATGATGCATTATTGTGTACCTCTTATTTCATTTTCTAAAATCATTCATGCATGACAGTGCATGCACCATTTTGAGTGAGTGACATCATCATCTCTCTCATTTGGATGTAACTGGCTCGTTCATATAACTCTTTTGTTAAAAATAAGCGAAACTTTGAAATGTCATAACTTTCTTATTTTACATCCGATTTTGATGAAATTTTCAGCATTGTGCTTGTCTGATTTTTCCCTATTGATTCAAATCAACATTTTTATGAGGTGGACTTGACCTCTAAATCAGACACGTCAATGCATGCACATCGTAATGAAACGATTGCAGTTCTAGTTGCATTGACGCCCAATGGCGACAATGCATTGTTCTTGTTCCGTATTCCTATTCCGTCGTCTTTGCATTGACGCCCAACGGCGACAATGCATTGTTCTTGTTCCGTATTCCTATTCCGTCGTCTTCTTCTTCTTCTTCTTCTTTGCATTGACGCCCAATGGCGACAATGCATTGTTCTTGTTCCGTATTCCTATTCCGTCGTCTTCTTCTTCTTCTGCTTCTTCCACAAAATCCCATTTGTTTAACACATGGTTTTTGTTAGCTCTACCCTGGCTCCGTCCCTCATCCAAATTCATCCAAACTTTGTAGACATGTTGTCCAGCATCCCTAGTTGTGCACCTCGTCTTCCATTTTCCAAAATTACTCATGCATGACCATCAAGGCGCCATTTTGTAAATTTCAAGTCCATTTGCATACCATTACTAATCTCGTCCTAACTCCGGCATCCTACATGCCACAGACTTCTAACAAATTGCTATAGATAGTCAAAGAGTTGCTCGATCATTTGCGACGTATAACCTGACCTTAAAAATACCATCTTCATGCCCTAAATTCAAATCCAAAATAGCCTTCCTTCAAAAACTTCATATTTATTGAAATGTAAAGTCAAAAAATAGTAAAATGGCCATAACTTTCTAGTTTTTATTCAATTCGAGCTCAAATTTTCAGGAATTAATACTGGCAACATATCATACATACGAGTCAGTTTTCACGCATCATTGACCTTCTGGTATTGAAATAGCGCCCTCTAAAGTTTCAAAAACGCTTACCTTTGAATGCTCCTCATTGCGTCATGCATGGCCAAACCCGTACCCTTTTTTAGATTTTGGGTGTTCAAGATATGCCCTTTCATGCCATTTAGAAAAAAATATACCTTACCACTGACGAAATATCTGAAAATGCTCCGGAAAATCAGCAAAATACGCAAAAATGCACTATAATGCCAGCACAACTTCAACTTGCTCTTATTTCCTTATTATTGAAGCTTATCCTTTCTAACTTGGCAGATATGAGTATTGATATATACTTTAACCGTTCGTCAACCTTTTATGACAGAAACTGACATAGAGCTCACGTCAAATTAACATTATTGTGAAAAACTGTCATTTTTAATGTCTTTCTTTATATGGCATTTACTTCCGGTCTATTGCCTGCACACAAATAAAAGTGGTATCAATGTCACCGCATTGGAATGCTCTTTCCACTGATACCAAATACGACATAGGTTATAACAGAAAATTTCAAGATAAACCAATCTGAACACATGGTATACTGCTCACAATCCACAAAAATTTAACAACAAAATTGTACACAATGTCTATTGCATAACGTATTATGCATGCACATCGTTCTGCTATGTACTTTACACCGAGTTACGTTAATGACTGTCAGGGAAATTTGTATGCTTATTCATATCACTCTCTGTGTCTTTCTCTCCCTTCTCTCTCTTTGTTGAGCGGCCATATGGTCTAAAAATGGACGAAATCTGTTTGACTCGAGTAAGTAACTTCCTATGGAGGGCAAAATGTACCAAAATCCACTTTGATTAACATGTAATTTTTGTTGGTCCTCCCCTGCCTCCGCTCCTCATCCAAATTCATTCCGATTTGGTAGACATGTTGTCCATGATGCATTATTGTGCACCTATTATTTCATTTTCTAAAATCATTCATGCATGACAGTGCATGCACTATTTTGAGTGAGTGACATCATCATCTCTCTCATTTGGATGTAACTGGCTCGTTCATATAACTCTTTTGTTAAAAATAAGCGAAACTTTGAAATGTCATAACTTTCTTATTTTACATCCGATTTTAATGAAATTTTCAGCATTGTGTTTGTCTGATTTTTCCCTATTGATTCAAATCAACATCTTTCTGAGGTGGACTTGACCTTTCAATCAGACGCGTCAATGCATGCACATCGTAATAAAACGATTGCAGTTCTAGTCTTCTTCTTCTTCTGCTTCTTCCACAAAATCCCATTTGTTTAACACATGGTTTTTGTTAGCTCTACCCTGGCTCCGTCCCTCATCCAAATTCATCCAAACTTTGTAGACATGTTGTCCAGCATCCCTAGTTGTGCACCTCGTCTTCCATTTTCCAAAATCACTCATGCATGACCATCAAGGCGCCATTTTGTAAATTTCAAGTCCATTTGCATACCATTACTAATCTCGTCCTAACTCCCGCATCCTGCATTCTACAGACTTCTAACAAATTGCTATAGATAGTCAAAGGGTTGCTCCATCATCTGCGACGTATAACCTGACCTTCAAAATGCCATCTTCATGCCTTAAATTCAAATCCAAAATAGCCTTCCTTAAAAAACGTCATATTTATTGAAATGTAAAGTCAAAAAATCGTAAAATGGCCATAACTTTCTAGTTTTTATTTATTTCAAGCCCATATATTCAGGAATTGATACTAGTACCATATCATACATAGGAGTTAGTTTTCACGCATCACTGACTTTCCGTTACTGAAATAGCGCCCTCTAAAGTTTCAAAAACGCTTACCTTTGAATGCTCCTCATTGCGTCATGCATTGCCAAACCCGTACCCTTTTTAAATTTAGAGTGTTCAAGATATGCCCTTTCATGCCATTTAGAAAAATATATACCTTACCGCTGACGAAATATCTGAAAAATGCTCCCGAAAATCAGCAAAATACGCAAAAATGCACTATAATGCCAGCACAACTTCAACTTGCTCTTATTTCCTTATTATTGAAGCTTATTCTTTCTAACTTGGCAGATATGAGTATTGATATATACTTTAACCGTTCGTCAACCTTTTGTGACAGAAACTGACATAGAGCTGACGTCAGGTTAAAATTATTGTGCAAAACTGTCATTTTTAATGTCTTTCTTTATATGGCATTTACTTCCGGTCTATTGCTTGCGCACAAATAAAAGTGGTATCAATGTCACCGCATTGGAATGATCTTTCCAGTGATACCAAATACGACATAGGTTACAACAGAAAATTTCAAGATAAATCAATCTGAACACATGGTATACTGCTCAAAATGCACACATTATCAACAACAGAATTGTACACAATGTCTATGGGATCGGTTTCACGCAAAAACGAACTTAACCTATGGGGTGCAATGTGGTCTAAAATGGTTGACTCTAGATTGTAGCTTCCTATGGAGTGCAAATAACTTTCTTATTTTACATCCGATTTTGATGAAATTTTCAGCATTGTGCTTGTCTGATTTTTCCCTATTGATTCAAATCAACATTTTTCTGAGGTGGACTTGACCTTTAAATCAGACACGTCAATGCATGCACATCGTAATGAAACGATTGCAGTTCTAGTCTTCTTCTTCTTCTTCTTCCACAAAATCCCATTTGTTTAACACATGGTGTTTGTTAGCTCTGCCCTGGCTCCGTCCCTCATCCAAATTCATCCAAACTTGGTAGACATGTTGTCCAGCATCCCTAGTTGTGCCCCTCGTCTTCCTTTTTATCAAAATCACTCATGCATGACCATCTAGGCGCCATTTTGTAAATTTCAAGTCCATTTGCATACCATTACTAATCTCGTCCTAACTCCCGCATCCTGCATTCTACAGACTTCTAACAAATTGCTATAGATAGTCAAAGAGTTGCTCCATCATCTGCGACGTATAACCTGACCTTCAAAAGGCCATCTTCATGCCCTAAATTCAAATCCGAAATAGCCTTCCTTCAAAAACGTCATATTTATTGAAATGTAAAGTTAAAAAATCGTATAATGGCCATAACTTTCTGGTTTTTATTTAATTTGAGCTCATATTCTTAGGAATCAATACTGGCAAGATATCATACTTACGACATAGTTTTCACGCATCATTGATCTTCCGGTATTGAAATAGCGCCCTCTAAAGTTTAAAAAAGGCTTACCTTTGAATGCTCCTCATTGCGTCATGCATGGCCAAACCCGTACCCTTTTTTAGATTTAGGGTGTTCAAGATATGCCCTTTCATGCCATTTAGAAAAATATATACCTTACCACTGACGAAATATCTGAAAAATGCTCCCGAAAATCAGCAAAATACGCAAAAATGCACTATAATGCCAGCACAACTTCAACTTGCTCTTATTTCCTTATTATAGAAGCTTATCCTTTCTAACTTGGCAGATATGAGTATTGATATATACTATAACCGTTCGTCAACCTTTTGGGACAGAAACTGACATAGAGCTGACGTCAGCTTAAAATTATTGTGAAAAACTGTCATTTTTAATGTCTTTCTTTATATGGCATTTACTTCCGGTCTATTGCTTGCGCACAATTAAAAGTGGTATCAATGTCACTGCACTGGAATGCTCTATCCAGTGATACCAAATACGACATAGGTTACAACAGAAAATTTCAAGATAAGCCAATCTGAACACATGGTATACTACTCAAAATGCACACATTATCAACAACAGAATTGTACACAATGTCTATGGCATAACGTATTATGCATGCACATCGTTCTGCTATGTACTTTACACTGAGTTACGTTAATGAACTGTCAGGGAAATTTGTATGCTTATTCATATCACTCTCTGTGTCTTTTTCTCCCTTCTCTCTCTTTGTTGAGCAGCCATATGGTCTAAAAATGGACGAAATCTGTTTGACTCGAGAATGTAACTTCCTATGAAGGGCAAAATGTACCAAAATCCACTTTGATTAACATGTAATTTTTGTTAGTCCTCCCCTGCCTCCGCTCCTCATCCAAATTCATTCCGATTTGGTAGACATGTTGTCCATGATGCATTATTGTGTACCTCTAATTTGATTTTCTAAAATCATTCATGCATGACAGTGCATGCACCATTTTGAATGAGTGACATCATCATCTCTCTCATTTGGATGTAACTGGCTCGTTCATAAAAACTCTTTTGTTAAAAATAAGCGAAACTTTGAAATGTCATAACTTTCTTATTTTACATCCGATTTTGATGAAATTTTCAGCATTGTGCTTGTCTGATTTTTTCCTATTGATTCAAATCAACATTTTTCTAAGGTGGACTTGACCTTTCAATCAGACGCGTCAATGCATGCACATCGTTCTGAAA
Source organism: Lytechinus pictus (assembly GCF_037042905.1). NCBI lineage: Eukaryota > Metazoa > Echinodermata > Echinoidea > Temnopleuroida > Toxopneustidae > Lytechinus > Lytechinus pictus. Next base: position 15,364,739 of record NC_087250.1, on the reverse strand, counting down.
CGATTGCAGTTCTAGTCTTCTTCTTCTTCTGCTTCTTCCACAAAATCCCATTTGTTTAACACATGGTTTTTGTTAGCTCTACCCTGGCTCCGTCCCTCATCCAAATTCATCCAAACTTTCTAGACATGTTGTCCAGCATCCCTAGTTGTGCACCTCGTCTTCCATTTTCCAAAATCACTCATGCATGACCATCAAGGCGCCATTTTGTAAATTTCAAGTCCATTTGCATACCATTACTAATCTCGTCCTAACTCCCGCATCCTGCATGCTACAAACTTCTAACAAATTGCTATAGATAGTCAAAGAGTTGCTCCATCATTTGCGACGTATAACTTGACCTTGAAAATGCCATCTTCATGCCCTAAATTCAAATCCGAAATAGCCTTCCTTCAAAAACTTCATATTTATTGAAATGTAAAGTAAAAAAATCCTAAAATGGCCATAACTTTCTTGTTTTTATTCAATTTGAGCTAATATTTTCAGGAATTATTACAGGCAACATATCATACTTACGAGTTAGTTTTCACGCATCATTGACCTTCCGGTATTGAAAAAGCGCCCTCTAAAGTTTCAAAAACGCTTACGTTTGAATGCTCCTCATTGCGTCATGCATGGCCAAACCCGTACCCTTTTTTAGATTTAGGGTGTTCAAGATATGCCCTTTCATGCCATTTAGAAAAATATATACCTTACCACTGACGAAATATCTGAAAATGCTCCCGAAAATCAGCAAAATACGAAAAAATGCACTATAATGCCAGCACAACTTCAACTTGCTCTTATTTCCTTATTATTGATGCTTATCCTTTCTAACTTGGCAGATATGAGTATTGATATATACTTTAACCGTTCGTCAACCTTTTGTGACAGAAACTGACATAGAGCTCACGTCAGCTTAAAATTATTGTGAAAAACTGTCATTTTTAATGTCTTTCTTTATATGGCATTTACTTCCGGTCTATTGCCTGCGCACAAATAAAAGTGGTATCAATGTCACCGCATTGGAATGCTCTTTCCACCAATACCAAATACGACATAGGTTACAACAGAAAATTTCAAGATAAGCCAATCTGAACACATGGTATACTGCTCACAATGCACATATTATCAACAATAAAATTGTACATAATGTCTATGGCATAACGTATTATGCATGCACACCGATCTGCTATGTACTTTACACTGAGTTACGTTTATGAACTGTCAGGGATATTTGTATGCTTATTCATATCACTCTCTCTGTGTCTTTCTCTCCCTTCTCTCTCTTTGTTGAGCGGCCATGGTCAAAAAATGGACGAAATCTGTTTGACTCGAGAATGCAACTTCCTATGGAGGGCATAATGTCCTAAATCCACTTTGATTAACATGTAATTTTTTTTAATTCCTCCCCTGCCTCCGCTCCTCATCCAAATTCATTTGGCAGATATGTTGTCGATGATGCATTAGTGTGTACCTCTTATTTCATTTTCTAAAATCATTCATACATGACAATGCATGCGCCATTTTGAGTGAGTGACATCATCATCACTCTCATTTGGATGTAACTGGCTCGTTCATATAACTATTTTGTTTAAAATAAGCGAAACTTTGAAATGTCATAACTTTCTTATTTTACATCCGATTTTGATGAAATTTTCAGCTTTGTGCTTGTCTAAATTTTCCCTATTGATTCCAATCAACATTTTTCTGAGGTGGAGTTGACCTTTCAATCAGACGCGTCAATGCATGCACATCGTTCTGAAACGATTGCAGTTCTAGTCTTCTTCTTCTGCTTCTTCCACAAAATCCCATTTGTTTAACACATGGTTTTTGTTAGCTCTACCCTGGCTCCGTCCCTCATCCAAATTCATCCAAACTTTTTAGACATGTTGTCCAGCATCCCTAGTTGTGCCCCTCGTCTTTCTTTTTTCAAAATCACTCATGCATGACCATCCAGGCGCCATTTTGTAAATTTCAAGTCCATTTGCATACCATTACTAATCTCGTCCTAACTCCCGCATCCTGCATTCTACAGACTTCTAACAAATTGCTATAGATAGTCAAAGAGTTGCTTCATCATCTGCGACGTATAACCTGACCTTCAAAATGCCATCTTCATGCCCTAAATTCAAATCCGAAATAGCCTTCCTTCAAAAACTTCATATTTATTGAAATGTAAAGTCAAAAAATCGTAAAATGGCCATAACTTTCTTGTTTTTATTCATTTCGAGCTCATATTTTCAGGAATTTATACTGGTACCATATCACACATAGGAATGAGTTTTCACGCATCACTAAATTTCCGTTACTGAAATAGCGCCCTCTAAAGTTTCAAAAACGCTTATCTTTGAATGCTCCTCATTGCGTCATGCATGGCCAAACCCGTACCCTTTTTTAGATTAAGAGTGTTCAAGATATGCCCTTTCATGCCATTTAGAAAAAAATATACCTTACCACTGACGAAATATCTGAAAAATGCTCCCGAAAATCAGCAAAATACGCAAAAATGCACTATAATGCCAGCACAACTTCAACTTGCTCTTATTTCCTTATTATTGAAGTTTATCCTTTCTAACTTGGCAGATATGAGTATTGATATACACTTCAACCGTTCGTTAACCTTTTGTGACAGAAACTGACATAGAGCTGACGTCAGCTCAAAATTATTGTGCAAAACTGTCATTTTTAATGTCTTTCTTTATATGGCATTTACTTCCGGTCTATTGCTTGCACAAAAATAAAAGTGGTATCAATGTCACCGCATTGGAATGCCCTATCCAGTGATACCAAATACGACATAGGTTACAACAGAAAATTTCAAGATAAGCCAATCTGAACACATGGTATACTACTCACATTGCACACATTATCAACAACAGAATTGTACACAATGTCTATGGCATAACGTATTATGCATGCACATCGTTCTGCTATGTACTTTACACTGAGTTACGTTAATGAACTGTCAGGGAAATGTGTATGCTCATTCATATTACTCTCTGTGTCTTTCTCTCCCTTCTCTCTCTTTTTTTTGAGCGGCCATATGGTCTAAAAATGGCCCAATGGACGAAATCCTTTTGACTTGAGAATGTAACTTCCTATGGAGGGCAAAATGTACCAAAATCCACTTTGATTAACATGTAATTTTTGTTAGTCCTCCCCTGCCTCCGCTCCTCATCCAAATTCATTCCGATTTGGTAGACATGTTGTCCATGATGCATTATTGTGTAGCTCTTATTTCATTTACTAAAATCATTCATGCATGACAGTACATGCGCCATTTTGAGTGAGTGACATCATCATCTCTCTCATTTGGATGTAACTGGCTCGTTCATATAACTATTTTGTTAAAAATAAGCGAAACTTTGAAATATCATAACTTTCTTATTTTACATCCGATTTTGATGAAATTTTCAGCATTGTGCTTGTCTGATTTTTCCCTATTGATTCGAATCAACATTTTTCTGAGGTGGACTTGACCTCTCAATCAGACGCGTCAATGCATGCACATCGTTCTGAAACGATTGCAGTTCTAGTCTTCTTCTTCTTCTTCTGCTTCTTCCACAAAATCCCATTTGTTTAACACATGGTGTTTGTTAGCTCTGCCCTGGCTCCGTCCCTCATCCAAATTCATCCAAACTTGGTAGACATGTTGTCCAGCATCCCTAGTTGTGCCCCTCGTCTTCCTTTCTTCAAAATCACTCATGCATGACCATCTAGGCGCCATTTTGTAAATTTCAAGTCCATTTGCATACCATTACTAATCTCGTCCTAACTCCCGCATCCTGCATTCTACAGACTTCTAACAAATTGCTATAGATAGTCAAAGAGTTGTTCCATCATTTGCGACGTATAACCTGACCTTCAAAATGCCATCTTCATGCCCTAAATTCAAATCCGAAATAGCCTTCCTTCAAAAACGTCATATTTATTGAAATGTAAAGTCAAAAAATCGTAAAATGGCCATAACTTTCTTGTTATTATTCATTTTGAGCTCATATTTTCAGGAATTGATACTGGTACCATATCATACATAGGAATCATTTTTCACGCATCACTGAATTTCCGTTACTGAAATAGCGCCCTCTAAAGTTTCAAAAACGCTTATCTTTGAATGCTCCTCATTGCGTCATGCATGGCCAAACCCGTACCCTTTTTTAGATTTAGGGTGTTCAAGATATGCCCTTTCATGCCATTTAGAAAAAAATATACCTTACAGCTGACGAAATATCTGAAAAATGCTCCCGAAAATCAGCAAAATTCGCAAAAATGCACTATAATGCCAGCACAACTTCAACTTGCTCTTATTTCCTTATTATTGAAGTTTATCCTTTCTAACTTGGCAGATATGAGTATTGATATATACTTCAACCGTTCGTCAACCTTTTGTGACAGAAACTGACATAGAGCTGACGTAAGCTCAAAATTATTGTGCAAAACTGTCATTTTTAATGTCTTTCTTTATATGGCATTTACTTCCGGTCTATTGCTTGCGCACAAAAAAAAGTGGTATCAATGTCACCGCATTGGAATGCCCTATCCAGTGATACCAAATACGACATAGGTTACAACAGAAAATTTCAAGATAAGCCAATCTGAACACATGGTATACTACTCACAATGCACGCATTATCAACAACAGAATTGTACACAATGTCTATGGCATAACGTATTATGCATGCACATCGTTCTGCTATGTACTTTACACTGAGTTACGTTAATGAACTGTTCTCTCTCTTTTTTTTGAGCGGCCATATGGTCTAAAAATGGCCCAATGGACGAAATCCTTTTGACTTGAGAATGTAACTTCCTATGGAGGGCAAAATGTACCAAAATCCACTTTGATTAACATGTAATTTTTGTTAGTCCTCCCCTGCCTCCGCTCCTCATCCAAATTCATTCCGATTTGGTAGACATGTTATCCATGATGCATTATTGTGTACCTTATATTTCATTTTCTAAACTCATTCATGCATGACAGTGCATGCACCATTTTGAGTGAGTGACATCATCATCTCTCTCATTTGGATGTAACTGGCTCGTTCATATAACTCTTTTGTTAAAAATAAGCGAAACTTTGAAATGTCATAACTTTCTTTTTTTACATCCGATTTTGATGAAATTTTCAGCATTGTGCTTCTCTGATTTTTCCCTATTGATTCAAATCAACATTTTTATGAGGTGGACTTGACCTCTAAATCAGACACGTCAATGCATGCACATCGTAATGAAACGATTGCAGTTCTAGTTGCATTGACGCCCAATGGCGACAATGCATTGTTCTTGTTCCGTATTCCTATTCCGTCGTCTTCTTTGCATTGACGCCCAATGGCGACAATGCATTGTTCTTGTTCCGTATTCCTATTCCGTCGTCTTCTTCTTCTTCTTCTGCTTCTTCCACAAAATCCCATTTGTTTAACACATGGTTTTTGTTAGCTCTACCCTGGCTCCGTCCCTCATCCAAATTCATCCAAACTTTGTAGACATGTTGTCCAGCATCCCTAGTTGTGCACCTTGTCTTCCATTTTCCAAAATCACTCATGCATGACCATCAAGGCGCCATTTTGTAAATTTCAAGTCCATTTGCATACCATTACTAATCTCGTCCTAACTCCCGCATCCTGCATGCTACAAACTTCTAACAAATTCCTATAGATAGTCAAAGAGTTGCTCCATCATTTGCGACGTATAACCTGACCTTCAAAATGCCATCTTCATGCCCTAAATTCAAATCCGAAATAGCCTTCCTTCAAAAACTTCATATTTATTGAAATGTAAAGTCAAAAAATCGTAAAATGGCCATAACTTTCTTGTTTTTATTCAATTCGAGCTAATATTTTCAGGAATTATTACAGGTAACATATCATACTTACGAGTTAGTTTTCACGCATCATTGACCTTCCGGTATTGAAATAGCGCCCTCTAAAGTTTCAAAAACGCTTACGTTTGAATGCTCCTCATTGCGTCATGCATGGCCAAACCCGTACCCTTTTTTAGATTTAGGGTGTTCATGATATGCCCTTTCATGCCATTTAGAAAAGTATATACCTTACCACTGACGAAATATCTGAAAAATGCTCCCGAAAATCAGCAAAATACGCAAAAATGCACTATAATGCCAGCACAACTTCAACTTGCTCTTATTTCCTTATTATTGATGCTTATCCTTTCTAACTTGGCAGATATGAGTATTGATATATACTTTAACCGTTCGTCAACCTTTTGTGACAGAAACTGACATAGAGCTCACGTCAGCTTAAAATTATTGTGAAAAACTGTCATTTCTAATGTCTTTCTTTATATGGTATTTACTTCCGGTCTATTGCCTGCGCACAAATAAAAGTGGTATCAATGTCACCGCATTGGAATGCTCTTTCCACCGATACCAAATACGACATAGGTTACAACAGAAAATTTCAAGATAAGCCAATCTGAACACATGGTATACTGCTCACAATGCACATATTATCAACAATAAAATTGTACATAATGTCTATGGCATAACGTATTATGCATGCACATCGTTCTGCTATGTACTTTACACTGAGTTACGTTTATGAACTGTCAGGGATATTTGTATGCTTATTCATATCACTCTCTCTGTGTCTTTCTCTCCCTTCTCTCTCTTTGTTGAGCGGCCATGGTCTAAAAATGGACGAAATCTGTTTGACTCGAGAATGTAACTTCCTATGGAGGGCAAAATATACCAAAATCCACTTTGATTAACATGTAATTTTTTTTAATTCCTCCCCTGCCTCCGCTCCTCATCCAAATTCATTTGGCAGATATGTTGTCGATGATGCATTAGTGTGTACCTCTTATTTCATTTTCTAAAATCATTCATACATGACAGTGCATGCGCCATTTTGAGTGAGTGACATCATCATCACTCTCATTTGGATGTAACTGGCTCGTTCATATAACTATTTTGTTTAAAATAACCGAAACTTTGAAATGTCATAACTTTCTTATTTTACATCCGATTTTGATGAAATTTTCAGCTTTGTGCTTGTCTGAATTTTCCCTATTGATTCAAATCAACATTTTTCTGAGGTGGAGTTGACCTTTCAATCAGACGCGTCAATGCATGCACATCGTTCTGAAACGATTGCAGTTCTAGTTGCATTGACGCCCACTGGCGACAATGCATTGTTCTTGTTCCGTATTCCTATTCCGTCGTCTTCTTTGCATTGACGCCCAATGGCGACAATGCATTGTTCTTGTTCCGTATTCCTATTCCGTCGTCTTCTTCTTCTTCTTCTGCTTCTTCCACAAAATCCCATTTGTTTAACACATGGTTTTTGTTAGCTCTACCCTGGCTCCGTCCCTCATCCAAATTCATCCAAACTTTGTAGACATGTTGTCCAGCATCCCTAGTTGTGCACCTCGTCTTCCATTTTCCAAAATCACTCATGCATGACCATCAAGGCGCCATTTTGTAAATTTCAAGTCCATTTGCATACCATTACTAATCTCGTCCTAACTCCCGCATCCTGCATGCTACAAACTTCTAACAAATTGCTATAGATAGTCAAAGAGTTGCTCCATCATTTGCGACGTATAACCTGACCTTCAAAATGCCATCTTCATGCCCTAAATTCAAATCCGAAATAGCCTTCCTTCAAAAACTTCATATTTATTGAAATGTAAAGTAAAAAAATCGTAAAATGGCCATCACTTTCTTGTTTTTATTCAATTTGAGCTCATATATTCAGGAATTAATACTGGCAACATATCATACTTACGACATAGTTTTCACGCATCATTGATCTTTTGGTATTGAAATAGCGCCCTCTAAAGTTTAAAAAACGCTTACCTTTGAATGCTTCTAATTGCGTCATGCATGGCCAAACCCGTACCCTTTTTTAGATTTTGGGTGTTCAAGATATGCCCTTTTATGCCATTCAGAAAAAAATATACCTTACCACTGACGAAATATCTGAAAAATGCTCCCGAAAATCAGCAAAATACGCAAAAATGCACTATAATGCCAGCACAACTTCAACTTGCTCTTATTTCCTTATTATTGAAGCTTATCCTTTCTTACTTGGCAGATATGAGTATTGATATATACTTTAACCGTTCGTCAACCTTTTGTGACAGAAACTGACATAGAGCTGACGTCAGCTTAAAATTATTGTGAAAAACTGTCATTTTTAATGTCTTTCTTTATATGGCATTTACTTCCGGTCTATTGCTTGCACACACATAAAAGTGGTATCAATGTCACCGCATTGGAATGTTCTTTCCAGTGATACCAAATACGACCTAGGTTACAACAGAAAATTTCAAGATAAGCCAATCTGAACACATGGTATACTGCTCACAATGCACGCATTATCAACAACAGAATTGTACACAATGTCTATAGCATAACGTATTATGCATGCACATCGTTCTGCTATGTACTTTACACTGAGTTACGTTAATGAACTGTCGGGGAAATTTGTATGCTTATTCATATCACTCTCTCTGTGTCTTTCTCTCCCTTCTCTCTCTTTGTTGAGCGGCCATTTGGTCTAAAACTGGACGAAATCTGTTTGACTCGAGAATGTAACTTCCTATGGAGGGCACAATGTACCAAAATCCACTTTGATTAACATGTAATTTTTGTTAGTCCTCCCCTGCCTCCGCTCCTCATCCAAATTCATTCCGATTTGGTAGACATGTTGTCCATGATGCATTATTGCGTACCTCTTATTTCATTTTCTAAAATCATCCATGCATGACAGTGACTGCACCATTTTGAGTGAGTGACATCATCATCTCTCTCATTTGGATGTAACTGGCTCGTTCATATAACTCTTTTGTTAAAAATAAGCGAAACTTTGAAATGTCATTACTTTCTTTTTTTACATCCGATTTTGATGAAATTTTCAGCATTGTGCTTGTCTGATTTTTCCCTATTGATTCAAATCAACATTTTTATGAGGTGGACTTGACCTCTAAATCAGACACGTCAATGCATGCACATCGTAATGAAACGATTGCAGTTCTAGTCTTCTTCTTCTTCTTCTTCTTCTTCTTCTTCCACAAAATCCCATTTGTTTAACACATGGTTTTTGTTAGCTCTGCCCTGGCTCCGTCCCTCATCCAAATTCATCCAAACTTTGTAGACATGTTGTCCAGCATCCCTAGTTGTGCCCCTTGTCTTCCTTTTTCCAAAATCACTCATGCATGACCATCTAGGCGCCATTTTGTAAATTTCAAGTCCATTTGCATACCATTACTAATCTCGTCCTAACTCCCGCATCCTGCATGCTACAAACTTCTAACAAACTGCTATAGATAGTCAAAGAGTTGCTCCATCATCTGCGACGCATAACCTGACCTTCAAAATGCCATCTTCATGCCCTAAATTCAAATCCGAAATAGCCTTCCTTCAAAAACGTCACATTTATTGAAATGTAAAGTAAAAAAATCGTAAAATGGCCATAACTTTATTGTTTTTATTCATTTCGAGCTCATATTTTTAGGAATTGATACTGGTACCATATCATACTTACGAGTTAGTTTTCACGCATCACTGAATTTCCGTTACTGAAATAGCGCCCTCTAAAGTTTCAAAAACGCTTATCTTTGAATGCTCCTCATTTCGTCATGCATGGCCAAACCCGTACCCTTTTTTAGATTTAGGGTGTTCAAGATATGCTCTTTCATGCCATTTAGAAAAATATATACCTTACCGCTGACAAAATATCTGAAAAATGCTCCCGAAAATCAGCAAAATACGCAAAAATGCACTATAGTGCCAGCACAACTTCAACTTGCTCTTATTTCCTTATTATTGAAGCTTATCCTTTCTAACTTGGCAGATATGAGTATTGATATATACTTCAACCGTTCGTCAACCTTTTGTAACAGAAACTGACAAAAATCTGACGTCAGCTTAAAATTATTGTGCAAAACCTTCATTTTTAATGTTTTTCTTTATATGGCATTTACTTCCGGTCTATTGCTTGAGCACAGATAAAAGTGGTATCAATGTCACCGCATTTGAATGCTCTTTCCAGTGATACCAAATATGACATAGGTTACAACAGAAAATTTCAAGATAAGCCAATCTGAACACATGGTATACTACTCAGAATGCACACATTATCAACAACAGAATTGTACACAATGTCTATGGCATAACGTATTATGCATGCACATCGTTCTGCTATGTACTTTACACTGAGTTACGTTAATGAACTGTCAGGGATATTTGTATGCTTATTCATATCACTCTCTCTGTGTCTTTCTCTCCCTTCTCTCTCTTTGTTGAGCGGCCATGGTCAAAAAATGGACGAAATCTGTTTGACTCGAGAATGCAACTTCCTATGGAGGGCATAATGTCCTAAATCCACTTTGATTAACATGTAATTTTTTTTAATTCCTCCCCTGCCTCTGCTCCTCATCCAAATTCATTTGGCAGATATGTTGTCGATGATGCATTAGTGTGTACCTCTTATTTCATTTTCTAAAATCATTCATACATGACAGTGCATGCGCCATTTTGAGTGAGTGACATCATCATCACTCTCATTTGGATGTAACTGGCTCGTTCATATAACTATTTTGTTTAAAATAAGCGAAACTTTGAAATGTCATAACTTTCTTATTTTACATCCGATTTTGATGAAATTTTCAGCTTTGTGCTTGTCTGAATTTTCCCTATTGATTCAAATCAACATTTTTCTGAGGTGGAGTTGACCTTTCAATCAGACGCGTCAATGCATGCACATCGTTCTGAAACGATTGCAGTTCTAGTCTTCTTCTTCTGCTTCTTCCACAAAATCCCATTTGTTTAACACATGGTTTTTGTTAGCTCTACCCTGGCTCCGTCCCTCATCCAAATTCATCCAAACTTTGTAGACATGTTGTCCAGCATCCCTAGTTGTGCACCTCGTCTTCCATTTTCCAAAATCACTCATGCATGACCATCAAGGCGCCATTTTGTAAATTTCAAGTCCATTTGCATACCATTACTAATCTCGTCCTAACTCCCGCATCCTGCATTCTACAGACTTCTAACAAATTGCTATAGATAGTCAAAGGGTTGCTCCATCATCTGCGACGTATAACCTGACCTTCAAAATGCCATCTTCATGCCTTAAATTCAAATCCAAAATAGCCTTCCTTAAAAAACGTCATATTTATTGAAATGTAAAGTCAAAAAATCGTAAAATGGCCATAACTTTCTAGTTTTTATTTATTTCAAGCCCATATATTCAGGAATTGATACTAGTACCATATCATACATAGGAGTTAGTTTTCACGCATCACTGACTTTCCGTTACTGAAATAGCGCCCTCTAAAGTTTCAAAAACGCTTACCTTTGAATGCTCCTCATTGCGTCATGCATTGCCAAACCCGTACCTTTTTTTAAATTTAGAGTGTTCAAGATATGCCCTTTCATGCCATTTAGAAAAATATATACCTTACCGCTGACGAAATATCTGAAAAATGCTCCCGAAAATCAGCAAAATACGCAAAAATGCACTATAATGCCAGCACAACTTCAACTTGCTCTTATTTCCTTATTATTGAAGCTTATTCTTTCTAACTTGGCAGATATGAGTATTGATATATACTTTAACCGTTCGTCAACCTTTTGTGACAGAAACTGACATAGAGCTGACGTCAGGTTAAAATTATTGTGCAAAACTGTCATTTTTAATGTCTTTCTTTATATGGCATTTACTTCCGGTCTATTGCTTGCGCACAAATAAAAGTGGTATCAATGTCACCGCATTGGAATGATCTTTCCAGTGATACCAAATACGACATAGGTTACAACAGAAAATTTCAAGATAAATCAATCTGAACACATGGTATACTGCTCAAAATGCACACATTATCAACAACAGAATTGTACACAATGTCTATGGGATCGGTTTCACGCAAAAACGAACTTAACCTATGGGGTGCAATGTGGTCTAAAATGGTTGACTCTAGATTGTAGCTTCCTATGGAGTGCAAATAACTTTCTTATTTTACATCCGATTTTGATGAAATTTTCAGCATTGTGCTTGTCTGATTTTTCCCTATTGATTCAAATCAACATTTTTCTGAGGTGGACTTGACCTTTAAATCAGACACGTCAATGCATGCACATCGTAATGAAACGATTGCAGTTCTAGTCTTTGCATAGACGCTCAATAGCGACAATGCATTGTTCTTGTTCCGTATTCCTATTCCGTCGTCTTCTTCTTCTTCTTCTTCTTCTTCTTCCACCAAATCCCATTTGTTTAACACATGGCTTTTGTTAGCTCTGCCCTGGCTCCATCCCTCATCCAAATTCATCCAAACTTGGTAGACATGTTGTCCAGCATCCCTAGTTGTGCCCCTCGTCTTTCTTTTTCCAAATTCACTCATGCATGACCATCCAGGCGCCATTTTGTAAATTTCAAGTCCATTTGCATACCATTACTAATCTCGTCCTAACTCCCCCATCCTGCATGCTACAGACTTCTAACAAATTGCTATAGATAGTCAAAGAGTTGCTCCATGATTTGCGACGCATAACCCGACCTTCAAAATGCCATCTTCATGCCCTAAATTCAAATCCGAAATAGCCTTCCTTCAAAAACTTCATATTTATTGAAATGTAAAGTAAAAAAATCGTAAAATGGCCATAACTTTCTTGTTTTTATTCAATTCGGGCTCATATTTTTGGGAATTGATACTGGTAAAATATCATACATACGAGTCAGTTTTCACGCATCATTGACCTTCCGGTATTGAAATAGCGCCCTCTAAAGTTTCAAAAACGCTTACCTTTGAATGCTCCTCATTGCGTCATGCATGGCCAAACCCGTACCCTTTTTTAGATTTAGGGTGTTCAAGATATGCCCTTTCATGCCATTTAGAAAAATATATACCTTACAACTGACGAAATATCTGAAAAATGCTCCCGAAAATCAGCAAAATACGCAAAAATGCACTATAATGCCAGCACAACTTCAACTTGCTCTTATTTCCTTATTACTGAAGTTTATCCTTTCTAACTTGGCAGATATGAGTATTGATATATACTTTAACCGTTCATCAACCTTTTGTGACAGAAACTGACATAGAGCTCACATCAGCTTAAAATTATTGTGAAAAACTGTCATTTTTAATGTCTTTCTTTATATGGCATTTACTTCCGGTCTATTGCCTGCGCACAAATAAAAGTGGTATCAATGTCACCGCATTGGAATGCTCTTTCCACTGATACCAAATACGACATAGGTTACAACAGAAAATTTCAAGATAAGCCAATCTGAACACATGGTATACTGCTCACAATGCACACTTATCAACAACAAAATTGTACACAATGTCTATGGCATAACGTATTATGCATGCACATCGTTCTGCTATGTACTTTACACTGAGTTACGTTTATGAACTGTCAGGGAAATCTGTATGCTTATTCATATCACTCTCTCTGTGTCTTTCTCTCCCTTCTCTCTCTTTGTTGAGCGGCCATATGGTCTAAAAATGGACGAAATCTGTTTGACTCGAGAATGTAACTTCCTATGGAGGGCACAATGTACCAAAATCCACTTTGATTAACATGTAATTTTTGTTAGTCCTCCCCCGCCTCCGCTCCTCATCCAAATTCATCCTGATTTGGTAGACATGTTGTCGATGATGCATTATTGTGTACCTCTTATTTCATTTTCTAAAATCATTCATGCATGACAGTGCATGCACCATTTTGAGTGAGTGACATCATCATCTCTCTCATTTTGATGTAACTGGCTCGTTCATGTAACTATTTTGTCAAAAATAAGCGAAACTTTGAAATGTCATAACTTTCTTATTTTACATCCGATTTTGATGAAATTTTCAGCATTGTGCTTGTCTGATTTTTCCCTATTGATTCAAATCAACATTTTTCTGAGGTGGACTTGACCTTTCAATCAGACGCGTCAATGCATGCACATCGTTCTGCAACGATTGCAGTTCTAGTCTTTGCATTGACGCCCACTGGCGACAATGCATTGTTCTTGTTCCGTATTCCTATTCCGTCGTCTTCTTCTTCTTCTTCTTCTTCTTCTTCTTCCACAAAATCCTATTTGTTTAACACATGGTGTTTGTTAGCTCTGCCCTGGCTCCGTCCCTCGTCCAAATTCATCCAAACTTGGTAGACATGTTGTCCAGCATCCCTAGTTGTGCCCCTTGTCTTCCTTTTTTCAAAATCACTCATGCATGACCATCTAGGCGCCATTTTGTAAATTTCAAGTCCATTTGCATACCATTACTAATCTCGTCCTAACTCCCGCATCCTGCATTCTACAGACTTCTAACAAATTGCTATAGATAGTCAAAGAGTTGCCCCATCATTTGCGACATTTAACCTGACCTTCAAAACGCCATCTTCATGCCCTAAATTCAAATCCGAAATAGCCTTCCTTCAAAAACGTCATATTTATTGAAATGTAAAGTCAAAAAATCGTAAAATGGCCATAACTTTCTTGTTTTTTTTTATTTCGAGCTCATATTTTCAGGAATTGATACTTGTACCATATCATACATAGGAATTAGTTTTCATGCATCACTGAATTTCCGTTACTGAAATAGCGCCCTCTAAAGTTTCAAAAACGCTTATCTTTGAATGCTCCTCATTGCATCATGCATGGCCAAACCCGTACCCTTTTTTTAGATTTAGGGTGTTCAAGATATGCCCTTTCATGCCATTTAGAAAAACATATACCTTACCACTGACGAAATATCTGAAAAATGCTCCCGAAAATCAGCAAAATACGCAAAAATGCACTATAATGCCAGCACAACTTCAACTTGCTCTTATTTCCTTATTATTGATGCTTATCCTTTCTAACTTGGCAGATATGAGTATTGATATATACTTTAACCGTTCGTCAACCTTTTGTGACAGAAACTGACATAGAGCTCACGTCGGCTTAAAATTATTGTGAAAAACTGTCATTTTTAATGTCTTTCTTTATATGTTATTTACTTCCGGTCTATTGCCTGCGCACAAATAAAAGTGCTATCAATGTCACCGCATTGGAATGTTCTTTCCACCGATACCAAATACGACATAGGTTACAACAGAAAATTTCAAGATAAGCCAATCTGAACACATGGTATACTGCTCATAATGCACATATTATCAACAATAAAATTGTACATAATGTCTATGGCATAACGTATTATGCATGCACATCGTTCTGCTATGTACTTTACACTGAGTTACGTTTATGAACTGTCAGGGATATTTGTATGCTTATTCATATCACTCTCTCTGTGTCTTTCTCTCCCTTCTCTCTCTTTGTTGAGCGGCCATGGTCAAAAAATGGACGAAATCTGTTTGACTCGAGAATGCAACTTCCTATGGAGGGCATAATGTCCTAAATCCACTTTGATTAACATGTAATTTTTTTTAATTCCTCCCCTGCCTCCGCTCCTTATCCAAATTCATTTGGCAGATATGTTATCGATGATGCATTAGTGTGTACCTCTTATTTCATTTTCTAAAATCATTCATACATGACAGTGCATGCGCCATTTTGAGTGAGTGACATCATCATCACTCTCATTTGGATGTAACTGGCTCGTTCATATAACTATTCTGTTTAAAATAAGCGAAACTTTGAAATGTCATAACTTTCTTATTTTACATCCGATTTTGATGAAATTTTCAGCTTTGTGCTTGTCTGAATTTTCCCTATTGATTCAAATCAACATTTTTCTGAGGTGGAGTTGACCTTTCAATCAGACGCGTCAATGCATGCACATCGTTCTGAAACGATTGCAGTTCTAGTCTTCTTCTTCTTCTTCTTCTTCTTCTTCTTCCACAAAATCCCATTTGTTTAACACATGGTGTTTGTTAGCTCTGCCCTGGCTCCGTCCCTCATCCAAATTCATCCAAACTTTGTAGACATGTTGTCCAGCATCCCTAGTTGTGCCCCTCGTCTTCATTTTTCCAAAATCACTCATGCATGACCATCTAGGCGCCATTTTGTAAATTTCAAGTCCATTTGCATACCATTACTAATCTCGTCCTAACTCCCGCATCCTGCATGCTACAAACTTCTAACAAATTGCTATAGATAGTCAAAGAGTTGCTCCATCATCTGCGACGTATAACCTGACCTTCAAAATGCCATCTTCATGCCCTAAATTCAAATCCGAAATAGCCTTCCTTCAAAAACGTCACATTTATTGAAATGTAAAGTAAAAAAATCGTAAAAAGGCCATAACTTTATTGTTTTTATTCATTTCGAGCTCATATTTTTAGGAATTGATACTGGTACCGTATCATACTTACGAGTTAGTTTTCACGCATCACTAAATTTCCGTTACTGAAATAGCGCCCTCTAAAGTTTCAAAAACGCTTATCTTTGAATGCTCCTCATTTCGTCATGCATGGCCAAACCCGTACCCTTTTTTAGATTTAGGGTGTTCAAGATATGCTCTTTCATGCCATTTAGAAAAATATATACCTTACCGCTGACAAAATATCTGAAAAATGCTCCCGAAAATCAGCAAAATACGCAAAAATGCACTATAATGCCAGCACAACTTCAACTTGCTCTTATTTCCTTATTATTGAAGCTTATCCTTTCTAACTTGGCAGATATGAGTATTGATATATACTTCAACCGTTCGTTAACCTTTTGTAACAGAAACTGACAAAAATCTGACGTCAGCTTAAAATTATTGTGCAAAACCTTCATTTTTAATGTTTTTCTTTATATGGCATTTACTTCCGGTCTATTGCTTGAGCACAAATAAAAGTGGTATCAATGTCACCGCATTTGAATGCTCTTTCCAGTGATACCAAATATGACATAGGTTACAACAGAAAATTTCAAGATAAGCCAATCTGAACACATGGTATACTACTCAGAATGCACACATTATCAACAACAGAATTGTACACAATGTCTATGGCATAACGTATTATGCATGCACATCGTTCTGCTATGTACTTTACACTGAGTTACGTTAATGAACTGTCAGGGAAATGTGTATGCTTATTCATATCACTCTCTCTGTGTCTTTCTCTCCCTTCTCTCTCTTTGTTGAGCGGCCATGGTCAAAAAATGGACGAAATCTGTTTGACTCGAGAATGCAACTTCCTATGGAGGGCATAATGTCCTAAATCCACTTTGATTAACATGTAATTTTTTTTAATTCCTCCCCTGCCTCCGCTCCTCATCCAAATTCATTCCGATTTGGTAGACATGTTGTCCATGATGCATTATTGTGTACCTCTTATTTCATTTTCTAAAATCATTCATGCATGACAGTGCATGCGCCATTTTGAGTGAGTGACATCATCATCTCTCTCATTTTGATGTAACTGGCTCGTTCATATAACTATTTTGTTAAAAATAAGCGAAACTTTGAAATGTCATAACTTTCTTATTTTACATCCGATTTTGATGAAATTTTCAGCATTGTGCTTGTCTGATTTTTCCCTATTGATTCTAATCAAGATTTTCTGAGGTAAACTTGACCTTTCAATCAGACGCGTCAATGCATGCATATCGTTCGGAAACGATTGCAGTTCTAGTCTTCTTCTTCTTCTTCTTCCACAAAATCCCATTTGTTTAACACATGGTTTTTGTTAGCTCTGCCCTGGCTCTGTCCCTCATCCAAATTCATCCAAACTTTGTAGACATGTTGTCCAGCATCCCTAGTTGTGCCCCTTGCCTTCCTTTTTCCAAAATCACTCATGCATGACCATCTAGGCGCCATTTTGTAAATTTCAAGTCCATTTGCATACCATTACTAATCTCGTCCTAACTCCCGCATCCTGCATGCTACAAACTTCTAACAAATTGCTATAGATAGTCAAAGAGTTGCTCCATCATCTGCGACGTATAACCTGACCTTCAAAATGCCATCTTCATGCCCTAAATTCAAATCCGAAATAGCCTTCCTTCAAAAACGTCACATTTATTGAAATGTAAAGTCAAAAAATCGTAAAATGGCCATAACTTTATTGTTTTTATTCATTTCGAGCTCATATTTTTAGGAATTGATACTGGTACCATATCATACTTACGACTTAGTTTTCACGCATCATTGAATTTCCGTTACTGAAATAGCGCCCTCTAAAGTTTCAAAAACGCTTATCTTTGAATGCTCCTCATTTCGTCATGCATGGCCAAACCCGTACCCTTTTTTAGATTTAGGGTGTTCAAGATATGCTCTTTCATGCCATTTAGAAAAATATATACCTTACCGCTGACAAAATATCTGAAAAATGCTCCCGAAAATCAGCAAAATACGCAAAAATGCACTATAATGCCAGCACAACTTCAACTTGCTCTTATTTCCTTATTATTGAAGCTTATCCTTTCTAACTTGGCAGATATTAGTATTGATATATACTTCAACCGTTCGTCAACCTTTTGTAACAGAAACTGACATACATCTGACGTCAGCTTAAAATTATTGTGCAAAACCTTCATTTTTAATGTTTTTCTTTATATGGCATTTACTTCCGGTCTATTGCTTGAGCACAAATAAAAGGGGTATCAATGTCACCGCATTTGAATGCTCTTTCCAGTGATACCAAATATGACATAGGTTACAACAGAAAATTTCAAGATAAGCCAATCTGAACACATGGTATACTACTCAGAATGCACACATTATCAACAACAGAATTGTACACAATGTCTATGGCATAACGTATTATGCATGCACATCGTTCTGCTATGTACTTTACACTGAGTTACGTTAATGAACTGTCAGGGAAATGTGTATGCTTATCCATATCATTCCGATTTGGTAGACATGTTGTCCATTCATTCGTGCATGACAGTGCATGCACCATTTTGAGTGAGTGACATCATCATCTCTCTCATTTGGATGTAACTGGCTCGTTCATATAACTCTTTTGTTAAAAATAAGCGAAACTTTGAAATGTCATAACTTTCTTTTTTTACATCCGATTTTGATGAAATTTTCAGCATTGTGCTTGTCTGATTTTTCCCTATTGATTCAAATCAACATTTTTATGAGGTGGACTTGACCTCTAAATCAGACACGTCAATGCATGCACATCGTAATGAAACGATTGCAGTTCTAGTTGCATTGACGCCCACTGGCGACAATGTATTGTTCTTGTTCCGTATTCCTATTCCGTCGTCTTCTTTGCATTGACGCCCACTGGCGACAATGCATTGTTCTTGTTCCGTATTCCTATTCCGTCGTCTTTGCATTGACGCCCAATGGCGACAATGCATTGTTCTTGTTCCGTATTCCTATTCCGTCGTCTTCTTCTTCTTCTTCTGCTTCTTCCACAAAATCCCATTTGTTTAACACATGGTTTTTGTTAGTTCTACCCTGGCTCCGTCCCTCATCCAAATTCATCCAAACTTTGTAGACATGTTGTCCAGCATCCCTAGTTGTGCACCTCGTCTTCCATTTTCCAAAATCACTCATGCATGACCATCAAGGCGCCATTTTGTAAATTTCAAGTCCATTTGCATACCATTACTAATCTCGTCCTAACTCCCGCATCCTGCATGCTACAAACTTCTAACAAATTCCTATAGATAGTCAAAGAGTTGCTCCATCATTTGCGACGTATAACCTGACCTTCAAAATGCCATCTTCATGCTCTAAATTCAAATCCGAAATAGCCTTCCTTCAAAAACTTCATATTTATTGAAATGTAAAGTCAAAAACTCCTAAAATGGCCATAACTTTCTTGTTTTTATTCAATTCGAGCTAATATTTTCAGGAATTATTACAGGCAACATATCATACTTACGAGTTAGTTTTCACGCATCATTGACCTTCCGGTATTGAAATAGCGCCCTCTAAAGTTTCAAAAACGCTTACGTTTGAATGCTCCTCATTGCGTCATGCATGGCCAAACCCGTACCCTTTTTTAGATTTAGGGTGTTCAAGATATGCCCTTTCATGCCATTTAGAAAAATATATACCTTACCACTGACGAAATATCTGAAAAATGCTCCCGAAAATCAGCAAAATACGCAAAAATGCACTATAATGCCAGCATAACTTCAACTTGCTCTTATTTCCTTATTATTAAAGCTTATCCTTTCTAACTTGGCAGAAATGAGTATTGATATATACTTCAACCGTTCGTCAACCTTTTGTGACAGAAACTGACAAAGAGCTGACGTCAGCTTAAAATTATTGTGCAAAACTGTCATTTTTAATGTCTTTCTTTATATGGCATTTACTTCCGGTCTATTGCTTGCGCACAAATAAAAGTGGTATCAATGTCACCGCATTGGAATGCTCTTTCCAGTGATACCAAATACGACATAGGTTACAACAGAAAATTTCAAGATAAGCCAATCTGAACACTGGTATACTACTCACGATGCATACATTATCAATAACAGAATTGTACACAATGTCTATGGCATAACGTATTATGCATGCACATCGTTCTGGTACGTACTTTACACTGAGTTACGTTAATGAACTGTCAGGGAAATTTGTACGCTTATTCATATCACTCTCTCTGTGTCTTTCTCTCCTTTCTCTCTCTTCGTTGAGCGGCCATATGGTCTAAAAATGGACGAAATCTGTTTAGCTCGAGAATGTAACTTCCTATGGAGGGCAAAATGTACCAAAATGCACTTTGATTAACATGTAATTTTTTTTAGTCCTCCCCTGCCTCCGCTCCTCATCCAAATTCATTCCGATTTGGTAGACATGTTGTCCATGATGCATTATTGTGTACCTCTTATTTCATTTTCTTAAATCATTCATGCATGACAGTGCATGCACCATTTTGAGTGAGTGACATCATCATCTCTCTCATTTGGATGTAAGTGGCTCGTTCATATAACTATTTTGTTAAAAATAAGCGAAACTTTGAAATGTAATAACTTTCTTATTTTACATCCGATTTTGATGAAATTTTTAGCATTGTGCTTGTCTGATTTTTCCCTATTGATTCAAATCAACATTTTTCAGAGGTGGATTTGACCTTTCAATCAGACGCGTCAATGCATGCACATCGTTCTGAAACGATTGCAGTTCTAGTCTTTGCATTGACGCCCACTGGCGACAATGCATTGTTCTTGTTCCGTATTCCTATTCCGTCGTCTTTGCATTGACGCCCAATGGCGACAATGCATTGTTCTTGTTCCGTATTCCTATTCCGTCGTCTTCTTCTTCTTCCACAAAATCCCATTTGTTTAACACATGGTTTTTGTTAGCTCTACCCTGGCTCCGTCCCTCATCCAAATTCATCCAAACTTTGTAGACATGTTGTCCAACAACCCTAGTTGTGCACCTCGTCTTCCATTTTCCAAAATCACTCATGCATGACCATCAAGGCGCCATTTTGTAAATTTCAAGTCCATTTGCATACCATCACTAATCTCGTCCTAACTCCGACATCCTACATGCTACAGACTTCTAACAAATTGCTATAGATAGTCAAAGAGTTGCTCCATCATTTGCGACGTATAACCTGACCTTCAAAATGCCATCTTCATGCCCTAAATTCAAATTCAAAATAGCCTTCCTTCAAGAACTTCATATTTATTGAAATGTAAAGTCAAAAAATAGTAAAATGGCCATAACTTTCTAGTTTTTATTCAATTCGAGCTCAAATTTTCAGGAATCAATACTGGCAACATATCATACATACGAGTCAGTTTTCACGCATCATTGACCTTCCGGTATTGAAATAGCGCCCTCTAAAGTTTCAAAAACGCTTACCTTTGAATGCTCCTCATTGCGTCATGCATGGCCAAACCCGTACCCTTTTTTAGATTTAGGGTGTTCAAGATATGCCCTTTCATGCCATTTAGAAAAAAATATACCTTACCACTGACGAAATATCTGAAAAATGCTCCGGAAAATCAGCAAAATACGCAAAAATGCACTATAATGCCAGCACAACTTGAACTTGCTCTTATTTCCTTATTATTGAAGTTTATCCTTTCTAATTTGGCAGATATGAGTATTGATATATACTTCAACCGTTCGTCAACCTTTTGTGACAGAAACTGACATAGAGCTGACGTCAGCTCAAAATTATTGTGAAAAACTGTCATTTTTAATGTCTTTCTTTATATGGCATTTACTTCCGGTCTATTGCTTGCGCACAAATAAAAGTGGTATCAATGTCACCGCATTGGAATGCTCTATCCAGTGATACCAAATACGACATAGGTTACAACAGAAAATTTCAAGATAAGCCAATCTGAACACATGGTATACTTCTCACAATGAACACATTATCAACAACAGAATTGTACACAGTGTCTATGGCATAACGTATTATGCATGCACATCGTTCTGTTATGTACTTTACACTGAGTTACGTTAATGAACTGTCAGGGAAATTTGTATGCTTATTTATATCACTCTCTGTGTCTTTTTCTCCCTTCTCTCTCTTTGTTGAGCAGCCATATGGTCTAAAAATGGACGAAATCTGTTTGACTCGAGTATGTAACTTCCTATGGAGGGCAAAATGTACCAAAATCCACTTTGATTAACATGTAATTTTTGTTAGTCCTCCCCTGCCTCCGCTCCTCATCCAAATTCATTCCGATTTGGTAGACATGTTGTCCATGATGCATTATTGTGTATCTCTTATTTCGTTTTCTAAAATCATTCATGCATGACAGTGCATGCACCATTTTGAGTGAGTGACATCATCATCTCTCTCATTTTGATGTAACTGGCTCGTTCATATAACTATTTTGTTAAAAATAAGCGAAACTTTGAAATGTCATAACTTT
Source organism: Lytechinus pictus (assembly GCF_037042905.1). Classification (NCBI taxonomy): domain Eukaryota; kingdom Metazoa; phylum Echinodermata; class Echinoidea; order Temnopleuroida; family Toxopneustidae; genus Lytechinus; species Lytechinus pictus. Next base: position 15,342,063 of record NC_087250.1, on the reverse strand, counting down.
CTTATTTTAAATCCGATTTTGATGAAATTTTCAGCATTGTGCTTGTCTGATTTTTCCCTATTGATTCTAATCAAGATTTTTCTGAGGTAAACTTGACCTTTCAATCAGACGCGTCAATGCATGCACATCGTTCGGAAACGATTGCAGTTCTAGTCTTCTTCTTCTTCTTCTGCTTCTTCCACAAAATCCCATTTGTTTAACACATGGTGTTTGTTAGCTCTGCCCTGGCTCCGTCCCTCATCCAAATTCATCCAAACTTGGTAGACATGTTGTCCAGCATCCCTAGTTGTGCCCCTCGTCTTCCTTTTTTCAAAATCACTCATGCATGACCATCTAGGCGCCATTTTGTAAATTTCAAGTCCATTTGCATACCATTTCTAATCTCGTCCTAACTCCCGCATCCTGCATTCTACAGACTTCTTACAAATTGCTATAGATAGTCAAAGAGTTGCTCCATCATCTGCGACGTGTAACCTGACCTTCAAAATGCCATCTTCATGCCCTAAATTCAAATCCGAAATAGCCTTCCTTCAAAAACGTCACATTTATTGAAATGTAAAGTCAAAAAATCGTAAAATGGCCATAACTTTATTGTTTTTATTCATTTCGAGCTCATATTTTCAGGAATTGATACTGGTACCATATCATACTTACGACTTAGTTTTCACGCATCACTGAATTTCCGTTACTGAAATAGCGCCCTCTAAAGTTTCAAAAACGCTTATCTTTGAATGCTCCTCATTTCGTCATGCATGGCCAAACCCGTACCCTTTTTTAGATTTAGGGTGTTCAAGATATGCTCTTTCATGCCATTTAGAAAAATATATACCTTACCGCTGACAAAATATCTGAAAAATGCTCCCGAAAATCAGCAAAATACGCAAAAATGCACTATAATGCCAGCACAACTTCAACTTGCTCTTATTTCCTTATTATTGAAGCTTATCCTTTCTAACTTGGCAGATATGAGTATTGATATATACTTCAACCGTTCGTCAACCTTTTGTAACAGAAACTGACAAAAATCTGACGTCAGCTTAAAATTTTTGTGCAAAACCTTCATTTTTAATGTTTTTCTTTATATGGCATTTACTTCCGGTCTATTGCTTGAGCACAAATAAAAGGGGTATCAATGTCACCGCATTTGAATGTTCTTTCCAGTGATACCAAATATGACATAGGTTACAACAGAAAATTTCAAGATAAGCCAATCTGAACACATGGTATACTACTCAGAATGCACACATTATCAACAACAGAATTGTACACAATGTCTATGGCATAACGTATTATGCATGCACATCGTTCTGCTATGTACTTTACACTGAATTACGTTAATGAACTGTCAGGGAAATGTGTATGCTTATCCATATCATTCCGATTTGGTAGACATGTTGTCCATGATGCATTATTGTGTACCTCTTATTTCATTTTCTAAAATCATTCATGCATGACAGTGCATGCACCATTTTGAGTGAGTGACATCATCATCTCTCTCATTTGCATGTAACTGGCTCGTTCATAATTAATACTATTTTGTTAGAAATAAGCGAAACTTTGAAATGTCATAACTTTCTTATTTTAAATCCGATTTTGATCATTCATGCATGACAGTGCATGCACCATTTTGAGTGAGTGACATCATCATCTCTCTCATTTGGATGTAACTGGCTCGTTCATATAACTCTTTTGTTAAAAATAAGCGAAACTTTGAAATGTCATAACTTTCTTATTTTACATCCGATTTTGATGAAATTTTCAGCATTGTGCTTTTCAGATTTTTCCCTATTGATTCCAATCAAGATTTTTCTGAGGTGGACTTGACCTTTCAATCAGACGCGTCAATGCATGCACATCGTTCGGAAACGATTGCAGTTCTAGTCTTCTTCTTCTTCTTCTTCTTCCACAAAATCCCATTTGTTTAACACATGGTGTTTGTTAGCTCTGCCCTGGCTCCGTCCCTCATCCAAATTCATCCAAACTTGGTAGACATGTTGTCCAGCATCCCTAGATGTGCCCCTTGTCTTCCTTTTTTCAAAATCACTCATGCATGACCATCTAGGCGCCATTTTGTAAATTTCAAGTCCATTTGCATACCATTACTAATCTCGTCCTAACTCCCGCATCCTGCATTCTACAGACTTCTAACAAATTGCTATAGATAGTCAAAGAGTTGCCCCATCATTTGCGACGTATAACCTGACCTTCAAAATGCCATCTTCATGCCCTAAATTCAAATCCGAAATAGCCTTCCTTCAAAAACGTCATATTTATTGAAATGTAAAGTCAAAAAATCGTAAAATGGCCATAACTTTCTTGTTTTTATTCATTTTGAGCTCATATTTTCAGGAATTGATACTGGTACCATATCATACATAGGAATCATTTTTCACGCATCACTAAATTTCCGTTACTGAAATAGCGCCCTCTAAAGTTTCAAAAACGCTTATCTTTGAATGCTCCTCATTGCGTCATGCATGGCCAAACCCGTACCCTTTTTTAGATTTAGGGTGTTCAAGATATACCCTTTCATGCCATTTAGAAAAAAATATACCTTACCACTGACGAAATATCTGAAAAATGCTCCCGAAAATCAGCAAAATACGCAAAAATGCACTATAATGCCAGCACAACTTCAACTTGCTCTTATTTCCTTATTATTGAAGTTTATCCTTTCTAACTTGGCAGATATGAGTATTGATATATATTTCAACCGTTCGTTAACCTTTTGTGACAGAAACTGACATAGAGCTGACGTCAGCTCAAAATTATTGTGCAAAACTGTCATTTTTAATGTCTTTCTTTATATGGCATTTACTTCCGGTCTATTGCTTGCGCACAAAAAAGAGTGGTATCAATGTCACCGCATTGGAATGCCCTATCCAGTGATACCAAATACGACATAGGTTACAACAGAAAATTTCAAGATAAGCCAATCTGAACACATGGTATACTACTCACAATGCACACATTATCAACGAAAGCATTGTACACAATGTCTATGGCATAACGTATTATGCATGCACATCGTTCTGCTATGTACTTTACACTGAGTTACGTTAATGAACTGTCCGGGAAATGTGTATGCTTATTCATATCACTCTCTCTGTGTCTTTCTCTCCCTTCTCTCTCTTTGTTGAGCGGCCATTTGGTCTAAAAATGGACGAAATCTGTTTGACTCGAGAATGTAACTTCCTATGGAGGGCAAAATGTACCAAAATCCACTTTGATTAACGTGTAATTTTTGTTAGTCCTCCCCTGCCTCCGCTCCTCATCCAAATTCATTCCGATTTGGTAGACATGTTGTCCATGATGCATTATTGCGTATCTCTTATTTCATTTTCTAAAATCATTCATGCATGACAGTGCATGCACCATTTTGAGTGAGTGACATCATCATCTCTCTCATTTGGATGTAACTGGCTCGTTCATATAACTCTTTTGTTAAAAATAAGCGAAACTTTGAAATGTCATAACTTTCTTATTTTACATCCGATTTTGATGAAATTTTCAGCATTGTGCTTGTCTGATTTTTTCCTATTGATTCAAATCAACATTTTTCTGAGGTGGACTTGACCTTTCAATCAGACACGTCAATGCATGCACATCGTAATGAAACGATTGCAGTTCTAGTCCGTCGTCTTCTTCTTCTTCTTCTTCCACCAAATCCCATTTGTTTAACACATGGTTTTTGTTAGCTCTACCCTGGCTCCGTCCCTCATCCAAATTCATCCAAACTTTGTAGACATGTTGTCCAGCATCCCTAGTTGTGCACCTCGTCTTCCATTTTCCAAAATCACTCATGCATGACCATCAAGGCGCCATTTTGTAAATTTCAAGTCCATTTGCATACCATTTCTAATCTCGTCCTAACTCCCGCATCCTGCATTCTACAGACTTCTTACAAATTGCTATAGATAGTCAAAGAGTTGCTCCATCATCTGCGACGTGTAACCTGACCTTCAAAATGCCATCTTCATGCCCTAAATTCAAATCCGAAATAGCCTTCCTTCAAAAACGTCACATTTATTGAAATGTAAAGTCAAAAAATCGTAAAATGGCCATAACTTTATTGTTTTTATTCATTTCGAGCTCATATTTTCAGGAATTGATACTGGTACCATATCATACTTACGACTTAGTTTTCACGCATCACTGAATTTCCGTTACTGAAATAGCGCCCTCTAAAGTTTCAAAAACGCTTATCTTTGAATGCTCCTCATTTCGTCATGCATGGCCAAACCCGTACCCTTTTTTAGATTTAGGGTGTTCAAGATATGCTCTTTCATGCCATTTAGAAAAATATATACCTTACCGCTGACAAAATATCTGAAAAATGCTCCCGAAAATCAGCAAAATACGCAAAAATGCACTATAATGCCAGCACAACTTCAACTTGCTCTTATTTCCTTATTATTGAAGCTTATCCTTTCTAACTTGGCAGATATGAGTATTGATATATACTTCAACCGTTCGTCAACCTTTTGTAACAGAAACTGACAAAAATCTGACGTCAGCTTAAAATTTTTGTGCAAAACCTTCATTTTTAATGTTTTTCTTTATATGGCATTTACTTCCGGTCTATTGCTTGAGCACAAATAAAAGGGGTATCAATGTCACCGCATTTGAATGTTCTTTCCAGTGATACCAAATATGACATAGGTTACAACAGAAAATTTCAAGATAAGCCAATCTGAACACATGGTATACTACTCAGAATGCACACATTATCAACAACAGAATTGTACACAATGTCTATGGCATAACGTATTATGCATGCACATCGTTCTGCTATGTACTTTACACTGAATTACGTTAATGAACTGTCAGGGAAATGTGTATGCTTATCCATATCATTCCGATTTGGTAGACATGTTGTCCATGATGCATTATTGTGTACCTCTTATTTCATTTTCTAAAATCATTCATGCATGACAGTGCATGCACCATTTTGAGTGAGTGACATCATCATCTCTCTCATTTGCATGTAACTGGCTCGTTCATAATTAATACTATTTTGTTAGAAATAAGCGAAACTTTGAAATGTCATAACTTTCTTATTTTAAATCCGATTTTGATCATTCATGCATGACAGTGCATGCACCATTTTGAGTGAGTGACATCATCATCTCTCTCATTTGGATGTAACTGGCTCGTTCATATAACTCTTTTGTTAAAAATAAGCGAAACTTTGAAATGTCATAACTTTCTTATTTTACATCCGATTTTGATGAAATTTTCAGCATTGTGCTTTTCAGATTTTTCCCTATTGATTCCAATCAAGATTTTTCTGAGGTGGACTTGACCTTTCAATCAGACGCGTCAATGCATGCACATCGTTCGGAAACGATTGCAGTTCTAGTTGCATTGACGCCCAATGGCGACAATGCATTGTTCTTGTTCCGTATTCCTATTCCGTCGTCTTTGCATTGACGCCCAACGGCGACAATGCATTGTTCTTGTTCCGTATTCCTATTCCGTCGTCTTCTTCTTCTTCTTCTTCTTTGCATTGACGCCCAACGGCGACAATGCATTGTTCTTGTTCCGTATTCCTATTCCGTCGTCTTCTTCTTCTTCTTCTTCTTCTTCTTCTTCTTCTTCTTCTTCCACAAAATCCCATTTGTTTAACACATGGTGTTTGTTAGCTCTGCCCTGGCTCCGTCCCTCATCCAAATTCATCCAAACTTGGTAGACATGTTGTCCAGCATCCCTAGTTGTGCCCCTTGTCTTCCTTTTTTCAAAATCACTCATGCATGACCATCTAGGCGCCATTTTGTAAATTTCAAGTCCATTTGCATACCATTACTAATCTCGTCCTAACTCCCGCATCCTGCATTCTACAGACTTCTAACAAATTGCTATAGATAGTCAAAGAGTTGCCCCATCATTTGCGACGTATAACCTGACCTTCAAAATGCCATCTTCATGCCCTAAATTCAAATCCGAAATAGCCTTCCTTCAAAAACGTCATATTTATTGAAATGTAAAGTCAAAAAATCGTAAAATGGCCATAACTTTCTTGTTTTTATTCAATTCGAGCTCATATATTCAGGAATTGATACTGACAACATATCATACTTACGACATACTTTTCACGCATCATTGATCTTCCGGTATTGAAATAGCGCCCTCTTAAGTTTCAAAAACGCTTATCTTTGAATGCTCTTCATTGCGTCATGCATGGCCAAACCCGTACCCTTTTTTAGATTTAGGGTGTTCAAGATATGCCCTTTCATGCCATTTAGAAAAAAATATACCTTACCACAGACGAAATATCTGAAAAATGCTCCCGAAAATCAGCAAAATACGCAAAAATGCACTATGATGCCAGCACAACTTGAACTTGCTCTTATTTCCTTATTATTGAAGTTTATCCTTTCTAACTTGGCAGATATGAGTATTGATATATACTTCAACCGTTCGTTAACCTTTTGTGACAGAAACTGACATAGAGCTGACGTCATCTCAAAATTATTGTGCAAAACTGTCATTTTTAATGTCTTTCTTTATATGGCATTTACTTCCGGTCTAGTGCTTGCGCAAAAATAAAAGTGGTATCAATGTCACCGCATTGGAATGCCCTATCAAGTGATACCAAATACGACATAGGTTACAACAGAAAATTTCAAGATAAGCCAATCTGAACACATGGTATACTACTCACAATGCACAAAATATCAACAACAGAATTGTACACAATGTCTATGGCATAACGTATTATGCATGCACATCGTTCTGCTACGTACTTTACACTGAGTTACGTTTATGAACTGTCAGGGAAATTTATATGCTTATTCATATCACTCTCTCTGTGTCTTTTTCTCCCTTCTCTTTCTTTGTTGAGCGGCCATATGGTCTAAAAATGGACGAAATCTGTTTGACTCGAGAATGTAACTTCCTCTGGAGGGTACAATGTACCAAAATCCACTTTGATTAACATGTAATTTTTGTTAGTCCTCCCTGCCTCCTCTCCTCATCTAAATTCATTCCGATTTGGTAGACATGTTGTCCATGATGCATTATTGTGTACCTCTTATTTCATTTTGTAAAATCATTCATGCATGACAGTGCATGCGCCATTTTGAGTGAGTGACATCATCATCTCTCTCATTTAACTGGCTCGTTCATATAAATCTTTTGTTAAAAATAAGCGAAACTTTGAAATGTCATAACTTTCTTATTTTACATCCGATTTTGATGAAATTTTCAGCATTGCGCTTGTCTGATTTTTCCCTATTGATTCAAATCAACATTTTTCTGAGGTAGACTTGACCTTTCAATCAGACGCGTCAATGCATGCACATCGTTCTGAAACGATTGCAGTTCTAGTCTTCTTCTTCTTCTTCTTCCACAAAATCCCATTTGTTTAACACATGGTGTTTGTTAGCTCTGCCCTGGCTCCGTCCATCATCCAAATTCATCCAAACTTGGTAGACATGTTATCCAGCATCCCTAGTTGTGCCCCTTGTCTTCCTTTTTTCAAAATCACTCATGCATGACCATCTAGGCGCCATTTTGTAAATTTCAAGTCCATTTGCATACCATTACTAATCTCGTCCTAACTCCCGCATCCTGCATTCTACAGACTTCTAACAAATTGCTATAGATAGTCAAAGAGTTGCCCCATCATTTGCGACGTATAACTTGACCTTCAAAATGCCATCTTCATGCCCTAAATTCAAATCCGAAATAGCCTTCCTTCAAAAACGTCACATTTATTGAAATGTAAAGTCAAAAAATCGTAAAATGGCCATAACTTTATTGTTTTTATTCATTTCGAGCTCATATTTTTAGGAATTGATACTGGTACTATATCATACTTACGAGTTAGTTTTCACGCATCACTGAATTTCCGTTACTGAAATAGCGCCCTCTAAAGTTTCAAAAACGCTTATCTTTGAATGCTCCTCATTTCGTCATGCATGGCCAAACCCGTACCCTTTTTTAGATTTAGGGTGTTCAAGATATGCTCTTTCATGCCATTTAGAAAAATATATACCTTACCGCTGACAAAATATCTGAAAAATGCTCCCGAAAATCAGCAAAATACGCAAAAATGCACTATAATGCCAGCATAACTTCAACTTGCTCTTATTTCCTTATTATTGAAGCTTATCCTTTCTAACTTGGCAGATATGAGTATTGATATATACTTCAACCGTTCGTCAACCTTTTGTAACAGAAACTGACAAAAATCTGACGTCAGCTTAAAATTATTGTGCAAAACCTTCATTTTTAATGTTTTTCTTTATATGGCATTTACTTCCGGTCTATTGCTTGAGCACAAATAAAAGTGGTATCAATGTCACCGCATTTGAATGCTCTTTCCAGTGATACCAAATATGACATAGGTTACAACAGAAAATTTCAAGATAAGCCAATCTGAACACATGGTATACTACTCAGAATGCACACATTATCAACAACAGAATTGTACACAATGTCTATGGCATAACGTATTATGCATGCACATCGTTCTGCTATGTACTTTACACTGAGTTACGTTAATGAACTGTCAGGGAAATGTGTATGCTTATTCATATCACTCTCTCTGTGTCTTTCTCTCCCTTCTCTCTCTTTGTTGAGCGGCCATGGTAAAAAAATGGACGAAATCTGTTTGACTCGAGAATGCAACTTCCTATGGAGGGCATAATGTCCTAAATCCACTTTGATTAACATGTAATTTTTTTTAATTCCTCCCCTGCCTCCGCTCCTCATCACAATTCATTTGGCAGATATGTTGTCGATGATGCATTAGTGTGTACCTCTTATTTCATTTTCTAAAATCATTCATACATGACAGTGCATGCGCCATTTTGAGTGAGTGACATCATCATCACTCTCATTTGGATGTAACTGGCTCGTTCAAAATAGTGAGTGAGTGACATCATCAACTCTCTCATTTGGATGTAACTGGCTCGTTCAGATAACTATTTTGTTAAAAATAAGTGAAACTTTGAAAAGTCATAACTTTCTTATTTTACATCCGATTTTGATGAAATTTTTAGCATTGTGCTTGTCTGATTTTTCCCTATTGATTCAAATCAACATTTTTCTGAGGTGGACTTGACCTTTCAATCAGACACGTCAATGCATGCACATCGTAATGAAACGATTGCAGTTCTAGTCTTCTTCTTCTTCTGCTTCTTCCACAAAATCCCATTTGTTTAACACATGGTTTTTGTTAGCTCTACCCTGGCTCCGTCCCTCATCTAAATTCATCCAAACTTTGTAGACATGTTGTCCAGCATCCCTAGTTGTGCACCTCGTCTTCCATTTTCCAAAATCACTCATGCATGACCATCCAGGCGCCATTTTGTAAATTTCAAGTCCATTTGCATACCATTACTAATCTCGTACTAACTCCCGCATCCTGCATGCTACAGACTTCTAACAAATTGCTATAGATAGTCAAAGAGTTGCTCAATCATCTGCGACGTATAACTTGACCTTCAAAATGCCATCTTCATGCCCTAAATTCAAATCCGAAATAGCCTTCCTTCAACAAGTGGAATGCCTCTGGCCGTCTCACCTGCATCACGCGATTCAATATAGCAGCAGTGCTGATTTTGAAAACTACTATAACTCGCACAAGATGTTCAGTGATACTTGGTTACTCTTATTTCCACGTTTTATGAACTAGACCAATACACTTATAGAGATATGATGGCAATTTAACAAATACCCCCAACGTGGCCAAAGTTCTTTGACCTTACATGACCTTTGACCTTGATCATGTGACCTGAAACTCGCACAGGATGTTCAGTGATACTTGATTACTATTATGTCCAAGTTTTATGAACTAGACCAACACACTTTCAAATTTATGGCTGTAATTCAACAAATACCCCCAATTTGGCCAAAGTTCATTGACCCTAAATGACCTTTGACCTTGATCATGTGACCTGAAACTTGCACAGGATGTTCAGTAATACTTGATTACTATTATGTCCAAGTTTCATGAATCAGATCCATAAACTTGCAAAGTTATGATGGTAATTCAACAGATACCCCCAATTCGGCCAAAGTTCATTGACCCTAAATGACCTTTGACCTTGGTCATGTGACGTGAAACTCATGCAGGATGTTCAGTGATACTTGATTAACCTTATGTATAAGTTTCATGAACTAGGTCCATATATTTTCTAAGTTATGATGACATTTCAAAAACTTAACCTTAGGTTAAGATTTTGATGTTGATTCCCCCAACATGGTCTAAGTTCATTGACCCTAAATGACCTTTGACCTTGGTCATGTGACATGAAACTCAGGCAGGATGTTCAGTAATACTTGATTAACCTTATGGCCAAGTTTCATGAACTAGGTCCATATACTTTCTAAGTTATGCTGTCATTTCAAAAACTTAACCTCAGGTTAAGATTTGGTGTTGACGCCGCCGTCGCCGCCGCCGCCGCCGCCGCCGCCGCCGCCGCCGCCGCCGTCGCCGTCGGAAAAGCGGCGCCTATAGTCTCACTCTGCTATGCAGGTGAGACAAAAACTTCATATTTATTGAAATGTAAAGTCAAGAAATCGTAAAATGGCCATAACTTTCTTGTTTTTATGAATTTCAAACTCATATTTTAAGGAATTGATATTGGTACCATATCATACATATTAGTAAGTTTTCACGCATCATTGACCTTCCGTTATTGAAATAGCGCCCTCTAAAGTCTGAAAAACGCTTACCTTTGAATGCTCCTCATTGCGTCATGCATGGCCAAACCCGTACCCTTTTTTAAATTTAGGGTGTTCAAGATATGCCCTTTCATGCCATTTAGAAAAATATATACCTTACTGCTGACGAAATATCTGAAAAATGCTCCCGAAAATCAGCAAAATACGCAAAAATGCACTATAATGCCAGCACAACTTCAACTTGCTCTTATTTCCTTATTATTGAAGCTTATTCTTTCTAACTTGGCAGATATGAGTATTGATATATACTTTAACCGTTCGTCAACCTTTTGTGACAAAAACTGACATAGAGCTGACGTCAGGTTACAATTATTGTGCAAAACTGTCATTTTTAATGTCTTTCTTTATATGGCATTTACTTCCGGTCTATTGCTTGCGCACAAATAAAAGTGGTATCAATGTCACCGCATTGGAATGCTCTATCCAGTGATACCAAATACGACATAGGTTACAACAGAAAATTTCAAGATAAGCCAATCTGAACACATGGTATACTACTCACATTGCACACATTATCAACAACAGAATTGTACACAATGTCTATGGCATAACGTATTATGCATGCACATCGTTCTGCTATGTACTTTACACTGAGTTACGTTAATGAAGTGTCAGGGAAATTTGTATGCTTATTCATATCACTCTCTGTGTCTTTTTCTCCCTTCTCTCTCTTTGTTGAGCAGCCATATGGTCTAAAAATGGACGAAATCTGTTTGACTCGAGAATGTAACTTCCTATGGAGGGCAAAATGTACCAAAATCCACTTTGATTAACATGTAATTTTTGTTAGTCCTCCCCTGCCTCCGCTCCTCATCCAAATTCATTCCGATTTGGTAGACATGTTGTCCATGATGCATTATTGTGTATCTCTTATTTCATTTTCTAAAATCATTCATGCATGACATTTCATGCACCATTTTGAGTGAGTGACATTATCATCTCTCTCATTTGGATGTAACTGGTTCGTTCATATAACTCTTTTGTTAAAAATAAGCGAAACTTTGAAATGTCATAACTTTCTTTTTTTACATCCGATTTTGATGAAATTTTCAGCATTTTGCTTGTCTGATTTTTCCCTATTGATTCAAATCAACATTTTTATGAGGTGGACTTGACCTTTAAATCAGACACGTCAATGCATGCACATCGTAATGAAACGATTGCAGTTCTAGTCTTCTTCTTCTTCTTCTTCTTCCACAAAATCCCATTTGTTTAACACATGGTGTTTGTTAGCTCTGCCCTGGCTCCGTCCCTCATCCAAATTCATCCAAACTTGGTAGACATGTTGTCCAGCATCCCTAGATGTGCCCCTTGTCTTCCTTTTTTCAAAATCACTCATGCATGACCATCTAGGCGCCATTTTGTAAATTTCAAGTCCATTTGCATACCATTACTAATCTCGTCCTAACTCCCGCATCCTGCATTCTACAGACTTCTAACAAATTGCTATAGATAGTCAAAGAGTTGCCCCATCATTTGCGACGTATAACCTGACCTTCAAAATGCCATCTTCATGCCCTAAATTCAAATCCGAAATAGCCTTCCTTCAAAAACGTCATATTTATTGAAATGTAAAGTCAAAAAATCGTAAAATGGCCATAACTTTCTTGTTTTTATTCATTTTGAGCTCATATTTTCAGGAATTGATACTGGTACCATATCATACATAGGAATCATTTTTCACGCATCACTAAATTTCCGTTACTGAAATAGCGCCCTCTAAAGTTTCAAAAACGCTTATCTTTGAATGCTCCTCATTGCGTCATGCATGGCCAAACCCGTACCCTTTTTTAGATTTAGGGTGTTCAAGATATACCCTTTCATGCCATTTAGAAAAAAATATACCTTACCACTGACGAAATATCTGAAAAATGCTCCCGAAAATCAGCAAAATACGCAAAAATGCACTATAATGCCAGCACAACTTCAACTTGCTCTTATTTCCTTATTATTGAAGTTTATCCTTTCTAACTTGGCAGATATGAGTATTGATATATATTTCAACCGTTCGTTAACCTTTTGTGACAGAAACTGACATAGAGCTGACGTCAGCTCAAAATTATTGTGCAAAACTGTCATTTTTAATGTCTTTCTTTATATGGCATTTACTTCCGGTCTATTGCTTGCGCACAAAAAAGAGTGGTATCAATGTCACCGCATTGGAATGCCCTATCCAGTGATACCAAATACGACATAGGTTACAACAGAAAATTTCAAGATAAGCCAATCTGAACACATGGTATACTACTCACAATGCACACATTATCAACGAAAGCATTGTACACAATGTCTATGGCATAACGTATTATGCATGCACATCGTTCTGCTATGTACTTTACACTGAGTTACGTTAATGAACTGTCCGGGAAATGTGTATGCTTATTCATATCACTCTCTCTGTGTCTTTCTCTCCCTTCTCTCTCTTTGTTGAGCGGCCATTTGGTCTAAAAATGGACGAAATCTGTTTGACTCGAGAATGTAACTTCCTATGGAGGGCAAAATGTACCAAAATCCACTTTGATTAACGTGTAATTTTTGTTAGTCCTCCCCTGCCTCCGCTCCTCATCCAAATTCATTCCGATTTGGTAGACATGTTGTCCATGATGCATTATTGCGTATCTCTTATTTCATTTTCTAAAATCATTCATGCATGACAGTGCATGCACCATTTTGAGTGAGTGACATCATCATCTCTCTCATTTGGATGTAACTGGCTCGTTCATATAACTCTTTTGTTAAAAATAAGCGAAACTTTGAAATGTCATAACTTTCTTATTTTACATCCGATTTTGATGAAATTTTCAGCATTGTGCTTGTCTGATTTTTTCCTATTGATTCAAATCAACATTTTTCTGAGGTGGACTTGACCTTTCAATCAGACACGTCAATGCATGCACATCGTAATGAAACGATTGCAGTTCTAGTCCGTCGTCTTCTTCTTCTTCTTCTTCCACCAAATCCCATTTGTTTAACACATGGTTTTTGTTAGCTCTACCCTGGCTCCGTCCCTCATCCAAATTCATCCAAACTTTGTAGACATGTTGTCCAGCATCCCTAGTTGTGCACCTCGTCTTCCATTTTCCAAAATCACTCATGCATGACCATCAAGGCGCCATTTTGTAAATTTCAAGTCCATTTGCATACCATTACTAATCTCGTCCTAACTCCCGCATCCTGCATGCTACAGACTTCTAACAAATTGCTATAGATAGTCAAAGAGTTGCTCCATCATCTGCGACGTATAACCTGACCTTCAAAATGCCATCTACATGCCCTAAATTCCAATCTGAAATAGCCTTCCTTCAAAAACTTCATATTTATTGAAATGTAAAGTCAAAAAATCGTAAAATGGCCATAACTTTCTAGTTTTTATTCAATTCGAGCTCAAATTTTCAGGAATCAATACTGGCAACATATCATACATACGAGTCAGTTTTCACGCATCATTGACCTTCCGGTATTCAAGGCCCTATATGTTTATATAGGGCCTTGCCGGTATTGAAATAGCGCCCTCTAAAGTTTCAAAAACGCTTATCTTTGAATGCTCCTCATTGCGTCATGCATGGCCAAACCCGTACCTTTTTTAAGATTTAGGGTGTTCAAGATATGCCCTTTCATGCCATTTAGAAAAATATATACCTTACCACTGACGAAATATCTGAAAAATGCTCCCGAAAATCAGCAAAATAAGCAAAATTGCACTATAATGCCAGCACAACTTCAACTTGCTCTTATTTCCTTATTATTGAATCTTATCCTTACTAACTTGGCAGATATGAGTATTGATATATACTTTAGTCGTTCGTCAACCTTTTGTGACAGAAACTGACGTAGAGCTGACGTCAGCTTAAAATTATTGTGAAAAACT